>NC_092163.1:38688585-39288585 GCF_045791955.1 Oncorhynchus clarkii lewisi
GCAAAGCTGTCACCAAGGCAAAGTGTGGCCACTGAAGAATCTAAAATCTATTTTAATGTGTTTAACACTTTTTTGGGGTTACTACATGATTCCATGTGTTATTTCATAGTGTTGATGTCTTCACTATTATTCTACAATGTAGAAAATAGTACAAATAAAGAGTACTAATATATATATATATAATATATATATATATAATATATATATATATATATATATATACACACACACACATACATACACACGCAGCATGCAGATCCTGTATCATAGATGGTAGCATGTCAAGTCGTTTGTGACTAGTAGTTTTTAAACTATATGTTTATGGTGGAGCAAATCAACACTTTCCTTGTTGTCTGGTACAAATTATTTTGTTTTGCTGGTGTAAAGACCGCGGGTAATTTTTTATTCGCTATTTGCACTTCCCTATTCGAAGTTTACCAAAGTAAAACCCTCTCTCTGGCTGGCCTGGGTGCAATCCTCTGCTTTCCCTCCGCGGATAGTCTCGTCAAAACTGCTCCTCTTCGCTCTCCACCTGGCTGTCAGCAGCAGCTCAACAATCCCCAACCCGTTCTCTCAATCTACTCACACACGGGTGCACTATGGAACGCCGTTTGGGTCTGAAAGTACGTGGTCAAAGCGCGATCTTTTTAATGCTACGTGTGTAAAGTCAACAGGTGCAGCTGCTAAATTAACGCATAACGCGTCAAATAAGAGGTGCAAATGTGCTTGCAGGCGGTTCAACATGTGTCAAATAAACGTCTGCAAGCGGTCCTGCACGTCAAATTAACGCCCACAGCTGCTAAATTTACACCAGTGGCTTGTGGGTGTACCAGGAAAGGATGTAAGAAGTTATGATATCGAAGCTTCTTACTGCAGCCCAGTCGATATAAAAAAAAATAAAACTGGAACAATAAATTGTGCTACACTATGCACAACCCCAGTTTGTCTATTGTCCCAACAAATGTCAATTATACATTTTTAAATATGTCAGAGTGCATTTTCTTTTATAGCTATGCTTTCAACACCATCGTTACCCACAAGCTGGTTAGCAGGCTCTGGGTGTAAATCCTGTAATAACAAATGAGATTTTTTACAGTATAAGAATGTGTATCCCCAGAATGGACCCGACACTACCACGGTACACATGAGTACATGAAGGAGCTGTGGGACCTGACAAAGTAGATGGTGATACTTGACCGTTCTCCCATCTACTGTACATTGGCATGGAGATGATCAGCAGCTTCAAGTTCCTGGGCACCCTGATATCCTTTTCTGCCCTTAGTTGCTTCACTCAAAGTCCCACTTGTGCTTCTCCACTACCCTCAAACTTGCTGCGCCATGACCTGTGTACCAACTATAGTGTCTTATTGCCATAGCACATGTAAATGAAATGTCCATATTTACTGAAAGATTTATTTATGGTAACATTGCACATATTGTAACAGTCCCTTGACATACAGTGCCTTGCGAAAGTATTCGGCCCCCTTGAACTTTGCAACCTTTTGCCACATTTCAGGCTTCAAACATAAAGATATAAAACTGTATTTTTTTGTGAAGAATCAACAACAAGTGGGACACAATCATTAAGTGGAACGACATTTATTGGTTATTTCAAACTTTTTTAACAAATCAAAAACTGAAAAATTGGGCGAGCAAAATTATTCAGCCCCTTTACTTTCAGTGCAGCAAACTCTCTCCAGAAGTTCAGTGAGGATCTCTGAATGATCCAATGTTGACCTAAATGACTAATGATGATAAATACAATCCACCTGTGTGTAATCAAGTCTCTGTATAAATGCACCTGCACTGTGATAGTCTCAGAGGTCCGTTAAAAGCGCAGAGAGCATCATGAAGAACAAGGAACACACCAGGCAGGTCCGAGATACTGTTGTGAAGAAGTTTAAAGCCGGATTTGGATACAAAAATATTTCCCAAGCTTTAAACATCCCAAGGAGCACTGTGCAAGCGATAATATTGAAATGGAAGGAGTATCAGACCACTGCAAATCTACCAAGACCTGGCCGTCCCTCTAAACTTTCAGCTCATACAAGGAGAAGACTGATCAGAGATGCAGCCAAGAGGCCCATGATCACTCTGGATGAACTGCAGAGATCTACAGCTGAGGTGGGAGACTCTGTCCATAGGACAACAATCAGTTGTATATTGCACAAATCTGGCCTTTATGGAAGAGTGGCAAGAAGAAAGCCATTTCTTAAAGATATCCATAAAAAGTGTTGTTTAAAGTTTGCCACAAGCCACCTGGGAGACACACCAAACATGTGGAAGAAGGTGCTCTGGTCAGATGAAACCAAAATTGAACTTTTTGGCAACAATGCAAAACGTTATGTTTGGCGTAAAAGCAACACAGCTGAACACACCATCCCCACTGTCAAACATGGTGGTGGCAGCATCATGGTTTGGGCCTGCTTTTCTTCAGCAGGGACAGGGAAGATGGTTAAAATTGATGGGAAGATGGATGGAGCCAAATACAGGACCATTCTGGAAGAAAACCTGATGGAGTCTGCAAAAGACCTGAGACTGGGATGGAGATTTGTCTTCCAACAAGACAATGATCCAAAACATAAAGCAAAATCTACAATGGAATGGTTCAAAAATAAACATATCCAGGTGTTAGAATGGCCAAGTCAAAGTCCAGACCTGAATCCAATCGAGAATCTGTGGAAAGAACTGAAAACTGCTGTTCACAAATGCTCTCCATCCAACCTCACTGAGCTCGAGCTGTTTTGCAAGGAGGAACGGGAAAAAATTTCAGTCTCTCGATGTGCAAAACTGATAGAGACATACCCCAAGGGACTTACAGCTGTAATCGCAGCAAAAGGTGGCGCTACAAAGTATTAACTTAAGGGGGCTGAATAATTTTGCACGCCCAATTTTTCAGTTTTTGATTTGTTAAAAAAGTTTGAAATATCCAATAAATGTCGTTCCACTTCATGATTGTGTCCCACTTGTTGTTGATTCTTCACAAAAAAAATACAGTTTTATATCTTTATGTTTGAAGCCTGAAATGTGGCAAAAGGTCGCAAAGTTCAAGGGGGCCGAATACTTTCGCAAGGCACTGTATATCTTTATGTTTGAAGCCTGAAATGTGGCAAAAGGTCGCAAAGTTCAAGGGGGCCGAATACTTTCGCAAGGCACTGTACATGACTTAACTACTTTGCATAATGCTCAGTTTACCCACTAAGAAATCATACATTTATTTAAATATTAAAGCTGCATTATGTAATACTGTGTCCAATTGATTCTGGTTGTTTGTAATGTTTTTGAAAACTTTCACCACAACTTTTTTTTGCTGAGGGACAATCCTGTCGGAAACTTTCATAATATCAATTATTTTGGGACACATCAATTAACATTGGCTGCAGTATTCCGAACATAGAAATGTCATGCATATACTGGTCATGCAATAAACGTTTTGGATAATTCCCCCTAAATGAATTATTTAAATCAAATCAAATTGTATTTGTCACATGCGCCAAATACAACAGTGAAATGCTTACTTACAAGCCCATAACCAACAATGCAAGAAGAAAAGTAAATAATTAAAGAGCATCAGTAAAATAACAATAGCGAGTCTATATACAGGGGATACCGGTACAGAGAATGTGCTGGGACACTCGTTAGTCGAGTTAATATATACATGTAGGTAGAGATATTAAAGTGATTATGCATAGATAGAGTAGCAGCAAATAATCTGGGTAGCCATATGATTAGATGTTCAGTAGTCTTATGGCTTGGGGGTAGAATCTGTTTCGAAACCTCTTGGACCTAGACTTGGCGCTCCGGTACCGCTTGCCGTGCGGTGGCAGAGAACTGTAGCTGTGGCTCCACTGGCAATCCCAGCCTAGGAATGCTGAAGCCCCTGAAGTAAAAATTCTCTATGGTTAAAGGGTATGTATTCCCCCCTGAAAAAAGGAAAGGGGAGGACATTAAAGTCCATAAGTAACACTTGTTGGAGAACACAATACTCTTAAGTGAAAGTAGTTTGGGATTTCATTTATCTATTACATTCTTAGGGGGCCCATGGAAGAATAAGGCTACAAAATGCTGTCCCACAGTTGTGAGAGTGATTAGGTGATGTTTTACTGATGTGTTACTTCAATGATCATGGTTTTGCATCTAACCTTCCACCTCCAGAAGTCAGTCCCTCCAGAAACATTTGACTCCTCTCTCTATTGCTCTTTATTTACCTTTATTACCCACTAAGAAAGCATACATTTATTTAAATATTAAAGCTGCATTATGTATTACTGTGTCCAATTGATTCTGGTTGTTTGTAATGTTTTTGAAAACTTTGATTGGTACCAGGTGGGGAGCGCTCTGCTTTGAAGAGAGAAGCTATGTCTTTGGCCAAAAGAGGTTTCTCAGCATAGATGAAAACCTCTCTGAAGAGGCTTGAGTGTCTATTCATGTAAGACAGGAGACCTAGACACTCCAGACCCTCTTTGAATCTATAAAGGAAAAAAAAGTATATGAATTTGCCCTGAAGAATTTAACTAAACTTGAGATTCCTTAGATATATGGAAACTCACTGCTCAAGAGCATCCCGTATCCTGCTTTCTAAGTAGAACTTTGTGGCTGACTCCACCAGGGCATCCCTCTCCAATGTACGAATGTATCGCACTGGACCCAACATGACCACTTCCTGTGCCTCGTCAACAATTTGTGCTAACTGGATCTTAGATTGTTTATTGAACTGTGTTTTGGGAAATATTAGCATAACAATAAACTGATTATCACTACCCTTAAAGATCGACTGCCAACAAAAATAAACCAAATCCATGTGGAAAAGTTCTCATGAACTACAACCCACATTTTTTTCAAACTTAGTGCAAATTAACAGTAACATAACATCCATCACAGTGTAAAGTTACTTACCTTCTCCAACTTCTGTCTGAAGTCATATTCTGCAATTTCTTTCAGTTCTGGCACAGGAGGTTGTAGGCCACACACTTGCCTGTATAGCCTCTCTGAAAAAATGTGGCTCTGCACCCCCATGTTGCTGTCACACAGAAGACAAACAGTAAATAAAGGACACATTACATACAAAAATCAAATGTCTTACTAAAGTCATATATATTGCCATAAACAAACGTGTCTTTGTTGGTTTAAAAGTGTAACTCACCTTGAGAGTTGCAAGAAAGGCATTTTTGTCAATCAGGTCCCTCAAATATTGCAGAGGAATGGATGGCACTCATTAGCAGCCAGAGAAATTCTCTTGAGGGACCACCCTCATCAGCTGCCCCTTTTCCGTCAGCATCCCTAAAAACCATGTATACTTTTGGCTCTGGATTAAAGCGGGCTCTCTTAAAGTCTCTCATTGCACAATCATAAACGTTGTCCATCATCACATTCATTTGGTTGGCATCTCATTAACTTCAGCAGTGTTTGGAGGTCAACACTAAAAGAGACATTCAGAATAACAAAGCTCAGATACTTCCCACAATTCATCTGTAATAACAAGACATTTAATTATTTGCAGGGATGACTTACTCATTGTCATCACCAACACCAACAGAAAAGTGTGGTGAAGGTGGACGATAAGCCTCGGGGAATGGTGGAGGGGCCACAGAAAGTGGTATAGGTGGAGGGGGGCCACAAGAAGTGCAGAAGATGGGGTGCCACAGGAATAGGTGCTGCCACAAGTGTAGCCTCGTTTGTAGAAGTAGTCTGTAAAAGGTCATTTAAAGGCTTATACATTTCAAAAACATGGAGAAAGCAATAAAGCTGTCCAACATAATGTGAGTGCGTTCTGAAAATGATTTACAGAAAATAAATGTAGCCACATGCATCACTCACTATAGAATGTAATCAATGTGTAGGTCAAGACAACATTTTAAGGATGCATGTAGCTCAATTTTTTAAATAATATTTTCAATATGTATTACATTCAACAAGCAGACAGTGTTGTTTTCCCCTCCATGGTCCGTTCTAACTCTGGAGGGAACGCCATATCTGGAGACAGCATTCATGAAGCAATCCAATACAGTACTGCTGCGATTGTTGCTGGAAGCACAAAGAAACACGGCGGCTGCAACCCATCAATGCCACCATGCATGACTATCCTCCACCTAAATCAGAAAACACAGCCCGGGTTGATACAAAATCTGAACACATGAAATATACAAACATCACCATCCTCCTTTACCACTTACATGCTCCATCAGGTTCCTGCAGTATATAACAAAGCAGCAGACCATATATTAAATTAACATCCAAACTGTGGAACAATGTTAATGAGTCAAGTTAATGGGTCAAGAGGACAGACTCTCCTGTTGTTTTGTTCCAACCGTTTTTGCCTCAGTATGTCCTCAATATAAGCATGTTTGTTAATTTCATGATGCAGATATTCTATCGATTACAGAAGTAGCAGAAACACAATAAGAACAATTATTATCGACATGATTGACATATTGGGCCATTGCTTGCTAAACTGAACTGTTAGTTGTTGATGAACAAGTTGATGAACAATTTGAGATGTTACAATGTACAACTTCTCACCAGTGATGTAGATAATTGTATCTATCACAAAGATACATCTACCTTATCAGTTTGTGGTTTCCATCAAGGTGCCATAACGAGTTTGGTCCAGGAACACGGTATGACCTTCTATGTAGCCTCTGCGACATGGCTCTGAGGGCAGCCGCCCTCGGGTTAACACAAATCATGCTGTCCCTCACTCTGCGTCTCTGCACCCGAATACCACATCGGTATCAAACATACCATCACTACTGTTTGAAGCTGGTGTACAAAACCGAAAGTAAAAGATGCAAACACGGCTCTTTTGGCTCCCAAACGGCTCTTTAAAAAAATCTGTTTAGAATTCTTTCAAGTCAAACAGTTTGTGATAATTTGACTATGATTGGTGTTAAAACACTTCTAATTAAATTATTAAATTAAATCGTACTCTACCTTAACCACAATGCATTTAAAAATGCATTGGTTTGTTATGAAAAAGAATGCTCAGTAATTGTTTGTCCCGTTTTCGAGAAGACAATCTCAGAGGGAATCGAATCGTCACTATTCAGAGTCTCCCTGTCATGACTTTAGTAAGCCGTGGGTAGACGGAGGCCTTGTTCTTCCACCAACTCAGAGGATCTGCAGATCTTTGGAGGAGGGGGTTCCATTATGGCATCTGTTGAGGGATTCCTTCGTGCTGCATCCCCAGTTGCTCTCTCGTCAAACAGCATCCAAACAGCAGACGTTTATGGCACTACTGCTGGTGCTTCTGCTCCATATGATCCCTCTTCTTCCTGTTGCCCTGGTGCCTGAGCCAGCTGACTGAGGGGGCTTACCCTCCCTGCTACTGAGGTTATTCTTTGAAGAGCCTCATCAATTGCTTTGGCATCACTGAAGGCTAACTTCTTAAACCTGGGGTCAAGTGCAGCGGTTTCTGATAGCACGTGATTATATTCCATTCTGTGGAACTTTCTGCCCATTGATGAATGTAGGGTGTCCATCAACTCTGTCACATGTCCTGTGGTTACCTCTCATTCCCCATTGGTCAGATAATCAACAGGTGCATTGACAATGGCCAGGGTAGAGATGATGGCATCCTTTGACTCAAGAAACCTCTTCAACATATAAAATGTTGAATTCTACCTTGTAGTGCAGTCTTGTTTAAGCCTCAGCTCAGACATCCCCATCTGGCGTTGTGTAGACTTTAGCACCTTTAGCACTTTCAGCACCTACGGTGCTCCTGTGGAAGTATTCCACAGCTGCTTTCACATTGTCCACAGTGGGCTTCATCACCTTCAGAGCATATCTTACAATCAGGTTGATTGTGTGGGCAAGACATGGATGATGGGTGCATTTGAAAATGTTTATGGCTTTGGTTATGTTAGCTGCATTGTCGCTAACACAACAGACCACTTTCCATCTACTTGCCATTCTCTGGCCACTCTCAACAGTTCCTCTGCCAAGTTCTCTGAGGTGTGTCTGTCGCGGAACTCAAAGCAGTCCAGAAGACAGCTAGACATTGAAAACTCTTCATGACATGTAACTGACATGTAAGAAGTGGTTACCCTTGATGCCCAGCAGTCAGTGGTAAGGCAAACTGCAGTAGCTTTTTGGACTCTTTCCCGCACTGAAGCCTGTGTTCTCTCTTACAGTTGTGGAATAAGTGATTTTGAAAGGGTTTTCCTGCTTGGAATTGTGTACATTGGATTTAGACTATTGCTATAATTTCTAAAACTGTACTCCACGATTGAAAATGTCTGGAAATCGGTGGCACTCATTTTAGCCAATGCAATATCAATTTGGCCATGTTTTGCTAAAGACATAAACTGGTTCATAGAAGACTGTCTACTGTGGGTCGCGGAGTAGGCCTACTTGACTGAGTGGATAAATCTCCACTTGTGGAGGTGCTGGCTACACCACTATCACTAGCAGGCCCGCTAGTTTCTCGAAGCTCCGCTACCCTCCCTCACGCATCTTTGGTTCATTGGTTGACACTGCGTGTCTGATTGACAGGAACAACAGGTGAGACTGTTAGTCTGAGCAGACAGTCAGATCGAATGTGTGTGCGCTTGAGCATTTAGGCTTATATTATTTTATAGATTTTTTTCGTTCTTTGAATGAGTTAATTCTATTCAATTAAATATTTTGATTATTCATATCTTAATTTTTATTTTATTTTTCTAAATAGATTTGGCTCTTCTGATATGCGAGCTTATCCCAACATTCACGTACAAGAGCCGACTCTTAGAGCCAAGGAGAGAGAGGAACGACCCATCACTAATACATTTGACACCAGTTGGTATTGAACGCCCTCACCTTTTCACCCTTCTTCATGAAACTGATCTCAGGCAGAATTCAACCCTTGCTTTTAATTCACACCTTTTCCGTGTATCCCAGAGAATGAAAGGGGTTCTTCAACAAAATGTCCACAACATTTTCTGCAGTGTTGGCCATTCTACCATTCTGGCGGAGAAAACTGCACTTTGGCGCTAATAGCTAACAGTTAGCTAGCTACTGAAGTTAGTAAGGCAAATGAAAAAAATTGCACTAACTGGACACAAAAATAAAGTTCTAAACCCAGAAAACAATGTATAATATACTTCATCCCCTGTAATTTGAAAAAACGAATTTGAGTTTAATAATGTCCCAAAAATGCTTAACTATCACTCTTCACTCTTAATCTCTATCTAACAATGTCACCAAGCTTCTCAACACATAGAACCCCCATAATGCTGTGGCACAATCCCAATACAACACACTAGGTTCATTCTCTGATCCTACATCTATGATTGGATGGACAACATGTCAGTTCATACTGCAAAATCTTAGATTGGTTGGAGGACGCCCTCCGGAAGTGGTCATAATTACCATGTATGTCTATGGAAGGGGGTGAGTCCTACCAGCCTCCTAATCAGCCTCCACTGGTCCAGATTGTTATTGTGGGTACAACATTACCAACACTTTTCCTAATGAAGCCTGTAATGTATATTCCTCAATGTTCATGGATGAGTCCTGGGTGGATGAACCAAGGACAATGTCAATCATTGTTAAATTTTTCTAAGGAAATGTGTCTTTGTTTTTGCATGATATGCTCAAAACATTACAAAGATTAATTAAAGGGATAATCCACCCCAAACAACTTATTCCTATTATTAACAGTGTTAAAGTGTTAAATAACACTAATATGTGAAAACAATATTTTATGTGGACAAATGTTTCCTTTTGTTCTTACAACAAGGTTGGTAGCAACATGTGAACATCTACCTCAGCTCAAGTCGACTACAAAACCCTGAATGCAATGCTCTCTCTTTGGGCTGGCTGGCTAGCTAGCTAGGTAGCTAGCATAGTAGCTACACACAAAACTACCAACCTCAATATCAGGATGAAGTAGTTAGCTAGCTGTAAAATCGCCTGAACAAACTCCACTATCAATTTAGGAGTCTATCTCAAAGAGTACAACTTGCAGTTCCTATCTGCCCAAAGCTAGTGCAGAGCACGTTGCTTATGGCAAAAACTAACTTTTCCCACGTTTGTGACTAACTTTTCCCACAGACACACATGAGCATTGCGAGATGGTACTTGAAGGAGAAACTAAGTTGAATATGTCATGATGTTGGCCTGATGCGGGAGGTTTATGACCCCCATAAATACCTTTCCCCCTTTTCCTCTCTCTACTCTAACGATGTCATTTTAGTAAAGCCTTTGTTAACATTGAGAGAGAGTCTGGTGACATCAAAAGATGGGAAACAGAACCATATTTCGGTAATCCAACCAGTTGAAAATATGCGTTGGGACTTAATGAATATGATGTCAGTTCAGTTGGCGTCTCAGACATGATTACTGATGATAGAACGACATAAACTGTATCTTGGAAAGTCTACACATTCTAGTTATCAGATTCACATGGAATTGTTGTGCAATTTAAAATGTTTAAATGTGAAACTATTTGTGAAAAGATTAAATGCCATTTTAGCTCCTAAATGAGAAAATTGGTTTTCATGAGTGTACTATGCTCAACTCAGTGCCCCTGCCCATGTGAACAGACACTGATTGTAAACTATGAAACACGGCCCTCTCTCCCAAACCTATATAATTATCCAGTTAAGCATTAGGGGGCGCTATTAAAGTTTTTGGATGAAAAATGTTCCCGTTTTAAACAAGATATTTTGTCACGAAAAGATGCTCGACCATGCATATAATTGACAGCTTTGGATAGAAAACTGCAAAGATATTGTCTGTGAGTGCAACAGAACTGATGTTACAGGCGAAACCCAGATAAAAATCCAACCAGGAAGTGCCGCATTTTTTGAAACCGCCTCGTGCCAATGATTCCTTATATGGCTGTGAATGAGCTACGAATGAGCTTACATTTTCCACGTATTCCCCAAGGTGTCTACAGCATTGTGACGTCTTTTTACACATTTCCATTGAAGAATAGCCGTAAGGGACCATATATAGCAAGTGGTCACATGGTGTCTCCCGCAGAAAATCTTGCGTAAAATACTGAGGTAGCAATTTTTCCAATCGCTTCTTATGAGAAACCAATTGCCTCGATGGATATATTATCGAATATATGTGTTAAAAACACCTTGAGGATTGATCCTAAACAACGTTTGCCGTGTTTCTGTCGATATTATGGAGCTAATTTTGAAAAAAGTTTGGCGTTGTAGTGGTAGCATTTTCCGGTCGATTTCTCAGCCAAGCATGATGAACAAACGGGAGCTATTTCACCTACAAAAATAATATTTTTGGAAAAAAGGAACATTTGCTATCTAACTGGGAGTCTCCTGAGTGAAAGCATTTGAAGTTCTTCAAAGGTAAATTATTTAATTTGGTTGCTTTTCTTATTTTCGTGAAAATGTTGACTGCTGCCAGCAGAGCCTAGCATAGCATTATGCCATGATAAACTTACACAAATGCTTGTCTAGCGTTGGCTGTAACGCATATTTTGAAAATCTGAGATGACAGTGTTGTTAACAAAAGGTTAAGCTTGTGTTTGAATATTAATTAATATTAATTAATTATATTTTAATTATATTTTAATTCATTTCATTTGCGATTTTCATGAATAGGAAAAGTTTCTAGGGGTATTTATGTCTGCTGCGTTATGCTAATTTGTTTGAGGCTATGATTACGATCCCGGATCCGGGATTGCTAGTCGCAAGAAGTATATAAGCCCCTTGACGAAAAAGGTAACTTTCTGTTCCGAGGACGTTAGGGCGAAGGTCCTATGTTAAAAGGGCTCAGATAATAACCTAACGAAATTAGCATTGAATTTCAACGTGAAGATGACGGTCAACACACCGAAAGGATGAATTTAGACTATACCAGCCAGAATATAGCATGAGCTTAAAAGTATGGCAACTTGGTATGAACTTTGAACTCTTATTCACTACAAGGTGATACCTCCTAGCTGTTGAGTTAGCAGCAGTCGCTGTAAACGTGGGCTAGGAAAGGACGGACGACGTATCCAATCTAACACACACAACGATACTATAACGTATCCAGTTTACCACCAGAGATATTCTTAAGAGGACCAGAGATCCATGCTGGACCAACCCTCCTTCTATTGACGACCAATCTACCGAAGTGCAGCTGTGTAAATATTAGATGTAATTCTGTGTGATTATTTAGGTATTTAGTAAATAAATAAATATATATACAGTGCCTTGCGAAAGTATTCGGCCCCCTTGAACTTTGCGACCTTTTGCCACATTTCAGGCTTCAAACATAAAGATATAAAACTGTATTTTTTTGTGAAGAATCAACAACAAGTGGGACACAATCATGAAGTGAAACAACATTTATTGGATATTTCAAACTTTTTTAACAAATCAAAAACTGAAAAATTGGGCGTGCAAAATTATTCAGCCCCTTTACTTTCAGTGCAGCAAACTCTCTCCAGAAGTTCAGTGAGGATCTCTGAATGATCCAATGTTGACCTAAATGACTAATGATGATAAATACAATCCACCTGTGTGTAATCAAGTCTCCGTATAAATGCACCTGCACTGTGATAGTCTCAGAGGTCCGTTAAAAGCGCAGAGAGCATCATGAAGAACAAGGAACACACCAGGCAGGTCCGAGATACTGTTGTGAAGAAGTTTAAAGCCGGATTTGGATACAAAAAGATTTCCCAAGCTTTAAACATCCCAAGGAGCACTGTGCAAGCGATAATATTGAAATGGAAGGAGTATCAGACCACTGCAAATCTACCAAGACCTGGCCGTCCCTCTAAACTTTCAGCTCATACAAGGAGAAGACTGATCAGAGATGCAGCCAAGAGGCCCATGATCACTCTGGATGAACTGCAGAGATCTACAGCTGAGGTGGGAGACTCTGTCCATAGGACAACAATCAGTCGTATATTGCACAAATCTGGCCTTTATGGAAGAGTGGCAAGAAGAAAGCCATTTCTTAAAGATATCCATAAAAAGTGTTGTTTAAAGTTTGCCACAAGCCACCTGGGAGACACACCAAACATGTGGAAGAAGGTGCTCTGGTCAGATGAAACCAAAATTGAACTTTTTGGCAACAATGCAAAACGTTATGTTTGGCGTAAAAGCAACACAGCTGAACACACCATCCCCACTGTCAAACATGGTGGTGGCAGCATCATGGTTTGGGCCTGCTTTTCTTCAGCAGGGACAGGGAAGATGGTTAAAATTGATGGGAAGATGGATGGAGCCAAATACAGGACCATTCTGGAAGAAAACCTGATGGAGTCTGCAAAAGACCTGAGACTGGGATGGAGATTTGTCTTCCAACAAGACAATGATCCAAAACATAAAGCAAAATCTACAATGGAATGGTTCAAAAATAAACATATTCAGGTGTTAGAATGGCCAAGTCAAAGTCCAGACCTGAATCCAATCGAGAATCTGTGGAAAGAACTGAAAACTGCTGTTCACAAATGCTCTCCATCCAACCTCACTGAGCTCGAGCTGTTTTGCAAGGAGGAATGGGAAAAAATGTCAGTCTTTCGATGTGCAAAACTGATAGAGACATACCCCAAGCGACTTACAGCTGTAATCGCAGCAAAAGGTGGTGCTACAAAGTATTAACTTAAGGGGGCTGAATAATTTTGCACGCCCAAGTTTTTGATTTGTTAAAAAAGTTTGAAATATCCAATAAATGTCGTTCCACTTCATGATTGTGTCCCACTTGTTGTTGATTCTTCACAAAAAAATGCAGTTTTATATCTTTATGTTTGAAGCCTGAAATGTGGCAAAAGGTCGCAAAGTTCAAGGGGGCCGAATACTTTCGCAAGGCACTGTATATATTTTTTTTGTTTTAAAATTATTATTTTTTAGCTCATTTTCTCCCCAATTTCGTGGTATCCAATTGTTGTAGTAGCTACTATCTTGTCTCATCGCTACAACTCCCGTACGGGCTCGGGAGAGACGAAGGTTGAAAGTCATGCGTCCTCCGATACACAACCCAACCAGCCGCACTGCTTCTTAACACAGCGCGCATCCAACCCGGAAGCCAGCCGCACCAACTATATAAATATGTCGAGTTATCTACAAACAGGAGCACGCAATTTGATAACATGCAGGCAGTTTTGTTGAACGTTACTCAAGGTAACAATGTTCTACTCCAAATTATGCCGTCAAAGACGATCAGTTAATGAACACAATGACTAAGTTGGATGACAAATCAGCAGAACTCATTGAAGTCGCTGACCAAATGAATGATGAGAGAACTCGGGTGATGAAGATGGAAATATTGATTTCTAAGCAAGCGGAAGAAATGTCCGAAAGGAGCAAGTGTGACACTCACGTTTCCAAAATCAGTACTCAAGTGGACTCTGCAATGCAGCAGAAAACCACCCTTAGGTACCATCTGGAGGAAGTTCAGAATGGTCACGCTCTACAACGTGACTATCCATCCAAGCAACCGGAGTTCGGTACTCAAAGGAGTGAAGACGATAGGTTTCAGACATCGACTCCCTCAAGTGTCCCTCAGTCATCTCCTCTTGGCCATCCGGCACTGAGTAATATGGCGCCTCTTGGCCAACAAAGCCAATGCTTGGCTTCTCCTCTTGGCCTTTCGGCCCCAATTTCCCCACAGGATGAAGTCAACCCTCTCTGACCGCTTGACAAACTAGTCAAGTATTTCCCCATCTTTGACCCTGTTCCAGGTCAGCCAAACGATACCGAGCCGTTCCTAGCTGACATAGAGGACGCGTTAGATGACTACCCGAACGCTACGGGTTCTGACAGGGTTTACCTGTTGAAGCGAACGTCGAATAGACATGTGACGAGGTTCATTCGTCTACAACAGCAACACGTGTTAAATGACTACGCTAAACTTGCCACAGATTTGAAAATATAATTTAGTGGTTCTGCAACACGCAAACACGATAGTTCACTGGCTAACACGGTCAAACAAGCTCAGAACGAACACCCACAGGCTTACTATCATGTGTCGTTCAGCTTACTTTGGCCTATTCACTGAAACAGGAATGGAAGAACTGTTACCATTCAAACAAATGTTTCTGTTGAACCTGTATCCCACCTTCATTACATACTTGGGCCCTGCAGCCCACGTTGGCTTGCCTATCTTACAACTCAGAGTGCTTGCAAGCACAACTTTTGAGGCATCAAAAGTTCACAACGGTAAGAGCCCTGACCACTCGGTTTTGAAGTTTGACCAGGAGAACTCACTCCAGTTAGAGGGTGCATTATCAGGTATTGGAGCGTTAAGAGATGACGCACAACAATGGTTTCTACCACAAAACCACAAATCTAATAACCACCGCGATCTAAATAACTGTAAAGTACGTCGCCATCAAAACGACTACCGCTACAATCGACCTGTTCGCAACGTTCCTGCACCCAACCCACAAAAAGTGTCAGAGCACAAGGGTAACAAAGGATAGAAGGATGATCAAAACGTAGACCAATGTTCTCCAGAAGTTCCACTACGTGAAGAACTAAAGCGAGAAACATTTGAGAAAAGGGTAAAAGATAAGTCACAAGGACTAAACAGGAAATTACCGGACACCAGGTCCGCAGGAATTAACACCCACAGCAAGGACGGTAAAATTAAAATTTCTCCCGCTCTCATTCGAGACCCTATCTAGGGCCCGCCTGATCAAAGACAAAGCTGGCTTTGTCTATTTACTCTAATACAAAGGTTGCGAAGAAAAGGTAAAACGCTTCACTAAAGCTAAGTCCACTCAAAATCTGAAAAGTCGATCTGCTTCCACCTTGAACAGAAATGGCACATCACGTCGTTGTGAACGACCACTCCACTTTGTGAGGAATATGTCCACTAAACACAAATCTAAACGCGCATACCTGGAAACGGTCCTGAAGGATTGCTTAACTTGTCATGTGCTAATTGATTCGGGTGCGACATTATCACTCATCTCTCAAACATTGTTCGATGATCTCAAAAGGACTTTGAAGCCAACTAAATGTTTGTTAAAAGTGGAACGATGCGACACTACACTTCGAGGGTTCACTCAGACTACCTCGCCTCTCACATTTAGAGTCACGCTGAAACTACACTTCCAGGACGTATTGCTCGTTCACCCTGTGTCTGTTATCAGCTTCGAATCTGTACCCCTGCTACTTGGAGCAGACTTGATGGATCGGTTACTCCCATTGATGGATTGGAAAACCAACAAGGTAGGCCACAGTGGAGTGGTAGGCCACAGTGCCTTCTCCACTGACCACACTGTCCTCCCATAACGCTAGCTGCAACGCAGTCATTCACGAGGGGTACCTGTCGAGAGCACCCCTTGGGAAAAAGACGTTTAGAAACCTCTTGGTGAAGAATCCGATCCAAGGAGATATTACTATATCTCGACACATTCCATCAGCCAATCTGATTGACCATTCTTTCCATGATTTTGAGCCAGCTGTCTCTGTAAATGAGCAACTTCCCTCCTCCTTGCAGTCGTGCAATACGGTAATTGAGATGAACTTCTCTTGCCCCTTGGAGACTTCCGCAAGCACTGCGGCCGTCTCAGCAAGAAAAGCATTGATGCGCAGAGTATACTCTGCTTCCGATGATACACCTTCCGCTTTGTGGGGGACTGTCACCCCTTACAATGACACTAATGGCGTCAGTCCAGCAACTGACCCGATGACTACCACTGGTGAAACACTTTGCGATATCACAGACCGATATCCTTGTCTCAGATCCTTGTCTCAGAGATTACCACACGCGGACTTGGTGGTGACTGACAGGTCTCGACAGCCACTGAGCTTTTTGAAGCACAAAACAAGGAGATTGGGTTGAAAGGTTACAGCCATTCTCATAATAACGCAGCCACTGACAACTCGTACATAGGGTCCGAACTTTTAGGTTGCGCCTCGGGTACCAAGTCTCGGGTGTCCTGAGACTCAAAGGGGGGGAATAGTATCCCAGACCCATGATGAGCCTCATCGAGGCCGGGGGGGGGTCGAGACTACGGACAACACCGTACGAGGCCGCCAGAGCATAAATCAAATCTAGTTGTAAACTCCCCTATGAGAACAGTGAAGAGCAGACAGGCCCCTAGACGGGGATTATCTTAGAACACATCTAAGGTAGTACGGAGGTGTACCACACTGGTCGTAAAGGAAGTCCAGTGGACTTGTCCACCTCCAAAACAAATGGCAACAATAATCATTCCTTTCCATGTTTAGTAGTATGAGGTTTCTGTGTTATGCACTATAGCCCGTTACCATATATGTGATTGAATATTATCTGCTGTTGGCTTGTGTGGATGTATGTATGTGTTATGCAACATAGCTGACTTGAAACATTGTTAACAGTTTCAGGGCCATGGGCCTTTCTCATGATGGAAAAATACAGAATAACATAAAAACGGATACATACAGAACATAGTGTAGCAAACCACAGACTGTTTTATGTTAGAAATCAAACTTAACAATAACAGAAACCAGATATGTGATAACGGTATCTAGGGAATGAGCGCATAGATATTCGACACAGCAAGTTACATCTATCAACTGGAGCGCCCGAGGGCTGGTACCAGCTCGTAAAACAACAATCAACGATAGGCTGGGTGAGTCTAAACCATGCCCAGTCTCTACTCTGACAGGCCGGCTCGGAAGCAGGAACTATTTCTGTCAGGGTATATTTATAATATCTGTGTCAAGAACAATTCAGTTCTCTATATGCCCTGCGAGGTGGGACAGAGAGCCCGTATATATGAAAATAGCATTTACCACTTATTGCTTAGCTAATAAAAAATACATAGTATACAATCGGTGACTCAATGTCATACTTATCCTGATACCAGATTCGAATTGACGCAACTCTAACAGTAGCCACTAAAATGCTCTAATCACGTATTCCTGTAGGATAACATTTCAGAATAAATTGGTAGGACAACTGGTCCCCTTGAGTACCAGTACCAATACCACAGTCAGTCCAGCAACACTCAGTAAGAGGATTAGTAACCTCACAATTTAAATTGCTATTGATAATAGTGACATAGGAGTCACTCAGAGTGCAATACGGGGAAGGGAATCTCCATTGCACTCTTCCAATGGTTAACACACGTGCCACTAATAAATAGAACCATCAGTTCAGGAGAAAAGTTATTAGAAGTCATGAACCATGATCACACCGCGTACAACTGGTTCCGTGCTTAGAGAGTACTTCTGTCGTGAGGTTAGCTCCTCCGTGGATAACATAGCTATGAAGTAGACTTCTTCATACCTACCGCCACTACAATAGTAGAAGACAGTGACTGGTAGTAAAACCACTACAGACTCCCTCGACACCAATTCTGACTGACCTCCAGGCATTGACCTGAAAATTACCTGACTATGTCAGACTCATTCTGAACAAGTTGTAATCTGCCAGGATACTTGGTTTTCTTCCCTTGACATGTGCGCTTGTGGACGTTTTCCTTTATGACATAATTTATAATCAATGTATGATCCATTCTGTGTAGATGTAATTCTGTGTGATTATTTAGTAAATAAATAATTAAACCAAATTTTGTATTGCTGATTCAATTTGTTAGCCAGAGTTTGTGAAGATAACCAAGAATTAACAACTTTCAGATGAGACTAAATAAGGTGACGATTAAATATTGACTACTATTGATGTAAAAGATTACTAGGCCTTTAAGAGTTTATTCGTAAGATAACAGCTCTATAAACATTCTTTCGTGGTGCCTCGACTTTCTAGTTAATTACATTTACCTTATTAGCTTAATCAGGTAATATTAATTACAGAAAAAATATTTTATAGAATAGCATGTCATATCACTTAATCTGGCACAGCCAAAGACACAACAAATAATTTGGTGAACTGTTTAGATTGTGCACATCGAAGCAAAACATATACTTTGTCATGATGATTTAAACAGATGGATGTGTTCTAGTATGCCCGCACCATCTATTGGCTGATTTGGCTATCTGGAGTGCAGGTAATTGTTTTTAAAAGCCTCCTAACTCACATAAGTCTGTCAAACATGTCCAATCACCATCCAGTTGTCCATGTTTCGTAAGCCAATCATGTATATCTTCCCCTTCTTTGAAAGAAGGACACATCCAGTAGCATTGAAAAGATGGAGGGGTGCAAGTCTATTGGTTGACTCAGCGAACCACCTTGAAAAAAAGAGAGACATCTAGTTAGTGCAGGATCAAGACAGAACTGTAGCTAGCTAGTTGGCCAACCTTCTCCAACTTTCTCCTGGACTATCATCAATTCATACCACAAGGTAAAATGAAAAACATGACTTATACTGCAATGGTGATATTAACCAGATCCAACTTGTTTTCCAACAGTATGATTTAAATAGCAACTGCTAACTTGTAGCTATAGTTGCTGCTTAGCTTAGCTGTATAGCAAGCTAGCTAGCTAGATAGCATGGTAATTGTACAGAAACGATACATTAGCTCTAGCATAAATTTTCATAGAGAACTGTCAAAGTTGGTGAGCTCTAAAATATAATTACATCTGCTAACGTTACCAAGGATAAGTTATTGCCCATTTAAGTAAATGAAATTCAGCTAGCTAAGTTCCAGCTATGTAAACAGCTTACAGTATGGTCATGCATACTATACGATGCAACCAAGAGTTTTTACATCATGCACAATGTAAAAACTCTGTTGGTTGCATCAAAGCTGCCTATATACCTATGTATTTGTTTATGAATGAATATCAGTCATTCGATGATGTAGCCCAGGTATTCCCAAACTGGGGTACGTGTACACCCAGGGGTACGCGCAATGCCGTCTGGGGTACGCCAAATAAAAATGTGATTTAAAAATAAAATAATAATCTTCACACTTTCAAACAGTCCATTTATATTTCCCAACGGGGCTATACATTTGGGTGAATTTTTTCTCTCGCCTGAGTAGCCTCTTTTCACTGCCAAGAATAAAATGAAACCATCTAGTGTTCAGCGAAATAACAACATAATGTAAAATACAGGTAGCCTAGTCAAATAATTAACATCAAATCTCATTAACCATTACTCTCTCGCAGGAATTCCACTAACGGTCCGTATGTAGCCAAACATTGTTGCTGCTCATGTTGGTATCTGTACCAATGATGCAAAAGCCATGAAAGGGAGACATATTGAAGTAGTAATGCGCGTGCAAGCAGTTGCTCATGACATTACTTGGGTACACTGTAGCACCCACGAGAGGCTCTTGCTGCCAAGGGAATGCCTGACAGCTTGAAAGAGGTTTTGGACACTACAGTGAAAATGGTTAATGGTCATAAACATTGATAAAAGATACAAGTGTTAAACATACGAATACAGATAAACTTCTCCTTAATGCAACCGCTGTGTCAGATTTCAAAAAGGCTTTACGGCGAAAGCACACTTATGCGATTATGTTAGGTCAGCGCCTAGACACAGAAACCCCTACAGCCATTTTCTAACCAAGGAGAGTGTTACAAAAGTCAGAGGTAGCATTAAAATTAATCACTTACTTTTGATGATCTTCATCTGGTGGCACTCCCAGGTCTCCATGTTAGACATCAAATGTTTGTTTGTTCGATAAAGCTCATCTTTATGACCAAATACCTCCGTTTTGTTGGTGCATTTAGTTCAGAAATCCAAAGGCATAATGCGCGCTCTCAACACCAAGATGGAAAGTCAAAAAAGTAAAATAAAATATAGTAGAAATATGTCAAACGATGTTTAAAATCAATCATCAGGTTGTTTTTGTCAAAAATAATCAATAATATTTCAACCGGACAAAAGCTTTGTCAATGGAAAAGGTAAACAAGAAATGCGCGCTCAACGTCGTGATCAGAAGAAGATTGAGAAGAAGCAGATGAAGATTGCTTGGTTCATGTCTGGAAATTTCCACTGTCCTCTCATTGAAAGCGGTGTAGCTCCCTAATTTTTCAGAGTAAAAGCCTGAAATAATGCCTAAAGACTGGTCACATGTTGAGGAAGCCATAGAGATGAACTGGGTCCTTGTATGGTGGATAGGCTTTCAATGGAAAAACAGCCTTTCAAAATAATAGTACTTCCTGGTTGGATTTTCCTCAGGTTTTCGACTGCCATATCAGTTCTGTTATACTCACATACATTACTTGAACAGTTTTGGAA
Organism: Oncorhynchus clarkii lewisi; assembly: GCF_045791955.1. NCBI lineage: Eukaryota > Metazoa > Chordata > Actinopteri > Salmoniformes > Salmonidae > Oncorhynchus > Oncorhynchus clarkii. The sequence continues at coordinate 38,709,611 of NC_092163.1, forward strand.
ACTTTAGAGTGTTTTCTATCCAAATATACTAATTATATGCATATCCTAGCTTATGGGCCTGAGTAGCAGGCAGTTTAATTTGGGCACGCTTTTCATCCAAAATTCCGAATGCTTCCCGCTACCCTAGTGATGTTAACTTTGTTAAAGCAAGGCCCCTGACCTCTCATGTATGTTCTGCACAATGCAATGATATGGGCAGCAACCATGTTACGCTTTTACAACATACAGAAGTGCGCTGGTTATTAAGGGGCAAAGTATAGACATTATTTTTTTAATTGTGAGAGGAGCTTAAAGTTTTCTTTACTGACCATAATTTTCACTTGTCTGACTGCTTGCATGATGATGAGTTTCTCACACCACTGGCCTATCTGGGTGATGTTTTTTCTCGCCTGAATAATCTGAATCTAGGATTACAGGGACTCTCTGCAACTATATTCAATGTGCGGGACAAAATTGAGACTATGATTAAGAAGTTGGAGCTCTTCTTTGTCTGCATTAACAAGGACAACTCACAGGTCTTTCCATCATTGTATGATTTCTTTGTGTGTAAATGAACTCCTGTTTACAGACAATGTCAACTGTGATATAGCGAAGCACCTGAGTGAGTTGGGTGCGCAATTACGCAGCTACTTTCCCGAAACGGATGACACAAACAACTGGATTCGTTATCCCTTTCATGCCCTGCCTCCAGTCCACTTACCAATATCTAAACAAGAGCCTCATCGTAATTGCAACACGCATTTCTGTGAAAATTGAATTTAATCAGAAGCCACTGCCAGATTTCTTATCATTAATCTGTGGTGAGTTATTCACAATTTTCGATTAACAAATAAGGTTTTATATGTAAGATGGTTAAATAAAGAGCAAAATGATGTATTATTATTATATTATTATTTGTGCCCTGGTCCTATAAGAGCTCTTTGTCACTTCCCATGAGCCAGGTTGTGACAAAAACACACACTCATTCTTATGTTTAATAAATGTATCGTATGTGTCAGGCCGGGCGCAGTGCACACTGACCAGGTCGCCAGGTGTACGGTTAGATGTGCATTGTGTCAAGAAGCAGTGCGGCTTGGTTGGGTTTTGTTTATGAGGATGCGTGGCTCTCGACCTCTGTGTGTGTGTGTGTGTGTGTGTGTGTGTGTGTGTGTGTGTGTGTGTGTGTGTGTGTGTGTGTGTGTGTGTGTGTGTAATATTTCAATTGTGGAGGTTAGTCATAAAACTCTCAGTACTATAAAACAGAAGATATCAAATGCACTGCACACCACAATAGCATTAAATCAAAGGAACACAAATCAGAAAGAGCTGAAGTGAAAAATATAAATATAATTTAATCACCAAATATCATATATGTCAAGACTCGGTTACAAACTCGGGTCTCCGGTGTCAGAAACAGTCACTTAGCAAACAAAGCCCATAATAGTCAGCAGAACCCAGAAGATGAGGCAGACACAGCAATACTTGAGACAGTGTTTTAATAAAGTAAAAAGGAAAGTTCTTCAGGCAAAAATATAAATCCACAATGTCAAAAGTAATTCCAAGAGAACAAAGGTAATCCTCCAAGTCAAAAGGTAAATCCACAAGGTGGTAGGTACAGCAGAAAAAGCCTCAAAAGATAATCAAAAATGAATAAATAAGAACAAAAACAGAGTACCACAAGAGCGTCCAACTGGAGCAACACATGTTCACAGCATCACTGGGGCTGGGTGCTAACGTTCAAACACAGAGCAAAGAACTGAGGAAAACTAAGGGTTTAAATACAATCAAGGGAAACGAGGCACAAGTGCAAATAATAACTGGGAACAAGGGAAAACAAAAGGATCCAAAAGCACAATGGGGGCATCTAGTGGCAAAAACCGGAACAACCCTGGCCAAATCCTGACAATATATAAACATTTAGAGATATGTTTTTTCATTTAGCAGACACGTTGTACAAAGTTGGCCTTCTTCCGTTGACTGCTTTGAGTCATCTGTACAAAACACAAGGTGACATGGATGACTGCGCACAAGGAGAGGAAACGCTGTCCCAAGCAAACAACAACAATAGCAGCAAACCAAACCAAAAGTAGCAGGACAGGAAAATGGTCCAATTCACACATTTATCAAGAGAACATCCCTGGTCATGCCTACTGCCACTGATCTGGTGGTCTCACTAAACAAAAATGCCTCATTTTGTAAATGATGTCTGAGTGTTGGCGTGTGAGCCTGGCTAGCCATAAATATGAAAGACAAGAAAATGGTGCCGTCTGGTTTGCTTAATATACAGAATGTGAAATTATTTATACTTTTACTTTTGATACATTTTATATTTAGCAATTACATTTACTTTTTATACTTGAGTATATTTAAAACCAATTACTTTTAGACTTTTACTCAAGTAGTATTTTGCTAGGTGACTTTCACTTTTACTTGAGTCATTTTCTATCAAGGTATCTTTACTTTTACTCATGTATAAAAATTGGGTAGCTTAATTTTTCCACCACTCACTGGAACCTCTTCCCCAGCCAAGACTAGACTTCTACTATTACTTTTGATACATTTTATATTTAGCAATTACATTTACTTTTTGTACATAAGTATATATATATTTAAAACCAATTACTTTTAGACTTTTACTCAAGTAGTATTTTGCTGGGTGACTTTTACTTTTCTATCAAGGTATCTTTACTTTTACTCATGTATAAAAATTGGGTAGTTTACTTTTTCCACCACTGCGCAAAACGAACTCGCCCACTGGAACCTCTTCCCCAGACAAGACGTGTGGTTAGTAGCTACTCTAGAGAAAATGGGCTAGGATAACCGTCAAACAGTTACATGTCATTATAGGCTACGCTGCTATGATACTAGGCTGTGATACTGTGATGTACCTCGCTAAATACATAGCCTCTCGCTTATTGGTCATGTCAGAGATAGATTTGCATAGCTATCGTTGAACCTGAATAAAGATTGTATCCCTGCTAGTTAACTAGCTAGCTCCTAATCAAGCACACCTGAAGACATGTTTGATGCATGTTGCCAGCTTGCTTTCAATGTTTCAACTCGAAATTGCTAGCTACTTGCATTGTTTGTTGTGATTGATTGGCAAACACAAACCCAAAGAAAGACCCACCTCAAACCACACCTCCAAGACAGCTCTTGTTGTGGGATAATGTAGGTATGAGGAAATGTTTTTCTTTAATCCATTTTAAAATAAGGCTGTAACAACAAAATGTGGAACATTTTGGGGGGTCTGAATACTTTCCAAATGCACTCTATCTGTGGTCCTAGCCCCACCCCAATCTCACCCCTATCATTATTCTCTGCCTAACACCTATTTTTGCAATTGCACCTGCAAACTATTTTTCAGCCACCCACTAACCCCCATTTGCACGTCACCCTAGGCTTTCTAAAAACACAAGCTCCTCCCCCCTCACATCCACAGGATGTCCTGCCTCCTAACAGTCTAACCTGGCTGGGGTTGTTCTCAGTCAAGTTTGCACCCTTAATATACTTTTAGCTACATATCATCACCATTACTAGTTTGAAACATTAACACTTATTATTCCCTTTACTATTCTAATTTCACTCAATTCTAATCTAACTCTAACCTAACTCTATTACCGGATCTTAAACATCAAACATCCCACCATTCTCTTATTTCTACATTCTAACAAATCACTATCAACCTAAGACCTTATCCTCCAAGCCTAATAGACATAGTCCAAATATACTGTACCTTAAAACCAACATCTCATCCTTAACCATTTTACTATATTACTTAAGTCAACCTTTAACATTCAACATATTTAACCTTTAATTATTATTTTAATAAATTCCAGTCCCAATGAATTTCTTCTTATTTTTCTTATTTTCTAAGGCAATGTCAATTTTTCTCTGTTCGTTCTTCTTTGTGCTCCATGTGTGAGTGTAAGTAAAACTTTTTCTTGGGTGTGTGAGTGGGGCCTCCCTATTCATACTTTCTGCCTTTAAAATGTCACAGAAAACTAGGCCTTAGTCTGCCATTCTGAGAGTATGTATGTATGTATGTATGTATGTATGTATGTGTGTATGTATGTATGTATGTATGTATGTATGTATGTATGTATGTATGCACTGAGTATACAAAACATTAAGGACACTTGCTCTTTCCATGACATAGACTGCCCAGGTGAATCCATGTGAAAGCTATCATCCCTTATTGACGTCACTTATTAAATCCACTTCAATCAGTGTAGCTGACGGGGAGGAGACAGATTAAAGAAGGATTTTTAAGTCTCAAGACAATTGAGACCGATTGTGCATGTGTACCATTCAGAGGGTCAATGGGCAAGACTAACTATTTACAGTAAGTGCCTTTGAATGGGTTCTGGTAGTAGGTGCCATGCGCACCGGTTTTTGTCAAGAACTGCAACGCTGCTGTATTTTTCACGCTCAACAGTTTCCCGTGTGTATCAAGAATGGTCCACCACCCAAAGGACATCCAGCCAACTTGACACAACTGTGGGAAGCATTGGAGTCAACATGGACCAGCATCACTGTCAAATGCTTTTGACACCTTGCTGTTCTAAGGGAACTTAATAAGTGTGTGTGTGTGTGTGTGTGTGTGTGTGTGTGTGTGTGTGTGTGTGTGTGTGTGTGTGTGTGTGTGTGTGTAATATTTCAATTGTGGAGGTTAGTCATAAAACTCTCAGTACTATAAAACAGAAGTTATCAAATGCACTGCACACCACAATAGCATTAAATCAAAGGAACACAAATCACAAAGAGCTGAAGTGAAAAATATCAATAGCATTTAATCACCAAATATCATATATAAACATTTAGAGATAATCTTTTTTCATGTAGCAGACAAAATGTTGTACAAAGTTGGCCTTCTTCCGTTGACTGCTTTGAGTCATCTGTACAAAACACGAGGTGACATGGACGACTGCGCACAAGGAGAGGAAACGCTGTCCCAAGCAAACAACAACAATAGCAGCAAACCAAACCAAAAGTACAGAAAGACATTAAACATTCATATTATTTCATAGCCTAATAAATAAAACGATAGGAAAGCTGTTACGGGCTTTTTTGAATAAACTGAAGTTAAAATGCCCATCCCCCATATTTTTCAAAAACATTCAACGTTCTTTAAATTTTGCAATAAACAAACTGCCCACTGAGTTCATTCTCACAATCAATGCTATTACCTAATTTATAACAGGTAATATGAAGCATACTCAAAGGTCAATCAGAGGTCATCGACCAAAACCCCCACATGCCTATCAGATTCTCACAACACTCATAGTGTAAGGTAACTCTGGTCCAGAACATTGTTTGGCTGCGATCTCAAAGCTGAATGACGCCCTGGACCAGAGTTAAGTGTAAGGTGGCACCCATTGGGAAATCCTCACGGAGTGGGAGAGTGCTTAGGCTACTCACGTTCACCTGTAAAGAAATGTCAAATACTTTTTATTACTAGTTTATACATCAATCTGGAAATGTTCCATAAAATCATGCAATAAGTATATCAAAAATTAAACGTACCAAACTAAAACACTGACTTCAATGTTAATAGCACACTGTATAAAGAGCAATAGTTATCCTATAATGTGGACAGAGTTGTTTTCAATATTTAATTCCCCCAAATCAATCATGAAAAGCCCAGATAAAATGCTCGTCTTTAAAATGCCCATGGTCTGGGATGGGTACTGGGTTGAGGTGTGCAGCTTCGATGTATACAATTTTTGTTTGTTAATTTACTTTTGTAAACACATTCTTGAAGAGACAATTATTTTTATGTTTTGTACAATCAGGTTTTTGTCTAGTCTGTCTTGAATAATATATAAATAATAATAAAAAACATGGTCCAAACTGAGTGTTCTTCAGTCTATTTAACAAAGGCTCTACATGAGCCTGTGAGAATTGCAGAAAAAAAGTTCAACTGTACTACTGCTAATACTGTATTCTAACAGTCATTGTAATTGAGTGACTCGTCATATCCGATTGGCTGATGGCAAGTCACTTCCTGGATGTCTCATGTATACAGTGAGGTCAGTAGGAAATGTGAGCTGGTATCTGGTATTCCTACAGAGAGTATGGGAATTCCCGTGGGTTGGAGGTCGCCCCCATAGAAATAGGAATTAGAATACTAGAATGGGTTAAAGGTCAGCCATTTTGGTTAGGGAGTTGGTCAACTATGATTTGCCAGTGCCGTGATAAGATATTGTGTAAAATAATGGATTTGTAAAATGTATCTGCACTGTATATTTGTTAGCTAGCTATCCAAACAGTTTTACTGCCAATATTCCATTCAAACAATGTAGTCAATCCACAGCCATTCACTGGCCGAAATCTGTAGATGATAGGACTTAGACAAGTTGTAAATGCAACAAGTACTTATATTGTATCATATAATAGCACTCTCAGATTTCCAAGAAAGCAAAAATGTTGACATTTATGGTCTGGTTACATATATGTTTGTGGCTATTTATACAGAAAAGGTGCATAAAACCCATATAAACTGTTTTTATGTTTATATAACATATTTGGTTGAAAATAATTATATTACACAATTTCTGATACATCACATGCCTTTGTTTTAATTTCATGCATAAGTAAAATCAGGATTATGCCTTTCATTCCATTTAGACTGGTTTGGATTTCTCCCTGACCAATATGGCAGCCATTTTCACTCCATTCTGGAACTTCGAGGGTTAATGACATAACCGCCCTCTAGTAATTTAATAGGATCTCTATGGTCCCCCCCACCCTCCCCAGATACGATATGAACATGTCATTAAAAAAAATGATTTACAGGAAATTTGCTGTAAAACTGCAACATTATCTCTCAGCCTCATGCCAAAATGTATAGAATAACAGGAAATTTGCTTTAAAAATGCAAAATTCTCTAAGCCTCATGGCAAAATGTGTAGAATTGCATGAGATACTGCGGTACACCACTGAACTACAGGGTAGAGGGAGATGACACTGAGCACTGGGGAAGCAGGCTATCTAGGCTGTCCTTTATCCATGATCAGCTCTTGGTCACACGGTTGACTGCACCTTTTCACAAACAGACTGGAGCAGGCTGAACGATGGCTGTGCCTCTGTGTCCATGGGGAAATTACAAGGGAAAGTACTGTAACTGGGCGCTGTTTCAATTGTGCTGTATCCCTAATACCTTGCAGTCTGAAATGTAATCCTAAACTACACCTATCTCCCTTCACCTCACACAGTCCACCTTAACATTTCCCATGGCCCACAAAATCCATTGAGGGCTGTCCTTTCAGTCAGTACTGTCCATAGAGTCGAGTGTGCCTTTCTCCAGGGCTGGAGCAGAAGTGTCTACTGTCCAGATCTGAGATCTAAAGTCCCGCTCATACAATAGGAGTGCACCAAGGCACTGCTGGGTGGAACACCAGGCATGACATGAAAGAAAAAACATTTTACAAATATTTCATCAAAAAAAGTGTGTCAAAAATATTACTCCTTTTTCTATAACCCAAATGTGTTTCTTCATAAAGGCTTCCAGGGGCTATAAAGCTCTGCTTGGACTAGAAGGGAATATCAACAAAGGGAATCGGAGAGTGGCATCATCAAATGTTTACACTGAAAGCTGCCCATACATAAGCTACATTCTCCAGAAGTTAGCATACACAAATGCATGAGCTTTTCAGATCACATAGACAAATCATTGCACAAGATGCAAGGTAAAGCTTCAGTAGGTCATCTTCAACCATCCAAATGGAGTATAACTTAAATGGAGTATAACATTTGACATATAGGCTATGCATGTTTGTTCATACATCTAATTCAATACATGTATTGTTCATATATATATATATATATATATATATATATATATATATACATACAGTACCAGTCAAAAGTTTGGACACACCTAATCATTCCAGAGTTTTCCTTTATTTTTTACTATTCTTTACATTGTAGAATAATAGTGAAGACATCAAAACTATGAATTAGCACATAACGTAGTAACCAAAAAGGTGTTTGTAAACAAATCAAAATAGATTTTATATTTGAGATTCTTCAAAGTAGCCACCTTTTGCCTCGAAGACAGCTTTGCACACTCTGGAATGCAAAACACTGGAATGCAAAGCTGTCATCAAGGCAAAGGGTGGCTACTTCATTCTTCAGTGTAGAAAATAGTAAAAATAAAGAAAAACCCTGGAATGAGTAGGTGTGTCAAATTTTGACTGGTACTGTGTGTATATATATATATATATATATATATATATATGAACAAAAATACATCTTTGGAATATATTTTACGTATTTTTTTATTTATATATTTACTATATGTTCATGTAAAATTCACAAAAACAAAATGTACTGTATCAGTTGATAGCAACGGTCCACTGTACTTTTGTTACAATGTTGTTGTTTTTTAAAATCTCTCAATCAATTCTTATTTGGCTTTTGGAAGCACTTTTAGAACATATTTAGCATTGATGCTAACTAACATCTAAGTCAATAAAATATTTGTCATAACATCCCTTTATCACACATTCAAATGAAGTGATTTTTTTTAAAGGATATGGATGATTAAAAAAAATATCCATATCTCACACTTGGGGCAATTTACTGTCATCAAAATAAGAGAAACTCTCTTCTTTTCAAGTGGCCTGTCATATGAGACATGCAATGGCAATGCAGAGAGAGAGATTAAGGGAAATCACACTAGAGAAAGGGAGAGGAAAGAGGAAATTGGAATTATGAGGGAAAAAAACTGTTTTGGCAGAGGTCAATCCCCGACCAGAAGTGGATAAAGAAATGTTGAAGAACAAAGGGAAGAGTAAGATAATGGATGTCAGGAGATAGTGGATGATGACTGTGGTAATGGTCTAGTCCAGGTGTCAGAGAGAGAGAAGAGTCAGGATCAGCTGGATAGAGAAAAGGATTCCTATTGAAGATTGTAGGGAATGGCCTCTCCCACACTCCGATGTGTTCTCCTAGAAGAGAGAAATAAAGAGAAGACGCAGACTGAGAGGACTAGAGAACAACCACCTACAGTGCCTTGCGAAAGTATTCGGCCCCCTTGAACTTTGCGACCTTTTGCCACATTTCAGGCTTCAAACATAAAGATATAAAACTGTATTTTTTTTGTGAAGAATCAACAACAAGTGGGACACAATCATGAAGTGGAACGACATTTATTGGATATTTCAAACTTTTTTAACAAATCAAAAACTGAAAAATTGGGCGTGCAAAATTATTCAGCAAACTCTCTCCAGAAGTTCAGTGAGGATCGATCGAATGATCCAATGTTGACCTAAATGACTAATGATGATAAATACAATCCACCTGTGTGTAATCAAGTCTCCGTATAAATGCACCTGCACTGTGATAGTCTCAGAGGTCCGTTAAAAGCGCAGAGAGCATCATGAAGAATAAGGAACACACCAGGCAGGTCCGAGATACTGTTGTGAAGAAGTTTAAAGCCGGATTTGGATACAAAAAGATTTCCCAAGCTTTAAACATCCCAAGGAGCACTGTGCAAGCGATAATATTGAAATGGAAGGAGTATCAGACCACTGCAAATATACCAAGACCTGGCCGTCCCTCTAAACTTTCAGCTCATACAAGGAGAAGACTGATCAGAGATGCAGCCAAGAGGCCCATGATCACTCTGGATGAACTGCAGAGATCTACAGCTGAGGTGGGAGACTCTGTCCATAGGACAACAATCAGTCGTATATTGCACAAATCTGGCCTTTATGGAAGAGTGGCAAGAAGAAAGCCATTTCTTAAAGATATCCATAAAAAGTGTTGTTTAAAGTTTGCCACAAGCCACCTGGGAGACACACCAAACATGTGGAAGAAGGTGCTCTGGTCAGATGAAACCAAAATTGAACTTTTTGGCAACAATGCAAAACGTTATGTTTGGCGTAAAAGCAACACAGCTGAACACACCATCCCCACTGTCAAACATGGTGGTGGCAGCATCATGGTTTGGGCCTGCTTTTCTTCAGCAGGGACAGGGAAGATGGTTAAAATTGATGGGAAGATGGATGGAGCCAAATACAGGACCATTCTGGAAGAAAACCTGATGGAGTCTGCAAAAGACCTGAGACTGGGACGGAGATTTGTCTTCCAACAAGACAATGATCCAAAACCTAAAGCAAAATCTACAATGGAATGGTTCAAAAATAAACATATCCAGGTGTTAGAATGGCCAAGTCAAAGTCCAGACCTGAATCCAATCAAGAATCTGTGGAAAGAACTGAAAACTGCTGTTCACAAATGCTCTCCATCCAACCTCACTGAGCTCGAGCTGTTTTGCAAGGAGGAATGGGAAAACATTTCAGTCTCTCGATGTGCAAAACTGATAGAGACATACCCCAAGCGACTTACAGCTGTAATCGCAGCAAAAGGTGGCACTACAAAGTATTAACTTAAGGGGGCTGAATAATTTTGCACGCCCAATTTTTCAGTTTTTGATTTGTTAAAAAAGTTTGAAATATCCAATAAATGTCGTTCCACTTCATGATTGTGTCCCACTTGTTGTTGATTCTTCACAAAAAAATACAGTTTTATATCTTTATGTTTGAAGCCTGAAATGTGGCAAAAGGTCGCAAAGTTCAAGGGGGCCGAATACTTTCGCAAGGCACTGTATATAATATATATCAAATAATAACAATAGGAAGTGATGCACAAGAGACCACAGTTGTGTCCCAAATGGCACCCTATTCCCTTTACAGGGCACTACTTTTGACCAGGGCCCATAGGACTCTGGTCAAAAGTAGTGCATTACTGTATATAAGGAAAAGGGTGCCAAGTGGGGGACACAGTATGTCTGGGGTACTAGAGAACTCCTTACCCAGATGTTGTAGTCCCAGCATTCGGTCGGGCCTCTCCGGTAGCGTGCAGAGTTCAACACCTCACAGGGATCCTCCTCCTGGACTGTTGGCCTGGGTTAAGGTCAGAGGGTCAACAAGGAAATGCAGTGACACTTTGGGCCTATATAGAGTCTTCTATATGGATACAATAACACCCAATGATTCACTTATTTACAAAATGTAGGCTACAGCTAGCAATATTATCTAATAAGTCAATATATTAGGTTTTTGTAACATGCAGGAGATCATGCCCCCGTTTGTGGACAGCCTTTGTTCAGATTTGTAGACGTCGCAGTCCTGGTGACCAAATGAAGGATACACTCCGTTTTGACCTGGGTCAGTCTCTCAATCTCACAGGAGCTACAGGGCAGTGTCTCAGCCACCACAAACAACAGGTTGGTGTTCTCTATCCTCTTAGCATGAAATAACCTACAACAGAGGAAAAGAGGTCACATATTTGTACAAACATACACACACACACACACACACACACGCATAAAACATGCATGAGTACACACACCTGGAGCAGTTCCCACAGTCCTGCAGCACATTGTATGAGTTGGTGGTGTTGGTGAAGTAGAACTGGCTTTGGATGGTCACACAGCTGCTCTCCTTCTGGTCAAACCCATCTGCCAGAACATCACCTGCAACAAAGGAGGAATGAAACACACAGAAATGTTTTTTTGTTTAGGGTATCATGACACTTTATTTGACAGTTGTGAAATGAAAGGGGGATTCAGGCACGTGGGAGAAACAGTGGGAAAGGTGGACGCGGGGATTGAACCTTTGTCTACAGTAGAGAGCCAGCTTCATACATGTGACATGTACTGGGAGTGTTCATGTGTATATGTAAAAACACAGTGAGCTCCATTTCCAACAAGACAGCCCTGGCAATGTGCTGTCCCGTGTACACCAACTACTTTCCCATAGCATATGGAAACATATTCCCCTAACATGTCAGCTTTGGAGAAAGGCACACATACAGCACAACAATAAGAAATGTGCACCAACCTGTGTAGAGCCAACTGTTGTAGGCCAATCCATAGAGCAGCTGCTGGACTACAGACCTGATACAGATGAATCAGGTAACAACACACAGTGTGAGGAAGCTGAGCCATAGAGTAATATCACAGTAATAGGCAGGACATCTCTCTGACCTAAACCTAACTTGATACCTCTAAACCCTGTCTGGGGGGGGGTTCTACTACCAAGGATTCTACTACCAAGGGTTCTACTACCATAATCTAACTTTGATATTTTTTTTTGAAGTGTCCCAAAAATATCTGAAAAGAATATTTGATGAAAAAAATAGTTGGTCCTACTGCCATTGGCACATCAAACACATTGAATAACAGATTCACTACATGGAACAACAGTTGGTCCCCTCATATTTCCTCTCATCAATCTACACACAATACTCCGTAATGACAAAGCAAAAAAACATTTTTTCTACATTTTAGCAAATTTGTTAAAAATAAAAAACTGAAATCATATTTACATAAGTATTCCATACCCTTTACTCAGTACTTTGTTGAAGCACCTTTGGCAGCGATTACAGCCTCGAGTCTTCTTGAGTATGACGCTACAAGCTTGGCACACCTGTATTTGGAGAGTTTCTCCCATTCTTCTCTGCGGATGCTCTCAAGCTCTGTCAGGTTGGATGGGGGCGTGTCGCTGCACAGCTATTTTCAGGTCTCTCCAGAAATGTTCAACCGGGTTCATGTCCGGGCTCTGGCTGGGCCACTCAAGGACATTAAGAGACTTGCCCCGAAGCCACTCCTGCGTTGTCTTGGCTGTGTGCTTAGGGTTGTTTTCCTTTTGGAAGGTGAACCTTCGCCCCAGTCTAAGCGCTCTGGAGCAGGTTTTAAAACCTCTTGGGGGGCAGTATTTAGATTTTTGGATAAAAAACATACCCAAATGAAACTGCCTATTTCTCATGCCCAGAATCTAGAATATGTATATAATTGTCAGATTAGGATAGAAAACACTCAAAATATTGTCTGTAAGTATAACAGAACTGATATTGCAGGGGAAAACCTGAGGAAAATCCAACTAGGAAGTGCCGTTTTTCCTGAAAGCTCGCTGTTCCATTCTATGACTTCCCTCCATTTAAAGGGATATCAACCATTTTCCTTTTCCTATGGCTTCCTCATGGTGTGAACAGTCTTTAGACATAGTTTCAGGCTTTTATTTTTTTAAATGAGCGAGAAAGATCAGATCGCAGCAGAGGATGGCAGGATGGCCAGCAGCGTTTTTTATACGCAACAGAGTGGGGCAGCCATTTTCTCTCTCTCTCCTATTGAAGAAGCTACGGTCCGGTTGACATATTATCGATTATTTATTAAATAAAACTACTTGAGGATTGATTGTAAAAACGTTTGACATGTTTCTCACAAACTTTATGGTAACTATTTGGAATTTCCGTCTGCCCCGCTGTGACCGCTCGAGCTTGTGGATTTCTGAACATAACGCGCCAACCAAATGGAGGTATTTTGGATATAAAAATAATCTTTATGGAACAAAAGGAACATTTATTGTGTAACTGGGAGTCTCGTGAGTGCAAACATCCGAAGATCAAAGGTAAGCGATTCATTTTATTGCTTTTCTGACTTTCGTGACCAATCTACTTTGCTGCTAGGTGTATGTAATTTTTTGTCTACTGAGAGAGATGTTCTTACATAAACGCTTGGTTGTCACGTTCTGACCTTAGTTCCTTTGTTTTGTCTTTTGTTTTAGTATGTCCAGCGCTGCCAGAGCCTTCCTCCTCTCCAGCGCTGCCAGAGTCTCCCGTCTGTCCTGAGCCGTCAGTCAGCCAGGAGCTGCCAGAGACGTCAGTCAGCCAGGAGCTGCCAGAGCCGTCAGTCAGCCAGGAGCTGCCAGAGCCGTCAGTCAGCCAGGAGCTGCCAGAGCCGTCAGTCAGCCAGGAGCTGCCAGAGCCGTCAGTCAGCCAGGAGCTGCCAGAGCTGCCTGTCACGCCGGTGATGCCAGAATCGCCCTTCACTCCGGCGCCGCCGGAGTCTCCCGCCTGTCCGGCGCCACCGGAGTCTCCCGCCTGTCCTGCGCTGCCGGAATCTCCCGTCCATTTGGGACCCATGGCTAGGGTCACGTTCTGACCTTAGTTCCTTTGTTTTGTCTTTTGTTTTAGTATGGTCAGGGCGTGAGTTGGGTGGGTTGTCTATGTTAGTTTTTCTATGATTTTCTATTTCTGTGTTTGGCCTGATATGGTTCTCAATCAGAGGCAGCTGTCAATCGTTGTCCCTGATTGAGAACCATATTTAGGTAGCCTGTTTTCCTTTGTGTTTTGTGGGTGGTTATTTTCATTCTTTGTGTGTCTGCACCAGACAGAACTGTTTCAGTTTTCACTTTGTTGTTTTGTATTTTGAAGTGTTATTTTTCATTAAATAAGATGAACACTTACCACGCTGCGCTTTGGTCCTCTCCTTCCACCTACGACGAGAACCGTTACATTGGTATGCTTTCGCCGAAAAGCTATATTGCACTGGTGATTTCATGAAAATGAAATATTTGTAGTAATTTAATTTTCATTTGGCGCTTTGCAATTCTGCGGAAGTTGACGAAAATTATCCCGCTAAAGGGATAGGTGCACCAAGAGGATCTCTGTACTTTGCTCTGTTCATCTTTCCCTCGATCCTGACTAGTCTCCCCACAGCATGATGCTGCTACCACGTTTCTCCATAGGGGTGCCAGGTATCCTCTAGACGTGACGCTTGGCATACAGGCCGAAGAGTTCAATCTTGGTTTCATCAGAACAGAGGATCTTGTTTCTCATTGTCATAGTCCTTCAGGTGCCTTTTGGCAAACTCCAAGCGGGCTGTCATGTACCTTTTACTGACCACTCTACCATAAAGGCCTGATTGGTAGAGTGCTGCAGAGATGGTTATCCTTCTGGAAGGTTCTCCCATCTCCACAGAGTAACTCTGGAGCTCTGTTAGGGTGACCATTAGGTTCTTGGTCACCTCCCTGACCAAGCCCTTCTCCCCCGATTGCTCAGTTTGGACAGGCGGCCAGCTTGGAAGACTCTTGCCTCAGCACAATCCTGTCTCAAGATCTACATACAATTCCTTCGACCCCATGGTTTTTGCTCTGATATGCACTGCCAACTTTGAGACCTTACATAGACAGGTGTGTGCCTTTCCAAATCATGATCAATCAATTGAACATACCACAGGTGGACTCCAATCAACGTGTAGCAACATCAAGGATGATCAATGAAAACAGGATGCAACTGAGCTCAATTTCGAGTCCCATAGCAAAGGGTCTGAATACTTATGTAAATTAGGTATTTCTGTTCTTTATTGTTAATAAATTTATTAACATTAATATTTAATTTAAATTTATTTTTCCGGCTTTGTCATTATGGCGTATTGTGTGTAGATTGAAATCCATTTTAGAATAAGGGTGTAACGTAACAAAATGTGGAAAAAGGGAAGGTGTCTGAATACTTTCCGAATGCACTGTATACTTCCATTCATTTTTTCAACTGGTACTGGGAGACCTTCAACAAGTCTTGTGAGGCCTATAGGCATCCTAGAGCAAAACAACCGACATGTACGTGTTCGTTAGTCTCACCTTTCCACAGAGGCTTATGAGGTTTCTGTGTTATGCACTATAGCCCGTTACCATATATGTGATTGAATATTATCTGCTGTTGGCTTGTGTGGATGTATGTATGTGTTATGCAACATAGCTGACTTGAAACATTGTTAACAGTTTCAGGGCCATGGACCTTTCCCATGATGGAAAAATACAGAATAACATGAAGACAGGAACTGTGCAATGAGTTGAGGGGGCACATTCAGAACGTAGTGTTGCGAGAACAAACAGTATTTTGTTAGATAACAGGAGCCAGGTGCGAGATAACGGTATCGAGCATGAGCGCATAGATATTCTTCACAGCAACAGTTACATCTATTAACTGAAGCGCTTAGGGGGCTGGGACCAGCCTTTGCGCCAACAATCAACGATAGGCTGGGCGAGTCTAAACCACACCCAGTCTCTACTCTGACAGGCCGGCTCGGAAGTAGGAACTATTTCTGTCAGGGTATATTTATAATATCTTTGTCAAGAACAAGTCAGTTCTCTGTTTGCCCTGCGAGGTGGGACAGAGAGCCCGTATATACGAAAATTGCATTTACCACTTATTGCTTAGCTAATAAAAAATACATAGTATACAATCGGTGACTCAGTGTCATACTTATCCTGATACCAGATTCGAATTGACGCAACTCTAACAGGCGTCATATTAGTGTGTAGCCCAAACTGTTTGGACACTACAGCCAAAAGTTAGCAGATCAGCTGTACTGACTTTAGACAAGTCCCAAGACGCTTATGAGAGGAGAACACCATCATCACCATCGTGTTCTTGAGAGTCTCATCTTTCCATAGAGGGGTCATAATAAATTGTACACTACAGACAATTCTGTGAGAAGACCAATTTTTGTGGTGTCTCATGGTCTGATAAACACCGCTCTAGCTCTGTCACCTTTCACCGCAGATGCGGAAGTGCGAAATAGGCAGATGCGGTGGACTGAGACGCATCCAATGCCAAAAACATATCTCTAGCTTAAACTGACAGATTCTTATGGGGATTTTTTTATTAGCCTAATGAGATTTCTGCGGGGGCAATCAACAACAACGTTTTGGTAAACAGCTGAGGGATGGAGCTGGAGAAATCTAACTACTCTCAAATTCAAACACGGAGCTATGGATGCAAGGACTGACCATGCATTAGATCAAAATGATATTCCTATTTTGGTTACACAGTACTCGTTTATTCATTATATTGTTAAACAAGGTTTTATTTTGGGTTGTGATGGAGTAAGAAAGTTGATCTATTTCCAAGTTATATTCTCCAAGAATCTATGGCTGTATCATTCCAAAAATGTATGTACTAATCCCAGATTATCCCTTTAAAGGGTTACGTTTCATACAACTTGTTCTTTAGGTCATGTGATCTGTGCTAAAATAGAGATAGTCTCACCATGCTGCCGCCGATGTCCACCAGGCCAGACTGAGCATGTCTGCGATGGAGGGCTAGACACAACACATTGGGGACCAGGAGGGCAGGAGAAGAAAAGAGAACACAAGGAGAAGCCATTACTCACTGAAAGATTTAGAATAAGTAAGTCCCAAACGCTGTTCCCTATAGTGCACTACTTTTGACCAGAGCCTTATGAGGTTGAAGTTGATAGCCCCTTCCAGAAACAACCTTTAGCCCCCCTACACTCTTAGAAAAAAAGGTGCTATCTAGAACCGAAAGGAGTTCTTTGGCTGTACCCATAGGAGAACCCTTTGAAGAACCCTTTTTGGTTCCAAGTACAACCGTTTTGGGTTCCATTTACAGAGCCTCCGGAAAGTATTCAGACCCCTTGAATTTTTCCACAGCCTTAATCTAAAATTCTAAAAAACTATTTAATACATTTAGAATAAGGCTGTAACCTAACAAAATCTGGAAAAAGTCAAGGGGTCTGAATACTTTCCGACGGCACTGTGGAACCCTTTCTGTAGAGGGATCTACATGGAACCCAAAACGGTTCTACCTGGAACCAAAAATAGTTATTGTATGGGGCCAGCCGAAGACCCCTTTTGGAACCCTTTTTTCTAAGAGTTTCCCACTAAGGGACTTGTGTAGATTTGAGGGCATAAACAATGTTGTGGTGGCTGCATCTTTGATAGGCTACGTGGAATAGTTAGTTGTTTTCTCTGGGCCTGTATCCACCCGTAAAACGTCTCAGAGTAAGAGTGCAGATCTAGGATCAGAACCCCCTGAAAAATGCAAAACTGATCCTAGATCAGCACTCCTATTCTGAAACACTTCACAAATATGGACCCTGGAGATTAAATAAGGTAAGTAAGGTAAGGTAAGACTGCCCTGGTCCTTGAACTCTCACCACAAAGATGCCCCTGGGTGCTGCCCCTGTGTGGCTGCTGCTGACTGGCTCACATGCTGACTGGTACTGAAAAGACTGCCGGCGGGCATAGATGGAGTTGTTATACAGCGCGTGCATAAGATAGGGGTCCACATCACCAAAGAAAAGGCCCACCTAGAACAGAAAGATACTGGGATAACTGACAGGCAGGTAGAAAAGATCTTTGTCAGACCTCCATATCTTTAATACACAGATCTATCATTCAATATATTTGATAACAATCCGTCTGTATTATTTGCACACTGAGCTATAGCAAAAAACAAGGGTAAGGCTTTGTGACTGGTCTGCACCTATTAAAACTAATGGGAGTCAAATAATACAGACTAAATGTTATAATTGTAACATACAGCTAGCTACCAAAGAATCTCTCAATATCTTCGATAATCAACTTTATTGTGCTATTTGACCATTTAGAGATTGTGTAAGTTGACATGGTTGGTACCTACTGACGTTTACCCTCCATACCTTTTTCCAGTGATCCCTCTGGTTGGACATCACCAGGAAGCCACCATCGTCAATCAGATAGCAGAGTAAGTCCTAGAGACAGGGAATTGTATTGGATTATTATATCACTACTGACAGGCACATACAGACAGACTCTCACACTCTCTCTTATTCTCTCTGTCACACAGACCAGCACTGGACACACACACAAACAAATCATGCCATAATTCCACAGACGCTTGGTTGACATGAACTAGTCAAACTGTATGTGTGTGTAGGTTGTGTCTGGTTGGGTACTGTGACAGCAGTTTGTACAATTTTGGTATTTGGTATTTTTTATTAGGAACCCCATTAGCTATTGCAAAAGCAGCAGCTACTCTTCCTGGGCTAGGGCTATGTGAAAGGAGATTAATTCTTACATCAGTGTTGACTTCGCAGTCCATCTCACAACTTCTGGATGGCCCACACTGTACAAAGGAAGTCAGAGTCACCATAACATAATAACGTTAGACTGGATCTGTTCAAGTCACTTGACAGCAGTCACATAGAGTTGACTGATCATTTTTTACCCAGCCTTTCATACTGTACCTTTTGCGAGCCCTGACGACTGTCAGACACATTGCTGGCCAAGATCTTGAACTTGTCTACCCAGGCTTCCAAGTCTAGCTTCACCCCCACCACTGGTCATCAGGAGAGTTCAAACAAAACCATGAGACCAGAGCATGAAAGATGGAGATAACAGAAGAGTAAGAGAGAGACCATTATTAAAGGAGGAGGCCTTGCTCTGCTCCCGTTGCCAGTGAATTCATGATTCAGAAATCCGCAAAGTGTGGACAAATTCATTGTTTTATTGAAAGCGTACAGCCAAATTAGTTATTTTTGTCAAAAGTACTATCGGTTTTGAGTCAGGAAATGTGTACTTTTCCACCCAAAACACTTGTGATGATTTAAAAACATTATTTTATGTAGCCAACTGCCACAGCAGTGGAGATGGGTAACAACTGCGCATGTGCATTCTCAGGGAATCCCTGCTGCTTCGAAACGTTCTGATATGCCCTAAATAAATGTCTGAGAAGTGAAGATAGCGTTACACATTAGTTATACAGAGTAAACAACACCCTACAAATATGTCTGACAACAAAATACTTGCGAGTGGTGAAGAAAACTACTGGAGGTAGTTTCTTCTTCGCCCGCTTTGAGCGCAGCTCGCTCCTGAAGGACTGTGGGCTCTTGTTCTCCGTGGCCGATGTGAGCAAGACATTTAAGCGTGTTAACCCTCGCAAGGCTGCCGGCCCTTGCGAGGGTAACTGAACTAAATGGCTATTGCCCCGTGGCACTCACTTCTTTCATCATGAAGTGCTTTGAGAGGCTAGTTAAAGATCATATCACCTCTACCTTACCTGACACTCTAGACCCACTTCAATTTGCTTACTGCCCAAATAGATCCACAGACGATGCAATCGCTATCTCACTGCACACTGCCCTATTCCATCTGGATAAGAGGAACACCTACGTAAGAATGCTGTTCATTGGCTAAAGCGCAGCCTTCAAGCTCATCATTAAGCAGGGTCCTGGACTTCCTGACAGGCCGCCTCCAGGTGGTGAAGGTAGAAACAATACCTCCACTTCGCTGATCCTCAACACAGGGGCCCCACAAGGGTGCATGCTCAGCCCCCTCCTGTACTCCCTGTTCACCCTTGACTGCGTGACCACGCACGCCTCAGATTCAAATCATCAAGTTTGCAGACGACACAACAGTAGTAGGCCTGATTACCAAAAAGAACAATGCACTATCTGCTGAGATGAGGACCATGGCAGGGGTGGAGGAGTCTGGACTGTTCTCTTGGTTGGAAACCTGGTTTGGTAAGTACACTGGTATGGTGGTTACTGGATTTCTGACCCTAATTCTTGTATTTTTGTTATTGATGTGTTGTGCTGCTTGCATCATACCATGTTTTAAGAAGTCTGTTACAGATGTGTTGAAGGCTTCAGGCATGATTCCTTTGCTTGATGCTCCAGTTGGAGATGCTGATACTGAATCATGCTTTCAGGGGAGGATGGGACCGACTGAGGATGACCCATGGTATGCTGTGGGTGAGGTAGTAGAATAAATATTACACCACCACAGTTCCTTGTTTTACATTTTTGTTTTATGATAAGTTCTTTCCAGTATGTTTGCTCTCCCTGTTGTGAAGGTTTGGAGTCCCTGGGTGGCATGGTGCCCACCAGGATAAGAGTAGCTGAGAGGATCAGATGGTTTATAATATTATAATAATGCTTTGCTCTGCTTTACTCTGTTTTCCGTGACCAAAGATTTATCCTACATCTTACATGTCAATAAAACAGTAAAGTCTTATCCTGTTTTTGTCAAAAGGGGGAGACAAAAGCATCACTTGTTGATTTTTCTTTTTTCTTGGTAGATTTTTATTTTTTGTTTTTCTGTAAAAAATTTAAAAAATAATAATGATAATAATAATGTTTTATTAATAATAAACGTTTTATTATTTTCATGAAATGCTATTAACATATTACTATGTTGGGACCGCTGAAATAAAAGATAATGAGTGACACCCTAGCAGGTGTCAAAAGGGGGACTTAAATTTAACACCATTTTCTTTTATTCTGTTTTTAAATGAGCTGTTGTTCTCTTTTGACATGAGGGTTTTAAGTTCCTAGGTGGCTGGTAGCCAATCTAGTACATAGTGGGATCGAATGGAGGACATGAAGGTATTTTAAACTTTGTAACTGTTATATGATTCATTGCTGAATTTTTGTTCACACCCTTGGGGGTGTGAAAAAGGGGGATTGTTGGATTCTGTATTTTACATTATAGCCATTAGCATATATATTATTAAATATTATCTGATGTTGGTTGTGTGAGGTGTCTGCATTTGTGCACTGGAGCATCATTATGAGATTAAACAACTGCTTGCTACTTGCCTGTTTGTGTGTGACAAGAACTGAGTAACATGGTGTTGCAAAACTGCAGATAACAGCCCAGCAGATGCTTTGTCCTTGTGTTTGTATGTAACAATATTGAGCACGTGGTGTGACTTGCTGTATCTTACAAAGTTGTGATAGGGAGGGGTGGTCATCACGAGGTTTAACTGAGATGGAAAAATACTGAACAACACAATAGCAAGAACTGAGCAACTGTTATAACTAGGGGGTGATACCAGAACAGTAGGAACCTATACATCGACGGAGGGAGGACTCCAAGAAGCGTCAAGAGGCGGGGGCCCGCCTGATCGCCTGCGATCGGCTGGGCAAATTTAAACCACGCCCAGCCTCTACTGTGATAGACATAGTTCCAACCCGTCTGTTGGCCTATCACAGTATAAGAACAACTGTTTACATACATCTTGTCAGTTCTCTGTACTGCCCTGCGTGGTATTACAGTGAGCCCGTATATACGAAAGTTGCATTTGCCATTTATTACTTAGCTAATAAAAAATATAGTATAAAATCGGTGACTCATTGTTATATTTATCCTGATACCAGATTTGAATTTACGCAACCCTAACACATTTACTATTTGAATGGAAAACAGTGACATTTTGTGCCGTCTTCACCCAATTTCCTATATAAAGTGCCACCAGGGACCGAACCAGTGTTGCTAACTCCTCAGTAAGGAAAGTAGCTATGGGCTGTCCTAAAAGTCGCTAAATGACGCCATCGCTTAATTTGCATAATTGGCCATGTGCATGTAATTGTGATGGACGCTGTAGGAGAGAGGAATAACGTCGTGGGAGAGACAAAAAAGTGAGTAAAAAACACCCTAAATATGTTGAGAACTACAAATGAACAAGCTGCAGAGAGTTGCACACACAGCGAATAAGAACCAGATATTTGAGGCCATACTCCTCCTTCAGCACTTTATGGACCCCATTGTTAATCCCCGTCATAACAGAGGCATTGTCAGTCCCTACCTATCCCCAGGAGTTTCTCTTTTTTAAGACAACACTTCTCAAGGAAAGCCACAACAGCACGGGCTATAGATTTGGCATCTCCTCCCTCCAACAAGCCCCAGAAATGTTGATACAATTGTCTGCTTGGTGTCACTAAAGTACCTTATCACAACCCCCAGGTACTTAGAAACACTTACATCCGTGGACTCATTGAGGAGGCTGAAACGCTGGTCAACCACATCTACGACCAACTTTTTCAGAGAGTATGGTGCTAGGCCACCATTAATCATTTCTGTGCACTTTGTCCTGCATTTTGAAGTGGGTGGCAGCAGTGGAGTTTGAGAAAGCAGCTCTACATGCTTCTCCAATGTGATCACATGCTAGCATGGAACAGTGTTCAGCGATAGCTAATGCCATGGTGGTCTCAGCCTTTTTTGCAGAGTAAATATTTTAACCATAAATGGCAGCTTGTTTTGGTGGAACTGTTATAAGGCTTTGCCTTTTGAGTATGTTTTTGAGTTGTCATGTGTTTTTACAGCACTATGTTTGGCGTAGAAATCAGCCTTACAATAGAGGCCGTATGCCCGTGTATCAACTTCAATAAACGGCTTCAACCAGCCTTTGAATTCAGGGTTTAATTCCCACTCCTCTCTGTATTTTTGAGTGTACAGTTTAGACTGAGACATGATGAGCTAGCCAGCTAAATGTTTAGCTTATGTCACAGAGAGGCACACACACAGTGGACAAGGTGAGTAAGTGACTGAGGCTGTGTGAGTCAAATGCAGTGATTTATTTTAGACAAAGAACATTTTACATTTACATCCCATCCTGAATGTAAGCCAGGGCGGGAACAGCCAGCGGCGGCCTCCCGCATGAGGAATGGGCCGCCTGTGAGTGCTTTGGGATGGGGTGGGGCTCACGGCAGAACCAGCTGCTTGTTGAGAAGAGTAAGAACGATCGATACGTGCTTTCACGTCTGAGTCTTAGTCTCCAATAACACCAGAAAAAGTTGCTAGATTTGTCTCTAGTTGCTTTTTTTTGTGTTGCTAGATGGGTCTGAATACTCGCTAAATATAGCGACAAAGTCGCTAAGTTGGCAACGCTGGACCGAACAGCAGCTTGCTCTAGCTGCCATCTCTTTTCCATTTTTTTTACCTGCGATATGCTCTATCAACTTTCGCACTACCGCCTTCTCCTGCCCCCCAAAAATGAATCTGTGACGTCAAGCTCCATATAAAGGCATTTCGTGACGTTCCTTTGTAGCAGGGTCCTTCCCCACGAGGGCGCACATGCGCAGTTGTTACTCATCTCCGCTGCTGTGGCAGTCGCCTTCATAAAATAATTACATAAAATAATAGCAAATGTTTTAGATGGAAAAGTACACATTCCCTGACTCAAAACCGATAGTACTTTTGACAAAAATAGCTAATTCGGCCATACGCTTTCAACAAAACAAAACATTCGCCCATACTGGCAACGGATCAGAGCGAGGCCTGCATCCAGCAACTTAATGAGTAACATGACACATTTTTTCAGCTGTTTCAGTACAGCAGTACAGCACTACAGGGGAGGGAGAGGGCAACATCCACTGAACTAGTTTAAATTTATGGAATCACTTGGGTGTTGTGGGATTTTGGGTGAACTTCTACTTTAAGAAGATGGAGCAGGACAAAGCAACCAGGATTTGAGGCCATTAGAGTTGCAAAATTCCAGTTACTTCCCCCTAAATTCCCAGGTTTTCCAGAAATCCTAGTTGGAGGATTCCAGATTTCCTGGGAATTTAGGGAAAGTTCCTGGAATTTTGCCACGCTAGGGAACATTGGCATTAACAGATAACACCTCCTCCAATTACTTTATTCATAACCAAAACAGCTTTACCTGCCGGTTTCAGGTTCTTGCCTCCCAGGTTGACTTCCACGGCAGTGCTGACCAGGATTCCGATGGTGCCGTTCTCAGAGGTCACCGGATCATCCATGGCTATGACAAAGGTTAACAGGGTCAAAGTTCATGCAAACAGAAAGCAGTGATTTGATCTGTGATATCCTGACAGGTAAAAAAATGTTTTCATGTTATATGAGTGAAATGTCTTTAAATGCCTACAACATGCTTGCTATCTAAAAACCTGACTTTTATCTCCAAGGTCATATATACTACATGGTCAAAGGTATGTGGACACCTGCTCGTCGAACATCTCATTACAAAATCATGGGCATTAATATGGAGTTGGTCCCTCCTTTGCTGCTATAACAGCTTCCACCTTCCTGGAAAGGCTTTCCACTAGATGTTGGAACATTGCTGCAGGGATTTGCATCCATTCAGCCACAGGAGCATTAGTGAGGTCGGGCACTGATGTTGGGCGATTTGGCCTGGCTCACAGTCGGCTTTCCAATTCATCCCAAAGGTATTAGATGGGGTTGAGGTCAGGGCTCTGTGCAGACCAGTTATGTTCTTCTATACCGACGTCGACAAACCATTTCAGTATGGACCTCGGTTTGTGCACAGGGGCATTGTCATGCTGAAAAATGAAAGAGCCTGCTCCCAAACTGTTGCCACAAAGTTGGAAGCAAGAATCGTCTAGAATGTCATTGTATGCTGTAGCGTTAATATTTCCCTTCAATGGAACTAAGGGGCCTAGCCCGAACCATGAAAGCAGCCCCAGACATTAATCCTCCTCCACCAAACTTTACAGTTGGCACTATGCATTCGGGCAGGTAGCATTCTCCTGGCATCTGCCAAACCCAGATTCATCCGTCGGACTGCCAGATGAAGCGTGATTCATCACTCCAGAGAACGCGTTCCCACTGCTCCAGAGTCCAATGGCGGCGAGCTTTACACCATTCCAGCCAATGCATTGCATTGCGCTTGGTGATCTTAAGCTTGTGTGCAGCTGCTCAGCCATGAAAATCAATTTCATGAAGCTCCCAACGAACAGTTATTGTGCTGACGTTGCTTCCAGAGGCAGTTTGGAACACGGTAATGAGTGTTGCAACCGGGGACAGACGATTTTTACACGCTACTCGCTTCAGCTCTCGGTGGTCCCGTTCTGTGAGTTTGTGTGGCCTACCACCTCGCGACTGAGCCGTTGTTGCTCCTAGACATTTCATCTTCACAATAACAGCATTTACAGTTTACCAAGGCAGCTCTAGTAGGGCAGACATTTTATGAACTGACTTGTTGGAAATGTGGCATCCTATGACGGTGCCACGTTGAAAGTCACTGAGCTCTTCAGTACGGGCCATTCTACTGCCATTGTTTGTAGCGTATATCAGTGTAGCGTATATCAGTGAGTGTTACTCACAGGCTCTGGGTGGAGCTCTGAACATATAGCCCTTGTTGTCAAGGCTGCGGCGGTAGTAGTTAGAGTTGAAGGGCTCAGGGTCCTCATCCCACGACTCAGCAGCCCTGGGAAGCACAGGACAACTCACATTCAAGCAGTATTGCTTGAGTATTCAACAGTATTGCTTGAGTAATGCGTAAGTATTTAAGCATACTCACATTCAACTGCCATAATGCTCACAGACAGGAAAGGCATGCAATTATTAACAAACAAACAAACACAGTATATTTTATTAGCCAGAGTGATATCTGTAACTACTCAAAGACACACTCACGAGTTGGGGAAGACCCGGGTTACACCTCCATCTGTGGCTGCAAATAATGCCAGGAAACCATACCTGAAGCAAAAAGTAATTGAATTCACTCAGACGTTTCACATATTGTTATTATTCAAATTAATTGGTTTTAATATCAATGAAATAGGGCAATTATTTGTTGAATTCACTCACGTTTGGATATCCTTGTTCTTCCACACTCTAGATGCTAGCTGCCAGATGATTCCAGAATCCAAGATCAGATTGTGAATGAGGCCTTGATCACCTGTGAACACACACAGTTAATGTAACCCGTCAGGATTTATAAAATATCATAGGTGAAAAAAATGTGCTTTTTGCACACTTCCATGTCATCTTCAGCAGTTCAAAGCTGGTGTAGTATGGTGAATGGCATGGCCCTAACCACTCTACAAACTCATTGACATAAAGAAGAGAAACTCACAGTCTTCAGATTCTGGTGTGATCTCCACCATGAGAGATAGGAAGTTCTCTAGGAACTGTGTGTTGTTGTCAGAGATGTGCAGACGCTTGCAGTATTCCCTAAAATAAGAATGGTTAGACAGAGATGAGATTACACACACAAAACTCTGTGTCTCTCTCTCACACACACACACACACACACATCTCTGTACCTGGGAGCCAGGAACACGTGTCCCCCTGATTCAAAGGAGCTGGGCAGCAAAGATTGCAGATCTGCAACAGACAGAAAAAGTAATCAACCGCCCCTGTCATCGGGATCAGTGTCATCAAGCCGCACATAACGCCCTGGACCTGAGCTAAAGGGAGACAGCGGCTTTCTGGGTGGGCAGTGATACTCACACTGGAGCTGCAGCATCACATCACTCAGGTCTGCCTGGATGTAGTATTCACCGTAGGGCGGCAGTACCAGGCCCAGACTACAAGGGGCAGCATCCCCAACAGAAAACAAAGGAAAGTAATCAAAGTCTGAGGCTCAATAGAAGACACTACCGCCATTAAGCAGCTAGGTATAGAGTCCGTCCACCTACACTCTCAAACTTGTCATCTTCAGAAGTTCATATCCTATTGCTATGGTTACAATTACTAATCCTCTACCCTTCAACCCACACCTCCATCTCCTGCCTCCTCACCTGTAGTCTGTACCATTGATGGGTGTCCAGGTGTAACTCCGAACTCCCTCATCTATGTATCGCTGCAATGAAGGGGGAAAAGCCACATATTAAAATAGGTTTGCGTGTACGCTTACACGTAAGTGTGTTGATCAACCATACATGATCATGGCTGTTGGGTTACTGGGGTTGACAAAGTCATTACTGTGAATTAAGTGTGAAGTGAATTATACCTGATATATTGCCTAGGTGTGAAGTAATTAACAAATACACACACACATACACACACTTGCCTCATCAATTGATTTTACAAGCGTCTTAATCTGCATGTCACCCGGTCTGCCATCAATCATATGTTTGCGGATCTGGAATGTAGAGATAGTATGTTACCTACGCAGTGTTCAGTGTTTAATTGCTATATTGTAATTACTTCTCCACCATGGCCTATTTATTGCCTTACCTCCCTTGTCCTACCTCATTTGCACACACTGTATATAGACTTTTTCTACTGTATTATTGACTGTATGTTTGTTTATTCCATGTGTAACTCTGTTGCTGTATGTGTCGAACTGCTTTGCTTTATCTTGGCCAGGTCGCAATTGTAAATGATAACTTGTTCTCAACTAGCCTACCTGGTTAAATAAAGGTGAAATTATTAGTATTATTTATTTAAATACGCTGTCACATCTCCATGGTCTAACCCAAGAACATGTTTTAGAAAAGTAATCTCAGTAGGAAATATGCTAACATGATTGCCATTCGTAGCTAGATCGCTAGCTAAATTGGTTGCCTAGCAACACACATTTTAAGAAGATTCTTAAGATATTTGAGAAGTTCGTAAGAAAATTATTGAATCTTAAAATGTTGTTGAGGAATTGATTTTACAAACTATCTTATGAACTTCTTATTTTTTTTCTTAAGAAACTTCTTTAAGTTCTTGTGTAAGAAGTGTTTTGTGAATCTGGGCCCAGGTGTTCTTAATGTTTTGTATACTCAGTGTATATAGTTTATGGCACAGTGCATGTCATTATACTCACTTCCTGTTTGGAACTGTCCTCCACCTCAGCATCCAGGAAGTCAAGTGTTACAGGCTCTGGTAGGTCGAGCAGCTGTTGCGAAAAAGCACCAGTCACATTAGGGATATCACAGCATCCCCATGTTTTACAGTAACACATTCAGTTGAACACATTTCAGTTGCATTCTATTTTCAGTTTAATACATGCAGTGGCAATCTTATCTCAGCTAATTGGAATGACATGCAATAAGCAGTACACACTAGGTTCTATATCCAACCTACATCCAACCACATTCACTTTGTATAAAATCGAAATCTACAATCTATTTACAATGCTCCCTATAAACTGAACAGTGATCTTTCAGTGGGGGAATAAAGTATACATAACCTTTGGGTGAAGGTTTGGATGCAGGAGAAGGTATCCATTTGGGTCGATGGCGTATATGTACCCATTGGCTCCAAGCTGCAAAGGTACGGAGCAGAGAATAAATTATTACTTGTGTGCATGCAAGCGTGCGTGAAGTAAGATGTGATGCGGTATACTGACGTTGTATCGGGGCGTCAGCTTTTTGATTTCGTCCAGATGCACGTCCACCCCCATGACACCTAAAATGAGCTGATTCTGTGGAGAAAACAACCAGTAAAAAAAACACTCAAGAAATTGTGATTCATTGAAGAAAGATTGTCGATTAGGTCAACGTGAACTGTTTTAAATGAGTGCACCTGTGAGTTTCCATCCACGGTGAGATTAAAAACAGGCATGGTCCCAGTAAAAACAAGTCCCAGACCCTATATAGAAACAAGAGAAACAGAAGAACAAAACTTTAAGTGTTTTCCCTAATAGTCCTCCCCCACACTACCAACATAAAACATCATAATCCAGGCCTAGGCTTAATCTGTGTCTAGGAAACCGCCCCAATGTGTCTAAATTGAGCAATGGCAACTGACTATATGATTACAGGAGATTGTAATGCTTAGAAATCAGATGTGGTTATATTATCATCCACCTTCAGAGCACTTGTAAGGGTCGATGCCGGAGATGAGAAGCAGGTACGGGGAGTCAAACATTGAATCGGGAATAGACATAGAACAAAACAGGACCAGCATTAGCACACAGGTAAACAAGGACGTATGACAATCAATGCAGAAGCAGGGAACAGAGCGGGGAACCAGACAGATATAGGGAACGTAATGACAAAGATGATTGTGTCCAGGTGAGTCCAATAATCGCTGATGCGCGGCAGGTGTGTGTAATGATGATGGCAGGAGTGCGCAATGCTGAGGAGCTTGGCGCCCTCGAGCGCCAGGGGAGAATATGATTCAGAAACATTAATTATAGTGTCAAAATTGACTACAAGGTGTAAATAGGATAATTTTGGTCATGAAGTCAGTCTCGTCCAAATTTGAGTTTGGTAAGTGACTGCGTCATGACTTACTTGAGGGTTTGGTTTGGATTATAATTCTGTCAACATTTCTTGCCCCCTTTTGCCTTTTAACACATGGTGCCACCATAATTTTGTTGAAAATACTGGGCGAGTTCGCTTTGTATGGCCCGGTGCCCTGGGTGGACAGAGAACTCTCCTTAGGAGGACCAATGGAATGGTCGAAAATGAGCAAACCCCGCCCACCCGGGGCACTCAAAACCAGTGGTGTAAAGTACTTAAGTAAAAATACTTTAAAGTACTACTTAAGTCGTTTTTTGTACTTGACTATTTATATTTTTGACAACTTTTACTTTTAATGCACTACATTCCTAAAGAAATTAATGTACTTTTTACTCCATATATTTTCCCTAACACCCAAAATTACTTATTACATTTCAAATGCTTATCAGGACAGGAAAATGGTCCAATTCACGCACTTATCAAGAGAACATCCCTGGTCATCCCTACTGCCTCTGATCTGGTGGTCTCACTAAACACAAATGCTTCATTTGTAAATGATGTCTGAGTGTTGGAGTGTGAGCCTGGCTATCCGTAAATTTTAAAAACAAGAAAATGGTGCCTCTGGTTTGCTAAATATAAAGAATGTGAAATTATTTCTACTTTTACTTTTACTTTTGATACATTTTATATTTTAGCAATTACATTTACTTTTTATACTTAAGTATATTTAAAACCAATTACATTTAGACTTTTACTCAAGTAGTATTTTGCTGGGTGACTTTCATTTTTACTTGAGTCATTTTCTATCAAGGTATCTTTACTTTTACTCATGTATAAAAATTGGGTAGCCTAATTTGTCCACCACTGGAACTCGCCCACTGGAACCTCTTCCCCAGACAAGACGTGTGAGAAAATGGGCTTTTCTAGAGAAAACGTTTCTAGAGAAAATAGGCTTCCAGAAAGTTGTTCAACAATCTTGGGCAGATGGCCAGGATATGGATTACATCTGACTAGTTTCTTCTTGGGCTGTCAACCATCAAACAGCTACATGTCATTATAGGCTACGCTGCTATGATACTAGGCTGTGATACTGTGATGTAACTAACTAAATACACAGCCTCTCGCTTATTGGTCATGTCAGAGAAAGATTTGCATAGATATTGTTGAACCTGAAGAAATGTTTAACCCTGCTAGCTAACATTAGCTAGCTAGCTAGCTCATAACCAAGCAAACAACATGTTTGATGCATGGTACCAGCTTGCTTTCAATGTTTCAACTCGAAATGGCGAGCTACTTTCCTTGTTTGTTGTGATTGAGTGGCAAAGACAAACCCAAAGCAAGATCCACCTCAAACCACACCCCCAAGACAACTCTTGTTTGCCTTCAGTCATGGCCGCTAGCATTTCTTAATGAGCATTGATAAAGAATGTGGCCAAAGCAGGAAGTGCAGTCGCCCTTTAAGCCCAATGTAGATTAATTAGCATGAGTGCCAGTCTGTTTGTGCTATCATGCCAACTCTTTGTCACTCAATGTCATACCAAACAGTGACTGACTGCAATGAAGTTGGCATGATTGCACAAACAGACTGGCATTCAGGCTATAGATTAGATATAGCTGAATGTTCAGAGCTAGGTGACCTCACCAAGGCATCCTGATAAACATTGGTCCACTGAACCTGCTTGGCACGGCTGCCTGCCAGGACCATGGGGCGGCCCAGCACATCCAGGTACTCCTGGTAACAACACACAGGAATAGCAAACAGTCAGGCATCAGCTGTGTAGCAATTCTGATGTTACACATTCTGTAGCTTGTGTCCCAAATGGCACTGTATTCCCGTTATAGTGCACTACTTTGGACCAGGGCACACAGTGCTCTGGTTAAAAGTAGTGCACTATGTAGAAAATAGGGTGCCATTTGGGACGCCTCCGTGCTGATGTTACACAGGAAACTGAAAAGTATTTCACATGACTACGTGCTGTTGCTGATGGAAAGATGCTCAGTGGAGTTTGTCTAACTTGATATCTTTGCCTGTCATCCAGCTGTAAGTGAAAACACTTCAGAGTAATAACCTCAGGGTAATAATATATACGCTACAGTAGAGTCAGTCTCCGGCAAACAACAACAATTCCAGGAAGCAGTGCCAGGAGGAGAACTGGCTGACCCAGGATCAGCTGTGTAAGAGGCACTAGACAAACCCACCTGGGTGTTAATCCTTATGGCACAGATGGAGCGGATCTCAAAATAGAAACCTAGAGGGAGAGCAGAGAGAGAGAGTTGGAGAGGAGAGAGAGAGAGAGGGGATAAAAAGAGAGATAGGAGGAGAAACAGAGCTCACAATTATGGCACAGATGAGGGAGAGTGAAGATGGATGTTGTGTATCAGGCGCTTATAACCTAGGCTATGGGTTATAAACTGAAAGGCTACAGTAACTTATCTTAAGCAAACAAGTGTCATGTGTATTAGGGCACAAGGAAATGAAAACGGCCATTTTGTTACAATCCCCTACGGCATCTATTTTTGGACAAGTTAAGAGGGATCTTCACTGATGCTGGTTAGGAAAAATAGCCCCTGCACAGATCCCACTCACCTTTATTGGCACACGCAATCCATTGCAAGGGTGTGACATCATAGTTGTGCTGCCCCACAGAGAATGTAAAGACCCGCACCTTAGGAGAAAGAGAATTCAAAGAACCCATTCATCTATATTCTGGGACATTAACACAGAGATACACGGCCAACTGTGATGTCCATTGTGGTATCCTTTGACCAGAAATCCCATTTGGAAGATTCCTGTAATCAGGAGGAAATAAGCAGGAATGTTTTAAGCCTTGGTGATGCCTTTATGGATTCCAAGAATGAAGTCATCAATAAATAAGGAAGAATGAAGTTACCAATGAAATAGTGATTGAAATGTTTTGTGTGTGTGTTTTGTTTCTGAGAAACAGACCGTTTTGTTGGGCCAATTGTACTGCTCAAAGATGTCCTGAGCTCGATCCTCTCCTCCATCAGTGAACAGCATGATTATTTTATTGCAGTGAGCTCGCGGGACATTCGTCTTCTAGAAAGAGAAACAGAAAGAGTGTGTGCTAACATTAATACAAAACACAGCAAGTGAATGATTAACACAGAAAGTAAATATGTGACGAATAAAGCAGGCAAGAGGGCCAAAGGGCACCCTATTTAAAAATAGGGATCTGGTAAAAAGTAGTGCACTATATAGGGAATAAGATGAGCTGCTCCCCTAAAATGGCTTTCACTATGATGCCCTACAAAGGCAATGAGCAGTAACTATGCAAACAGTGAAACTGAGAAAAATGTCTTAAAGTGTATTTGCTGTCCAGCCAAATTCAGCATGTTGTAGGTAGACACAGTATGTGATAATGCACTGATGTTTTATCTTATTATGAAGTAATGTGTTATGCATATCAACCATGACCACTGATTTGACCTATGACCCATAAAATGCAGATACTGCACTCTGCCTTTGTATGACCTTAAACAACTATACTGAACAAAAATAGAAACGCAACATGCAACAATTTCAACGATTTTACTGAGTTACAGTTCAGATAAGGAAATCAGTCCATTTAAATGAATTCATTAGGCCCTAATCTATGGAATTCACATGACTGGGCAGGAGCGCAGCCATGACTGGGCAGGAGCGCAGCCATGGGTGGGTCTGGGAGGGCATAGGCCCACCCACTGGGGAGCCAGGCCCAGCCAATCAAAAAATAAGTTTTTCCAGTCAAAAGGGCTTTTTTTCGCCATTAGTTACGAACTATTTAATCACAGAAATGTTTATACTTTTAAGAAATGTTTGACTTTGTATAACTATCATTTTTACACTGTCATTTCCTTTGTTAGCTAGTTTTTACATATTTAGTTTGCTATCTTTCTTACCATTGTAGGCTCTGCCCTAATTTATGTGCTCTCTATCACCTCTGGGTCCGCATGGCAAATGGCCCGGAACCCAAGGAAAGCACAAAGGACAATGCCTTCACCTCTGGGTCCGCATGGCAAATGGCCCGGAACCCAAGGAAAGCACAAAGGACAATGCCTTCACCTCTGGGTCTGCATGGCAAATGGCCAGGAACCCAAGGAAAGCACAAAGGACAATGCCTTCACCTCTGGGTCCGCATGGCAAATGGCCCGGAACCCAAGGAAAGCACAAAGGACAATGCCTTCACCTCTGGGTCCGCATGGCAAATGGCCCGGAACCCAAGGAAAGCACAAAGGACAATGCCTTCACCTCTGGGTCCGCATGGCAAATGGCCCGGAACCCAAGGAAAGCACAAAGGACAATGCCTTCACCTCTGGGTCCGCATGGCAAATGGCCAGGAACACAAGGAAGGCACAAAGGACAATGCCTAAGGACTAGACAGCCATTTCCCTTATGAGGAGCCAAAATGTTATACTCTCTGTTACAGTATACAGAGGACTGACTATTGAATGTGTGATATAATAATACTATAGTATCCATGTTTGGTATCTATCTGAAATTTGTTCACTGAGGGTAACTCTGATGCTATCTATATGGATGTATGGTCTCTGTAGTAACTTGTCTCTATAAAGAATGAACTCTAAATGACTCTATGC
This sequence comes from Oncorhynchus clarkii lewisi, assembly GCF_045791955.1. Classification (NCBI taxonomy): domain Eukaryota; kingdom Metazoa; phylum Chordata; class Actinopteri; order Salmoniformes; family Salmonidae; genus Oncorhynchus; species Oncorhynchus clarkii. Next base: position 38,743,428 of record NC_092163.1, read on the forward strand.
AAGAGTTTTATGGTCGTCTCTGGAATTGGTCTCATCCCCCACACAAACCTTTAGAATCTATGCTGTCACACCCTGTGGAGATTGGGCTTGGTGGTCAGGTCACGCTAAACTTGGTAGCGTTTGATTGGTCTATGATGGTTGGTTGTGGGTTGAAAGAGTTTCACCTGAAGATGTTATGGATGGAATTAAATTCCTTTGTCCTCTCTCTTATCCTGTTTCCAGTCTATGGAGGAAAGTTGATCAATTCTCATTTCCCAGGCTTCTAGGGCTCTGGTCTAGTAGGCATCTATTTGCTCATGCTTTGTCTTGTAAGTTAACCTTAGGATTTATATGCCTAGAATTAGGTTTTGTTAATGTCAGTATTGCTGTCACGACTTCCGCCGAAGTCGGTCCCTCTCCTTGTTTGGGCGGTGTTCGGTGGTCGACGTCGTCAACCTTCTAGCCATCACTGATCTATTTATCATTTTCCATTGGTTTTGTCTTGTATTCCTTCACACCTGGTTCCAATCCCATCAATTACATGTGTATTTAACCCTCTGTTTCCCCTCATGTCCTTGTCTGGGATTGTTTGTTTGTATGTTCGTGTATTATGTATTGGTGCGCGACGGGTACTTGTACCCACTTTTATTTATTTTGTATTTTGGTTTTGGAGTTTTGTTATAGTTTATTAAATGACTCCATTTATACCAAGTTCGATTCTCCTGCGCCTGACTTCCCTGCCACCTACACACACGTTGTTACAATTGCCTTGTAATTTAAGTATGTGAATCCATTAATTTGACAAAGTTATTGCACATGGTTTTACTATAATGTTAAACGGTATTCACATATTCAGTTTATTAACCTTTGATCAAATTAATTGCAAAGTCTTATTACAAATTGCATGTGATGTACAGTTGAAGTCGGAAGTTTACATTCACTTCAGCCAAATACATTTAAACTCAGTTTTTCACAATTCCTGATATTTAATCCTAGTAAAAATTCCCTGTCTTAGGTCAGTTAGGATCACCACTTTATTTTAAGAATGTGAAATGTCAGAACAATAGCAGAGAGAATGATTTATTTCAGCTTTTATTTCTTTCATCACATTCCCAGTGTGTCAGAAGTTTACATATATTCAATTAGTATTTGGTAGCATTGCCTTTAAATTGTTTAACTTGTGTCAAACGTTTCGGGTAGTCTTCCACAAGCTTCCCACAACAAGTTGGGTGAATTTTGGCCCATTCCTCCTGACAGAGCTGGTGTAACTGAGTCAGGCTTGTAGGCCTCCTTGCTCGCACACGCTTTTTCAGTTCTGCCCACAAATTTTCTATGGGATTGAGGTCAGGGCTTTGTGATGGCCACTACAAAACCTTGACTTTGTTGTCCTTAAGCCATTTTGCCACAACTTTGGAAGTATACTTGGGGTCATTGTCCATTTGGAAGAGCCATTTGCGACCAAGCTTTAACTTCCTGACTGATTTTTAAGATGTTGCTTTAATATATTCACATAATTTCCCTTCCTCATGACGCCATCTATTTTGTGAAGTGCACCAGTCCCTCCTGCAACATGATGCTGCCACCCCCGTACTTCACGGTTGGGATGGTGTTCTTCGGCTTGCAAGCCTCCCACTTTTTCCTCCAAACAAAAAGATGGTCATTATGGCCAAACAGTTCTATTTTTGTTTCATCACACCAGAGGACATTTCTCCAAAAAGTAAGATCTTTGTCCCCATGTGCAGTTGCAAACCACAGTCTGGCTTTTGTATGGCGATTTTGGAGCAGTGGCTTCTTCCTTGCTGAGAGGCCTTTCAGGTTATGTCGATATAGGACTCGTTTTACTGTGGATATACAGTGCCTTGCGAAAGTATTCGGCCCCCTTGAACTTTGCGACCTTTTGCCACATTTCAGGCTTCAAACATAAAGATATAAAACTGTATTTTTTTGTGAAGAATCAACAACAAGTGGGACGCAATCATGAAGTGGAACGACATTTATTGGATATTTCAAACTTTTTTAACAAATCAAAAACTGAAAAATTGGGCGTGCAAAATTATTCAGCCCCCTTAAGTTAATACTTTGTAGCGCCACCTTTTGCTGCGATTACAGTTGTAAGTCGCTTGGGGTATGTCTCTATCAGTTTTGCACATCGAGAGACTGAAATTTTTTCCCATTCCTCCTTGCAAAACAGCTCAAGCTCAGTGAGGTTGGATGGAGAGCATTTGTGAACAGCAGTTTTCAGTTCTTTCCACAGATTCTCGATTGGATTCAGGTCTGGACTTTGACTTGGCAATTCTAACACCTGGATATGTTTATTTTTGAACCATTCCATTGTAGATTTTGCTTTATGTTTTGGATCATTGTCTTGTTGGAAGACAAATCTCCGTCCCAGTCTCAGGTCTTTTGCAGACTCCATCAGGTTTTCTTCCAGAATGGTCCTGTATTTGGCTCCATCCATCTTCCCATCAATTGTAACCATCTTTCCTGTCCCTGCTGAAGAAAAGCAGGCCCAAACCATGATGCTGCCACCACCATGTTTGACAGTGGGGATGGTGTGTTCAGCTGTGTTGCTTTTACGCCAAACATAACGATTTGAATTGTTGCCAAAAAGTTCAATTTTGGTTTCATTTGACCAGAGCACCTTCTTCCACATGTTTGGTGTGTCTCCCAGGTGGCTTGTGGCAAACTTTAAATGACACATTTTATGGATATCTTTAAGAAATGGCTTTCTTCTTGCCACTCTTCCATAAAGGCCAGATTTGTGCAATATACGACTGATTGTTGTCCTATGGACAGAGTCTCCCACCTCAGCTGTAGATCTCTGCAGTTCATCCAGAGTGATCATGGGCCTCTTGGCTGCATCTCTGATCAGTCTTCTCCTTGTATGAGCTGAAAGTTTAGAGGGACGGCCAGGTAGATTTGCAGTGGTCTGATACTCCTTCCATTTCAATATTATCGCTTGCACAGTGCTCCTTGGGATGTTTAATTAAAGCTTGGGAAATCTTTTTGTATCCAAATCCGGCTTTAAACTTCTTCACAACAGTATCTTGGACCTGCCTGGTGTGTTCCTTGTTCTTCGTGATGCTCTCTGCGCTTTTAAGAGACTATCACACTATCTGAGACTATCACAGTGCAGGTGCATTTATACGGAGACTTGATTACACACAGGTGGATTGTATTTATCATCATTAGTCATTTAGGTCAACATTGGATCATTCAGAGATCCTCACTGAACTTCTGGAGAGAGTTTGCTGCACTGAAAGTAAAGGGGCTGAATTATTTTGCACGCCCAATGCTTCAGTTTTTGATTTGTTAAAAAAGTTTGAAATATCCAATAAATGTTGTTTCACTTCATGATTGTGTCCCACTTGTTGTTGATTCTTCACAAAAAAATACAGTTTTATATCTTTATGTTTGAAGCCTGAAATGTGGCAAAAGGTCGCAAAGTTCAAGGGGGCCGAATACTTTTGCAAGGCACTGTAGATACATTGTACCTGTTTCCTCCAGCATCTTCACAAGGTGCTTTGATGTTGTTCTGGGATTGATTTGCACATTTCGCACCAAGGTACGTTCATCTCTAGGAGACAGAACGCGTCTCCTTCCTGAGCGGTATGATGGCTGCGTGGTCCCATGGTGTTTTTACTTGCGTACTATTGTTTGTACAGATGAACGTGGTACCTTCAGGTGTTTGGAAATTGCTCCCAAGGATGAACCAGACTTGTGGAGGTCTACAATTTCTTTTCTGAGGTCTTAGCTGATTTATTTTCATCTTCCCATGATGTCAAGCAAATAGGCACTGAGGTTGAAGGTAGACCTTGAAATACATCCACAGGTACACCTCCAATTGACTCAAATGATGTCCACGAGCCTATCAGAAGCTTCTAAAGCCATGACATAATTTTTGGGAATTTTCCAAGCTGTTAAAAGGCACAGTCAACGGTGTGTAAACTTCTGACGCACTGGAATTGTGATACAGTGAATTATAAGTGAAATAATCTGTCTGTAAACAATTGTTGGAAAACTTACCTGTGTCATGCACAAAGTAGATGTCCTAACCGACTTACCAAAACTATAGTTTGTTAACAAGAAATGTGTGGAGTGGTTGAAAAACCAGTTTTAATGACTCCAACCGAAGTGTATGTAAACTTCCGACTTCAACTGTATATATAATATGCATATACACTGAGTGTACAAAACGTTACTACAAAGTCTGATTTCAGTCAAAATTTGAACAAAATGTATAGTTACTGATGTTTGCAATCGTACGGCATTACACTCTCAGCCGTCTCTTATCCCAAGGTGCACATTCGTTAACTAACGCACATGGTGATTTAGAGGAAGGCAAGGTTGATACTGTAACTGTAAAGTATATTTAACTAATAAGGCAAGAGGGTGTGTGGTATATGGCCAATATACCATTGCTAAGGGCTGTTCTTATGCACGATGCATCACGGAGTCATTGAGAGCCACTCTTAAATGTTCTGCTGGTTGGCCTGTTATCTGTAATGAAATGTCCTTCATGTGTTTGCTCAAAGAACAACATTGCAAGCACACACATTTTCTTTGGAAAATGTCCTTGTCTATTTCATAGTAGGAGCCCTAAAGAATTAGGTATCACTTGTACAGAATGCGGTCGTTCAGTGTTGAGCTTGAAGTCATTTACGTTTAGTAGCTGATTGAAGGCAAAGTGGAAACCAGACTTGTAGTCTGTGGTGCCTTTAGCTTGCATGAGCTTTACAGCCTCTTTGAAGATCTTCTTGTTGCGAACGTTGGCCTGGACCAGGTGTTTGAAGCAAGGGACCACTGCCTCTGCCTTTTCATTAAACTGAAACAAGAAAGGAGAGAGAAAGACAGAGCAGAAGTGGGATTGAGGAACAACAATGAGAGAGCAGGCTAGATAGAGAGCAAGAGATAAAGACAGTGAGAGAGCAGGCGAGATAGACAGCAAGAGATAAATACTGTTAGTGAAGGAGGAAATTGGTTATGAACAAATGAATAACCGTTCATATGAGTGATTGCTGTGTTGTTTAAGGTTGTGCAACATGTTTTGTGCTGATATCTATAAAAATAGTATGAAATAGAATTCTCAAAAAAAACGAATGTATAACCAATGAAATGTCAATCCCAGGTGTAACTACAGTAACTACCACACTATCACAGACACACTCACCCTGGCCACGTTGACATAGTCGTCATCAGACAGAGTGTCCAGCATCTCCATCACTGATGACTTGATCAGCTTCAAAGTGAGGCCGCTCACACTGCCACTCCTGAGGGGGGACAGGTATTATGAGACACACACACGCACGCACACACACTGCACTCTCTTATAATGTAACCAGTCATTTTGGTACTGAAGTTATTGGAACTTTAAATTAGAAAACTCACACATCAACGAGTATGATCATGTCTTTGGGGGATGAAGCCCCTTGGATGTACCTTATGAAAAAGAATGAAGAATTCTCAAAATGAACTCTTCAGCCATAATCAAAATCATTTATTAAAAGAGAACAGAATAGGTAACACATACCATGGCCTTCTCCTCACATCATAAAGGTCGATCTTATCAGGGGCCCTCCACGGTGTGGCTACAGATAAGGCAATAAAAACATATAGAATAGTAACTTTCAGTTTTTATTTTCCCCTACCAGTATGCTACCAGACGATAATATTTGATATATATAAGACAATGGAGCAAATATTGTATTTACATTTCATAGGTTTTCTGGTATTACTTTCCTTTGAGTTTTTGTAACCTACAAGTAAGCCCTCTTTGAGGAAGTAGATGCTTAAAGGACCAGTGCAAAAACCTGACTTTCCTGTGTTTTATATATATTTCCACACCATGAGGTTGGAATAACACTGTGAAATTGTGAATATTATGAGAACGCGTAAGAGCTGTTTGCAGTAAATTAGTTAGTAGACCAAGAGAGTTCCAAACCTCTCTGCCAGTAACAGCTAGTTTTCACCTCCCCACTCAGACCCCTCCCAGACAGTCCTAGCAAAACTAGCTTGAGAAATTGTTCTTTGCCAAAAATCTATTTTAGTTTATTTTTTACAATTTTAATTGAAACAAATCACAGTAAGGTACTTCATTGTTGCCTAGAAATGATAGATAAATCACAGGTTTATAGCTAGAAACTCAGTGAGTGCATCCCAAATGGTACCCTATTCCCAAAATACTGTAGTGCAGTACTAGGGGCCCTGGTAAAAAATAGTGGACAATAAAGGGAATAGGGTGCCCTGGTTAAAAATAAGGCTGACATTTGGGACGCAGAAATATGAGACAGATTGGGGTTATTATGGAACACTTCAATTGTGCAGACTTGCTGACATTAAGCTTAGTTTCACAACCCAGCATATTTCCAACCATTCATATAACCATTCACATTTAAGTAAACTCGTATTGCTTTACAGTATATTGCATTGTTGTAAAGGAAAGGACCAAAGACATCCTATAATTCTAATAAGGACATCCTGTATTCCTGTAATAAGAGTATCCTGTATTCCTGTAATAAGGGAATCCTGCACTCCTGTAATAAGCCCGGGATAAAACCCGGGTCTGTAGTGATGCCTCAAGCACTGCGATGCAGTGCCTTAGACGACTGCGCCACTCGGGAGGCCCTATGTATTCCTGTAATAAGGGCATCCTGTATTCCTGTAATAAGGGCATCCTGTATTCCTGTAATGAGGGCGTCCTGTATGTCCTGTAATAAGAACATCATGTACCTGGGTAGTAGCGAGTGACCCCAGTGGCGCTACCAAATGCCTGCCAGAGTAGTGAAGGATCCTCTTGACTGTTCTCCATAAACACCTTCTCCAGCGCCTGGGTCCAGTTCAGCTCATTTAGAATCACTGGGGCTGAAGGGAAAGACCAGGTAGAAGACGGATTGGTCTCACTTACAGTGCCTATAGAACGTTTACACCCCCTTGAACTTTTTCACATTTTGTTGCTTTACAAAGTGAGATTAAACTGGATTTAATTGCAATTTTTGTCAACGATCTCCACAAAATAAAATAAATGAAAAATAAAACACTAATATACCTTGATTAGATAAGTATTCACCTCCTGAGTCAATACATGTTAGAATCACCTTTGGCAGCGATTACAGCTGAGTCTTCTTGGGTAAGTCTCAAAAGAGCTTTGCCCACTGTATTGTGCAATATTTGCCCATTAATCTGTTGGAGACTATTTGACTTGAGCTCGTTTTAGTTGCATAATGAGTCCGTTTATGATTTCATAATCCCATTATCAGTAGTAATAACTTGTTATTGGTTAGGATGTTGGAGCTGGAGAGTGTTATTGCAGCAACAAAGGGAAGTCCAGAAAGTATTTTAATGTCCAGATACACTAAATGACCAAAAGTATGTGGACACCTGCTCGTCGAACATCTCATTCCAAAATCATGGGCATTAAATATGGAGTTGGTCCCCCCTTTGTTGTTATAACAGCCTCAACTCTTCTGGGAAGGTTTTCCACTAGATGTTGGAATATTGCAGCGGGGACTGCAGCTTCCATTCAGCCACAAGAGCACCAGTAAGGCCGGCACTGATGTTGGGCGTTTAGGCCTGGCTCGCAGTCTGCGTTCCAATTCATCGATGGGGTTGAGGTTAGGGCTATGTGCAGGCCAGCCAACTTCTTCCACACCAATCTCGACAAACCATTTCTGTATGGGCCTCGGTTTGTGCACGGGGGCATTGTCATGTTGAAACAGGAAAGGGCCTTCCCCCAAACTGTTGCCACAAAGTTGGAAGGACAGAATCGTCTAGAATGTCATTGTATGCTGTAGCGTTAAGATTTTCCTTCGCTGGAACTAAGGGACCTAGCCCAAACCATGAAAAATAGCCCCAGATTCCTCCTCTACCAAACTTTACAGTTGGCACTATGCATTGGGGCAGGTAGCGTTCTCCTGGTATCCGCCAAACTCAGATTTGTCCGTCGGACTGCCACATGGTGAAGCATGATCCATCACTCCAGAGAACGCGTTTCCACTGCTCCGGAGTCCAATGGCAGCGAGCTTTACACCACTCCAGCCAACGCTTGGCATTGCACATGGTGATCTTAGGCTTGTGTTTTTTTATGTGCTACGCGCTTCAGGACTCGGTGGTGCCATTCTGTGAGCTTGTCTGGCCTACCACTTCGCATCCACTTCACAAAAACAGCAGTTACAGTTGACCGGGGTAGCTATACCAGCACATACATTTGACAAACTGACTTGTTGGTGCCACGTTCAAAGTCACTGAGATCTTCAGTGAGGCCATTCTACTGCCAATGTTTGTCTATGGAGATTGCATGGCTGTATGCTCGATTTAATATGCCTGTCAGCAATGGGTGTGGCTGAAATAGCCGAAACCACTCATTTGGGGTGGGGTGTCTAGGGGGTGTCCAGGGGTGTCCATGTACTTTGTATATATATTGTAGGTCATTGTCCTCCTGAAAGGTGAATTCCTCTTTTAGTGTCTGGTGTAAAGTGGACTGAAGCAGGTTTTCCTAGGATTTTGCTTGTGCTTAGCTCCATCCCTTTTCTTTTCATTCTGAAAAAGCCCTCAGTCTTTGCCGATGTCAAGCATACCTATACCATGATGCAACTACACCATGCTTGATGTGTGTGGGTGGTTTAATACATCATCCACAGCATAATTATTAACTTGACCATGCTTAAAGATATATTCAATGTCTGATTTATTATTGGTACCCATCTACCAATCACTGCCCTTTTCATTATGAGGCTTCGAAAAGCTCCTGGGTCTTTGTATTTAAATCTGTGATTGAAAAGTTTTAGTTCTGAACTAATTTAGACTTGCCTAAACAAACGGGGTGAATACTTATGTAACGACTATATTTTTGTTATTTAATTTGTATTAATTTGTAAAAATGAGTAGAATATTTTTTGACTTTGACATTATGGAGTATTTTGTGAAGATCAATGATGAAAAAATACAACTAAATATAATTCATTCGCACTTTTTAAAGCAAGAAAATGTGAAAAAAGTTAAATGGGGTGAAGACATTTTATAGGCTCTGTACCTGTGAAGGAGCATGGTGTGGCGGTAGTGTTGCAGTCTCCTAAGTGCATAATCCCACCTCTACCGCCACAACATTTCTGTTCTCCAGTGCTTGACATGGGCAGGAGCTCCCCAGAGAGGAGTACAAGCACCTCAAATGTTGTGCTACTTGAGCTCTTGTTCCTCTTATAGAATATTAGCTCAAAAGTATTGTGGAGCTCCTGCACCTAAATATAAACAGTACTGGCACCCAAAATTGAGTACCGGTACCTATTGAGTCCAAGTCAAGCACTGCTGTTCTCACCTTTTCTAACTTGAAAACATTATACTTTCCACCTGTCTAAATTAAGATCGAAAAACACTCTAGCCCTTTACACACACAAAGCATTTGGTATGGAGTTTCTCTGCACCAAAAACATTATCACAAGCATAATTGAGGAGACAAACTATGCCAAAATATGAGTTGTTTCACAACCATTGTGTCAAATGTGTTGTACATCAGTTGTACTACCCAAGTGTGTACAGGGCCATAGTCTCAACTGAGCAGCAAATGACTGCTAAATAACATAATAACAAGATATTCACTGTCCATTGCACTAATGCGAAACTCACCTCCTTTGTAGATGTCTGTGGGGATCTGAACGGCTGTGAAGGAGTAGTTGACCTTATTTTTGAAGTTAGGGTCATACACAAACTCCACCTGTAGTGGAGGGCTCACTGTTTCCCCATCACCATCTTGCAGGGAGTACTGCTAACACACGTACACACGTAGATACATACACACACACGCACACACACACACACACACACGCACACACACACACACACAATATTACTACCACTTCATTCTTCAACAGATTTCAAAAGCTTTATCAACAAATGAGAGAGGATGTGTAGAAATTAGCTTTTCACTATCTACTCACATAGTCTAGCTCTGCCTTGGAATCGTAATACGTCATGTTCCACTCCTGGTAAAAATCCAAACAAAACAGACATATAACATGGGTGATGACAAGTTGGCCTAGAGTTGCAAGGCTAACTGTAATTTATCATAGATATGGAATCGTAAGTAATTTTGGTAATTAACAGGTAATCTATGGTAATCTATGGTAACTTTGGTAATTTATAAAAATGTATTCATTTATAGTAGTCATTTTTTGTATGTGTCCATATTGACCTTGAGTTTCTAGTGGATAGACCATATAGTTCAAGTGAAAATAGCCTAATTAATGAAAAAAAAGCATCTAGTCATCAATGGCATTATTTTCAATGAACCAAGCAACTCTTCCAACTATTGACTTTTTTCACAACTGCCACCATTTTGACGCCAAAACATTTAAAACAAAGACATATTGAGATAGTAAAATAAATAAAAGTATGTCAAAAAATATATATGATATTTAATGCTGAAAACCTCACAAACACCAACGGTATTCACTAAGTTAATGGTTTATATTTAGGATAATGTTTTACAGCTTTGTCATTTTATTTTATTTGGCCTATACTATATATTTTACATGTGATAAGGCCATACAGAGGACCAGAAATAATTACAGACACCTGTGATTATCTGGAATATCTAAAAAGGCCCCTAGATGTAATCTGATAAAATGAAATAAAAACTTGAAAGTTACCAAACTTCTGGTAAACTTGTAAAGTTTCCAGTAATATACCATCCCTGGGCAACCCTAAGTTTGTCACAATCTTATAATAGGGTAACCAGAGTTAACGACCATACTCCCTCAACAAGTATAAAATAAATTGGAAATACTCATCTGAAACAAACTGTCCTGCTGTCATGAAGGAACACCACAAACTACACCCCTGTATTTCATACAATACAACAGTGTGGTAAAACCCACTGAATCATCCAACCAAACTCCTTTTTTTGGTGCATAAGGATGGGAAGAGTTGTTACTTGTGAGCTCTGCTGGTTCATACACAGAGAGCGAGCCAGTGGTGGTGAGGCTCACAGAGGGAGTCACTGCTGCTGGGAGGGCTGGGGTGGGGTGGGGTGGTGTGGCGGGGGAGGGAGGGAGGGAGGGAGGGAGGGAGGGAGGGAGGGAGGGAGGGAGGATGGGGGATGAGTCCACAGGCCCTGTCCTACCTCAATGAGCTAATGGACCAAACCATGTGGAAAAGTGGAATGTCAATGTGTGTAGGACTCAGCAGTGCTCCCCCCTCAGCAGTGCTCCATCCCTGAGCTCCGTCCTCTGCCTCTGGTGATCTCAGAACATCCTGGCTGTAATAATGACTGACTGTGCGCAAGGATGGATGATTGATGATGCAGTGTGGCATGGGATGAGCGCAATCTAATCTTTGCAAATCTGTGTAGATTACTAGGAAATAGTACTATTGGACTCCAGCGGCTGTAGTGGTGGTAAACAGACATGGTGGTAAACCTTTGAGTTTCATGGTTAATAAGGGGCCTGGAATCTGATGAGAAGAAGAAGAGGGAGAATACATGGGACTTATAAAGTGCTTATCAAGGACCCAAAGTCACTTTACAATTGTAGAAACAAAACAAAAAAAAAACAGATATCCAAAGAAAACAATGACAAACTAAAAAGCAGGGAGAAAAATCATGAAACAAAGAGAAGGGGGGGGGTAGAGCTCAAGGAAGGGTAAGAGTGTGATGTGTCAGTGTATGAGTGAACCAGCAGGTGTTGTGTGTGTGGGGGTGTTCTTGGTTTTACTGTCCTTGTGGGGACCAGAAGTCCTCACAAGGATAGTAAAACCAGGAAAATTCGGACAAGTGGGAACATTTCGCCGGTCACCACATTAAAAGGCTATTTTAGACTTAGGGGTTAGGTTTAGGGTTACAATTAGGGATAGATTTAAGGTTAGGGGTTAGGGTTAGGTTCAGGGTTAAGGGTTTGGGGTTAAGGTTAGGTTAAAGGTTAAGGAATCAATTGTTTATTCCCCACAAGGATAGTGATGGACTCAGAGTCAGAGGGAGTTCCAGGGCCTGGTTACAGTACCTTAGGTAATAATTTGCATAGAGCACCTCAAATATTTCTTTAGGTAAGGGAATACTTAAGGGCGTTTACGGTATTTTGAAGGCATGTATGACAAAAATAGTATTTACAATGGAGACAGCTTAATTCACTGACTAAAGGTCTCGTCACAGAGATCGCATTTGTTCTGTGAGATAATATAACAAAATATAACTGTTATAATGAAGACAGGACACTCAATTGCTTCAGAAGATAATAAACCACGTTTCTTGAAGTTACTTTTTTCTCAACTTGTTTCAATTACTTTCTAGCATGTCAAACTAGTTTACAAAATACCTAGCAAGCTAACTTTTCCATGGATTATGCTCCTTACATAAAAAAAAAAACAAAGCTCATTTCCTGCAATTCTACATATTTTCCAAAGGCTTTGGCCCATGAACAGGAAGGCCACCAAAAATTCAGAACAACAGGCCCTCCGATTTGACACACTGAACTTTGTCTGAGAAGTAGTTGGTGAAAAAGGCGAGGCTGTCATTTGAGAAACCAAGGCTGTTGAGTCTGCCAATAAGAATGCGGTGATTGGCATAGTCGAAAGCCTTGGCCAGGTTGATGAATACGGCTGCACAGTATTGTCTTTTATCGATGGCGGTTATGATATTGTTTAGGACCTTGAGCGTGGCTACGGTGCACCCATGACCAGTTCGGAAACCAGATTGCAAATTTCTGTTTGAAAAAGCTAGCCTTTGTTTTCCTAACTGCCTGTGTATATTGGTTCCTAACTTCCCCGAAAAGTTGCATATCGCAGGGGCTATTCGATGCTAATGCAGTACGCCACAGTATGTTTTTGCGCTGGTCAAGGGCAGTCAGGTCTGGAGAGAACCAAGGGCTATATCTGTTCCTGGTTCTACATTTTTTTAATGGGGCATGTTTATTTAAGGAAAGCACTGTTAAAGAATAACCAGGCATCCTCTACTGACAGAATGAGGTCAATATCCTTCCAGGATGCCCGGGCCAGGTCAATTAGAAATTGCTGAAATGTTTTAGGGAGCGTTTGACAGTGATGAGGGGTGGTCGTTTGACCGCAGACCCATTACGGACGCAGGCAATGAGGCAGTGATCGCTGAGATCCTGGTTGAAGACAGCAGAGGTGTGTTTAGAGGGCATATTGGTCAGGATGATATCTAAGAGGGTGCCCATGTTTACGGATTTGGGGTTGTACCTGGTAGGTTTCATGATAATTTGGGTGAGATTGAGGGCATCTAGCTTAGATTGTAGGATGGCCGGGGTGTCAAGAATATCCCAGTTGAGGTCACCTAACAGTACAAACTCTGAAGATAAATGACGGGCAATTAATTAACGTATAGTGTCCAGGGCACAGCTGGGGGCTGACGGGGGGGCTGTAACAAGCGGAAACAGTGAGACTTTTGGTCATTGGTAAACTTCAGACGGGCCTGGACATGCGCTGGCTTGAGCAGGGGGACCTTGCGTGCGCTGCAGGATTTTAATCCATGACGGCGTAGTGTTACTAATGGTTTTCTTTGAGACTGTGGTCCCAGCTCTCTTCAGGTCATTGATCAAGTCCTGCCGTGTAGTTCTGGGCTGAACCCTCACCTCCCTCATGATCATTGATGCCCCACGAGGTGAGATCTTGCATGGAGCCCCAGACCGAGGGTGATTGACCGTCATCTTGAACTTCTTACATTTTCTAATAATTGCGCCAACAGTTGTTGCCTTCTCACCAAGCTGCTTGCCTATTGTCCTGTAGCCCATCCCAGCCTTGTGCAGGTCTACAATTTTATCCCTGATGTCCTTACACAGCTCCTTGGTCTTGGCCATTGTGGAGAGGTTGGAGTCTGTTTGATTGAGTGTGTGGACAGGTGTCTTTTATACAGGTAACGAGTTCAAACAGGTGCAGTTAATACAGGTAATGAGTGGAGAACAGGAGGGCTTCTTAAAGAAAAACTAACAGGTCTTTGAGAGCCGGAATTCTTACTGGTTGGTAGGTGATCAAATACTTATGTCATGCAATAAATGCAAATGAATTACTTAAAATTCATACAATGTGATTTTCTGCATTTTTGTTTTAGATTCTGTCTCTCACAGTTGAAGTGTACCTATGATAAAAATTACAGACCTCTACATGCTTTGTAAGTAGGAAAACCTGCAAAATCGGCAGTGTATCAAATACTTGTTCTCCCCACTGTACAAGGGTATGGTAGGATGTGAGTACAGTGGAGGTAAACCTATGCGTTGCGTAATGATGAGAGAGGTTTCATCTTTGGAGGCATCAATTAACGTAGTTGAGGTCTCCGCATGTGTGTGGGGTGGGACGAAAGAGCTATCTAAGGTATTTTGAGAGGGGCTGAGTGCTCTACAGTGAAATAAAACAAAAACTAGCCAAGACAGCAGTAGACAAGGCATATTGACATTAGACAGAGGCATAAAGCAATCACAGGTGTTGATCAGGAGAGCTAAGACAACAATGGGTAAATGGCAATGAATGGGCAGAGCGTGTCAGTTAGGTACATGCAGGACCTGAGTTTGAGGTTGGGGCCGACAGGTAAACAAAATGAGGTGCCGTGTTATTGAAACAGTCCAGGGGGCATCAGCTATGTAGCCGATTGATCATAGGGTCAAAAGAGCAGCAATAGGTAAGTCAGGGTGCTGTTCGGTAGTCACTACTACGGGGAAGCAGGGGACACAGTGTTCAGAAAAGCTAGCGGGCCGGGGCTATTAGATGGTTCTGCGGCGATATCGTAACAGAATAGCCTGTTGAGACCACATTGGGCGATCACGTCGGCAGTCCAGTCGTGATGGATCGGCGGGGCTCCTTGTCGACAATAAAGGTGGCTTTGGAAGAATGCGGAGTCGCCAGTTTGCCATGCATGGCACACACGCTGCAACTGACTGTGAACAAAGGTGTGTTGTCCCAACGCAGCAAATCTGACATTGGCAACAAGTAGGAATATAGTGGGTCATTTTAAACACTCGCAGCTAGCATACAACCACCTGCAAGCAATACAGGAGCAGCTTTACATAATGGAGAGCCTGCTGGAAAAAAAACGAGTGCTTGGCGTGCAACAATCAGTACAAACCAGTGGACTCTCATTGAAAACATGAACACACTCCTAGCTCCATTCGAACAACTGACTCGAGAAATAATCTCATCAACTGCGTCTGCAGCAGACGTGAAACCCTCTGTCATGTAATTTAAACACCTGCTCAACAAAACTGCCAACAGGCCGTGGGGTTAAAACTTGAAAAACTATTCTACTAGAGGCTGTGAACAAGCGATTTGGTGGCATTCTCTCTAAGCCTCTTTACTGTGTCGCCACCATGCTCGATGCTAGGTACAAGGACCGCTACTTCGATGCAGACAAGAAACAGGGTTTACGTGAAATGTTACAGACACAGCTGGACAAGACGGAAACGGACACAGTGACAGTGCGCACTGAGGAGGAGGACCCACGACAGAAGAGGCCATTGACAGACAGAGCTGAAACTTTACTGCTTGACATGTATGATAAAATCCTGGTTGAGAATGAAATGACAACAAATGAACAATGAAACAGCACAGCAAGTAAGTTAAATAAATAGGTTATGATTATGTTTTACTGCTATTGGGGACATAAGTAAATGCCAACAAAATAACTTTTAGTCAGTTTATGTGTTTCAACTATTTAACTGTACTAGAATGCTTAAAAGGCCACTAAAATGTTTAATATCTGTTATTGGTATTGGGTTTTCTTTGGCAAGGAAAATATCGGTATTGGCCAAAAATGTCATATCAGTGCATACCAGTCGGATGTATTCAGGATTCTTTTTGAAGTTGAATACACACAACATTTTACCACTTGGTTGGAAGATACTTTGATATTATTTGGGCATGGAATTTAGAGTATTCTAACGTGGGAACATTGCATTACATTTTTATTTTATGCTCATATTAACAGTTGGTGGCAGTGGCTAGCTATAGGATGGACTGCAGTCTCTCCTTGTCCACAAGAAACAAACATTAACTATCCCTTTAAAATAGGACCGTAGAAAATCCTGACTACAGGTAGCTCTCCAAGACGGTTAGCCACCCCAAATCTATGTTTCCCAAATCCTGTGGGTTTGAATATGTTCATGTGACATTTGATTCTACAAATTATCCCACTCTGAAGAAAAATCGAATTAATCACTTTTCAGGTGGTTGAGGCTGATTTGCAAAACCTTGCCATCATCTTACTCTGCATAGGCAAGCTCTTTTGCCTTTATGCCTACCATTTTTGCTTAGCAGCAAAACAGGTTATTTGAGGAAAGTGGCATTTCAGTATAGCTTAGCCAATTTCTTTGCAGTATTACTTTGGTGCCTTGTTGGCAACAGGATTCATGTTTTGTAATATTTGTATTCTGTACAGGCTTCCTTCTTTTCACTCTGTCAATTTGGTTAGTATTGTAGAGTAAGTACAATGTTGTTTTCTCCAATCACAGCCATTACACTCTAACTGTTTTAAAGTGACCATTGGCCTCTCTGGCCTTTTCCACCATAATTTGCAAATAAATTCATTAAAAATCCTACAATGTGATTTTCTGGATTTTCTTTCTCTCATTTTGTCTGTCATAGTTGAAGTGTACCTATGATGAAAATTACAGGCCTCTCTCATCTTTTTAAGTGGGAGAACTTGCACAAAACTTTTTTGCCCCACTGTATAGGTGTGTTGAGGTGTGTTGACTTTAGGGCTGACCCCATTTAGATTTTTTTTAGTCGAGCAGTTGCAAATATACAGTGCATTTGGAAATTATTCAGACCCCTTTTTCCACCCCTTTTTCCACATTTTGTTACGTTACAGCCTTTTTCTAAAATGTATTCAATATTTTTTACCTTCATCAATCTACACACAATACCCCATAATGACAAAGCAAAAACAGTTTTTAGAAATTTTTGCAAATGTAAAGCAAATTTAAAACTGAAATTTCAAATTTAAATAAGTATTCAGACCCTTTGTTGAAGGACCTTTGGCAGCGATTACAGCCTCTAGTCTTCTTGGGTGTGACGCTACAAGCTTGGCACACCTGAAATTGGGGAGTTTCTCCCAATCCTCTCAAACTCTGTCAGGTTTGATGGGGAGCGTTGCTGCACAGCTATTTTCAGATCTCTCCAGAGATGTTTGATCGGGTTCAAGTCAGGTTTCTGGCTGGGCTACTCAAGGACAGTTAGAGACTTGTCCCGAAGTCATTCCTGCAATGTCTTGGCTATGTGCTTAGGGTGGTTGTCCTGTTGGAAGGTGAATCTTCACCCCAGTCTGAGATCCTGAGCGCTCTGGAGCAGGTTTTCATCAAGGATCTCTCTGTACTTTGCTCTGTTCATCTTTGAAAAACACCCAAAAGACATTATGCTGCCACCACCATGCTTCACCGTAGGGACGGTGCCAGGTTTCCTCCAGACGTGATGCTTGGTATTCAGGCCAAAGAGTTTAATCTTGGTTTCATCAGACCAGAGAATCTTGTTCCTCATGGTCTGAGAGTCTTTAGGTGCCTTTTGGCAAACTTCAAGCAGGCTGTCATGTGCCTTTTACTGAAGAGTGGCTTCCGTCTGACCACTCTACCATTAAGACCTCGGGTTCTTGGTCACCTCCCTGACCAAGGCCCTTCTTCCCCAATTGCTCAGTTTGGCCCGGCGGCCAGCTCTAGGAAGAGTCTTGGTGGTTCCAAACTTCTTCCATTTAAGAATGATGAAGGCCACTGTGTTCTTGGGGACCTGGAATGCTGCATAAATGTTTTGGTACCCTTCCCTAGATCTGTGCTGCGACACAATCCTGTCTCGGAGCTCTACTGGCAATTCCTTCCACCTCATGGCTTGGTTTTTGCTCTGATATGTACTTGTCAACTGTGAGACCTTATATAGATAGGTGTATGCCTTTCCAAATCATGTCCAATCAATTGAATTTACCACAGGTGGACTCCAATCAAGTTGTAGAAAGAAAGTATTATCAATGGAAAAAGGATGCACCTGTGCTCAATTTCGAAAATCATAGCAAAGGGTCTGAAAGGTTATGTAAGGTCAAGGTGAATTAAGATGTTTAGGGCACAAGTACCAGCAGTGGTGAGGAGGTCATTGATGACTTTGAGGAGTACATGATGATGTTTGTGTGAACATTTACTGTTGATCTAATCATTACATCAATAGGGGATGTGCTTAGTATCATGACCCCCTGCTGAATCTCTTATACATTACAAATGCAGACAGTCTGCTGGTAGAGTGTGTTACAGTAGTGTTACCTTGACGCTGTCGTGCCAGGGATGGTCTCGCTGGACACGTTCTGCTTCACTGGCCAGCCTCTGCAAGTTCAAAAGTTCAGGTTAGAGAACAGAGAAAACAAAGGTCCTGCCCTTTATATTGAATAGGCCTAGTTGAATGGGAGGGATATTTAAAAAATGATATTCACATTATTTATTTATGTCCACTGCCAAAAGTGTCCATCCCTGGTACACAACGGGATTCAATTAGCTGTTAGCGTCTATTGCTAGGGCCTTTGCTAGAAACGGTCAAATCCTGACCTGCCTACGTAATGAACCAAAGCGTCTGTCGCTATGCTGGTTGCTAGCTCTATTTAATCTCAGCGCTCGCGGAGGACAGAGGACATGGGCGGTTCTGGGTCTATTTCACCTCATAAGCCCATTTCTAAAGTAGCCTAAATGGTCTGACTTCATAGAAATGTAATGGGTTTAGAAGACTATAAGAGCTGAGTGTTCGTCTTTCTGTGTAAACCACATAACCACCTGATAATCTTACCTGTAGAAAAAAAGTGAAAGTTATATTGAAAAACTATGGTCCCTCTATTACTATAATGGCTCCATTTACAAGAAATGGGTATAGCAATAGGAGAGCTAGACAGCCCTCCTCACCTGAATTTCACTTTCTATTGTGCAGGTATAAATAGGTGCTGTGGCAATCCTTTTTTTCACAACTATATCAGAATCTCAGCCTCAGGAGGAACTAGTACCAGCAAGGTAGGTCTATTCACATTTGTTTTATACATATTTAATTGTATCTTTTATAAACAAGTTATTCTGCTGATAGGAAAAATTGGTAAAGGACCTGATTGAAATGCATTACAATTTTCACATTGCAAAAGGAAAAATCTAAACTGCTATACTGCAATGTTTGTAGAAGCTGTCTATAATTTGTGCAAAAAGGAAATGTAACTTTGGTTTCTATTGTTCCTATACATCTTCTACATTATGGGGCAGTTTCCTGGACATATATTAAAACTATAAATTAATTATACAATAACAAATGTTTACTGTAACACAAATTGAATTGTAACTGGTTAAAAATGCATTCCACCTGTCTTTGCATTCACAAACACCAGCTGGTTTCGGGCGCATTTTTTTCCCTAAATATACTGAACAAAAATATAAATGCAACATGTAAAGTGTTGGTCCCATGTTTCATGAGCTGAAATAAAAGATCACAGAAATGTTCCATATGCACAAAAAGCTTTTCTCTCAAATTTTGTGCACAAATTTGTTTACATTCCTGTTAGTGAGCATTTGTCCTTTGCCAAGATAATCCATCCACCTGACAGGTGCGGCATGTCAAAAAGCTGATTAAACAGCATGATCATGACACAGGTGCACCTTGTGCTGGGGACAACAAAATGCCATATATGGCATTGTGTTGTGTGACAAACTTCCCATTTTAGTGGCATTTTGTTGCGTGCAATTGGCATGCTGACTGCAGGAATATCCACCACCAGAGCTGTTGCCAGAGAATTGAATGTTCATTTCTCTACCATAAGTCGCCTCCAACGTCATTTTAGAGAATTTGGCAGTACAACCAACCGGCCTCACAACCAGGTGTGAGGCCGACCAGGTGTAACCATACCAGCCCAGGACCTCCACATCCGGTTTCCTCACCTGCGGGATCGTCTGAGTCTGAGACCAGCCACCCGGACAGCTGATGAAACTGAGGAGTATTTCTGTCTAACAAAGCACTTTTGTGTGGAAAAACTAATTTTGATTGGCTGGGCCTGGCTCCCCAGTGGGTGGGCCTGGCTCAAGTGGGTGCAACCCTGCCCAGTCATGTAAAATCCATAGATTAGTGCCTAATTTATTTCAAGTGACTGATTTCCTTAAGAACTGTTTCTCAGTAAAATCTTTGAAATTGATGCATTTATATTTTTGTTCAGTATAGATTAAAAATGTATTGGAAACAGGTTATCAAGTCATTGCGTTCCCAATACGAATATATTGCATATGAAATGTGTTCATTTCGTGTGAAATTTCCAGTAGGGAATCTTGGATTAAGAAGCATTTTCAATGGAGATTGAACTTGCTTTTTAGCCCAGGGCCGAGCTAAATCTGTCTGTCAAACTGCCACTAAATGTTATGTTTATTTGTGAAATAAATAGAAGTCAAATTGCTGACTTACATCAAGTGCTTTGCGTTTCTTGGCCAGTAGCTTCTCGATGTCTGATGCTACCTTCTCCACCATCTCATAAGGAGAATTCTTTACCAGGCTGAACTGCCTTCTTTTCTCATTGTAGATCTGCAAAAAGAGTAAAAAAACAGACATCATTTTGAGTGCAGTTAAAGGACAGCTCCACATATGTTGTACATGTACTGATTGTATTACTGCATTTAACATCATTTGCAACAGTTTCTGATCCTTGAGTTGACAGCAACAAGGAGGCTCCCAGCACATCCAGACCATATATCTGTTTGTATGTGGCGCTTAGCAGTCCATATACTTTGCTTAGCAGTCTGCAAAGTATATGGACACCTACTCGTCAAACATTTAATTCCAAAATCGTGGGCATTAATATGGCGTACCCCTTTGCTGTTATAACAGTCTCCACTCTTCAGGGAAGGTTTTCCACAAAATGTTGGAGCATGACTGCGGGGACTTGCTTCCATTCAGCTACAAGAGCATTAGAGAGGTCGGGCACTGATGTTGGGCGATTAGGCCTGGCTTGCAGTTGGCGTTCACATTCATCCCAAAGGTGTTGATGTGGTTGAGGTCAGGGCTTTCTGCAGGCAAGTCAAGTTCTTCTACACCGATCTCGATAACCCATTTCTGTATGGACCTCGCTTTGTGCATGGGGGCATTATCATGCTAAAACAGGAAAGGGCCTTCCTCAAACTGTTGCCACAAAGCTGGAAGCACAGAATCGTCTAAAATGTCATTTTATGCTGTAGCGTTAAGATTTCCCTTCACAAGAACCAAGGGGCTTAGCTCAAACCATGAAACAGCCCCAGACACCAAACTTTAGAGTTGGCACTATGCATTAGCGTTTTCCTAGCATCCGCCAAACCCAGATTCGTCCTTCGGACTGAAGATGGTGATGCGTGATTGATCACTCCAGAGAACGTGTTTCCACTGCTCCAGCCGACGCTTGGCATTGCACATGGTGATCTTAGGCTTGTGCGTGGCTGCTCAGCCATGGAAAACCATTTCATGAAGGTCCCGACGAACAGTTTTTGTGCTGATGTTGCTTCCAGAGGCCGTTTGGAACTCGGTAGTGAGTGCAACCGAGGACAGATGATTTTTACACGCTTCAGCACTCGTGGTCCCGTTCTGTCAACTTGTGTGGCCTACCACTTTGCGCAGAGTCGTTGTTGCTCCTAGACATTTCCACTTCCCAATAACAGCACTTACAGTTTCCCAGGGCAGCTCTAGCAGTGCAGATATGTTACGAACTGACTTGTTGGAAAAGAGGAACCCTATGATGGTGCCACGTTGAAAGTCACTGATCTCTTCAGTATTGGCCATTCTACTGCCAATGTTTTACTTATGGAGATTGCATGGCTGTGTGCTCAATTTTATACACCTGTCACCAACAGGTATGGCTGAATCCACTAATTTGAAGGGATGCCCACAGACATCTGGCCATGTAGTGTAGCCACTAGGGCCATGACGATACCAATATCACAATATTCATTAGTAACGTGGCAAGGAAACAAAACGTAAAGTGGAATAAACTTCTTTAGGAAAACAGCCCTAATGTTGGAAACAAACATCATTATGTTGCCATCCAGAGTCACATGTATTTATTTTTCAAGGTATAGCACACAATATCTTACATACAGCAGGTATTTAAAGAACCAAAGAGTTTGGTCTGCTTCGTATTTTCATTTTTGCCATGGAAAAAATATTGTAATACTGGTATCCACCCAGCCCTAATAGCTGCAGTGCAGACATGACATACTATTCAACCCAAATAGTATTTTTATGTTCCAGGGTTGAGTTAAAAGGTCCAATGCAGCCGTTTTTATCTCACAGTCAAATCATTTCTGGCTAACAATTAAGTACCTTTCTGTGATAGTTTTTAACCATTTTAATTGAGAACAAACACAGCTTCTTAGCAAAGAGCAATTTCTCAAGCAAAAATGTGGATAGGACTGTCGGAGTGGTCTGAGTGGGGAGGTGAAATCTATCTGTTATTGGCAGAGAGGTAACAGAGGTTTGGAACGCTCTTTCTTATTGGTCTACTAACTAATTTACCGCCTGGGGATGTCACCAGGGAGGCCAACAATCCATCCCACCAAAACAGGCTTAAATTGAAAGCGGTCTTTTCAAACAGCTCTTACACTAAAAGGACATTATCATCATTTTCCCAATTTCACAGTATTATTCCAACCTCATAGTGTGGACGTATATATAAAACACAGGAATCACATTTTTGACTGCACTGGGCCTCTAATTCCACAAATTCAATTAGAAATAATTTAATAATCTATAAATTCGATTTAATTCAATTAAAATTCCAGGTCAGTCTTTGAATTCAGAGAACTAATTTCCTCTCAATTCCAATGTTAGGTAAATTCCAAGAATTCAATTCCCAATTCAATATTAGGTCACAACAATTCCACAAATTAAATTCCCTCAGGCTTTCAGACTGATCATGTAACTGTTCAGACAGCCTACCTATACTGGAACGATAGAAATACCAATTCTACAGTCAATGTTTGATACATTGCTTTACCTTAAATGTGAAAATACTGAATTCCAATTGAATTCAATTCCACAGATTAAATGTTTTACAATTCCGACGAAATTCCAATAAATCCGTGCAGTCTAATTCCAATTCAATAACTTGAAAGATTGTTGAAATTCAAATTTAATTCAATATAAATTCTCCACTTCATGAGTTAATTCAATTGGAATTTCTAATGAATTTGGAATTGACCCCAACCCTGTTACATTCCCTCTCAGAAAAGCTGAATCAAAGACACCACCCCCATCAAAGGGTAAGAGAGATGACATATCTGTAAAATACAGTCCACCCCTGATAGTTAATATCAGGTGTGAGTGCAAATTCTGTTCAAGCACAGTGCATCGGTCCCAATTCAATTTACTTGTTCTGGGAACCTGCATACACCGTTTTAGCGCATGCATTGACCACAGCCCCAAGGCATTACATATATAGTACATAACCTGTATCATTGACTGTAGTCTACTCTCATTAATTATGTGTCATTGTACTCAATCTTCAAATTATTTTGAAAGTAAGAGATGGGGGGGGGGGGTGTTGGAATGTGGAAAACAATTAACTAATTTAATCAAAATGTGTTCCATGTATGTCACACAGAATTTGACCAACAATGGAGGAAAACATGTTGGAGGTAAGTACTGTACTGACTGACCAATATGGAGGATGAAGGAGAAAGTAAAACAAACATTTAGGTTACAATTACAATCACTATCAAGGGTTGTGTTGTGTGAATGGTGTGCTATACTAAAATGCTGATATCAGTTTTCCCACCATCTTAAATTAGTCCTAGTGTTATCTTGATAACATTTCCCATGAACATAATTATAAGCAGTCTATGGCCACTGTTTCAAAATGATACATGTTTAGCCATTTGTGGCACAAGTCAATTGCAAGTCAATGGTACTGAAATTAGCATTTTCCACGCTTCATGTCCAAATCGCCTATAAGTAACTTAATTGAGCTACACAATCAATTTGAAAAACTTTAGGATGATTAGGACATGAATTATGCAAAAACATGCTAATATCAGTACCGTTGATTTGCAATGAATCTGTGCCAAAGATGCTAAAAGGTTAGCATTTGGAAACAATGGCCAGGTAAACAAAACAAGAAGTAACAGGTGCTCTTCATTGTCTCTGACAGTAAAGTAAAGAGAGACCACATGGTGGATGAACTGAGGAGCTTTAAACTGAGTGATCCTGACGTGGGTCAGCTCAGATGCCTGCTATATGGACCAGTCGGTGCAGGAAAATCCAGCTTCATCAACTCAGTCAACAATGTCTTCCAAAATCGGACAACAAGTGGTGCCCTGGTTGCTACTGACGGTGGCTTTAGCTTTAGCTTCACCACGACAGTAAGCTGCAGTGCTTAATACATTGAACAGACACAATGCAGGCATGGAATATGGCTACCTAATATATCCTGGTACACTAAGACACAGTATTTCATGAGCCACAAATAGGCAGAGACATGAAGAGGGACTTACAGGAACAAAGAGAGGTTGTCTGCGCTGTTTTAAATGCAAAGCGTAGTCAATCACAGGGGCGTAGGTTTGCAAAAGTAGGACCATGAAAAGAATAAATACACTCACTGTTGGAAACGTCAAACAAAAAACAAATGTATATCATGTATATCATTTACATATTTTTTTATATGAAAATGTACATCAAGGAAAAGGGACAAGACAAATGAAAGCACACAAATCTGGCTATAAAGAAAATGTAAATGAGTTGATTACATCACATAATCAAGACTAGATAAATGCAAAGCATGTAAATACACAGTAGAATACAAGGCAGAAATGTACACAGAATAAATGTTATATTTAAGCAATAAGGCCCAAGGAGGTGTGATATATGGCCAATATACCACGACTAAGGGCTGATCTTATGCACGACGCAACGTGGAGTGCCTGGACGCAGCCCTTAGCCGTGGTATATTGGCCATATATCACAAACCCCTGAAGGGCCTTATTGCTATTATAAACTGGTTACCAACATAACTAGAACAGTAAAAATAAATGTTTTGTCATACCCATGGTATACGGTCTGATATACCACAGCTGTCAGCCAATCAGCATTCAGGGCTCGAACCACCCAGTTTATAATATGTATTCTACTGTATAGTTATATCCTTTGAGTTAAAAACCGAAACGTTGGTCTTGCATTTTTACTTTATGCACCTTTTTGCACGTTTCGGGGCATTGTGCCCTAAATCAATTTTATATAAAGGGTCTGAGTAAAGGGTCTGAATACTTACAGTACCATTCAAAAGTTTGGACACACCTACTCGTTCAAGGGTTTTTCTTTATTTTTACTACTTTCTACATTGTAGAATAATGGTGAAGACATCAAAATTATGAACACTGATGGAATCATGTAGTAATCAAAAAGTGTTAAACAAATCAAAATATATTTTAAGTAGCCACCCTTTGCCTTGATGACAGCTTTGCACACTCTTGGTATTCCTTACAGTGAAACCTTACAGTGAAATGCTTACTTACAAGCCCTTAACCAACAATTCAGTTAAGAAAAAATAAGTGTTAAGTAAAAAATAGATAAGTAAAAAATTACAAATAAAAGTCACAAATAATTAAAGAGCAGCAGTAAAATAACAATAGCGAGGCTATATACAGGGGGTACCAGTACAGAGTCAATGTGCGCGGGCACCAGTTAGTCGAGGTAATTGAGGTAATATGTACATGTACTGTAGGTAGAGTTCAGGTGTTCCTAATGTTTTGTGCACACAGTGTATACAGTGGGGAGAACAAGTATTTGATACACTGCCGATTTTGCAGGTTTTCCTACTTACAAAGCATGTAGAGGTCTGTAATTTTTTATCATAGGTATACTTCAACTGTGAGAGACAGAATCTAAAACAAAAATCCAGAAAATCACATTGTATGATTTTTAAGTAATTCATTTGCATTTTATTGCATGACATAAGTATTTGATCACCTACCAACCAGTAAGAATTCCGGCTCTCACAGACCTGTTAGTTTTTCTTTAAGAAGCCCTCCTAATCTCCACTCATTACCTGTATTAACTGCACCTGTTTGAACTTGTTACCTGTATAAAAGACACCTGTCCACACACTCAATCAAACAGACTCCAACCTCTCCACAGAAACCCCAGAAACCTCCTTTTACTCTCTGTTCCAGACGTTCTAGACGACCAATTCTTATTGCTTTTAGCCGCACCCTTATTCTACTCCTCCTATGTTCCTCTGGCGATGTAGAGGTGAATCCAGGCCCTGCAGTGCCTAGCTCCACTCCTATTCCCCAGGCGCTCTCTTTCGACAACTTCTGTAACCGTAATAGCCTTGGTTTCATGCATGTTAACATTAGAAGCCTCCTCCCTAAGTTTGTTCTATTCACTGCTTTAGCACACTCTGCCAACCCGGATGTTCTAGCTGTGTCTGAATCCTGGCTTAGGAAGACCACCAAAAATTCAGACATTTTAATTCCAAACTACAACATTTTCAGACAAGATAGAACTGCCAAAGCGGGCGGTGTTGCAATCTACTGCAAAGATAGCCTGCAGAGTTCTGTCCTACTATCCAGGTCTGTACCCAAACAATTTGAACTTCTACTTTTAAAAATCCACCTCTCTAAAAACAAGTCTCTCACCGTTGCCGCCTGCTATAGACCCCCCTCTGCCCCCAGCTGTGCTCTGGACACCATATGTGAACTGATTGCCCCCCATCTATCTTCAGAGCTCGTGCTGCTAGGCGACCTAAACTGGAACATGCTTAACACCCCAGCCATCCTACAATCTAAACTTGATGCCCTCAATCTCACACAAATTATCAATGAACCTACCAGGTACCTCCCCAAAGCCTTAAACACGGGCACCCTCATAGATATCATCCTAACCAACTTCCCCTCTAAATACACCTCTGCTGTCTTCAACCAAGATCTCAGCGATCACTGCCTCATTGCCTGCATCCGTAATGGGTCAGCGGTCAAACGACCTCCTCTCATCACTGTAAAACGCTCCCTGAAACACTTCAGCAAGCAGGCCTTTCTAATCGACCTGGCCGGGGTATCCTGGAAGGATATTGACCTCATCCCGTCAGTAGAGGATGCCTGGATATTTTTTAAAAATGCCTTCCTAACCATCTTAAATAAACATGCCCCATTCAAGAAATTTAGAACCAGGAACAGATATAGCCCTTGGTTCTCCCCAGACCTGACTGCCCTTAACCAACACAAAAACATCCTATGGCGTTCTGCATTAGCATCGAACAGCCCCCGTGATATGCAGCTGTTCAGGGAAGCTAGAAACCATTATACACAGGCAGTTAGAAAAGCCAAGGCTAGCTTTTTCAAGCAGAAATTTGCTTCTTGCAACACTAACTCAAAAAAGTTCTGGGACACTGTAAAGTCCATGGAGAATAAGAACACCTCCTCCCAGCTGCCCACTGCACTGAAGATAGGAAACACTGTCACCACTGATAAATCCACCATAATTGAAAATTTCAATAAGCATTTTTCTACTGCTGGCCATGCTTTCCACCTGGCTACTCCCACCCCTGTCAACAGCACTGCACCCCCAACAGCAACTCGCTCAAGCCTTCCCCATTTCTCCTTCTCCCAAATCCATTCAGCTGATGTTCTGAAAGAGCTGCAAAATCTGGACCCCTACAAATCAGCCGGGCTAGACAATCTGGACCCTTTCTTTCTAAAATGATCTGCCGAAATTGTTGCCACCCCTATTACTAGCCTGTTCAACCTCTCTTTCGTGTCGTCTGAGATTCCCAAAGATTGGAAAGCAGCTGCGGTCATCCCCCTCTTCAAAGGGGGGGACACTCTTGACCCAAACTGCTACAGACCTATATCTATCGTACCATGCCTTTCTAAGGTCTTCGAAAGCCAAGTCAACAAACAGATTACCGACCATTTCGAATCTCACCATACCTTCTCTGCTATGCAATCTGGTTTCAGAGCTGGTCATGGGTGCACCTCAGCCACGATCAAAGTCCTAAACGATATCTTAACCGCCATCGATAAGAAACATTACTGTGCAGCCGTATTCATTGATCTGGCCAAGGCTTTCGACTCTGTCAATCACCACATCCTCATCGGCAGACTCAACAGCCTTGGTTTCTCAAATGATTGCCTCGCCTGGTTCACCAACTACTTCTCTGATAGAGTTCAGTGTGTCAAATCGGAGGGTCTGTTGTCCGGACCTCTGGCAGTCTCTATGGGGGTGCCACAGGGTTCAATTCTTGGACCAACTCTCTTCTCTGTATACATCAATGAGGTCGCTCTTGCTGCTGGTGAGTCTCTGATCCACCTCTACGCAGACGACACCATTCTGTATACTTCCGGCCCTTCTTTGGACACTGTGTTAACAACCCTCCAGGCAAGCTTCAATGCCATACAACTCTCCTTCCGTGGCCTCCAATTGCTCTTAAATACAAGTAAAACTAAATGCATGCTCTTCAACCGATCGCTACCTGCACCTACCCGCCTGTCCAACATCACTACTCTGGACGGCTCTGACTTAGAATACGTGGACAACTACAAATACTTAGGTGTCTGGTTAGACTGTAAACTCTCCTTCCAGACCCATATCAAACATCTTCAATCCAAAGTTAAATCTAGAATTGGCTTCCTATTTCGCAACAAAGCATCCTTCACTCATGCTGCCAAACATACCCTTGTAAAACTGACCATCCTACCAATCCTCGACTTTGGCGATGTCATTTACAAAATAGCCTCCAATACCCTACTCAACAAATTGGATGCAGTCTATCACAGTGCAATCCGTTTTGTCACCAAAGCCCCATATACTACCCACCATTGCGACCTGTACGCTCTCGTTGGCTGGCCCTCGCTTCATACTCGTCGCCAAACCCACTGGCTCCATGTCATCTACAAGACCCTGCTAGGTAAAGTCCCCCCTTATCTCAGCTCGCTGGTCACCATAGCATCTCCCACCTGTAGCACACGCTCCAGCAGGTATATCTCTCTAGTCACCCCCAAAACCAATTCTTTCTTTGGCCGCCTCTCTTTCCAGTTCTCTGCTGCCAATGACTGGAACGAACTACAAAAATCTCTGAAACTGGAAACACTTATCTCCCTCACTAGCTTTAAGCACCAACTGTCAGAGCAGCTCACAGATTACTGCACCTGTACATAGCCCACCTATAATTTAGCCCTAACAACTACCTCTTTCCCAACTGTATTTAATTTATTTATTTATTTTGCTCCTTTGCACCCCATTATTTTTATTTCTACTTTGCACATTCTTCCATTGCAAAACTACCATTCCAGTGTTTTACTTGCTATATTGTATTTACCTTGCCACCATGGCCTTTTTTGCCTTTACCTCCCTTCTCACCTCATTTGCTCACATTGTATATAGACTTGTTTATACTGTATTATTGACTGTATGTTTGTTTTACTCCATGTGTAACTCTGTGTCGTTGTATCTGTCGAACTGCTTTGCTTTATCTTGGCCAGGTCGCAATTGTAAATGAGAACTTGTTCTCAACTTGCCTACCTGGTTAAATAAAGGTAAAATAAAAATAAATAAATAAAAATGGCCAAGACCAGGGAGCTGTGTAAGGACATCAGGGATAAAATTGTAGACCTGCACAAGGCTGGGATAGGCTACAGGACAATAGGCAAGCAGCTTGGTGAGAAGGCAACAACTGTTGGCGCAATTATTAGAAAATGTAAGAAGTTCAAGATGCCGGTCAATTACCCTCGGTCTGGGGCTCCATGCAAGATCTCACCTCGTGGGGCATCAATGATCATGAGAAAGGTGAGGGATCAGCCCAGAACTACACGGCAGGACCTTGTCAATGACCTGAAGAGAGCTGGGACCACAGTCTCAAAGAAAACCATTAGTAACGCACTACGCCATCATGGATTAAAATCCTGCAGCGCACGCAAGGTCCCCCTGCTCAAGCCAGCGCATTTACAGCTCCGTCTGAAGTTTGCCAATGACCATCTGGATGATCCAGAGGAGGAATGGGAGAAGGTCATGTGGTCTGATGAGACAAAAATAGAGCTTTTTGGTCTAAACTCCACTCGCCGTGTTTGGAGGAAGAAGAAGGATGAGTTCAACCCCAAGAACACCATCCCAACCGTGAAGCCTGGAGGTGGAAACATCATTCTTTGGGGATGATTTTCTGCAAAGGGGACAGGAGGACTGCACCGTATTGAGGGGAGGATGGATGAGGCCATGTATCGCGAGATCTTGGCCAACAACCTCCTTCCCTCAGTAAGAGCATTGAAGATGGGTCGTGGCTGGGTCTTCCAGCATGACAACGACCCGAAACACACAGCCAGGGCAACTAAGGAGTGGCTCCGTAAGAAGCATCTCAAGGTCCTGGAGTGGCCTAGCCAGTCTCCAGACCTGAACCCAATAGAAAATCTTTGGAGGGAGCTGAAAGTCCGTATTGCCCAGCGACAGCCCCGAAACCTGAAGGATCTGGAGAAGGTCCGTATGGAGGAGTGGGCCAAAATCCCTGCTGCAGTGTGTGCAAACCTGGTCAAGAACTACAGGAAACGTATGATCTCTGTAATTGCACACAAAGGTTTATGTACCAAATATTAAGTTCTGCTTTTCTGATGTATCAAATACAATAAAATGCAAATGATTTACTTAAAAATCATACATTGTGATTTTCTGGATTTTTGTTTTAGATTCAGCCTCTCACAGTTTAAGTGTACCTATGATACAAATTACAGACCTCTACATGCTTTGTACGCAGGAAAACCTGCAAAATCGGCAGTGTATCAAATACTTGTTCTCCCCACTGTATATTTGTTGATTCTGAGCATCAGTTTGGGATGCTTTCATGTGTGTGAGGGTATTTATCCTTTCCATAGAAAAAAAGATATGTCATTAAATGTTTTATTTATTTTCAGTATGACACACACTACATTCAAGGCCGTTCAGGAGAAAAACGTCTTCCCTTTGCATTCAATGATGTCATGGGTCTGGAACAAAACAAAAATGGGCTGCACCCTGATGACATCATCAATGCTCTGAAGGGCCATCTACCAGAGGGCTATGAGGTAATGTAGATGTCACACACACACACACACACACACACACACACACACACACACACACACACACACACACACACACACACACACACACACACACACACACACACACACACACTAACAAATCTTATATTTTCTTGGCCAGTTCAATACTGTGCACCCATTATCAGACCAAAAAAAGGAATTCATTCAGAATCCCAGTTTAAGTGACAAAACTCACTGCCTGGTGAGTATTGTGTCAGCGGACAAAATCTCTCTCATGCCAGTGGATGTCATAGCCAAGATGAAGGACATCAGGGCAGAAGCCAGCAGACTAAGTAAGTAAGCTCTTTAAACTCTGTTTCTCAATAGAAACTACAACTATGGCTGGCTATCAGTTGTCACCTTTCAGCTGTAGCTCTTGACTTTTCACTATTACATGATAGTGTTACTTATGCTAGTCCTTCTATTCATTAAATATTCATTTTTATTGCAGAAATTCCTCAAGTTGTTGTCATGACCATGCCAGACAAGGCTTGTGAGCTGGTGAACAAGGATGTGAAGAGAATCTTCTACAGCAAGGCGATCAAAGAGAAGGTAAATCACATGACCTCAGACCTGAACAAATTTCACATTGCCTGGACAAGTGTTTAACATGTCAGCTAACTATATAATTTGATGAGGCAATCTGATGCCAAACTGCACAGTTGATGACGTGGCACGCAACCATCGGTTGACGGAATGTCTGCAATGTAGTCGGCCATTAAATCTTGGTTGTGCTGACATGATTCAATGATCATCACTCAAGCAAAACTGATCCAGACCTTTTTGTCTCCAACGTTTTTCAGATGCAGATCTGCAGTAATGAGCTAGGCCTTCCCATGAACTGCATCCTGCCAGTGAAGAACTACCACGAGGAGGGGATGCTGGATAACGACATGGATATCCTGATACTGAACGCCATGACTCAGATTATGAACTTCGCCAACGACTACCTCTGGAACCTCCAACAACATGCAAATCAAAAAAATAATAAGTATTAAGAGATTAGTTAGTGAGCCCTGCAGTTTAAGATTGGAATAAAGTCCCTAATTTCTATATTTTTGACATTGTTGTCGTATAATTTAATGTCCATGTAGAGGCCTAAATATGTTATCTGGGGCTCTGGGAGAAATGTATTTTGATTGAGTATGCATTTTGTGTGACAAGAATCTTTCAAATATACTGAGTATTGATTGCTGTGCATATAAGCTACTTTTTAACATCAACACCCATCAGTGTACAATTGTGTTAGATAAACTAGCATCCTTCACTGAATTCTTTAGATGACAAACTGATTTTAAACCATACTTTGTTTTACTGATATTGCTGTAACATTAATTTCATGTGACATTATTGTTGTAGCTTTTTTTTTTAAGCTTTTCTGCTGAAATTGACTTAATTTCCAGGTAAATTTTAAGTTAAATAAATAATAAATAAAAATATTTACTATTGATGACATCGCCATCTTTCTCTCTATAACCGGGTTTCCATCCAATCATTTCATGGGGATGAATTACCTGACGCATAAAGAAACTCATGATAGGCCTGATGGAAACGGCGGCAAATTTGTCTGTAAAATTTCCCAATGTCGACAAAACAAAATACACTACACAAGGGTGGATAATTTTGGTGGTCTGTGAAATAAATGATGCGACAATTGTAGTGGAAACGCATTAAAGTGCAAATATTGCTATAATAACAGTCATATCGAAGTAAACTTGGGAGTCACGTCTGTTATGTCGTACAACCACCACAACGTGGAAAAGCATGCAGAGTTTATAGGCAGATGAAATATCGTAAATTATGATTAATTTACACTAGTTAATGTGAAGTGGATGGCTGTATAAAACATATCTTCATGAGGGGACCATGAACAGTACCTAGTAATGCCTTAAAGCGGTTTTGTTGCATTTATTATTTGTATTAACTTTTTGCACTAGCACGCACTGCTAGAGTAAATAGTATGAAAATAATATATTTTAGATTTAATTTTCAAACTTCATTTGCTATGAACAACCAATTAATGAAAAATGACCATTGACATGCTGAGATTTCAGCTGCCTAATTTACTGTAATAATTTGGTATAAAACTAGTGGTTGGAAAATCTGACAAATTTCCTGGTGCACTGCTCTCATTCATTGATGTGTCTATCCCTCTGTGAAGAACACAAAGTGGTTTTGTATCACAACTTCAAATTGTGTTCGAGTTTTTATAAATGAAATTCAATATAGAATGATGAGACGTCCTATGGCTGCACATATTCTTTATCCCCTTACACTTGTGTGTATAAGGTAGTAGTTTTGGAATTGTTAACTAGATTACTTGTTGGTTATTACTGCATTGTCGGAACTAGAAGCACAAGCATTTCGCTACACTCGCATTAACATCTGCTTACCATGTGTATGTGACAAATAAAATTTGATTTGATTTGATTTGAGAGGTCGATCTGTTTCAGTTTCAACATTACATTTTCTGGTGAGAAATCAAACCACTTGTCAATGTATGTAATGACAGTGTCATAGAACTTCAAAGTCCTGTTGCTGCTTGGACCTTAGTGCTGACAATTGTTTGTCCATCAGCTGCTTGGTCTGGTATCCAAAAAAGCTGTCCTGTTTCGCTGAAGCATCTTCATTTGGAACTTTTGGACTTCCTCGTAAACATCTGTGATGCAATACGTTGTTTCCTCCAGCTTTTTTACGAGTTGGTCAAATACACACCCCACTGTGTGGAAAAAGCACAGATAAATCTCAGCAGCTTCCATTTATTCTTCATACTCAAAAATACTCTTCAGTGCCACAGGACAGGTCTCCCCAAGGGACCTGAAGTATGAAGTAAGAGCTGGCCAGCTTTGCAGGAGACAATCGACAGCTGGATGAAGAGAGAGACATCTAGTGCAAACATGTCGCAGAATTTCACGCCACTCAATGTCAACAAAGGCAAAAAATGCACGCAGTTCCTCTCTTCGGGAAGCAGATACTGAGAAGTGGCTGTAGATCTTTAAAACAATTGTCTCAATATCCACTGATAGCTGATCGCAGACGTGCTTGCAGGCATTATGAGCTATGTGAGCTAGGCAATTAGCCTTCAGAATGCGATTGTTGGCACTGATCAATAGCTGGTAAACGGAGTGGTGTTTTCCATTATCTGCTGCATAGGCTGTGATGTGTCTAATATCTAGTTCATGCTTTTCCAGACAGTTCATCAGAGCTTGATGTATGCCTTTTTCAGTTTCATCACTGTCTTCATAAACGTCAAGTAACTTGAACTACACTCCATCAGAGAAATTTCTCACGCCCACCGGAAACACCTTTTTATTTCCCTTGTTTGAGGCATGACTGGCAACTGAGAAACACACAGGCTCAACTTCGGTCGGGGACAGATCATCCACAATATTCTTCACAGTGTTTGGTCCTAAAACATTCATTGTAATCATCTCAGCTTTCGTCAAATGAATGATGGCGCCGGAGGAGATGGCCGCCGTTTTACAGTCTCCTAACCATTTGTGCTATTATGTGTTGTTTTTCGGGATATTTGTAAATTATTTTGTACATAATGTTTCTGCAACCGTATCTTACAGAAGAAAAGAGCTTCTGGATATCAGGACAGCGATCACTCACTTCGGATTAGATGAAGATTTCTTCGACAACAACAACAACAGCAGCAAGCAGGACTCACACGATATTCTCCAAACACCCCACAGGGCAGACATCCCAATTATTCGCAAAAGGAAGCGACGCAGAGGACGAAGAGCCGGATGCCTCGTCCAGACCCGCAGAAGACAACTTGGAAAGCTGCCGTTACCCTTCAATATTACTCGCCAACGTGCAATCATTGGACAATAAACTAGACGAGGTAAGATCACGAATATCCTACCAACGGGATATCAAAACTGTAATATCCTATGCTTCACGGAATCGTGGCTGAATGACGACATGGATATTCAGCTACCGCGATACACGCTGCACTGGCAGGATAGAACAGCACACTCCGGTAAGACGAGGGGGGGGGGCAGTCTGTGCATATTTGTAAACAACAGCTGGTGCATGAAATCTAAGGAAGTCTCTAGATTTTGCTCACCTGAAGTTGAGTGTATTGTGATAAACTGCAAGCCACACTACTTGCCTAGAGAGTTCTCAGCTAAACTTTTCGTGGCTGTTTATTTACCACCACAGACAGATGCTGGCACTAAGATCGCACTCAGTCAGCTGTATAAGGAAATAAGCAAACAGGAAACCACTCACCCAGAGGCGGCGCTCCTAGTGGCTGGAGACTTTTATGCAGGGAAACTTAAATCAGTTCTACCAAATCTCTATCAAATCTCTATCAACATGTTAAATGTGCAACCAGAGGGGGAAAAAATCTAGATCACTTGTACTCCACACACAGAGACGCGTACAAAGCTCTCCCTCACCCTCCATTTGGTAAATCCGACCACAACTCTATCCTCCTGATTACTGCTTAGAAGCAAAAAGGAAAGCAGGAGGCACCAGTGACTCGATCTATAAAAATGGTCAGATGAAGCAGATGCTAAACTACAGGACTGCTTTGCTATCACAGACTGGAACATGTTCCGGGATTCTTCCGATGACATTGAGGAATACACCACATCAGTCACTGGCTTTATCAATAAGTGCATTGAGGACGTTGTCCCCACCTTGTCTGTACGTACATACCCCAACCAGAAGTCATGGATTTCGCTGTCCGGTGTTTGTAACAGTGGTGTTTGGGTTGTTGTTTGCGTCTGTGTTTTGGGCTTCACCCTATTTTGTACCTGTTCCTGTTACGGAGGACATTAAGGCGTTTTTCCCGTTTACCTTCTGCTCTCTGCGTCTGACTCCACACCCATCACTCTCCCGGCGTTACATTGCCCCCCATCTATCTTCAGAGTTCGTTCTGTTAGGTGACCTAAACTAGGATATTGTCATGCCCTGACCTTAGAGAGCTTTTTATGTCTCTATTTTTGTTTGGTCAGGGTGTGAGTTGGGTGGGCATTCTATGTTCTGTATTCTATGTTCTTTAGTTCTATGTTTTGGCCGGGTATGGTTCTCAATCGGGGACAGCTGTCTATCATTGTCTCTGATTGGGAATCATACTTAGGCAGCCTTTTTCCCTTTGTTATTTGTGGGTAGTTATCTTTGTTAGGGGGACTATAGCCTAAGTTAAGCTTCACGGTCGTTTCTTTGTTTTGTTGGCGACATTTACCTAAATAAACAGAAATGTAAGCTCACCACACTGCGCTTTGGTCCACTTATTCCTTCCAGGAAGACGGCCGTGACAGAACTACCCACCACAAAAGGACCAAGCAGCGTGGTAAAAAGGAGGACTGGACATGGGATGACCAATACACACAGTAAGTTAGGAAAGCAAAGGCTAGCTTTTTCAAACATAAATTTGCATCCTGTAGCTCTAACTCCAAAAACTTCTGGGACACTGTAAAGTCCATGGAGAATAAGAGCACCTTCTCCCAGCTGCCCACTGCACTGAGGCTAGGTGTCACGTTCTGACCTTTATTTCCTTTGTTTTGTCATTATTTAGTATGGTCAGGGCGTGAGTTGGGGTGAGCAGTCTATGTTTGTTTTTCTATGATTTTGGGATTTCTATGTTTCGGCCTAGTATGGTTCTCAATCAGAGGCAGGTGTCATTAGTTGTCTCTGATTGAGAATCATACTTAGGTAGCCTGGGTTTCACTGTTTGTTTGTGGGTGTTTGTTTCCGTGTCTGTGTTTTTCACTACACGGTACTGTTTTGGTTTTCGTTCATTCCACGTTTTTTTTTGTATTCAGTTGTTCATGTTGAGTATTTCTTATTAAAAAGAACCATGGACACTTACCACGCCACATATTGGTCCTCCGATCCTTCTCGCCTCTCCTCTTCAGACAAGGAGGAAAACCTTTACACTAGGAAACACTGTCACCACCAATAAATCCACGATAATCGAGAATTTCAACAAGCATTTCTCTATGGCTGGCCATGCTTTCCTCCTGGCTACCCCAACCCCGGCCAACAGCTCCGCACCCCCCGCAGCTACTTGCACAAGCCTCCCCAGCTTCACCCAAAACCAGATAGCTGATGTTCTGAAAGAGCTGCAAAACCTGGACCCGTACAAATCAGCTGGGCTAGACAATCTGGACCCTCTCTTTCTAAAATTATCTGCCGCCATTGTTGCAACCCTATTACTAGTCTGTTCAACCTCTCTTTCGTATCGTCTGAGATTCCTAAAGATTGGAAAGCTGCCGCGGTCATCCCCCTCTTCAAAAGGGGTGACACTCTAGACCCAAACTGTTACAGACCTATTTCCATCCTGCCCTGCCTTTCTAAAGCCTTCTAAAGCTTTCAATCAGGATCTCAGCGACATTATCAATAATGTCGCTCTTGCTGCGGGGGATTCCTTGATCCACCTCTACGCAGACGCCACCATTCTGTATACATCTGGCCCTTCTTTGGACACTGTGCTAACAAACCTCAAAATGAGCTTCAATGCCATACAACACTCCTTCTGTGACCTCCAACTGCTCTTAAATGCAAGTAAAACTAAATGCATGCTCTTCAACTGATTGCTGCCCGCACCTGCACGCCTGACTAGCATTACTACTCTGGACGGTTCTGACTTAGAATATGTGGACAATTACAAATACCTAGGTGTCTGGCTAGACTGTAAACGCTCTTCCAGACTCATATTAAGCATCTTCAATCCAAAATTAAATTTAGAATCGGCTTCCTATTTCGCAACAAAGCCTCCTTCACTCACGCTGCCAAACATACCCTCGTAAAACTGACTATCCTCGACTTCGACGATGTCATTTACAAAATAGCCTCCAACACTATACTCAGCAAACTGGATACAGTCTATCACAGTTCCATCCGTTTTGTCACCAAAGCCCCATATACCACCCACCACTGTGACCCGTATGCTCTCGTCGGCTGGCCCTCGCTACAGTGCCTTGCGAAAGTATTCGGCCCCCTTGAACTTTGCGACCTTTTGCCACATTTCAGGCTTCAAACATAAAGATATAAAACTGTATTTTTTTGTGAAGAATCAACAACAAGTGGGACATAATCATGAAGTGGAACGACATTTATTGGATATTTCAAACTTTTTTAACAAATCAAAAACTGAAAAATTGGGCGTGCAAAATTATTCAGCCCCTTTACTTTCAATGCAGCAAACTCTCTCCAGAAGTTCAGTGAGGATCTCTGAATGATCCAATGTTGACCTAAATGACTAATGATGATAAATACAATCCACCTGTGTGTAATCAAGTCTCCGTATAAATGCACCTGCACTGTGATAGTCTCAGAGGTCCGTTAAAAGCGCAGAGAGCATCATGAAGAACAAGGAACACACCAGGCAGGTCCGAGATACTGTTGTGAAGAAGTTTAAAGCCGGATTTGGATACAAAAAGATTTCCCAAGCTTTAAACATCCCAAGGAGCACTGTGCAAGCGATAATATTGAAATGGAAGGAGTATCAGACCACTGCAAATCTACCAAGACCTGGCCGTCCCTCTAAACTTTCAGCTCATACAAGGAGAAGACTGATCAGAGATGCAGCCAAGAGGCCCATGATCACTCTGGATGAACTGCAGAGATCTACAGCTGAGGTGGGAGACTCTGTCCATAGGACAACAATCAGTCGTATATTGCACAAATCTGGCCTTTATGGAAGAGTGGCAAGAAGAAAGCCATTTCTTAAAGATATCCATAAAAAGTGTTGTTTAAAGTTTGCCACAAGCCACCTGGGAGACACACCAAACATGTGGAAGAAGGTGCTCTGGTCAGATGAAACCAAAATTGAACTTTTTGGCAACAATGCAAAACGTTATGTTTGGCGTAAAAGCAACACAGCTGAACACACCATCCCCACTGTCAAACATGGTGGTGGCAGCATCATGGTTTGGGCCTGCTTTTCTTCAGCAGGGACAGGGAAGATGGTTAAAATTGATGGGAAGATGGATGGAGCCAAATATAGGACCATTCTGGAAGAATACCTGATGGAGTCTGCAAAAGACCTGAGACTGGGATGGAGATTTGTCTTCCAACAAGACAATGATCCAAAACAATAAGCAAAATCTACAATGGAATGGTTCAAAAATAAACATATCCAGGTGTTAGAATGGCCAAGTCAAAGTCCAGACCTGAATCCAATCGAGAATCTGTGGAAAGAACTGAAAACTGCTGTTCACAAATGCTCTCCATCCAACCTCACTGAGCTCGAGCTGTTTTGCAAGGAGGAATGGGAAAAAATGTCAGTCTCTCGATGTGCAAAACTGATAGACATACCCCAAGCGACTTACAGCTGTAATCGCAGCAAAAGGTGGCGCTACAAAGTATTAACTTAAGGGGGCTGAATAATTTTGCACGCCCAATTTTTCAGTTTTTGATTTGTTAAAAAAGTTTGAAATATCCAATAAATGTCGTTCCACTTCATGATTGTGTCCCACTTGTTGTTGATTCTTCACAAAAAAATACAGTTTTATATCTTTATGTTTGAAGCCTGAAATGTGGCAAAAGGTCGCAAAGTTCAAGGGGGCCGAATACTTTCGCAAGGCACTGTAGATATTTGTCGCCAGACCCACTGGCTCCAGGTCATCTATAAGTCTTTGCTAGGTAAAGCTCTGCCTTATCTCAGCTCACTAGTCACCGTAATAACATCCAACCGTAGCACGCGCTCCAGCAGGTATATCTCACTGGTCATCCCTAAAGCCAACACCTGCTTTGGCCACCTTTCCTTCCAGTTCTCTACTGCCAAGGACTGGAACAAATTGCAAAAATCGCTGAAGTTGGAAACTAACTTTAAGCATCAGCTATCTGAGCAGCTTACCAATCGCTGCAGCTATACATAGCCCATCTGTAAATAGCCCATCCAACTACCTACCTCATCCCCATATTGTTTTTATTTACTTTTTTGCACACCAGTATTTCTACTTGCACATCATCATCTGCACATCTATCACTCCAGTGTTAATTTGCTAAATTGTAATTACTTCGATACCATGGCCTATTTATTGCCTTACCTCCTTACTCCATTTGCACACACTGTATATAGATTTTCTATAGTGTTATTGACTGTACTTTTGTTTATCCCATGTGTAACTCTGTTGTCGTTTTCTGTCGCACTGATTTGCTTTATCTTGGCCAGGTCGCAGTTGTAAATGAGAATTTGGTCTCAACTGGCCTACCTGGTTAAATAAAGGTGAAATAAATCAAATAAAATATGCATTAAGATGTTTTTAAAATGTATGAACTAATCCCGAAGACTGCAGTGATACTAAATAAAGGTTTGGAGCAGCTAGATTGACTCCTGAACTGAACTGGCGGTTGAGAATGATGACAAGGTGTTAAGAGCTATTAGCATGAGCTATTAGCTTCTACTTGTTACACCCTGAAGACGATGTCCGCACCCATGTGTAAATCTAATTAGCATCATTAAAAAATCCCCATCAAAATATCTGTTTAAGATAGAGATATCTGGTCTTTTTGCTGGAAGGTGGCAGCGCTACAGGCTTCTGACTAGACGGAGTACAGCTACGACCGGAAGTTACTTTTTCATAGCAGGTTGGGAGAACTTGAGCAGCAGGTTAGGACAATTAACGTGGCTGGTTAGGAGACTTAGGTTAAGGTTAGGAAAAGGGTAGCTAAATTGCTCTCCTAACCAGATACAAAAAGTCACTTCCGGTTGTAGCTGTACTCCCTCTAGTCACAAACGAGCTACAGTGGTGTTTGTCAGGCCAGAAGACTTCCCGAAAATCGGTCTTCTTATTTGCATTGATTGACATATCTCTTGAGAATATGGATAGAGTGGCCATAAAATGAAAAAGGCCATGACATTCAGAAATACACAGAGAGGAAGAGGCGAAGTGAGAGGGTTTACTCCAGCCAAAATCTGTTCATGAAAATAAGACCACAAAACCTAGGTTTCCATCCAATTGGCGACAGATTTTCATGAGAATATTCTAGAATGCGCATTAACACAATATGCACATTTTCCCACCAGTGGTGTTTCCAACAAATGGACTTGTTGCAGATAGAGATGCGTGATGACTTAGTGCACACAACATTTTATTTTTCTCTTAAGTTTTCATGTACCGAATAAAAATCTAAAGTTCAATATGTTTCCATTGCATTTTCAAATCTACTGATAGTTTTGTCACAAAAACTGTTGCTTTAAATTGCAAATGTGCCTACTCCGGTCTTGGCACTGTGCGCTCTAACCAACAGCTCGCACATACAGTGCTGGTAGGCTTGTCTACATAATGAGATTATTATGGATGAGACAGAATATTTTAATTTGTCAAACGGCAGTCAAGCATCGATCATCACGCCACCAGAATAAGACCCTCGATAGTTATTGGAAAGGAGCATCAAGATCCCTGTGCACTTTCACCACCCATCATAACTTCCACTGAGTGTACAAAACATTAAGAACACCTCCTCCTTCCATGACATACTGTGGACTGACCAGGTGAATCCATGTGAAAGCTATGACCTCTTATTGATGTCACATGTTAAATCAACTTCAATCAGTGTAGATGAAGAGGCGGAGACAGGTTAAAAATGATTGTTAAGCCTTGAGATGATTGAGACATGGATTGTGTATGTGTGCCATTCAGAGGGTGAATGGGCAAGATGGGCAAAACATTTAAGTGCCTTTTAACGGAGTATGGTAGTAGGTGCAATGCGCACCGGTTTGTGTCATGAACTGCAACGCAGCTGGGTTTTTCATGCGCGACAGTTTCCTGTGTGTATCAAGAATGGACATCCAGACAACTTGACACAACTGTGGGCCAGCATGCCTGTGGAATGCTTTTGACACCTTGTAGAGTCCATGACCCGACGAATTCCTAATGTCTGGTATACTCAGTGTATTTCATCTGTAGCCTAATAAACAGCATGGTTCCGAGTCGTAGTGGGAGGACCACACACCATATCATCGCGTGACTCCAAGTTTATTTCAATATGATGGTTATTATATCAATATTTGCGCATAAAGGCATAATTAATTTGGCTGACACAAAAAGATCCCGCCTTGTCTAGCGTATTTTGTTTGGTCGCAATTTGGAAAAGAAACCAACAAATGTGCTGTTTCCATCAGGCCTGTCATTACATTTTTTTTATCTGACATGTACAGTACTTTACTCGCATGAAAAGGTTGGATGGAAACCTGGTTATTGTGAGGAATTTAGACGTCAATGAGTGTCGAAATTGGTCAACAAAAAATGTGTTTGCTAATTTGCTACGTGAAGCTTATTTGATCGAATATAAGTTTAGTAATGGTTAGGTTGTCGCGAATGCACTAATGCCTAGGTCCTCGTGGAACACAAGGCATTTCAGAAACGTAAAATAAAAAAATATATGTATTTTTTTTCACGCTCGTATCGGACCTATCATTAGCTAGAATGATTTACTTATTAATGTATATATTTATTTATTTTTCATTTTTCATTTTGAGTACTTTGTTCCTCCATAAACATTGGCCTGGGAGTGGGAGCCTCAAAGGAATATTGGCGTCCACAGCACTCAGTACACATTTTTCAACTCAATACTTGGTGGCAGGTAGCCTAGCGGTTAAGAGTGTTTGGCCAGTAACTGAAAGGTTGCTGGTTTGGATCCCTGAGCCGACTAGGTGAACAATCTGTCTATGTCCTTGAGCAAGAAACGTAACCCTAATTTCTCCTGTAAATTGCTCTGGATAAGAGCGTGTGCTAAATGACTAAATTATAATACTGTTTGTATTTTTTTTTATTAACCT
This sequence comes from Oncorhynchus clarkii lewisi, assembly GCF_045791955.1. NCBI lineage: Eukaryota > Metazoa > Chordata > Actinopteri > Salmoniformes > Salmonidae > Oncorhynchus > Oncorhynchus clarkii. Next base: position 38,786,151 of record NC_092163.1, read on the forward strand.
AAATGCACTGTACTTTAAGCTTTAAAACCGCAAAGTTTTCTCTCTACCTCATGGCAAGATGTGTGCGATTGCAGAGTATTAGCTTAAAAGTTACAACAACTAAAAATCTCTGCTCCAAGACAAAATGTGTAGAATTGCGGGGAATTAGCTTGAAAACTGCAAGATTTTCTCTCTGATGCCAGGAGGCACGCCTTTAAAATGTTCCTTCCCAGGGCCTGAGACTTGGTTCGTCCAGCCATGCACTGAAGTCATAGTAAAACACCTTGTACGCATTTTTAAAAAAAAATCTCACTCGAGTTGTGTTCTGATTATGAGTGGGTCCCTGATGAATTAGTTATCACAAAGGGGTCCCCGGTCCCAAAATGTTTGAGAACCCCTGTAATACAGTACCGTACCTTAGACTGCTGCTCCACTGGGTGCCAGTTCAAGTAGCCTACTGTGAGCTGCATGCAGGCTATGCGCATCTCGTGTCAATTCTTATGTGGATTAATAAATTGACATATTTGCTGGGGTTTGATGTATTTTCGATTAGGGAAAATATGTTTATTTTTATTTTAGTTTTATTACAGTATATGTTCAAGGCAAGCAATAAATCATTGGAAAAATAACAACTATACTGTCGGCGCACGTCCAACATATGTGACAAAACAAGCAAGTAGAGTCTAGAGAATCATTGTACCATGTAATATCTTTTCCATAACCAAAAATATTATATTTTCAGCTGTTTGAAGCTGGTGTACAAAGCTGAAAGTAAAAGATGCAAAAACAAAACTTAAGAACAGGAAGCATTGAAATAGCGCACAAAGAACAGATCTACCGTCTCTTAGACTTGCTTTCAATGACGATGACCGATGTAACCAATGTGATCACACCATCGTGCGCACTCTCTCTCCTTTCAAACTCCCACCAGTTCTGTCTGTTTCCTGAAGTTGTAAGTCAGAATGGGTGTAGTAGGCCTACGGGAATGTGAAATATATCCTCCTTGACTAAACTCTAAGTATGTGCTTATCAGCAAAACACAATGTAGGCCTATAATATAATCAAAATACAGTATAATAACAATAGGTAGCCCAATGGCAGGTAGCCTAGCAATTAGAGAAGTGAGCCAGCAACCAGAGGGTTTTCAATTCAAATCTGGGGTCTGACGGGAAGTATGCTGGCAACAGGAAGATTGCTGGTATCAAATCCAATAGTCATAATAATAATAATAAATAAATAATAATAATCACCTCCCACAGTGGAGGTGTCATAATACCCATAAAACCTAGAGGTCAAACAGAGAAATGGTTCCAATAATTTTTCCAGCATTCATCGATAATGCTAATTAGCATCAAAGTAGACATCATGCAAGACTACAAATCCCTGAAAACTACTGCATGTCATCTCTAGTCGGTAATTTTGATAACAGGTACATTTAAAGACATTTAGCCAAAATATTAATTACTTAATTTATCAAATCAAATCACATTTTATTGGTCACATACACATATTTAGCAGATGTTATTGTGGGTGTAGCGAAATGCTTGTGTTTCTAGCTCAAACAGTGCAGTATTATCTAACAATTCACAACAATACACACAAATATAAATGTAAATGAATGGAAGTAAGAAATATATAAATATTAGGACGAGCAATGTCAGAGTGGCATTGACTAAAATACAGTAGAATAGAATACAGTATATACATGTGAAATGAGTAAAGCAGTATGTTAATAAACCATTATTAAAGTGACCTGTGATTCCATGTCTTTCTAAATAGGTCAGCAGCCGCTAAGGTGCAGGGTTGAGTAACCGGGTGGTAGCCTGCTAGTTATGGCTATTTAACAGTCTGATGGCCTTGAGATAAAAGCTGTTTTTCAGTCTCTCGGTCCCAGCTTTGATGCAACTGTAATGACCTCGCATTCTGGATGGTAGCAAGGTAAACAAGCCGTGCCTCGAGTGGTTGATGTCCTTGATGATCTTTTTGGCCTTCCTGTGACATCGGGTGCCATAGGTCTCCTAGAGGGCAGGCAGTGTGCCCCCAGTGATGCGTTGGGCAGACCGAATCACCCTCTGGAGAGCCCTGCGGTTGGGGACGTACCAGGCAGTGATACAGCCTGACAGGATGTTCTCAATTATGCATCTATAAAAGTTTGTTCCTTTAGCCTCCTGAGCCGAATTTCTTTAGCCTCCTGAGGTTGAAGAGGCACTGTTGCGCCTTCTTCCCCACACTCAGATTGTCAGTGATGTGTACGCTGAGAAACTTGTAGCTTTTCACCTTCTCCACTGCGGTCCCGTCAATGTGGATAGGGGCATGCTCCCTTTGCTGTTTCGTCCACGATCAGCTCCTTCATTTTGTTGACGTTGAGGGAGTGGTTATTTTATTGGAACCACTACGCCAGGGCCCTCACCTCCTCCCTGTAGGCTGTCTCGTTATTGTTGGTAATCAGGCCTACCTACTACAGTTGTGTCATCTGCAAACTTGATGATTGAGTTGCATGGCTACACAGTCATGAGTGAACAGGGAGTACAGGAAGGGGCTGAGCACGCACTCTTGTAGGGCCCCTGTGTTGAGGATCAGCGACGCGGAGGTGTTGTTTCCTATGTTCAGGACCCAGTTGCACAGGGCGAGGTTCAGACCCAGGGCCCCAAGCTTAATGATGAGCTTGAAGGTACTTTGGTGTTGAAGGATGAGCTATAGTCAATGAACAGCTTTCTTACATAAGTATGTCTCTTGCCCAGATGGGATAGGGCAATGTGCAGTGCAATGGCGATTAGTTCAGTTACCTTTGCTTACTTTGGTATTGGAACAATGGTGGACATCTTGAAGCAAGTGGGGACAGTAAACTAGCTAACAATAGATAGTTAATCCAGAGATTCTTACCTTTTCCTTGATTTCGCAGTCTCTTCCAGATCATCAAGGCCTACCTTTAAGCCCCCCCCCCCCCCTAACCTTCACCATACCCCTTACCCTAAACCGGGTTCATCTCCAAACCCTGCCCCCCCCATACACTGATACATCACACTCTTTCCTTTCTTTGAGCCCTCTCTTCATTCATGTCTTGTTTGTCTGATGTTTTGTTTTGACTCCTGTTTTGTTGTTTTTCTATTTAATTTATATTATTATAAAGCGACTCTGGGTCCTTGAAAAGCGCTATATAAGTCCCATGTATTATTATTATTATTATTATTATTATCATCATCAATCATATTATCAATAATTTGCAGTTCTTTATGAAAGCCACATTAGCAGCTAATTAACATTTCATTTGTTGGGGGTAAATACAGGCGAATATATTGATAAAAGTCACCTTGTCTGAAAAAGGTTTACATGGTCATCAAAACTTCACGCCAGGGTATCAGCCCTTATTTGAAGTGTTTCTAAAATCCCCTATTGGAAAGATTAATGGTGGAAAAACAATTGGAACCATTTCCCTGTTTGACCGCTAGGTTTTATGGGTATTATGACTCATACTGTGGTACTCTATATGCCATTGCCTGCCGTTGCCCTTTAGCAAGGCACTTAACCCCCCACAACAACTGCTCCACGGGCGCCCAGTGTGCCAGGCCCTTGCTCCAACCTGTATATAGGCTATGTGTGTATTTCGGAGGGGTTGGGATAAAGCGGAAGTCAAATTTCGGTTGGACGTTGTGTACAATTGAGCAATAAAGTGATCTTAATCTCAAACACTATTATTGCGCAGAGTCCATATAGCTTATTATGTGACTTATTAAGCACATTTTTACTCCTGAACTTAGGCTTTAGGCTTGTCATAACAAAGGGGTTGAAAACTTATTGACTCAAGACATTTCAGCTTCTTATTTTAAATTTGTTTGTAAAAATTTCAAAAAACATAATTCTACTTTGAGATTATGGGGTATTGTGTGTAGGCCAGTGACAAAAAATGTATTTAACACTCAGAGCGCCGGAATTCCATAACTACTAGAATGGCCATGATGGTCGTTCTGACCGTTTTATATTTCAATTGTATAAATATTTGATGGTAAAGTATGAATTGCTAAGTTAACACATTTATTACGTTAAAATATGTAATAAGATCCCTCAGAACACCAAATTCAGTCAGAAAATGTATTGATGGGCTTCCCGAGTGGCGCAATAGTCTAACGCACTGTGCTAGCTCATCACAGTGCTAGCTGTGCCACTAGAGATTCTGGGTTCGAGTCCAGGCTCTGTTGCAGTCGGCCGCGACCGAGAGACGCATGGGGCGGCTAACAATTGGCCCAGCGTCGTCCAGGTTAGGGGAGGGTTTGGCCGGTAGGGATGTCCTTGTCTCATCGCGCACTAGCAACTCCTGTGGCGGGCCGGGCGCAGTGCACGCTGACATGGTCGCCAGGTGCACTGTGTTTCCTCCAACACATTGGTGCGGCTGGCTTCCAGGTTAAGTGGGCATTGTGTCAAGAAGCACTGTGGCTTGGTTGGGTTGTGTTTCGGAGGACGCACAGATCTCGACCTTCACCTCCCTATGGGAGTTGCAGCAATGAGACAAGACTGTAACTACCAATTGGATACCACGAAATTGGGGTTAAAAATAAAATAAAAAATAAATATGTATTGATTGATCCCGAAGTGCATAGACTGTAAGATGATGTATTTTCTGACTGTAAAAAAATAGTTGCCCGCCCAGCTGGACTGACCAAACTACACCTAAACTATATTGAAACTAATTTCACACATATAATAATAATAATAGATGTAGCCTAAAGACACGATTAAATTGACAATATTCTGATGGGTGACAATATTATACATTTTCAAATAGAGAATGAAGAGACTGATGACCTGATGACCTGCTGCACAGGTCATCAGTCTCTTCATTCTCTATTTGAAAATGTATAATATTGTCACCCATCAGAATATTGTCAATTTAATCGTGCATTGACAAAGCAGTAAGGAGCTCACTAAATAGCACTTCTTCCATATCACCCTACAGAGGTCCATGCAGGCCAGATGTTTTGATTGCTATACCCTATCAGAAAGAGCAGGTTCCTATGTTTCTAATTAACCTATTTTTGACAAACAACTGTACAAATTAAACGGGTGGTCTCTGTTTCAAAATATACATTGTTCCCAGGATAACCATGGCTCCATGCATTCCTCATGTGAGTATGCTTCTGGTGACAATCAGCAATAACCATTTGGGATATTCCATTATATTCTTACTGTAAAATACACTACATTGCCAAAAGTATGTGGACACTCCTTCAAATGTGTGGATTTGGGTATTTCAGTCACACCCGTTGTTGACAGGTGTATAAATTGAGCACACAGCCATGCAATCTCCATAGACAAACATTGGCAGTAGAATGACCCGTACCTACAAGCTCAGTAACTTTCAATGTGGCACAGTCATACAGTAGAATGCCACCTTTCCAACAAGTCAGTTTGTCAAATTTCCGCACACAAGCCTAAGATAACCATCCGCAATGCCAAGCGTCGGCTGGAGAGGTGTAAAGTTCGCCTCCATTGGACTCTGGAGCAGTGGAAACGCATTATCTAGAGTGATGGATCACGCTTCATGATCGGCCCGACTGCATAGTATCAACTGTAAAGTTTGGTGGATGTGGAATAATGGTCTGGGGTTTTTCATGGGTCAGGCTCCTTAGTTCCAGTGAAGGGAAATCTTAACGCTACAGCATACAAGGACATTCCCGACAATTCTGTGCTTCCACCTTCGTGGCAACAGTTTGGGGAAGGACCTTTCCTTTTTCAGCATGACAATGCCCCCGTGCACAAAGTGAGGTCTATACAGAAATGGTCTGCCAAGATCTGTGTAGAAGAGCAGAGCCCTGACCTCAACCCCATCGCCTTTGGTATGAATTGGAACACCGACTGCGAGCCAGGCCTAATCACCCAAAATCAGTGCCCAACCTAACTAATGCTTTTGTAGCTGAATGGAAGCAAGTCCCCACAGCAATATTCCAACATATAGTGGAAAGCCTTTCCAGAAGAGTGTAGGCTGTTATAGCAGCAAAGGGGGGCCAACTTCATATTAATTCCCATGATTTTTGAATGAGATGTTCAACAAGCAGATGTCCACATACTTTTGGTAATGTAGTGTATGTGTCGTCAAAAAGAAAGGAGGACCAAGGCACCTTATATATATATATATATATAATTAAAATTGCTTTATTTGTATGGCATGTTCAATGGAAACAAAGATTAAAAACAATATGTGTGTTGACTGTGGTAGGGCAGGGCCTGTGATGTCTGCTAAATGAACAACTTAGGTTTATTTCTTTGGAAATAAATTGCCTTGTATCATGTTTTTTTTATGACCTTCCTAAACAAAATATTAATGGATTTATTTGTAATTGTTTATATTAACACCAGAAAGTCAGAGCATCATAATATCTCAAAACACATTTTAATGTTTAATTACTGCCATTTTTAAAGTCATGTCCCCCTTGTTCTTGACTTTCCCTAAATAAGTCTATATAACACACTGTCATTGTTAGACTCTTAATTTCACAAACAGAACAGGAGTTATAACCAGTTTTTTGGGGCATGTAATATTTGGAATGATTTTCCCTGGCCTGCTCCGCTCCTTCTCCAATAGTTGAATGTGCCATGTCCAGTTTATAATCACCCCAATAATTGCCTCAAAACTGAACCTAAACTACACCGAAATTTCACGCATATAACATAAGACCAACAACAACAAAAAAGAGTAGATTGGGGAGAATGGGTGATTAGATGAGTGAGGGGATGCGAAAGACGCATAATTATGTAATCACCAATTGTGAAGGGCCATTCTATTGTATTGATCTTTTCTAATTATAATCTCAAAATGGTGTACCCTATATCAGTCTACCAAATCCAATCAGCTGTGTTAGTCTACTCTAGGCCTACGCTACACAGTGAGAGGGTGCATAATTCACAATGGCAAGACCAAGATGAATGGATGCACATGCTGCGTTAGTGTTGCTATAAGATCTGAATGAAAAATAATTATCATGACATCTCAGATTATTTTGATACTCTGTTTGTTGATTTATCAAAGGCATTTGATTCAGTTGACCATTAATTGTTGCTGGCTAGACTCAGTAACATTGGTCTCAGTGAAGGGGCAGTACATTGGTTTAGTAACTATCTTTCTGACAGAATGCAATGTGTATATGCTGACAATCACAAGTCTAGCTTTCTTGAGATTAATAGAGCTGTGCCCCAGGGTTCCATTGTAGCTCCTGTGTTGTTCTCAATTTGTATTAATGATCTGGGAAATGGGATGCAACCAGCAAAGTTGCATCTATATGCAGATGATAAAGCCATATATTCATGTGCTCCTTCTCTGGTTCAGGCTGTTGAAGAGCTCCAGACTGCTTTTCAGTCACTGCAGGCCTCCCTTTATGGTCTCAATGTCACGTCCTGACCTTAGTTCCTTTTTTATGTCTCTATTTTAGTTTGGTCAGGGCGTGAGTTGGGGTGGGCATTCTATGTTTTGTGTTCTATGTTTTCCATTTCTAGGTGTTTGGCCTGGTATGGTTCCCAATCAGAGGCAGCTGGCAATTGTTGTCTCCAATTGAGAACCATACTTAGGCAGCCTGTTTTTCCCACTTGAGTTGTGGGTAGTTATTTTCTGTTTAGTGTTGTTGTTGCACTTTGCAGAACTGTTCGTTTGTCGGTTTGTTGTTTTTGTTCCCGTATTCATCTTTATTAAACTCATTATGAATACGTACCACGCTGCGCTTTGGTCTACTCCTTCTTCCACCAACAACAAGCGTTACACTCAATCTGGTCTTGAATGTACAACATTTTTAATTCATGACCTTTACCAGAGTTCACACTCAGTCAGAGAACATTAGCATAGTCACATCTGGTGGCTTATGCATTGAAAAAGTGCCATCCTACAAATACCTAGGTATATGGTTGGATGACAAGTTGTCCTTTAAAGTTCATATGGATAAACTTGTGAGGAAGCTTAAATTAAAATTGGGTTTTTATTTTCATAATAAGGCTTGCTTCCTGCTTATGGCTAGAAAGAATCTTGTTCAGGACACTTTTCTCTCTGTAATTGATTATGGTGACTTGTTGCATATGCATGCAACCTCATCTGTCTTACAGAGACTGGACTCTGTTTATCATGCATCCTTACGCTTTATTACAAATGCCAGGTCACACACCCACCATTGTACCAAATGGTGGATTGGAACTCACTTTACATGTGCAGAAAGCTACATTTGTATGTGTTCATCTACAAAGCCCTTTTGGGTAAACTCCCTCTTTACCTCTGTAGCCTGGTCTCCTTCACCAACATACCCGGTCTGCTAGGTGGTTGCTACTTAAAGTCCCCAGGACATTCACAGTATTAGGCAAGACCGCCTTCTCGTCTTGTGGACCAGAGGCAAGAAATAGTCTACAATCCATGCTTCATCTAGATAAGTTAGTGCCACTAAATTAATTTACAATTTTGATGGGAGACTCTGTTACAGAGGAGTGTAAATGCTTTTTTTAGGCTGGATCATGTTGTTGTATTGTATTGTTGTATGTTTTTAATTCTGTAATGTATTAATTGTTGCTGCCTTCTTGGCCAGGTCTCCTTTGAAAAAGAGAATCTGGGTCTCAATGGACTTTTCCTGGTTAAAAAAAGGTTAAATAACAATAAATGATTCTGATTCGTGCTGAAGGATCCATATCGGACAGCAGGTGAGCGAATGTCGGATAATGTTTTAGATCAGATTTCACTGCTGTACTAGGTGTAAGGAAGAACTCGCCGCTGGCCTGTTGCTGTGTTCTTCAACATGCTTGACTTGGCTGCTATCAACGTACACGTGTTGTTCAAGCAGTGCATGAATAACACCCATGAGCAGAAGAAACTTCATCATGAGTCTGGCACACGGGCTACGTGAGAGACATATGAGGGCCAAGAGAGCAGCAAAGATTGAACGCGAGCCATTGCTCGAGCCAAAATTGCACACAGCTCCCGGGGAGGAGAAGCTGCAAGGTGGGCAGATGCACTCGGAACAGAACCCACAACACCTGTTTCCACTCCAAGCGACTTGTTTGTGGGAAGTGTTGAAATCAAGTGAAGGTGTCGAAGATTTGTGGTGACTGTTAGGACAAGGGATAACAGCTAAATGAGATCCAACTGTTGCGTGAAGATGCACACCATGCTGTAAGCACGAGTGAGGCCACAAATAATGTGTCCAATAACTGTCAATAATATACTATTTTTGACCACTGTCATATCGACACTTATATTCATTAGAATGCCATTATTGATTTTGTGCTGATTTTTTACTGTTCACAAGCAGGCTTTCACAAGCAGGATTGGCGCCTATACTGATATTTAGGCCACACCAGATCCACAGACGACACAATGTCTATTGCACTCAACACTGCCCTTTCCCACCTGGATAAAAGGAACACCTACGTGATAATGCTGTTCGTTGATTACAGCTCAGCATTCAACACCATGTGCCCTCAAAGGACCCTGGGACTAAACACCTCCCTCTGCAACTGGATCTTGGACTTCCTGACGAGCCTCCCCCAGGTGGTAAGGGTAGGTAACAACCCATCTGCCACGCTGACCCTCAACACAGGGGTCCCACTCACTGTTTATTATCTATGCATAGTCACTTTACCCCTACCTACATGTACATATTACCTCAATTACCTCGACTAACCTGTGCCACCGCACATTGACTCTGTACTGGTACCCCCTGTATATAGCTTCGTTATTTTTATGTTATTGTTGCTCTTTTATTTTTTTACTTCAGTTTATTTAGTCAATATTTTTCTTAAAACTTCATTGTTGGTTAAGGGCTTGTCAGTAAGCATTTCACGACAAGGTCTACTACACCTGTTGTATACGGCGCATGTGACAAATAACATTTGATAAACAAGGAGTACCGGTACTGAGTCAATGTGCAGGGGTACGAGGTAGTTGAGGTAAGTGAGGTAATATGTACATGTAGGTAGGGATAACGGTGACAAAGCAATCAGGATAGATAACAAAGAGAGTAGCAGCAGCGCACGTGAAGAGTGCCTATTTGTGAGTGAATGTGTGTGTGTGTGGCATCAATATGCATGTGTGTGTGTGTGTGTGTGTGTGTGTTTTGTGTGTTGGAGTGTCAGTGTAGTATGTGTGAGTAGTCTAGTGAGAGTGCATGGAGTCAGCTAAAAAAAAACTCAAACAAAGGGGTCAATGTAAATAGTCCGTGTAGCCATTTGATTAACTGTTCAGCAGTCTTGTGGCTTGGGGGTAGAAGCTGTTTAGGAGCCTTTTGGTCACAGACTTGGAGCTCCGGTACCGCTTGCCGTGCGGTAGCAGAAAGAACAGTCTATGACTTGGGTGGCTGGAGTCTGACAATTTTGAGGGCCTTCCTCTGACACCGCCTGGTATAAAGGTCCTGTATGGCAGGGAGCTCGTCCCAGTGATGTACTGGGCCAAATGCACTACCCTCTGTAGCGCCTTGCCGTCGGATGCAAAGCAGTTGCCATACCAAGTGGTGATGCAGCCAGTCAATATGCTCTCAATGGTGCAGCTGTAAAACATTGAGGATCTGAGGGCCCATGCAAAATTTTTTCAGCCTCCTGAGGGGGAAGAGGCGTTGTCTTGTCCTCTTCACGACTGTGTTGGTGTGTTTGGACCATGATAGGTCCTTAATGATGTGGACGCCGAGGAACTTGAAGCTCTCGACTTACTCCACTTCAGCCCTGTCGATGTGGATGGGTTGGCATGCTTGGCTACTCCGTTTCCTTTAGTCTACAATCAGCTCCTTTGTCTTGTTCACGTTGAAGGAAAGGTTGTTCTCACCACACAGGTCTCTGACCTCCTCCCTATCACTGTTGGTGATCAGGCCTACCACCGTCGTGTCGTCGGCAAACTTAATGATGGTGTTGGAGTCATGTATGGCCACTCAGTTGTGGGTGAACAGGGAGTACAGGAGGGGACTAAGCACGCACACAAGGGGCCCCATGTGTTGAAGGTCAGCGTGGCGGATGTGTTATTGCCTATCCTCACCACCTGCAGGTGGCCCATCAGGAAGTCCAGGATCCAATTGCAGAGGGAGGTGTTCAGTCCCAGGGTCCTTAGCTTGGAGGGCACTATGGTGTTGCACACTGAGCTGTAGTCAATGAACAGCATTCTCACGTAGGTGTTCCTTTTGTCCAGGTGGGAAAGGGCAATGTGGAGTGCAATAGAGAGTGTGTAATCTGTGGATCTGTTGGGGCGATATGCGAATTGGAGTGGGTCCAAGGTTTCTGGGATGATGGTGTTGATGTGAACCATGACCAGCCTTTCTAAGCATTTCATGGCTACAGATGTGAGTGCTACGGGCGGTAGTCATTTAGGCAGGTTACCTTGGCGTTCTTGGGCGCAGGCACTATGGTGGTCTGCTTGAAACACGTAAGTATTACAGACTGTATACATCTTTGTATGCGTCTCTGTGTGTGGAGTAAAAGTGATCTAGAGTTGTTTTCCCCTAGTTACAGAAGTGACATGCTGGTCGAAATGAAGTCAAAGCGATTTCAGTTTTTCTGCATTAAAATCATGGGCCACTAGGAGTGCCGCCTCTGGATGTGCATTTTCTTCTTATGGCCCTATACAGCTAGTTGAGTGGGATCTTAGTGTCAGCATCGGTTTGTGGTGGTAAATAGACAGCTACTAAAAATATAGATTAAAAATCTCTTGGGAAATAGTGTGGTCTACGGCTTATCATGAGGTATCCTAACTCAGGCGAGCAGAACCTAGAGACTTCCAGGCATTGTTAACAAAGAGACACACCCCTCCTCCCTGAGTTCTGTCTTGCCGATGCACAGAAATCCTAGCTAACGGTATATTATCCATGTCCTTGTTCAGTCATGACTACGAAAAGCATTGAATATTACAGTTCTTCAGGTCCCGTTGATGGCATAGTCTCGAACGGAGCTCGTCCATGATTGCCCGTTGGCCAATAGAACAGAGGGTAGAGGCGGTCTATCCGCTTTCCGACCGTAGTCTCGTCAGATATCCCGCACGCCGGCCTCTATAACGCCGCCTCTTTGTTCTCTGTATGTCGTGGATTTGGGCCTGGTCGAGAATGAGCAGTAAGTCCTTTGCTGCCGACTCATTGAAGTAGAAATCCTAATCCAAATCGAGGTTAGTGATTGCTGTTTTGATGTCCAGAAGCTCTTTTCGGACATAGGAAACAATGGCGAAAACATGTTGTACAAAAAAATACACACAAAATATCACAATTGGTCAGGAGCCCATAAAACAACATTTTTCCTCCAGGACCATTCTACTTGCAGTTGAGTAGAAACTCAAGTTTGGGAAGAAACCACAGATAAAATAGATAAAGGTTCATTTCAATTCATGGGCCTTTTTCAAAAGAGCAAAGGATTCTCCTGCGGCCTACACTGTGTAGCGCCAGGCTATGGAACATTCGCTCCAGGAGCTGTTTCAGACACTGGGCAGGATTATGGGTAAATGAATGAGGAAAAGGTGCATGGCTCCCATCAAGGATTTACTGCAGGCTGCCAGACCATCTGTTCTTCTCTGACACCAACACAGAGAACACGAGCATCAGTCATCGCTCACTCACAGCATCGAGGACACCCATCCCTCACCATGCATAGGACCCATTGGCCCACAACTGATCCAAGTTTTACGATTCGGCTACTGTGCAGTATATGTTAAAGGATGTTGTATTGTTCAGTCACCTGTCATAGTATGGTCACAGGCTCACAGACACGCACGCACACACAGACACAGACACGCACGCACGCACACAGCACAGAAGACACACCCACATGTATATTTTACAGTACACAGAGGGCAACTCGGACACACATCTTCTGAGACTTGGCAATCAGGGGCAATGAGTTCAAAATATAGGTTACAGTGTGATCCAATCAGAAAACGCAGTACAGTTTGACAAGCTGTCTCTCTCCCTGTTGAAACATGATATGCGGTAGCTTTTAGCCTGGGGAAGAGAGGTTAGGCGAGCACTCACCCCTTTTAGCTGCTGGGCTCCGCTGATGTGCTGGAAGACTCTGTCGATCTCCTGCTCAATGCGCCTGGCCCAGTGCATTATTCTGTGGACACACAATATGGAGGTGAGGTGTCACCCAATACCAGCACATCTGCATATTAACCCCATCCAAACGGAGACAACAGGAGTTTGTTATGACCAGGACCTTGCTTGCGATCCCCGTAACCAGCTTTAACAGTTCCCATTCCCCTCCTAACACAAGGAAATGACAACACCACTCTAACAAATGCTAAAGAGAGAAAGTGGAGGCTACGGGCCCTGGTCAAAAGAAATGCACTACTTCGTGAATAGGGTGCCATTTGGGACGCAGGCTTGGTCAAAAGTGGAACTGTTTCTACAAGATATACTCATTCGAAGCAAAGGAACTCTCAGAGTGGCGGTTCTTTAGCCAAGAACATCAGTTTCCTCTCACTCCCTTGGTGGGGTTAGATTCTCTCCTGCAACAAAGCCAGAAGAAGAAGCACATTCAACCACCTGACTCCACACTAGAAAGAAAAGCAAAGCCCCAATGCTTGACTCAAGTACTTTGTGGAGCATTAATCATTGATGAGCCCATTGAGCGAGTAAAATACGAGGGCCATATTTTGTTGCTTCATCAGGCCTGAGAAATGCTGCAGTAAAGCAAACGCATCTAAAATGGTGGAGCGAGTCAATCGAAGGACACATGATTCTTACTATTGTAGTCCATTGCCTTATGCTACACCTTAACAATCACAGCAATACACTTCTGGAACAATCTTCAGTTACAGTGTTCCAAAAGAGGGTTTATGACTCCGACGCTAAACAGTAGATACAGTAGGTCTATAAACACTTCACTACCACATCAGGATATATAGGCCTAGACTCTGCCTAGAGTATTAAAAACAGACTGTGCATTAAGAACACAGTGTATATTCAGTTGTCCACAGTTGTACACTGTGAAATCAAGTCGAAGGGCTATATATAGGCACACAATGTAGGTAGCAAGTATCAGATGAGTCATGACCAGCAGCACAAGAATCAAGTGGGTAACAACTGTAACAGCCAGGCTACAGTATAAACACGCTCGTGAATCATCGGCTATGGAGCCACAACACAGCCAGTCACAATGTAACCGACACCACTACAGCTGGCTGAGAGAAGAGCCGATGCAGACAGATACTGTCGAAAGACAATGCATTCCGCTCCCAGACGTTGGCTGCTGGATGACACATCGAAGCGCTATCAACGACTAACAGACTCATTAACGATTTAAAAATAGCCGTAGTCCTGTCTGATGCAAATGAGGCTACTGTCTGATGATTACGCAAGAGATGCTGGACACAGGAAGACAGACATGACATGACCAAAGATGGTATTGTTTTAAAGGAGAGGTGGCAAAATAGGCTTTGTTTCGTGATTGTTGCAATCCGAGCTGCAGAGCACCCCCTGTCTGTTGACGAACACAAACAGACAGACATAATATGTGATATGATATGACCAAAGATGGTCATTTGTTTTAAAGGAAGAGTAGGGTGGTAATAAACGCCTTTAGTATATGATAGTCCATGACTAAACAGTCTTGGTTACATGACTACTGCTAGTGCCCACAGAACAGCAGAGCAGAGCAGAGCAGAAGCCCTCTCTCTGACTGTGGCAACATCCTTTTCCCTGTATAGTGCACTACTTTTGACCGGGGGCCGTTATAGTGCGCTAGAAAAGTAGTACACTAAATAGGGGATAGGATGTCATTTGGGATGCCCCAGCTTGTGTGACTCAGAGCAGCTGAAGCCCGATCCTGGCTTTTCTTAGTGCGCTCCATTTCCTCTCCTCCTGGGCCCCACTGGGACATCAGATAACTGTGTGTTGCGGAGCTAGCTGCCTGCCATGCTCCTGCCTCTCCTCTGTTACCTACCATCCATGCACACCCCAGGGACCGGAGAGAGAGAGAGTAGCACTACACGGCCCGCTGTGACCCATATTCACTTCCAAAGGGAGAGGGAAGGAGAGAGGGGGAGCGGATGGGATATTCAGAGAGGGTGGGGTGATCCGAGAGGGGGAGGGGCAGGAGAGAGATTCTGAGGAAGAGCAAGTGTGAGAAAGAGACGGAGGGGAGGGAGGGAAGGACGGGGGCTGTGAGGGATGGAGAAAAGGGATAAACCCTGACTGCTGCAGTATTCATTCTTAATTGGAGGGAGCTGCTGTTCTTCAGTGTGGCGATTCTGCTTCATTTAGCTTACATGAAGAGACCCAGGGCAGAGGGAAGTGGTGCTGTTTCAATGCACTCACTCAGCAGATAACCATAGGGAAGGAGAGGACAACCTTATGTACCTCCCACAATAATCCAATTCATCACCCCCCCCCCCCCCCACACACACACACATACACCTCCCCTGTTGCGCCAAAGACCCTTGCTCTCATTGGAACACAACAAACCGCTCCCAGTATCTCGAGCTGTCATTGGCCCACAGTTTCCTTCTACTGTCCCAAAGATCCCAGTCCCATCTGGTGAGTGCCTGCCTGCCTGCCTGACTGCAGAGCCTGGAGAAAGGCCCGGAAAGCTGTGGTCTCCAGTTAAGTGCCAGCTGTGCTTACGAGTGAAAGGGTTAAAGGTTGGAGAAGAAGAGCTGGGAAGAGGATGATGAAAAGTAGGGCACAAAGTGATGACTATTCCACTATGGACAGATTGAGGATCATTTTGAACGCAGGCTTATTAAAATCAGCTTCAAGCATAGCTAGAATGGCATTATTACTGTCGGGCTCACTGTAACTGCCAGAGTAAGCCATGCCGTACAACTGTAGGCTACTTACTTCCTTTATGTCACCGTTACCTGTCTTGTTTCTAGCTAGTGTTTTAAGCTCCTCTCACAGACCAATTAGGGCACAGCGATGGTCTATTTTGACATGTGGACATGGGCCAATGGCTACAGAGATTTTTATTGATTCATTCCATAGATCCGTTTTAAAGCAAGACATGCTTTAGCCCCAGATTACGTTCCAGATCTGGGGGTTGTAGTCCCAGCAACCACAAAAGGCAGAACTGATCCTAAATCAGCACTCCTACTTTGAGAAGCGTGAAACATATGATACGTATCAAGCGTCTCAAAGTAGGAGTGCTGATTTAGGATCAGTTCTGCCTTTTAGATCACAATGAATAAGATTACATGGACAGAGGGAACCTGATCCTATATCAGCACTCCTCTGAAACCCTTGATACATTTGAAAGGCTTTCAAAGAGAGGACTGGAGTGAGTGACTTTGTCGAGACTGTATGCTACACTAGAAAGTATGTCGTTTGTGCAATAAAAAAACGGTACAATAAATGCATTGAACAACAGTGTTCTGTAACCCTGCACACACAACCATCACGGCTCCTATAGAAAATGCAATCCCATCAAGTTGTCGGCAAACCATCAAGACATGCATGTCGTTCTGCACAAAGCACCAAACAAAAACCCACATTTCATAGGCTACCTAACTAGACCTACATCCCAAATAAAAGCATGTCCACATGATGTTGAGTGTGTCATTCTGATTCCACATGCTTGAATCCCAAACAAAAGCTAAAGATTTTACAGCATTAGAAGTAGTGGAGCACAGCTATATGCTACCATGTCCAAAAACAAATGACCTCCACTATATTCCCCTCAGGACTGTGACAGTCTGGAAGGAAAGCAACAACAAAAAAGCCTGATGCTGCCCAGTTTGATCAAAGACAGCAGCCAGCGCTGCATTGACATCATGAGACACACAGAGATGTTGTGACGACTAAACTCCCATTGAGCCACATATGAACACAACAACCATCAATTAGGTGGCAAGCAGCCTGCTCTTGCCAACCAGACTGTTGACAGTGACTGGCTAGCAAGCAAACAGTATTGTTTGTGCCAATGATATGACAAAAATAACACATCTAGAACATTTACATTTTAGTCATTTAGCAGACGTTTTTATCCAGAGCCATTTAAAGGAGTGATTAAGGTTATGTGCCTTGCTCAAGGACAGATGTCTGGCCGCTCGGGGGTTCGAACCAGGGACCTTTCCGTTAATAGCACAACGCTCTTAACCGTTGGGCTAAACGGGAAATGATATATGTAGTCAATGGTAAATGGTAATTAGGGAATAGTGCCGTGTTTGTATGTGATTCCTTCATGTATTGTGTATGACAGAAAGCAACGGTCCACATCCCTTTAACATCCTAAATGGACTGTTTCATTGCCCGTTCCTCGTTTGCCGGAGCAGTCGCAGCATAGCGAGAAATATGTTCACGTCAGAAATACAATGCGAGTAACCTAATTTAATGATAGGAAAGCTGAGGTGGTACACCAGCACAATGACGGTCACCCAACGTGGCAATCAAATGCTGGACCTCAAAATACGCATTTTGTCTGTGACAGCTGAGCAGCCAGTGAAATAGAATACTTACGTGTATTGCTGGGGGAACGTGAGACCATCGGCGCCAGGCCACTGTACATTGAAAATCAAGATAATCTGGAAAGATACCAAGCAGACAATGCTGCAAGACGGAGTGCATATCGCCATTTTCCATTAAAAATCTTGAAAACGGGTTTGGAAAAATGTGAACTAAGATCCCAAAACGTTAATGTTCAATCGCCTTTCGAGTTTATTTCGGGTCGCCTGCTGATTTCGACGGTAAACAAATGTGGACGAGCCTATGATTGATGCTCCTGCCAAGATACCGCAGTCGCTCACTCGCCCACTCTGCACTAGTCTCAGCAGCATCCGACGCACAGGCACGAGTGTAGCCTCTCTATTTCACGCATGAAGAGGACCACTTTGAATCCAATGTGATATAGGCTCAATTTCACAGATGAGCTAGACTTCAAAACGCATTGTCACTTAATTTAATCCACAAACACAAAACATGTACATGTATTTATTATGCTTTCAAGATGTATTAACAATAAAAATTATTTTTTATAAAAATTAAAAATAAACATCTAAAATGTGATTTACTATGCCTATATATTTTCATGTGCTAAGCCTAGTGATGTAGAGATTAAAAGGAAACTTGATATGCATGAAGGAAACTTATGCAATGCAGTTTGCCTACTGTACTTCCTCCTACTTCTTCTGGCTATTGGATAGCCTAATAGCCTATATCCTACTGATATCATGCGAACCCACTGATGCGCAACTGTATAAGAGCTCGAGCTTCTTGGATAAATCGCTGTGCGTGGGAGACTTGCCAATGTAGCCTATACCGACTGGACAAAACGTCAATTCAATCCTTTCTATTCTACCGTCTCTCCAAGCTTGAAAAACCCTAACAGTACATTGCTTACTTGAGCAATGGCCTTGTGCCAGTTAATGAATTTAACAGGTCCCTCTTTGCGCCTCGGCCCCTAGTGTTCCTTCGTGAAATATAGACCGAAGAACTCAGCTCTCCGCTGGTAAACTGACCTTCTTTCTAAAGGTTACATGAGATTGCTGCTTCAAAGCAGCTTGTTGAGTTCTGGCTGGCTGGCTTGTGCCCCATGTGAGGGACCTCACCCGCAGGCAGGGAGGCAATGCCAGCAGGTGTAAGATGAATTCGTATGCATGCTCTCCACATATTGATTAATGCTATCAAAGTTAAGGGGGAACTCCACCCCCCCCCCCCCCCATTAGTCCACTGTTGATACAGTGCCAAAATGTCTTGCACTTCAGCATTCAAGTTTGGAAGATATTGGACATTCAAGACGCAAAGTGTCACTGGCCACATCATCAAGATGATGAAAATGCTCTCCTGAATAAAAGGGAGATTGATGTTAGTACGCCTTTGAAAATTGGGTACACAAATACGGTGTTATTTGTTCAATTCATTAAATCTTTGGTCCCCAAAAGGCAATTTGTGTGCAACATAAAAAGACACATCAAAACACACATAAAACCACATATGCAAGTATAGGATACAGCTTTGAGGACTCTCCCTGACAGCCCTGCAGGCTTTAATCCTGTTGCCACATCCTGGGGATAGCTGTCTAATTACTGACCCACCACTACCTCCACTCTTCTCTTCCTGCTGATCCCCCCTAGGAGGGCACTACTCTGTTAATTGGAATGGCTCTCTAAAGGGAATTGAACAGTAGTTCAACACTTCATGTGTCCGTCTGTGTGTGTGTAGCCAATTCCGAGTTATAATAGCCCTACATTAATAAGTACTTTGGTTTTGTGCACTGACACAGGGAACATTGTCAAGTCGGACGGACCGTGAACACATAGCGTAATACCAGCCAGACCTTAACCTTCCCATGACCTCCGGTCATGTTAACTCAGTCTCAACGTTAAATCACACAAGTATCATGCGGTTCCACTACAGCATATTGAGGACACGTCTCAATGACACAACCCTGCGGTCTCAGACTAGGTTAATTGGGAGCAGAAAACAACCTTTTCTCAGTCAGTCAAGCCTCTTCGTCCTCTAGCCTCAAACTCTTTGGCATATGCCAAGTCGTTTACTGGATTGACATTTGTATTTTATTACCCAAACCAAAATATAATTAACATGACCTTAGAATACAAAAAGGCAGAAGTGGATAGTTGAGCACTCACGGGGGCACTGGGAAGCACTATAAATAGAAATTCAAACCAACTTATATTATTCAGTAGCTTCTACTGAAAAAAAAAAAAACATTTCAAATCTTCCCCATTACTGTCATTGTGAGTCTATGAGTAGTGGCCATGTCGTTTCCGTTGGTTCATACCCGAGATAAACATATTATGGTGCTGACGGCCTCCACGTGGCTACAACACAATTACTCCTCAGTTCCTATGCTTCATTTATTCTGTTTACTAAAATATATCTTATGCTCATGTTGTAAGATATTTCTGTCTTAGTGTTTTGAGCTGTGTGGTGTGCATGATATCAACTTGGTTTTTATTTTATTTGTAAGAACAGATTTAGCTACACTGCTCTTTCCTATCTGCAGTCCCTGGGCAGAAAATATGAACACTCAATAACCTGTAAAAATCACATAACACCACAACAGTTTAATAAAGTGATATCTTTATTCAAATCAGCTCTAGCAAATAGCAGGCAAAAATTAATTTAAAAAATAAATAATAATTATACAAATCTATGGTTTCAAGTAGTTGATGAAATATGTGAAATATGTCAACATGGCATTACTTCAGTCTTGCTTGTGTGGTTGGGGGCTAATCAGTAAAGTTATGTAGTAAATAATAAAAGTAGCTTAGCAATCACATTACAATAGGACTGGAAGATACCAAGTTGAACAGAAGATATCCTTAATTTAATGGATGGATTTAACCTTTTTAAATATTTTTGTAATACTCATTAACTATTTTAATAACAGAACATTTTGCCCAATTGGGTTCTGTGTTACATTTCCATTAAAAGCTCAATTCCACTAACTGTGAAACCAAGTTGGTTCTGTGTTGTTTTAATCAAATGGTTAGAACTGTTATAAAAGTTGTTCAAAGAGCAAAATGGCAGATAAACTTGATTAACTGAGGGGATAGTTGATGCTAGGTTTAAGTGGATAAGTAGTATTATGGAGGAACAGCTGAAGTTATGCTGTGCAAAGTTTGGATGAAGCAACATTTTAAATTACCAACTTCAAAAAGAGGGTCATCTGATATAACCGTGTTGCTTTTCTTTAATACAATCTTTGATCATCATTTAAGATTAGAATACATGGTTTAGAATAGTGGATGATCACACCCTTCGTCAAGACCGCTTACACTGACGCATGAAACACATTCTCTTAAGTACAATGTTGTTACAAGGCTGTTACAATGTGTAATGCAATGGTATAATGTTGTCCTGAGTTGCTATGTACGGTCTGAGAAAATAAAATAGATGTTATCCATACAAAAAGGCATAGAGACAAATGTGAAGTGCTAAATTTGAGTATTTTAAATTATATCTGTATGAAGTCATCTCATTCTTTGGCGCTGCCTTCTGGATTATTCAAAACCATCTGGATTATTCAACATTTGTTTATCTGTGAGAGGTGTCAGAGCAGACTTACACGTGCCAAGGGGAGGTTCAGAGACAAAGGATGTGAAGTAGCCAAGCTATTGACCTTTGACTTCTAAACTAGCAGTTCTCAACTGGTTTGGTTTCAGGACCCACATTTAACTGGGTTGCCTCAGTCTTCACCCAATATTCGAGTGACAAAAAAAATATATCTTCACCAAAACGTAATCAAATTTGCGTCACCCACCAGTTAAGAATGGCTGCTCTAGGTGTCGCAAGGCAGAGTGGGCACATTTGCTAATGCTGGCACTAGGTTCTCGTACACCTGAATGCCTTTGAGGAAGACCTGCTCGTTCAGATATTCGTTGTGGTCGTGCAGCAGGATGGGTGTCCGGTTCATTGGGGAGAAGCCGATGGCAGGGAGGCCCACCTACAGCAGGACAAACATGATTGAGAGATCCTACTTTTTGTAAAGAAAGCATTGCCACTAATATCCGACACACTGACAATGACCTAACAGCAGAAACACATTTTTTGCCTCAATGAATAAATCAGCATTAAATAACTTTGAAAACGTCATTTTACCCAGTAAGGGCCCTCGCTCTACCATTTTACCAAATATTGTATCAATCTCAAGAGGGGTGATTTTAAAGGGAGAACTGCATTTAGCTCATTCAAAGCACTGCGGGTTGTCTACGGAGATTTCTAGCTTGTGGCATTTATGATGCATTTCTTCTCCTAATGATCAAGTAAAATGAACAACACATATGGACATAGCTTTGAAGTGCAAGCTTCTACAAAAACAAAACATGTTTTGTCCTGAGGTCATAAACGCATTAAAAAAAACATGCAGTTCTAAGTGTTTGAAAGTAAGATGTTGTTATGGTGTACTAGAGTTGGGTGGTATCCCCGATTTTCATACCGTTTCTGTACCATACCAAGGTATACGGTATTACCAGAAGTGCACACAAGGGGCATTATTAAAATAATAGAATACATTTTTTTTTAAATGCACAAAAACAATTCAGGCAACAGGGATCTTTATCTAGGAGGGGACTGCTGTAACCAAGAAGCTCGATTTTGACATCTAGCCAGTCAAATGCATAGCTGGAGCCCTTTGCTGGATAGAATTGATTTGACTCATCCTAGATTTCTTAGTTATAGTTAACTTAGTTATAAGCAGTGGCGTAGCCCCCGGGATGACAAAGAACAGTATTGAAAATCATACCGTCGGTATTTCCAAATCACACAGTATATCGGCCAATCCTATGGTTTACACACTACATTACCCATGGGCCACTGCTCTAACTCACCGCTCTGATGAAGCGACTGTCCGTGGCTGCAGGGAAGATCTCCTTTTCCAAAGTCATGTTCCTGAGGCGAGAGAAATTCAGATGAAGCTCGCCTTTACTGAGTGTTTGTGAGTTTGGGTGTTAGTGTGTATCCTCACATGGCTTTGCAGGTTGTACTGAAGGCTTTCCACCAGGGGTCGCTATCATCTGTGGATGTCAAATTCTGGTTCATGTGTTTCTGTGGAGGACAGAACATCTTACAACTGGGTCGTTTTCATTCATTTACACCGTAGCAAAACACTTAACAAAACAAGCGTTTCTTATTGGAAAGTTCAGGGAGTCCCTCCCCGTTTACTTCAATATCGTATCTACTGAATATGACCGAAATCAGAACACATTAAAGCATTCTCTACTGATATGTGATCAGTTGTCGCCATGCCCATATACAAGTGTGTATGGAGAAATGCATTTTATTGTACTGACCTGAGCAAACTCATACGTGATGCCCTCTCCTGCCTCCTTACACCACTTCTTAATCTGCTCCTCGAACTCCTAACAATGGAATAAAATATTTGAAATGATGAAGACAGAGTAATCGTTTTTGGATCATGTCTTTTAGGCCTATTTTAACAATTGAACAGTTTTCTAAATAAAATAAAAATCCATGTTACATTGTTACACACAAAAGATATACCATGACATTTGAAATGCTTAATTTAAATTAAACAAAACTTAATGTAGTGTTTATTTACAGCGTATTTACTCTCTCCCTCCATGGGCCTTTTCTACACTTGGCTACTGCGGATTCAGACGTCACGTGGCTTTGATAGAACATTGTGCTACTGTAAATGCGCTATGTAAGTAGCCTAACGTTCTGAGGATGCACAAAGTGATTGTTTTGTTTAGACCTCCAGTCAGCCCTGGCAATGGTATGCCATTTTCGCCACTTCAAATACTGATTAGCCTAGTACCAATGGAGGGTCCACAAGACCTGATACAGATCAATGCAACACTCACCAGAAAACGTTTTGGGAAACAACTCATTTTCAGGGTAAGTTGATAGAGGCAGGTTGATTTGTTGCTAAAAGTTGCTAAATGACGTTGTGATGTCATTGCGTGATAACGTAAAACTGCGTCATTAAGTAGAATACACAATAACGTTACTCAAATTGACTGGACATCTCGGGGAAAAAAAATATTTGACATTTGTTCAGGTACAGACTCTCTTTTCTGTACTTCTGGCTGTACAATTTTGATTGAGACATGTTGATTGATGTTGTTATTTCTGTTCAAGATCAAACGTTCGTGATATTCATTGGGTTTGGCTCATCGAACCCGTACTACTGCTGCAGTCAGCCAACAATGATTTGCAATTTGCTGAAATTGCTGCTGGCCTGCTGCTGACGTCACTCACTATGCACTTTTGCAGCCAGGCACGTGTTTTGTGACTGAGTGTATGACAGAAAATCGTTGTGTCATTTAGAGGGAAAATGCATGCATTTTAGCATTTGAGTCACTTTTCAAAACTTGCTAAAAGTTTCAAATAAATTTGCAAAAAGTTGCTAAATTTGTTGCTAGGTGCTGTTTGAAAAAAATTGTTGCCAGGGCAGTCTGAAAAGTTGCTAAATCTAGCAACAAAATTGCTAAATTGGCATCACTAGATGGGGAGCATCAGACTTTCACTGTGTTGCCGTTAGCCTAGGCTACTGTTAGTCAAAGATGACCGATGTAGCAACAACCGTGCAATGTCTGCTGTTGTGGAATTTTGCTTCATTCTGATTGGTCAAGAGAGTAGAGCAATTTTTTTTTTTTTTTTAGAATTGTCTTTTTTAATCAGGATATTATTCGAATAGTGAAATAGGTGGAGTCTGTACTATACTGAACAAAAATATAACCGCAACATGTAACAATATCAAAGATTTTACTGAGTTACAGTTTATATAAGGAAATCAGTCAATTTAAATAAATGAATTAGGCCCTAATCTATGGATTTCACATGACTGGGCAGGGGCGCAGCCATGGGTGGCTTGGGAGTCAGGCCCACCCACTGAGGAGCCAGGGCCAGCCAATCAGAATGATGTTGTATAATAGAAAGAAATACTCCTCAGTTTCATCAGCCACCCGGGTGGCTGGTCTCAGACAATCCCGCAGGTGAAGAAACCGGATGTGGAGGTCTTGGGCTGGCTTTGTTACACGTGGTCTGTGGTTGTGAGGCTGGTTGGACATACTGACAAAGTTCTCTAAAACAACATTGGAGGTGGCTTATGGCAGAGAAATTGACATTCAATTCTCTGGCAACAGCTCTGGTGGACATTCCTGAAATCAGGATGCCAAGGATGCCAACTGCTCCCTCAACTTGAGGCATCTGCGGCATTGTGTTGTGTGACAAAACTGCACATTTTAGAGTGTCCTATTGTCTCCAGCACAAGGTGCACCTGTGTAATGATCATTCTGTTTAATCAGCTTCTTGATATGCTATACCTGTCAGGTGGATTGCTTATCTTGGCAAAGGAGAAATGCTCACTAACAGGGATGTTTTAAAAAAAATGTTTACCTTTATTTAACTTGGCAAGTCAGTTAAGAACAAATTCTTATTTTCAATGACGGCCTAGGAACAGTGGGTTAACTGCCTTGTTCAGGGGAAGAGCGACAAATTTGTACCTTGTCAGCTCGTGGATTTCGAGCTAACAGGGATGTAAACAAATTTATGCACAACATTTGTGAGAAATAAGCTTTTTGTGCATATCAAACATTTCAGGGATCTTTTAGTTGAAACATGAAACCAACACTTTACATGTTGCATTTACATTTTTGTTCAATAAGTGTTTATTAGTTAATTCCATTTTTGCAAAAAAGGTAAGAATATGGGTGAAGTAGGCAAAAATTTCCAGTGTTTTTCAGGATCAGACCCAATTCTCATTTGAAACAGTTGTGTTAAATAGACTAAACTACACATTATGTTAACATCTGACTCCAATTTGTAGTCTATGACATTTAAGAGTTAGATATGATAATTTATGAAGCAGTAGTTTGGATGAAGTGAACTACTTTTCGTGTAGCTTATCTTCTCCCAGTGTGAAGTAGTTGGTAGCTTGGTAAACTATATATTCAGAAGAGCTTCCACAACATTTATAATTTAAAATGTCCCTCCCTAACACACAAGGCACACACATAGACAGAGGCACACACACACCTGCAAATTGACCGTGGGTGGTATTCTCAAGTCAAAACTGACGTCCATCTCGGCAGGGATGACGTTGTAGGCCACGCCTCCTTTCACCATGGTCATGTTGACAGTGGTGACGTCACCAAGAGTGAAACACTCGCTGGTGTTCAACCTGCCACACACACACAAAACACATTCCTGTTAAGTAGTTATGGCTCCCTCTAGTGACTGAACTCATCCCTCTTCCTGCCTTACTGACTGACCTGTGTTTCTCCTTCTCCCTGAAGTCCAGGAAGGAGTTAATAATTCTGCGCTGTGAGAAGGGAGACAGACAAAAGCAGGTGAGGTCATTGACATCATCGTCCTCCAAGTGATCAGAATCAGCACCCTTTTCTGCCGTCTTTGGCCAAGTGAACTATAGTGTGTGTGGGGACAAGGGCTGTGTCCAAAATGGTGACCTACATTTTAGTAATTTAGCAGACGCTTTTATCCAAAGTGACTTACAAACGCAATTAGAGTTAAGCGCATTGCTCAAGGGCACATTTACAGATTTTTCACCTAATCAGCTCTGGGATTCAAACCAGCAACCTTTTGGTTACCGGCCCAACGCTCTTAACCGCTAGGCTACTTTCGACCAATCCCCACAGGAAAAAAGGTGCTCTTTGTGACACACTCAAAGTCCCTCTAGCTGTGAATAAAGGAAGTCTTACCAGTTTCTCTGCAGCCGTGTTCTCCACAAACCTGGAGCCGTGGCCAGGACTGCCTGGGCAGTGGACCGTTATCCCTGAGGGGAAGAAGACACACAGGCTGTTTCTAAAAAAAAAAAGAAGATTTTTCACATCCCCTCACCTCGTCTCTTTCTCAGAACACATTGGTGGAAAAGGTCTGACTTCTCCGATCCATTTGAGACGGCAGACTGGTCTCAGACTAAACTTAAAACACAGGAAATGGAAATCTGGGACACTCAAATGAATATGGTTACATTCAACCTAACGTGGATAAGAGCATCATTGGCGGCTGCTGTGGAGAGGACAGCTCATAATAATGGCCAGGAATGGAGTAAATGGAATGGCAAACACATGGAAACCATGTGTTTGATACCATTTCACTTATTACCGTCCTGCCATTACCACGAGCCCATTCTCCCCAATTAACTTGCCACCAACCTCCTGTGAAGAGCATCTGCTAAATGACTAAAATGATAAAGCAGCAATCAGTAGTTGAAACAATAACAAATCTCCTCCCTGGCACTTAATTTTTAAGTCCAAAACAGGATGTAGCTACTGCATATTCCCCTTTTAAAAGGCAAAAACGAAATTCGAGTGGTTGGTAAAAGGCAAAGGTCTAGCAACCCAATGGTTGCGTGTTCAAATCGCATCACGGACAACTTTAGAATTTTAGCTAATTAACAACTATATACACATTGCATCTACTTAGCATGTTAGCTAACCCTTCCCCTAACCACTAACTTAACACTAACCTAGCTAGCGTTAGACAACAAATTGGAATTCGTAACATTTTGTATGAATTGCAAGTTGTAACATATTATACAAATTGTAATTACTAACACATCATACAAAATGGATGATGGACATCCACAAATAAATACACTGAACAAAATTATAAACGTAACATGTAAAAGTGTTAGTCCCATGTTTCATGAGCTGGGGAAAAAAAAAACATTTAACCTTTGCCAAGATAATCCATCCACTTGACAGGTGTGGCATATGAAGAAGCAGATTAAACAGCATGAAGAAAAACACAGGGGCACCTTGTGCTGGGGACAATAAAAGGCCACTAAAATGAGAATTTGAGGGAGAATGCAATTGGCAAGCTGACTGCAGGAATGTCCACCAGAGCTAATGCCAGATAATTAAATGTTAATTTCTCTACCATAAACTGCCTCCAACGTTGTTTTAGAGAATTTGGTAGTACATCCAACCGGTTTCACAACCGCAAACCACGTGTAACCACACCAGCCCAGGACCTCCACATCCGGCTTATTCTCCTGCGGGATCGTCTAAGGGGGGTGGGGGGGGGAGTGTTGAGCATTTCTGTCTGTAATAAAGCCCTTTTGTGGGGAGAAAAGAAAACTCACGGATTGGCTGGAGCTGGCTCAACAGCCTGGCATACACCCTCCCAGGCCCACCCATGGCTGCCCCCTGCCCAGTCATGTGAAATCTATAGATTAGTGCCAAATTAATTAACTTTAAATTTACAGATTTCCTTATATGAACTGTAACCTAGTAAAATCTTTGAAATTGTTGCATGTTGTGTTTATATTTTTGTTCAGTATACATACCATACGTAACCAACATATCATTGTTTATTTGAGTGTCCCGGATTTTAATTTACTACCCCAGAGTCCAGGTTGGAGGAGGCGAGGAGACGGGTATTGAGGAAAGACTAATTGAGATAGGATCACAGGATCACAGACAGACAGACTAAGGCCAGGGTGAGAGGAAGAGACATTTCTTGTGCGTACTGCTGGGGGTGCGTGTGTATTTGATCATTCGTCATTGTTACAGCTAGGGACAGATTCTCTAATACTAAGGGCTGATACTTACACCAGGGATTCCTCTCGCCATAGAAGACAGTGAAGGCTTCCCCAGGGTTGGCAAGACCTAAAAAATAAATTAAAAATCCAGACATCAGGTGACAGAAGGGAAGTATAGGGCCTAAGGAAGTGTTTGTTTCAGTGCTGGATAGTCCCGAGTATGTCCCAAGGGGCACCCTATTCCTTACAGTGCATTCGGAAAGTATTCAGGTCCCTTGACTTTCTCCACATTTTGTTACATTACAGCCTTGTTCTAAAATTGATTAAATTGTTTTTTTCTCTCATTAATCTAAACACAATACCCCATGACGATAAAGCAAAACCTGGTTTAGACATTTTTGCACATACAGTATGAGCTTGGCACAGATCCTCTCCGGCTCTGTGAGGTTGGATGGGGAGTGTCGCTGCACAGCTATTTTCAGGTCTCCAAGAGATGTTCAATCGGGTTCAAGTCCAGGCTCAGGCTGTGTCACTCAAGGACATTGAGACTTGTCCCGAAGCCACTCATGCATTGTCTTGGCTCTGTGCTTAGGGTCGTTGTCCTGTTGGAAGGTGAACCTTCTCCCCAGTCTGAGGTCTTGAGCGCTCTGGAGCAGGTTTTCATCAAGGATCTCTCTGTACTTTCCTTCGTTAATCTTCCCCTCAATTCTAACTAGTTTTCCAGTCCCTGCCACTGAAAAACATACCCATAGCATGATGCTGCCACCACCATGCTTCACCGTAGGGATGGTGCCAGGTTTACAACAGACTTGACACTTGCCATTCAGGCCAAAGAGTTCAATCTTGGTTTCATCAGACCAGAGAATCTTGTTTCTCATGGTCTGAGTCCTTTAGGTGCCTTTTGGCAAACTCCAAGCGGGTTGTCATGTGCCTTTTACTGAGGAGTGGCTTCCATCTGGCACTCTACCATAAAGGCCTGATTGGTGGAGTGCTGCAGAAATGGTTATCCTTCTGGAAGGTTCTCTCATCTCCACAGAGGAACTCTGGAGCTCTGTCAGAGTGACCATCGGGTTCTTGGTCACCTCCCTGACCAAGGGACTTCTTCCCCAATTGCTCAGTTTGCCCAGGGGGCCAGCTCTAGGAAGAGTCTTGGTGGTTCAGAATTTCTTCCATTTAAGAATGAGGGAGGCCACTGTTCTTGGGGAACTTGAATGCTGCAGAAATGTTTGGGTTTCTGTGCCTCGAAACAATCCTGTCGCGGAGCTCTACGGACAATTCCTTCGACCTCATGGCTTGGTTTTTGCTCTGACATGCACGGTCAACTGTGGGACCTAAAATAGACAGGTGTGTGCATTTCCAAATCATATCCAATCAATTGAATTTACCACAGGTGGACTCCAATCAAGTATAATCATCTGAAGGATGATCAATGGAAACAGGATGCACTGGAGCTCAATTTAGAGTCTCATAGCAAAGGGTCTGACTACTTACATAAAGAAGGTATTTCTGTTTATAAATTTGCAAAGATGATTAAAAACCTGTTTTCGCTTTGTCCAAATGGGGTATTGTCTGTAGATGTAAAACAAATATTTTATCAATTTTAGAATAAGGCTGTAACGTAACAAAATGTGGAAAAAGAGATTTGAATACTTTCCGAATACACTGTATATAGTGCACTAGTTTTCACTAGAGCCCTATGGGGCCTGGCCAAAAGTACTGCACTATAAAGAGAATAGGGTGCCGTTTGGGATGCAGGCCTCGGTTTATAGTTGGGTGTTAATAAGTGGTACAGTTAGGTTTTTTGTTAATTTACCTTCGTCAAGTGCAAAGCCAATGTTCAATTTCTGAAACTCTGGGAGCTTCACAAACGTCTCCATTCCTTTGTGACCTCCGACCTCCTCATCTAAGATATTCAACGTGTCAAATCCAGAGCAAAGAGTATCTCAAGCAATCACATTTATTTACAGAAGTTGTCAAAAGTGCTTTTACCCTTCTATACCCTTGTCAAATGACAGGGGCTGCGTTTCAATTGGCTCCCTATATAGTGGATTACATTTGATCAAGGCCTATAGGGCTCTGGTCAAAAGTAGAGAACTATATAAGGAATAGGGTGCCTTTTGGGTCGCACCCATGGAATTACTACATTATTACAGTGTTGTCACAGTATTACATTCTGAGAAGCCAGTCTTAACCAATGACTGCTCATCCTACCTGGCACAAACATTAGGTGGATGGTGCGCATACACTTCCTTCCCTCTGCTTTAAGTCTTCTGATGGCCTGGATATACCTATGAGAGATGTCGAGCAGTAGCCTTATTGGTTATGAGGCAAACAAAAACTGGGAGATGTGAAGGACACTGGTAACATCGAAATTGGATTGCAGTTGCAAAATTCTGGTAACTTTCCTAATCCCCCCCCCCCCCCCATTATGATTATACCGATAACACATGCAAAACAAGTAAAGGGCAGAACACACAGTCCCATACGAAATCAAACCCACTCCAACCCCCCAATCTCTAACAAAGCCCCACCCCAAAACCAGACTTAAAGCAGGCATGATATACAATGAGTAATATAATCAAACAGTAAAAAATACAAAAAAATACAAAACAAAAAGTAAAGAGTACAAATTATTTGGCTTGGTTTATGGAGTTGTGAAATTAGCTGGGTCCATGTCTTCTACAAAGGATTGTAAAGGTTGCCAGATATTATAAAATGTAATTGCAGATCCCCTAACGGAGTAGCGCATTTTCTCTAGCTTGCGATGTTGCCTAACTTCCTTTATTTAAATGAGAGTTTTGACCCGTTGTGTTAGGATAAAATATCCCAACAGGGTGGTTATGACATCATACTCACTGTATGGTGACACACTTCATGTCCTGTGTTCCTCGAGCGTAGATGTTGCCCTCTGCATCTTTCACAGCAGCAAACGCATCATACGTCCAGTGTTCCTGGAACGAGACAGATAAGGATGAGTTCCTTTCCCTGTTTCCCCTCGCACTAGTGGTAAAGAAGACAGTGGGGTTCCAGGGGCGTCTCAGAGTTGGAGTGCTAATCTAAGATCAGGTCCCCCCCCCCTGTCCATGCGAGACTAATCCTAGATCAGTACTACTCTGATATGCTTTACAAATACATGCCCAGGTCTTTACCTGGTAAACAGGCACAACGTCAGTGTGGGAGTTGAGCAGGATGGACTTCAGAGCAGGGTTGGTCCCCTGCCAGGTCATGATAGACACAACTCTACCGGGGCAGACCTACGGACAGGTGTGAGGAGGACAGAGACAGGAGTTGACATGAGGTCTAGTGTGTAAAGAGTTGAATATCAAAAAGACATGTACCTAACCACACAAACCTCAATTTTCTTCATGGGCAGCCCAAGCTCCTCTGCTATTCTATCCAGGAACCTCTGAGCAGCATCTGTAAAGAAATAAAACACAACCCAAGGGCCAAGACTGTTACACCAAGACAAGATTTATAGTAGCCTCATACAGAAAACCAAAACACATAGGTACAGTAATGAGTAGAATATGTGTTGACCTGAATGTAACCGGTTTTAAATTAACTTCCACGGTTATAAAACACACTCTCTCTCTCCTGTTTAATAATTACTTTGATTGTGTTTTCCCCCCATTAAGACTGACAATCTGTAACCATTACATTTCCAGCTTGAGTTCATTCAAGGGGACTCTAAACTCAATATTCTTAGTGGCAAAGACTGGAGTTAGGCTAATAGTCACAGACACCGAAATAACATAAGGTTTACTGCTATAACCACAGTTGGGGTGTAACGGATTACAAAAAACTAACTGTAATCTGTTAAATTACCATCAAAAATATTGTCATCAGATTACATATACTTATGAAAAACTACAGAATTACTTCTAGGAGTTCACAAATGATGTTTGCAAAAAAGATCTTTATGACACCTTTTTCCCCTCAATGACTTACAAAAATCAACATTGAAAAAAAAGGCGCAAGTTTAAAGTTTGTTTTCCGCCTGAGCGAGTCTGACCACAAATCAGAGACCATGATTGCACACCAAATCCAATTGAAGGATCATGGGAAAAGAGCAGGAATAGGCAACAGTCCAAGCCATGCCTTTCAACGGTGCGACTGCTGTCGACATCCAAAGAACATACATACAATTTTAATAAACGCTTAGAGGTAAGGACGACAGCAGTGTTGTAGACTACGGGCAATACGGATATCACTTATTGACATCTGCAGAGCACAATGATATGAATCAAACTGCTGCCCTCTCATTTAGCTATTTGCACCGTGATTGTTGTGGATGGCTGTTCAAACGTATGTGTACTTTCACCCAATAAATGGTTGATATGAAGAAGTTTAAGGTGCCTATCAATCATTGTTTTTAGAACCAGTGGACAGCCAGTGAAAAATACACTTTTGCAATAGCTGCACAGTGCAGATACCAGCCTATGGAATAAAAATATGAGGGTGCCTCCTTTCTAAACTCCTCTGTGGTATTGTGCTCCACATCATACTGCTTTTATTGGTCAATCCATAGGCTGAAAGGCATCCGCATGCTTCTCAGCCGAAACAGTTCGGTGGAGTGCATGCATATGATGATTACATTTTGTGACGTTTTTGTTAGTTTTCGGAGAGCGTTTAGGTTGTTTGGGCACACATGTTTTTCTGGAGGCAAGCCGAAGTTCGGGGACGAAGTCTACGCCCCTGCGTCAATGATTGGTCAACAGTAGGGATTCTTTAAAAAAATTATAATCTGTTTTGTTTTTGTGCATGTTTTCTGATATAAAAGAACACTACACCAAACATTTTAGTTCAATGTAAAACTGCATGACTAAGATTTCTTTAGTTAGATTAATTATATTTTGAGGAAGTATACTGGCTACGGCGTCTAAAAATGGACAAACGGTACTATTGCCGCTCTTTTCAAATTGTTCAAGCTAATTTATTTTAAGGGGGAAC
Organism: Oncorhynchus clarkii lewisi; assembly: GCF_045791955.1. Classification (NCBI taxonomy): domain Eukaryota; kingdom Metazoa; phylum Chordata; class Actinopteri; order Salmoniformes; family Salmonidae; genus Oncorhynchus; species Oncorhynchus clarkii. The sequence goes on from NC_092163.1 coordinate 38,818,932, forward strand.
GCGAGCACACTCGTTCGGTTAGGCACCAGCCAAACTGAAGCATGCTGACGCCTTAACAGACACATTCCCAAAAAGTTACACATTGCAGCTAAGGGGAAAGTAATCAGATTACTTTACTGAGCTTGGGTAATCCAAAAGTTACACTACTGATAACAATTTGGGCAACTAGTAACTGTAAAGGGTTACATTTAGAACATCATCTTCCCAACCCTGGCTAGAACATACTCATACAACATTTAGTACAACTACAACATACTGTGCAGAGAGAGGAGTACAACACTGACAGAGAGAAAAGAAACAAGTCTTCCTGACACACTAGTATTAGTCCCAACAGTGACCTATGGACCCTGGACAAAAGTAGTCTGCTATATAGGGAATAGGGTGCCATTTGGATCTCAGCCTAAAGTCAAAGACATGCATAAATTCAAATGTCTTCCACCGAGAAGAAATGGACCTTACACCATTGTAGGTAATAATTAGCCAATTGCTGGCCTTCAGTCAGATTTTTTCCTTTCAGCGTTATATAGTCCAGTGGTAAGGGTTGCAGAATGGATTGTACAGTAGATCAATCATTTATGGTAGCTACAGTGCATTCGTAAAGTATTCACAGCTCATTGCACATAGCCCATCCAACTACCTCATCCCCATACTGTTATTTTATTTAGCTCCTTTGCACCCCATTCTCTCTACTTGCACACTCATCTTCTGCACATCTATCACTCCAGTGTTTAATTGCTATATTGTAATTATTTCTCCACTATAGCCTATTTATTGCCTTACCTCCCTTATCCTACATCATTAGCACACACTATTTATATACTTTTTCTACTGTATTAGTGACTGTATGTTTGTTTATTCCATGTGTAAGTCTGTGTCTTTGTTTTTTTCGCACTGCTCCAAAACTTCAGTATTTATGGTAGTGGCCAGGCAGAAGCCACTCCTCAGTAAAAGGCACGACAGCCCACTTTCGGAGAGCATTTAGCCCACTCAGACCATGAGAAACAAGATTATCTGGTCTGATGAAACCAAGATTGAACTCTTTGGCATGAATGCCAAGCATCATATCTTGAGGAAACCTGGCACCATCCCTACGGTGAAGCATGGTGGTGGCAGCATCATGCTGTGGGTATGTTTTTCAGCGGCAGGGACTGGGAGACTTGTCATGATCGAGGGAAAGATGAACGGAGCAAAGCACAGAGATCCTTGAGGAAAACCTGCTCCAGAGCACTCAGGACCTCAGACTGTGGTGAAGGTTCACCTTTCAACAGGACAGCAACCGTAAGCACACAGCCAAGACACCGCAGGAGTGGCTTCGGGACATCTCTCTGAATGTCTGAGCGGCCCAGCCAGAGCCCGGACTTGAACCCGATCGAACATCTCTGGAAAGACCTGAAAATAGCTGTGCAGCAATTCTTCCCATCCAACCTGACAAAGCTTGAGAGGATGAGAAGAATGGGAGAAACTCCCCAAATACAGGTGTGCTAAGCTTGTAGCGTCATACCAAAGAAGACTCAGCTGTAACAGCTGCCTAAGGTGCTTCAACAAAGTACTGAGTAAAGGGTCTGAATACTTATGTAAATGTGATATTTCTGTTTTTAAAAACCTGCTTTTGCTTTGTCATTATGGGATATTGTGTGTCGATTGAGGGGGGGAACCATTTAATTTTAGAATAAGGCTGTAACGTAACAATGTGGAAAAAAGTGAATGGGTATGAATACCGAATGCACTGTAAATAATGTATGATACTGTGTGGTGGTGGTACACAAAACCTTGTCCACACAGTATGACATTGTCTATGTCCCAAATGGCAACCTATTCCCTACTATATGGTGAGAAGTAGTGTACTATATTGAGTGTCAAATTTGGGATGCGGACATTACCATATAAGATTTACATCCACGGTATAGCTTAAACACAGATCCATAACTTACCATAGTCAGGCTCTGGGTGGACAGTCCTGAGGCGGAGGTACTCTCTAAACAGGTTCACTGAGGGGTCTTCTCCCGATGTGGCCTGGCCTCCACCACAACCACCTGGTCCATCCTTATCAGGCAACATAGTAACTGTCTTAAGCAGGGAGAGAGGAAGCAGGCTCTGAGTGATGTGGGCTACAGGTACACATCCGTGTGTGTATCAGTGAGAGCAGCCCATATGTAGCGATTACTTTTTCAACAAGCCATTTTGCAAATAAACCAATATATTTTAGTGAACTTTAGCATGGGGACATTGTGCATGCTATGCGGAACACAGTGCAGCCACATTCACATGACTAGCAGTGGAAACCTGCTTAGCTAGCTAAATGCCTCCCAAGCCAAGGATTAGCTAGCTAACATTAGCTAGCTAAACAATACATTAGTTAACTAGCTAACGTTAGCTAGCTAAACAATACATTAGTTAACAAGCTAACAGTAGTGTATTAAGCAAAAACGCCAGCGTATGTAAACGTCACACAGAGTAGAATTTCATGAGACCCTTACCTTGATATATCACGACTGACTACCTCACTGAATGAAAGTTCACTGTCACTGTTTACTTGTAGTGATGGGTCGTTCGCGAACGAGTCGGTTCCAGTTCGTGAACGAGCCGGCTCGCATATCAGAAGAGCCGAATCTATTTATAAAAATATAAACAATTAAGATATGAATAATCTAAATATTTAAATTAATAGAAGTTACTAATTCATAGAACCAATAAAATAAAATAATAATAATTTAGGCCTAAATGTTCAAGCGCACACATTCCGTTCTGACTGTCTTGGCAGCTGACTTGTAACATTCAGTACAAGGGATGTGCAATCGATCTCCATCGATTGTTCTCATCGTCGGCATCAGTACCAAAACAGGCTACATGTATATTTGCTCAAACGTGTATGTTTTGTAAACTAACAATTACTAAATACATAACTGTTTTCTGAAGTCATGTTAAAGGAAATTTAGCACAATAACAGCACAACTCAAATAGAGGACATGATTGTTTAAGCCAATTAACTTTTGAGGCTTTTATTTGTTGTCCAATGAAAAACAAAATCACATAGTTATGTACAAGTTCATTATAAAATAAGTAGTGATCATTGTCATAACAAAAACATGGAACGGAGTATACTTTTCTGGTTGTAACAGCTTTCCACAGATTTAGTAGATACAGCACCTTAATTGGAATGATCACACAGGACCCATGCTAGTTTTAGTTTTCTGTTGCAAAACATTTTGCTATGGTGTGCACTTATGAATACGACCCTGGGACTATCTCCCTAGCTCTCTTTAAACCTCTTTATCATCATGTCAACTGATTTTTATCATGGAACCAATAATGGTGCCTGTAGAACAATAAATACTTTGAAGGTGCATATACTGTACTAGATGCTCAACTTGCCTTTAAAGAGCAAACTTATTTTAGAGTTGCTTTCTATTGAACGGGATGTTAACAAAAGCATGGTAATGGAAGCAACTCCACCGGGGTGACTAGGGGGGCAATTTATCATATCAAAGCAGCCTTTGCCCTGTTATCCCAGAGGACTACTTTCTTTTATCTGAATTGCATAACACTCCTCCGCTTCCATGCAAACACAACCCTGTATCGCTCTTCTTTCCCACAATGTTTCTTCTCCACTCACTCCAGTTTGCTGAGAAAGTCTGACAGTGAATGGTGGAACTCCCCAGGTTTATCCATGTAGCGGGCAGGGCGCGCCCCCATCCATTTTCAGGACTGAGTGGTGTAGGAGCTGCATGAGGTTCTTGTGGGACTGGGCCCCCAGGTTGGTGTCCAGTGCTCCGAACACAGAGTATGAGTCTGCATAGGGAAATAGAAGAAAGCAGGGATCACAATACGATATATTAGTGGAGGGCTGAACATTTCAAGTAACTTTCCCAACATTTTCCCGAAATCCCAGTTGGAAGATTCCTGGAATTATCACGGAATAAGTAGGAAATCCGGGAATCCTCCAACCGAATTTTGCAACCTTACATTAGTGTTTTAATGTACATTTATGAACAGTATTACTTCTCAGATTAGAGTAAAAAAAAAGATAGATTTAATTGACACATCAATATCATAAAACAAAGAGGGCATGCTGTTCTCAACAGATAAAAACAGACTGTCATTGTGCCAATACAGATACTCGTAGCTTCATTCTGCAACCTAGTGGTCATTTTGCATGGATGCACAACATAAACAGGTCAGTTATACAGTGGGGTGCAAAATGATTGGATCCCTTGAAACAGATGAGCAAAAAAATACTCTAAAATAAATACAAATACTGAGCTATATTGTGTGTAAAAACACGTTTTATATTATAATATTTTATACTAATACAAATGCGAAGATATAGATTTTGTTTAACAAGTAATACAAAATAAATGTAAAAAAAGATAGGGGTCAAAGTTATTTGTTCCCGTTTTCAATACTCCAGCACCCTCCCTTGCGAGAATAACGACACTGAGCCTTTTAAAAAAAATGTTTTATGATTGGAGAACACATGGAGAGGGATCTTAGACCATTCTTCCATACAGAATATTTCCAGATCCTTGATATCCTTTATCTGCGCTTATGGACTGCCCTCTTCAATTCAAACCACCAGAAAATACTTCATCCCGGCTGCAAAATATGGTGGTAGATCTTTGAAATGATGTCACCAGCAGAATCTGAGATAGAATTTTGCTTTATTGGTTGAGGATGTGCATCGATTTCTCAATTGTCTGAAAAGCAGCAAATCAGCCAGAGTTATTCTCGCAAGGGGAGGGTGTGGGAGTATTGAAAACAGGGGAACAAATTACTTTGACACCTATCTTTAGATTTTATTTTATTATATGTAAAACAAAATCGCTTTCTCTGAGCAATTGTATTAGTATAAAATATCGTTTTTCATTTTTGTGTGTGCATACAATTTACCTCAGTATTTCTATTATTTATTTCATACAGTCTTTTTTGCTCATCTTGATCAAGGAATCCAATCATTTTGGACTCCATTGTATAACTTTTTATTTTTTTTATTTTTTGTACATGTAAACAAAACCTGCATATCCTTAGCAGAAAAATATCAAATCTTAATTACTGATAGAGGTGCTCTGTAATTCAATTTCATTCTGAATAGAGTTAAAACACACAAACTCAGACTGTGTTTGAGCCTAGTAAACCCAGCCAAGGATAATCTTAAACCAATCAAGGACTTGCACTAATCCAAGACGACAATATCCTGTAGTTGTTATTGGTGCATTTCTCTGTGCCCAAGACCATTATGTCAGATTCTAACTGGTTAAGAGCGACTATGTACAGTGCCTTGCGAAAGTATTCGGCCCCCTTGAACTTTGCGACCGTTTGCCACATTTCAGGCTTCAAACATAAAGATATAAAACTGTATTTTTTTGTGAAGAATCAACAACAAGTGGGACACAATCATGAAGTGGAACGACATTTATTGGATATTTCAAACTTTTTTAACAAATCAAAAACTGAAAAATTGGGCGTGCAAAATTATTCAGCCCCCTTAAGTTAATACTTTGTAGCGCCACCTTTTGCTGCGATTACAGCTGTAAGTCGCTTGGGGTATGTCTCTATCAGTTTTGCACATCGAGAGACTGAAATTTTTTCCCATTCCTCCTTGCAAAACAGTTAGAGCTCAGTGAGGTTGGATGGAGAGCATTTGTGAACAGCAATTTTCAGTTCTTTCCATAGATTCTCGATTGGATTCAGGTCTGGACTTTGACTTGGCCATTCTAACACCTGGATATGTTTATTTTTGAACCATTCCATTGTAGATTTTGCTTTATGTTTTGGATCATTGTCTTGTTGGAAGACAAATCTCCGTCCCAGTCTCAGGTCTTTTGCAGACTCCATCAGGTTTTCTTCCAGAATGGTCCTGTATTTGGCTCCATCCATCTTCCCATCAATTTTAACCATCTTCCCTGTCCCTGCTGAAGAAAAGCAGGCCCAAATCATGATGCTGCCACCACCATGTTTGACAGTGGGGATGGTGTGTTCAGGGTGATGAGCTGTGTTGCTTTTACGCCAAACATAACGTTTTGCATTGTTGCCAAAAAGTTCAATTTTGGTTTCATCTGACCAGAGCACCTTCTTCCACATGTTTGGTGTGTCTCCCAGGTGGCTTGTGGCAAACTTTAAACAACACTTTTTATGGATATCTTTAAGAAATGGCTTTCTTCTTGCCACTCTTCCATAAAGGCCAGATTTGTGCAATATACGACTGATTGTTGTCCTATGGACAGAGTCTCCCACCTCAGCTGTAGATCTCTGCAGTTCATCCAGAGTGATCATGGGCCTCTTGGCTGCATCTCTGATCAGTCTTCTCCTTGTATGAGCTGAAAGTTTAGAGGGACGGCCAGGTCTTGGTAGATTTGCAGTGGTCTGATACTCCTTCCATTTCAATATTATCGCTTGCACAGTGCTCCTTGGGATGTTTAAAGCTTGGGAAATCTTTTTGTATCCAAATCCGGCTTTAAACTTCTTCACAACAGTATCTTGGACGTGCCTGGTGTGTTCCTTGTTCTTCATGATGCTCTCTGCGCTTTTGACGGACCTTTGAGACTATCACAGTGCAGGTGCATTTATACGGAGACTTGATTACACACAGGTGGATTGTATTTATCATCATTAGTCATTTAGGTCAACATTGGATCATTCAGAGATCCTCACTGAACTTCTAGAGAGAGTTTGCTGCACTGAAAGTAAAGGGGCTGAATAATTTTGCACGCCCAATTTTTCAGTTTTTGATTTGTTAAAAAAGTTTGAAATATCCAATAAATGTCGTTCCACTTCATGATTGTGTCCCACTTGTTGTTGATTCTTCACAAAAAAAATACAGTTTTATATCTTTATGTTTGAAGCCTGAAATGTGGCAAAAGGTCGCAAAGGTCAAGGGGGCCGAATACTTTCGCAAGGCACTGTAGCCTAAACATTACAAAGTCAATCAAATACAACTATGTATTTATGCTTCATCATTGCCATCTTTCCTACTGCATTTTCCTACTGCTTCTGCTGCTACTACTAGTAGCATCACACTAGAAGCTGGCTGGGTCTCACGCCCCAAAATAGCTTATCTAGTTCCTCCCACAATTTACTCAAATTCTTTGCTTTATTGAGGTTTATTTTTATATTGGTTTACTTTATGCCATTTTTGCTAGTGAAACATTTAGAATCGCAGACACTCATTGAGTTGTAAGGGACCCACTCTCAGGCCTGTAAAGCTCCTATATAACCCACCCAGACATCCAGCATTGCAGTTCTCGCCTGGATGCCCTGGTACTGCTGAGGGGTGTAGTTGCGGGTTCCTACAGGGGCTATGGGGATGAAGCCGTGGAGCTTGGCACTGTGTTTCGTGAGGAAGGGGATGGAGCAGTGGCCGCTCATAGATGGGCTCAGCAGCACCGTTGTCCGGACGCCCAGCGTCTCCATAAACCTCCCTAGGAGGTCCACCCGGTGCTGAACCATCTTCAGAGCATCCGAGTCTGGAGAGTTCCCAAATCCTGGAGGGAGGAAAGGATTTAGAGAAAAAGGGAGAGTGAGAGAGGAGAAGGGAAACCAACTGATAAACCACTATAAAAAGTGTGAATAAGCATTTGTGGAATTCAATGAGAACCCATGATTCTAACTGGCTATCAGAGGAGGCTGGTGGGACTGACTCTGCCATCAGCATGACGCAACAGGAACCGTGATTCGTCGGACCAGGCAATGATTTTCCACTCCTCAATTGTCCAGTGTTGGTGATTGCGTGCCCACTGGAGTCGATTCTTCTTGTTTTTAGCTGATAGGAGTGGAACCCGGCGTGGTCGTCTGCTGCAATAGCCCATCCGTGACAAAGATCAATGAGTTGTGTGTTCTGAAATTGCAGTTCTGCACACCATTGTTGTACTGTGACATTATGTCTGTTTGTGGCCCGCCTATTAGCTTGCACGATTCTTGCCATTCTCAATGCCTGCCTGCCTGCCTGCTTAATTTGGTGCCCCATGGCCCATGTGACTCACTGTCTGTAGGGGCGATCTATTTTTGTGAATGGGGTAGTGTAATAAACTGGCCAAGAAGTGTATGTGATGAGTCACAAGAGTTAGTGCAAAAGGGATAAATGCAGATAGTTGAATAGTTAACCTGGACTAACTAATCAGCAGTCTTATGGCTTGGGGATAGAAGCTGTTCAGGACCCTGTTGGTTCTAGACTTGGTGCATCGGTACCATTTACTGGTGGCTGGAGTCTTTGACAATTGTGCGGGCCTTCCTCTGACACCACCTGGTATAGAGGTCCTGGATGGCAGGGAGTTCGGCCCCAGTGATGTACTGGGCATCTACCATCTGTAGCGCTTTGTGGTCGGATACCAAGCAGTTGCCATACCTAGCGGTGATTCAGCCAGTCAAGATGCTCTCAATGGTGCAGCTGTATAATTTTTGTAGGATCTGAGGAGCCAGCTGAGGGGGAAGAGGTGTTGTCATGCCTTCCTCATAACTGTGTGTGTGGACCATGATAATTCCTTAGTGATGTGGACACTGAGGAAATTCAAGCTCTCAACCTGCTCCACTACAGCCCCATTGATGTAGGTGGGGGAGGAGGGGACTAAGCACACACCCGGAGGGGCCCCCTCACCACCTGGGGGCGGCTCGTCAGGAAGTCCAGGATCCATTTGTAGAGAGAGATGTTCAGTCCCAGGGTCCTGAGCTTAGTGATGAGCTTTGAGGGTTCTATGGTGTTCAAAGCTGAGCTGTAGTCAATGAACAGCATTCTCACGTAGGTGTTCCTCTTGTCCAGGTGGGAGACGGCAGTGTAAATTGCAATATAGATTGTGTCATATGTGGATCTGTTGGGGCGGTATGGAAATTGGACTGGTTCCAGGGTGTTTGGGATGATGCCGTTAATGTGAGCCCTGGCCAGCCTTTCAAAGCATTTCATGGCTACAGATGTGGGTGCTATGGGGTGATAGTCATTTAGACAGGTTACCATGGCGTTCTTGGCAAAGGGACTATGGTGGTCTGCTTGAAACATGTAGCTATTACAGACTGGGTCAGGTAGAGGTTGAAAATGTCAGTGAACACACTTGCCAGCTGGTCAGCGCATGCTCTGAGTATGCGTCCTGGTAATCCATCTGTTCTCATGCATGGTTCAGTGTTGCGACCATAGAAGGAATTTAGCTAGTCTGGTAGGCTCGCGTCAATCGGCAGCCCGTGGCTGGGTTTCCCTTTTGTAATCCGTAATAGTTTAGGGATATATACGTACGATCACTGTGGGGACAACGTCGTCAAAACACTTATTATTGAAGCCGGTGACTGATGTGGTAAAAGCCTCAATGTAATCGAATGAATCCCGGAACATATTCCAGTCTGTGCTTGCGAAACAGTCCTGTAGCTTAGCTTCCACTTCATCAGACCACTTCCTTATTGAGTGCGTCACTGCTACTTTCTGTTTGAGTTTGTGCTTGTAAGCAGGAATCAGGAGGATAGAGTTATGGTCAGATTTGCCTAATGGAGGGCGAGAAGAGCTTTGTAAGCATTTCACCTGTAGTTGCACAGGCGACATGCTGGTAAAAATTAGGTAAGACGAATTTCAGTTTCCCTGCTTTGGAATCACCAACCACTAGGAGCGTCGCCTCTGGATGTGCATTGTCCTGTTTCCTTATGGCCCTATACATTTGGCACATACATGAGTGCAGTCTTAGTGCCAGCATTGGTTTGTGGTGGTAAATAGACAGCAACAAAAAATATAGATAACTTTCTTGGTAAATAGTATGGTCTGAAGTTCATCATGAGGTATTCTAACTCAGACGAGCAAACCTTGAGACTTCCTTAACATTAGAGATTGTGCACCAGCTGTTCTTAACAAAGAGACACACACCCTTAACCTTTCCCCGAAGCTGCCGATCGGTCTTGACGATGCATGGGAAAAACAGACAGATGTATATTGTCTATGTCCTTGTTCAGCCACGACTCAGAGAAACATAGGATATTACAGTTCTTCAGGTCCCGTTGATAGCAGAGTCTCGAACGGCGCTCGTCCAGTGATTGTACGTTCGCGAATAGAACAGAGGGTAGAGGTGGTTTATTTACTCGACGTAGTCTCGTCAGGGAGACCGTGTCACGCCCTGACCCGTGAGTTGGGGTGGGCATTCTATGTTTTGTGTTCTATGTTTTCTGTTTTTGTGTCTGCACCAGACAGAACTGTTTCGGTTTCGTTCGTTCTCTTTGTTATTTTTGTTATTTCAGTGTTCAGTTCAAATAAAAGCATAATGTCACGCCCTGACCTTAGAGAGACTGTGTGGATTTCTTCAGATATTGTTTATACAGTTGAAGTCGGAAGTTTACATACACGTAAGTTGGAGTCATTAAAACTGTCTTTTCAACCACTCCACAAATTTCAAGATTTTTTAAAGTTTCTTCACGTGCAAGCGCAAAAACCATCAAGCGCTATGATGAAACTGGCAATCATGAGGCGGCAGGGTAGCCTAGTGGTTAGAGTGTTGGACTAGTAACCAAAATTTGCAAATTCAAATCCCCGAGCTGACAAGGTACAAATCTATCGTTCTGCCCCTGAACAGGCAGTTCCTAGGCCGTCATTGAAAATAAGAATTTGTTCTTAACTGACTTGCCTAGTTAAATAAAGGTTAAAAAAGTTTTTTTAAATGTGGACAACCACAGGAATGGATGACCCAGAGATACCTCTGCTGCAGAGGATAAGTTCATTAGCGTTACCAGCCTCAGAAATTGCAGTCCAAATAAATGCTTCACAAGTTCAAGTAACATCAACTTTTCAGTGGAGACTGTGTGAATCAGGCCTTCATGGTCAAATTGCTGCAAAGAAACCTCTACTAAAGGACACCAATAATAAGAAGAGACTTGCTTGGACCAAGAAACACGAGCAATGACATTAAACCGGTGGAAATTTGTCCTTTGGTCTGGAGTCCAAATTGGAGATTTTTGGTTCCAACTGCCATGTCTTTGTGAGATGTTGGTGAACGGATGATCTCCGCATGTGTATTTCCAACCATGAAGCATGAAGGAGGAGGTGTTATGGTGTGGGGGTGCTTTGCTGGTGACACTGTCTGTGATTTATTTAGAATTTAAGGCACAGCAGCGATCATTTGTTTTTCAACAGAACAATGACCCAACACACCTCAAGGCTTTGTAAGAGCTATTTTGCCAAGAAGGAGAGTGATAGAGTGCTGCATCAGATGACCTGGCCTCCATAATCCCCCGACCTCAACCAAATAGAGATGGTTTGGGATGAGTCGGACCGCAGAGTGAAGGAAAAGCAGCCAGCAAGTGCTCAGCATGTATGGAAACTCCTTCAAGACTGGTTGAGAGGATGACCGCTTTGCACACTCTTGGCATTAAGGCAAATGGTGGCTATTTGAAGAATCTCAAATATAAAATACATTTGATATGTTTAACACTTTTTTGGTTACTACATTATTCCATGTGTCTACAATGTAGAAAATAGTAAAAATAAAGAAAAACCATTGAATGAATAGGTGTTCTAAGACTTTTGCCCGGTAGTGTATACCAAAATATGATTACGTTCTGATCATTTGAAAATGTATTCACATGACTTGATTCAAGAAATGTGTAATAAAATAATAATGAAACAGTAATCCCATGCGTCTAAAGTAAACTAAATATAGTACAATATCAAAAACGCACAGTGTAGACAAACGTGTCCCAAAGATTTTGAACAGCACTGACCCTGCTGTTGGCAGAAGCAGATATATAAAGTGTGTTTCGAATAAATAATTCCGAAAAGGAATTATTATTCTGCGTTTTTTTCGTTCCAAATCAATTCAAGGTACATTTAAAAAAATATATCAAATGAATATAGGTGAGTAACTGTTATCAAATAATTAGTTAATTATTAACAATGACATCTACGAGATCTAGTGACGAGAACGTTATTTTATATCGATCAAGTCCAACAATTACACTGTTTCTAATCGAACACATTTGTGGGCTGCACGACAACATGGCGGGGTAGCTGCTGCAGATAGCAAACGGAGTGATTCGATGTTGTTTTAGGTTTGTATCTGGTAAATTATTGAAATTATTAGCTATCGTGCGCTCAGGCTCTCTGCGGAAGTTTTGTATTTTAATAGATAGTCACTCACCTTGAAAGTAGTCTAGTTGGATTGAAAACTGAAACAATGGTTCGTTTTTTTTAAAGCCAACATCCGCGAAGTTTAGCCACAGCTAGTTAACCTAGATAACAATCCAAATAACATGTAAGTTAAGTCAAACCAAATAATGTAGTTAATTTGGCCATGATAACATTTGAGATCTAGCCGGACGACACACACTACAATATTTACCGCTGCTCTGTCGTTCGTTAACTAGCTACCACAAGTACATTCATTTCCAATGGAACGCTGCGATTGCCTTGCGAACGTATACATCAAATTGTATGCGTTGACGGCTTGACAGACATGGTAGTAGAAGGTGAATGTTGAACTTTTGCTGAACACATATCCAGATGATGCTGTGTACAATTTTGCGCAATAACGCTGCCGGTATGATCGAGGCGACACACTGTCATTGCGCTAAATGGTATGCAGCATCATCTGGATATGTGTGCGCAACAAAAGTTCAACACTCCCCTGCTACCATTTCTGTCAAGCCGTCTATGCATACAATTTGATGTATACGTTCGATAAATCCAACATTTGCACCAGGTACCAAAACGAAAATTGCTGTTGGTGTGATCGTGTTGTTCAACATTCATTTCCAATGGAATGCTGCGTTGCAGAGGCAGTTGCAGTTTGTTCTGTGTGGTGCATACAAGTTGGATTTATCAAAAGTATGCGTAGACGGCTTTACAGAAACGGTAGCAGAAGGTGAATGTTGAACTTTTGATGCACACATATCCAGATGGGGGGGTGTACCATTTTGCGCGTTTACACTCTAGGTGTTATCGAGGCGTAGCGTTTGGCTGGAGCAAGGAGTCCAAGTAGCCAGGCAATTTGAGGTCCCCGAACACTTGCATTCAGCTTTATCTAACATCTTTAAAGAGATAGTTGTTTGTAGAATTATTTTGTGTGTGTGTATGTGCGCTCAGGATAAGACGATAACATGGAGTCCATTGATTTGGAGAGGGAGGACCCTCCTAGCTCACTATCTGGATATGCCAATGGCGAGATCATGACCTTGGAGATCTCAGACGTCTCTCCAGACTTGCTTGTTCTCGAGGTAAAGGACAGCAATCTACCTGAAAGTATCCATGGCAGCCTGGACATGGAGATGAATGCTGACTTTCATGAGGATGATGATGATGGGCATGGTAAGAGAAGACAGCAAGGCTATTGGGTTGTGGGTTAGGCTAACTTGTGACTTAACTGGGTTATTAACTGTTCTAGAAATACATACAAGGTCAAAAGCATTTAAACGTTGTCCTTGTTGCTTCTGTCTTTTGTAAAGGTTTTGCAAATGTAGAACTCCAGTTCTTTCCCTGTGATGCCTGCGAAGCCTCCTTCACTAGCGAACCGGAGCTGGAGCAGCACTTGATAAGCTCTCACTCAATATGCGATGTAGCAAGTGAGAGAGGAAGACAGAAGGCCAAGTCAATGGAAACAGAAGGTGTCTCACCCCTGCACACCTGCATGACTTGTGGGAAGGTGTTCAAATATCTAACTTCATTCCGAAAACATGAGGAAACTCATATAAAAGCCCTGTACACCTGCAAGACTTGTGGGAAGGAGTTTAAATACCTAACTTTGTTTACAAAGCACCAGGACACTCACGTTGTACCAAGAACGAGAGGAGGAAGAAAGGGTAAGTCGATCAAAGCAGTTGGCCTAAGTGTCAATAAGAAAATGAAAGGCCTTCACACCTGCAAGCACTGTGGTAAGGAGTTCAAATACGTAACGTCTTTCATAAAGCACGAGAAGACTCACAGGATCACGAGAACCAAAAGAAGCCACAAAAAACAGAGGAAACTTTCAACTTCCAAGATTATTATACGTCTTCAAGGCAATAGGAAAGATGCCACAGAAACTCATGTAAGGGCCAACAAGAAAAACAGGAAGAACAGTGAAGATACTAATGATCAGGATGCATGTATTTTAATATCTTCCGCTGAGCAGCAAACGCCTGACACGAAACGTTCTCCTCCATTTCCTTGTCTGGACTGTGGGAAGATTTTTAAGTTTTTCAAATCTTACCAAAAACACCAGAAAAGACATGCTTGGGCACAGGGCAAAAGTGAAGGAGTGCCTCCTAAACAGAAGCACGGACCAGAAGCGAAAGAAAATATTAGATGTCCGGTTTGTGGTAGAGCATTCAACAAGCAAACAACTCGCAACAAGCACCAGAACATTTATCATCTGAAAAATAACTTGCATAAAAACACAAATGCATTAACGTGCTGTGAATGTGACCGCCATTTTGAAAAGGCAGATCTTTTCCAAAAGCACAAGTGCTTCCACCTGCGTAAGCATGTAAAGGCTTTCATAGAGGCAGGTAGGGTGAGCCAAGATGGGGATGTTTTCTATTGTCAACTCTGTGTCCTACAGCTCACCAGTGGACTGGAGTTTGAGAATCATGCCAGGGACATACACCCAGACCAGTACCGCAAAATCCTTAAAGCGGTTGGCAATATCATTAAAGACACCTTGAAAGGCTTGCAGACACGAAGGGTTGACAATCAGTCAACAAGTCAGGAGGAACCTGAAATAAACTTAAACAGTGTAGGAGAGACGGAGGAGGATGGATCGAGACAATTCATTTGCAAGAATTGTGGGGAATATTTCCTATATCGTGTTTCGTTTACATTTTGCGGGAAGTGTTTAAAGGATCGCAAAGACCGCAGGAAAGCATCCAAGGTGTACCACTGTGAGGAATGTGGCCAACACTTTGGCCGAAAGGATCACCTGAAGCGCCACAGCTATTCTCATTCTGGCAGTTCCTTTGTCTGTTCTGATTGTGGTGTTAAATTCAGGGATCCGGGAGAGTTGCGTACACATGAAAAGACTCATCAGGTGAGAAACCACGCCTGCCAGCAGTGTGGGAAGCGGTTTGAACAGGAAGAGGAACTGATGTTGCATCGTGAAGTTGCTCACCCAGAACCAGGCGGTTATACATGCCACCGGTGCGGCAAGACATTTAGTACAGTGAAAAATCTGGGAAAACACAGAATGATCCATTCAAATAAAACTCCCCATGTCTGTTCAAATTGCGGTACGAAGTTCAAGAGGCGCGAGCACCTGAGGCGGCATGAGAGCCTGCACACCAACGAGAAACCTCATCTTTGTCATTGTTGTGGTGATACATTCGGGCGGAAGGAGGACCTTAACACCCACCTCGGTAAAATGCACATCATATCAAGACATTTTCTTTGTAAAGCTTGTGGGACAAGTTTCAAGGACCGTAACGCTCTCAGGAGACATAGGTATCACGCTCACACTAAGGCTGGCAAAGTGTTCCAATGTGAGGCATGTGGCCTAAGCTTCGGTCGGGCGGATCATCTGAAGCGCCACAAGCACACACATTCCACTGAAAGACCCTTCTCATGCTCAATGTGTTACAAAGTATTCCACCGGGCAGACAACCTCAAGAAGCATGAGAGAAATCACAGGAACAAGTGGTTGGAATACCTGAACACTCACCGCCACAAAACGCCCAAGCAGGAGAGCAGATTTTCTGAGAGATCCAAGTGGAAACTGCGTCGATCTGAAGCATCGGCCCTACTAAAGCTTATCCAGAGTCACTCCAAGCAGCAGCAACATATCTGCTACGTTTGTAAAAAGACTTTCAGGGGAATTTACTATCTAAAGCGGCACCGTCTACTAAACTGCTGTGTACAAAGAAATAAAATGGATTCATTCCGGTATGGGACTGTTAAATAACCTACTTTGGGGTTGATAACCTGACTGATTTAGAAGTGAAACTTCATTTTATTTTGTAGAACTCGTTGGTGTGTTTTTGTATACAGTGAGCTGTAGAGCTGGGACGATAAACTGAAAATGATCGACACCGATCGCATATCGCAGGGATTGAGCTGATATCGTTCATTAAGATAAGTATCCTATACTAGAGAAATGTGACGTTTGAAATGAAATACGTTTGCTAATATGGGTGATTGTTAAGGGGACAATTGATGGTTACAACCATCAAACTAGGAGAAGTAGTACTAAACTTTTTTTTATTTTTAACTCTGGTGCACATCGTTAGAAACTTGTCGTGCGATTTTATCGTTATTGCATCAATTCAGGCAATTTATCATGATATGGATTTTTTTTGTCCATATCGTCCAGCTCTAGTGAGCTATGGCTTGCTGTATTGTATTGTCATGCATTTTCACAATGAAAATTATAACATCAAAATTGTCTTGTTTCCTGTGTCATATACCATTCATATCTCCAAATATCCTTCAACATACTGGTATTGTTATAGTAGCAGTTAGGAAGCTTGCATGCATACTTTGTAGTATAGTTCTTACTCTTTACTCTTTTTTATTACTTTGAAAGTGAACAATGAATCACATGTCAATTACATGCAAAAAAAGATGGTGTAATAAAGAGGAATCACTTTCCTTTCTGTTCCAAAGTGTCCACATGGTGGAGATCACAGAACATTTTTGTGGCCCAGGCTTCTATATTAAGGAAAGATTAGACTAGGATGGTTTTGTGTTCAACCCTCACCATCCACAGATCTGGCATGTCACATTCTTTGTTTTCCCCCTCTTAAAACAACTGGTACAAGGGCACAGAAAATGTCCCGAAAAGTAATACATATTTTCCTGTGAATGTACACATTTTATATTCCGGGAATAAAGATCCTGTAAAAAGCCTAAGATTTAAATGGCTTTAATTACAATATGTTGCCACAATGGCATGTTTTTATTTAATTTTTTATGTTTGATAAAAAAAAAACTAATAGCAGTCTTGCAAGCATTCATATACTGAATAAAAATATAAATGCAACATGCAACTATTTCAAAGATTTTACTGAGTTACAGTTAATTTGAGGAAATCGGTCAATTTAAATAAATTCATTAGGCACTAATCTATGGATTTCACATGACTGGGCAGGGGCGCAGCCAGACAATCAGAATCAGCTTTTCCACACAAAAGGGCTTTATTACAGACAAATACTCCTCAGACGGTCCCGCAGGTGAAGAAGTTGGATGTGGAGGTCCTGGGCTGGTGAATTTGACTTACTGCCAAATTCAAAAAAATGTTGGAGGCAGCTTATGGTAGAGACATGAACATACAATTCTCTGGCAACAGCTCGTGGACATTCCTGCAGTCAGCATGCCAACTGCACGCTCCCTCAACTTGAGACATCTGTGGCATTGTGTTGTGTGACAACTGCATATTTTAAAGTGGCCTTTTGTCCCCGGCACAAGGTGCACCTGTGTAATGTTTATGCTGTCTAATCAGCTTCTTGATATGCCACACCTGTCAGGTGGATGGATAATCTTGGTAAAGGAGAAATGCTCACTAACAGGGATGTAAACAAATTTGTGCATATGGAACATTTCTGGGATTTTTTCTTTCAGCTCATGAAACATGGGACCAACAAGTTACGTTTATAGTTTTGTTCAGAGTATAATCTATTGATTCATGGAATTCACATCTTGTCCACACATTCACTTCAATATTCCAAATTGTACACACATCAATGGTATTACATGTGCCAAAACATTGGGTCAACTTTGACGGGACGGGGGGGTCCCTAAAGAAGCAGAAGCTCAGTCTGGTTTTAGTTATAAAACAAGGCTCACTCTGTCCTCTCAGCCCAATATTGCTTTTTGGAAGAAAGAAGAAAGAAAAAAAATCGAGAGGAAAAAAAAAGGTAAAAAGGCACAGAAGGGGAGGAGCCCAAGGAACAGCTACCAAGTGGCAAAGGCCCTCACGTGATAAAAACAACTATAACATTGTGATGTTATGATGACATGGTAAAATCCTACAAAAACTCAATTTAGTTCTCTATACTGATCATTCATGGGGGACAAACATTTGAAACAGCTCAACCTGCAACACGTGGCAAGTGATTAAACTGACTCACCATGATGTAAATAATGACAGAACAGCATAAATTCAAATTCATTGAGAACCTTTTTATATTTCAAGTTTAATGTAAATAACTACTAATTACATCCAATCCACACGTGACAGTAAAGGAGAAGCATGTTTGGGACATAAATAAGAGCAGTGAAGATGACCAACACAGAGCCCCCTGGAGGTCTGACTGTGGTCCCCTGAAAAAGCGCCCAGGGGGTCATGTCTAGATGGGATACAGCTTGTGAAATTGATGTCAAAGTAGATTTTTTGTGCATTTCAGCAAACCCACCTAATTCTCCTAACCTGCTGTGTAAGTTATCCTAAACCTGTTACAAAAAGTAAATCGACAAAAGCTGTATTCCTTCTAGATAAAAACCATGCACGAGAGGCCAGAGCCATTTTCAAAGGAATTTTGGTTTCACGCAACAGAAGGAAGAATAGAGTAGAAACAAATGGCAAAATGAGCAAAACAGTGCTTTCAGTTTTGGTTTGCAATCCTCACAGACCCTCAAATAACATATACAAAAGATAGATGGTAGAGGCACCAGAATAAGGATGACAAACATGTTAGGCCAAACACACTTTTCAAAAAAGGCACTTCACACTGGCATACCGTGTCATCTGTGCCAATGTCTGCTCAAATGTCAAAGAACAGGTTGGCTAAAAATATGAATTGAAAATGATTAGATGAGTCTTTCTTGCTAATGTGATTAAAATGTTGCAAAAGCAGTGCGCGTGACACAGAAAGACAGCTATATAGATTAAAGGAATTCTTTGCCACAATGCTAAGCCTCACTGAAGCTCATGAATATTCAAGAGTCAGTTCCAAATATTCCAGTTATTTTCCACCACAACAGACTTTAAAAAAATAAGGCTGTAGAAAAAGAGATTGTTACAAAAAGATAAACTTTTTTTTAAAGATTTCGTTTTTACTTGTCCTATCTGCAGTTCTGCTAGATCAGAGCTGGGTGAAGGTATAGCCGTCTAGCCGAGAGAGGTAGGACTATCCAAGCACAGCGCCGGTCTCTTTGGACAAAAGCTTCACAGTGGAACAGTCTCTGTCGAAAAGTAGCATTCTTGTTGTGTGGTGCGTTAGTTTCTGTTGAGGTTTCTCAATTCCCTCAGTTCCACATAAGGCGGGAGAGAGAGGAACATTCTAACAAACTAGTCTCACTAGTCATAACCTTACTAGTAGTATCCTTAGTAGTTTTTATAAAATTGTTTATTTAACTAGGCAAGTCAGTTAAGAACAAATTCTTATTTTCAATGACAGCCTAGGAACAGTTGGTTAACTGCCTTGTTCAGGGGCAGAACGACGGATTTGAACCTTTTACCTTTACCTAGTTCGGGGAGTCGATCTAGAAACCTTTAGGATACCTGCCGCCCGTAGTAACCTTACAACCTCTAAATGAAACACTTCACACAGACACACTCAATATACAGCTGAGGTCACCATTCATACACATTACAGACATCTTAGTTCTAGTTCTGGCTGCTAGCTCTAGATGTCTTCCAGCTCTGGTGAAGGGAGGGATAGACCAGTCCAGCATAGACCTTCCTTTCTACCTCACAGCACTCACAATAAAAACATCAAGTCAAAAATAGAAGGCCTATTGTTTTCCCACTTCACATGCTGTCCCTTTAGCTTGTGTGGGTAACTGAAGGATACTGAGGAGCATCTTCAGTCCCCTCCATCACCATGTTGACAGATGACACTCCCATGTCCTCTTCTCCATATGGATCAGTCCCACAGAGCAGCTAGAGCCCATCCCCTACCAGGAATCCCCGAGGCCCAGCAGAGGCCAGGACCAAGGCGTGGTTGTTTCCCCCCATATTGCACATAGTCAGCTCCTGCTCGCCTCCCTCAGTGGAGCAGAGTGAGAAGCCCCAGAGGGAGCAACAGGGTCAGCACAGACCAGACTCCCCAGACAGGGGCGGCAGCACTCTTCCCCAGCTCTCTCTGGGCACAGCCCTCGCCCTTGTACCCGCTGTAGCACTGGCACTGGAAGTGTTGCCTGTACCTAGCCAGCTCCCCCTGATCTAGCTGACCTGTCACCTTCAGCCTGCCCCCCTGGACGCTGATGCTGTGGGTGAGGGGGTTGAGGTGCAGGTAGGCGTCAGTGTCTGAGAGCGTGCGGAGGCAGCGGCCATGGGAGGTGCACAGCTGCTGGCTGCACAATTCTGCTGCCGTAGAGACGTTAAGCAGGTACCGTCCAAGCGGACCGCGTAGGTAGTCATTCAGACTGGAGCAGCTGGCCTGAGGGAGGAGAGCGAGAGAGTGAAACACGGGTGCAGACTCAGAATGGACAAACACACGTTAACATTTAAATTGTGGATAGACGGACAGGATTTGTTGTTCCAGAGGGGAACACCAGGGGTGTTATTCATTAGTCAGATTCCGTTGTCTGTTGCAAAACGTTTTAAAATGGAAATCGTTGACTCCGAACAGAAAACGTTTTGTAACAAAAACCTGACTCTATTGAAAAAAATACATGTTGGTCCCTCCCAGTTTTGTTCTGTTTTCGCTGTTGGTTTCAGTTTGGTTCCTGCGACTAATGAATACACCCCAGACTGATGACTCAAAATCATCATGCATAATCTATGAATTGTCAAATAGGGGTGTGTCCCAAATGGAACCTTATTTCCCTACAGGGTGTTGGTCAAAAAGTAGTGCACTATGTAGGAAATAGGGTGTCATTTGGGAAGCACACCAAATGGTGTCATTCATAGATCATGAATAGTTTGAGTCACTTTATAAGGAATAGGGAATTTTCAGGGAGAACACTCACATTGCTGCTGCTGTAGGTACGTTACAGAGGCGAACACCAGATTAGTTTGTCATCAGACTATGGATAATCTATTCGTGATCAAAATAGCTCTTGAAGGAGAACACTCACTTTGCTGCTGGCGTAGGTATGATCTCCCCAGACGATGACCCCAGCTGCTCCCAGGGCTACACTCTCCCCAATGGTGGACACCAGGTCTGTCTGCAGAAACACACACACACACTCAGTCCGGCAGCACATTATGAACACACTGGCCACGTTTGAGATCGACTACATTGCAGCCAGCGACCACAGACTGACAGATCTACAAATCATAAATGAGAGGTCATTCATAACGTAAGGTGATTTGTAGTTCAGTCAGTGGCTGACCACTATGACGTTGAACGTAATCAATCTGAAACACACACCCTGCCCTCTATGAACAGGAACATGTCATCATTTAGTTAACACTGACCAGCTGAGCTCACCCACGCCCTTTACAGTTCACGTCTGCGTCCCAAATGGCACTCCTGTTCCCTTCAAAGTGCACTACTTTTGACCCATAGAGCTGGTCGGCAGGTAACCTAGTGGTTAGAGAGTTGGGCCGGTAACCGAAAGGTTGCTGGAGCGAATCCCCGAGCTGACAAGGTAAATATCTGTCGTTCTGCCCCTGAACAAGGCAGTCATTGTAAATAAGTATTTGTTCTTAATGGACTTGCCTAGTTAAATAAAAAAGAGCTCTGGTCAATTGTAGCGCACTAAGGAATAGGGTGCCATATGAGACGCATTCCCATTATACTCGACATTCTGAATCATCCAATCTATTCTCAAGACACCCTGATTTAAAAACACAGACACCAGATGCGTCACTCTCCCACACACATTCTTTCGCGCCGACACACTCGTTCAACATGGAGAGATCTAGGGCAATTATATCATGGAGTCGTCAGTTCAGACACACTCTAACGAAGAAATTAAGCATGGAGTCGACAGGCCTGTAGGCTAACCATGACGCCTCATTCATTCAGAATATTCCGACACGCAAAAAAACGTCTCGGTCCGTCTCCCATCCAGTGTGTCTGTGTGAAGAGTGGTCCAGTGGGAAAGTAAACACTGATGCCCCGGCTGCCTGACAGCACCCCATTCATCCAGTCAGATAGACACACTAGTACCAACATCACCACCAGACACAAAAATTGCCAAAAGACTCCAGCCACCTGAGACATGGACTGTTCTCCATAGCCCGGCAGGCGGTACCGGTGCATCAAGGCTCAGACCAACAGACTCCTAAACAGCTTCCATCTCCTGGCCATAACACTGTTGAATGGCTAACAACTACTGCTCCCCCTCATACCTACGCTGCTGCTGCTAAAATGATTATTGATTTGATTTATTACTACCACTACGCTGTTGTTCATCGATTGCCATTAGTATCTATGTATCCTGCTACTGGTCACTATTACTCCTGTTTACATGTATATAAAATATATACACAGTGTACAAAACATTGGGAGCATGACAGACTGACCAGGTGAAAGCTATGATCCCTTATGTCACTTGTTAAATCCACTTCAAATCAGTGTAGTTGAAGAAGGATTTTTAAGCCTTGAGACAATTGAGACATGGACTGTGTATGTGTGCCATTCAGAGGGTGAATGGGCAAGACAAAAGATGTAACTGCCTTTGAACGGGGTATTGTAGAAGGAAGGTGGATTTTGTGGCCTTTATAGCTATGGTATTAATGGCACTGCCAAGGTGGAGAGAAGGTCCAGGAAGATAGATATTGTGGATGCGGTGGAGTTCCATGGAATATTGGCACAAGCCGTACCACCCTCTCAGGCCCTAGAACCCGAGAAGGAAGATATGGAGATTTGAAAGAAGGAATAAGTGGGAGTTTTGTTTATGTCAATGTACTATTTTTGGGGGGGTGGATTAAGTTAGGGAAACTATCACATATGGATTTGCTTTGTACCTCGTTTTTGTTTTCAACCTGTCCAGTTGGTTGCGGCAATATACCTTTTTGGGTTGTAGTCCGCCATAAAACCCACAGAAGAATAAACTGAGAAAAGCAGCTATAGTAACAGTCCGCTGAGAATGTCAAAAGCTACTGTGCGCCTGGCTGACTTCTTACTGAAATAACAATAACAGTGATATCAGGTTTCTGCACAGCACAAGCTACTGTTGTGGTGAGTAGCCTAATATCTATAGGTACAGAATTAGACGACGTCGGCCCTCACCTCAGTCAGCGGAGTCAGCTCATTGGCATACGTAGGCCGGGTGTAGACGAAAACGGGCCGTGCAACCCCGTCGCCCACCGAAGCCAGCCGCAACCCCTCCTTCACCCGGTTCCGGACAAACTGGCGCCCGAACGTGGTGGAGCGCAGCACCGTGCCCATGTAGATGGAAGGGAACAGAGCCGTGCTCTCAGTCCACAGCCAGGTGAGCTGGTCATTACGGGCCACATCCACATCAGGGCAGCGGCCTGTGTAGTTCTTCAGGCCGCTCCGGTAGTCGTGGTTGTAGCAGTCTGGGAACAGGTAGAACCCCCACAGTTGGTTAGGCCGCAGGCTCTTGGCCAGCCTGAGGGTCTCTAGCATGAACTTTCGGGCCGACAGCTCAAACTCCTGTTGAGCCACTTTCCCCACCCGCTCCGGGGGCCAATCCGGGTTTTTCTTGGCCACTAGTTTCCGGGATTGGTCCCGGTACACGTTCTTGACGTCCCAGTTGCGGATCCACAGCGGACGCCACTCCTCCCAATCAATTACGGCGAGGCCTTTGGCGTTTGGTTCGCGTATGTATTTGTGCACACCTTCTGGCATCTTCTCCTGGTGCTGCGTGAGACTGGCGGCCTGAGGGATTCCACCGTTCACCG
This sequence comes from Oncorhynchus clarkii lewisi, assembly GCF_045791955.1. Lineage (NCBI taxonomy): Eukaryota > Metazoa > Chordata > Actinopteri > Salmoniformes > Salmonidae > Oncorhynchus > Oncorhynchus clarkii. Next base: position 38,842,547 of record NC_092163.1, read on the forward strand.
CGGTGCCGTCACGCTCGTAATACGGGTACAGCCCTAACCGGTCCTTATAGAAGATGGTGAGGTTCTGTCTGACGAAGCCCTCGTTGGGCGAAGCTACGATCTGGAACTGCTCCAAGGGGAAATGCACACCGTGCCGGGGGCCACAGTCCTCCGTTGGGGCATTCCAGGCGAGGAGCAAAGGCTTCTGGGAGAACAGGGGCCATCTAGTGGGCTTCAGCTCTTCAGCTTGGAGGACATTCCTGGGAACGAGCAGAGCCAGGAGCAGCAGCCAGGGAAGCTGGCCAGTCAGGGCCAGGAGAGTGTGAAGCGCTAACCCCATGACCACCTTCTCTGCCCTGGAAGAGAGACAATGACAATGCAGATCTTTAAAAACACAGCCAACAGAATCAGTCTCTCCAGTTAGTTTCTCTGTATAGACTATATCAATTTGGCCTTGATCCAAAGTAAGCTATTGCTGAATGAAAGGGTATGTTTAGTTACTGTATACTGTCTCTTAGGTGCCCTCACAAAAACAATTTCTCACTGTGTTGTGTAATAATTACCCTTGAGCAAGAGTGGGTGTGTTATCGACAGCAAATCAACATTTTCTTTCACACACTGATTGGCACACATATACTGGAAATTACCATCCAACATGACAGGGTATAATAACATGTAAGATAGAGGGACATTTAAAATTACATTTTGGTACTCTACTAACATTGATTGATTAAAGGTAATGTAAGCCTTAGGGCTGACCCCAATTAGTCGTTAGGCTGTTGGTCGACCAAGATTGTTTTAGTCGAGCAGTAACAAATATATATACACACAGTACCAGTCAAAGGTCTGGACACACCTACTCATTCAAGTGTTTTTCTTTATTTTTACTACTTTCTACATTGTAGAATAATAGTGTAGACATCAAAACTATGAAATAACACATATGGAAACATGTAGTAACCAAAACAAAGAGTTTCGACAGGGTATAAAGCCTTCTTCAAAGTAGCAACCCTTTGCCTTTGACATTTTTGCGCACTTGGCATTCTCTCAACCAGCTTCATGAGGTAGTCACCTGGAATGCATTTCAATTAACAGGTGTGACTTGTTAATTTGTGGAATTGTTTCCTTAATGCATTTGAGCCAATCAGTTGTGTTGTGACAGGGTAGGGGGGGGGGTATACAGTAGGTAGCCCTATTTGGTAAAAGATCCAAGTCCATATTATGGCAAGAACAGCTCAAATAAGCAAAGAGAAACAACAGTCCATCATTACTTTAAGACATGAAGGTCAGTCAATCCTGAACATTTCAAGAACTTTGAACATTTCTTTAAGTGCAGTCGCAAAAACCACCAAGCACTATGATGAAACTGGCTCTCATGAGGACCGCCACAGGAAAGGAAGACCCAGAGTTACCTCTGCTGCAGAGGACAAGTTAATTAGTTACCAGCCTCAGAAATTGCAGCCTAAATAGATGCTTCAAAGTTCAGACATCTCAACATTAACTGTTCAGAGGAGACTACATGAATCACGCCTTCATTGTCAAATTGCTGCATAGAAACCACTACTAAAGGACACCAATTAGAAGAAGAGACTTGCTTGGGTCAAGAGACACGAGCAATGGACATTAGACCAATGGAAATCTGTCCTTTAATCTGATGAGTCCAAATTTGCCATTTTTGGTTCTAACCGTGAAAGGGATAAATGTAATGCTCTGATCCAATGGAAACATCATAAAAATAGGTCTACCTGATTACTTCTCATCAGTGCTGGACTTGGACTGAAATAGGTTCCAGTTGTCATTTTGGGTACTGGTACTGTTTATATTTAGATGTATGAGCTCTACAATACTTTTGAGCTAATAAGAGGAACAGGAGCTCAAGCAGGAGAAAATTTGCAGTGCCGGTACTCAGCTCAGCTCCGGTTAGCTCCTGCCCAAGTCAAGCACTGATTCTTAGCCCTTGTGAAAATAGCCTACAGCTTTGTCTGTCACGAGCTCACTGCCGCTGGAAACTGAGGGCCCAGAATATTTTATACAATGTTTCAAGTTTGCTAGCACAAGTTTCGTGCCTGACCCAAGTTAATACAATGTTTCAGGTATGCTGCAGACAGGCCATGTGTAGCCAATGTGATGTATAGGATATTTATTTTTAGGATATATATATTTTCTACCTGCAGGCTGCAATGTTTTTATTTGTTGGCTTTATTTAGGCTATTTTTGCATAGTTGGCAATGGAAGTAACTTTTTAGGTTAGTATCATTTTCATTTAGATAGAATTTTGATGAACCACATTACAATGATTTTGAGATATGGAGATGTTATTACAAATTAAATTAAACTGTTTCACGAAAAGGTTGCAGCCTCCTCATGTAGCCTATCACCAGCAACTTCAGGAGAGTAATGGCAGTCTGCAAAAGCCAGGAGGAGGTTGGGTCAGGTTAAGTTTTTTATTTAGGTTATCTGGATCTCTGGCACCCTCTTAAGGAATTGGTCTTATTCATCAAATGGTAATCTTAAAGCATCAGACAAGCTCAATGCATATCATTTATTTTATTGAAACACATAGGTTGTGTCAATATGGAAAAATACACGTTAAAAATATTTAATTATAGACGACTTTCAGTCCAACAATATTTTTTATTTTGGGGGGGGGGCAGCCCTAGTAGGTCTACAGTAAAATTACTCAAATAAACACATAGGCAAAGAGACAGACACAAAACTGACTGACAATATATGGGGATATTATATATCTTATTTCTGTCCATGTCGACAAATACTGATGACTGCATTTGACCTTGCCTGGCAATCAGACTGATACATTTGGTTCACAGTCAGATTAATTCCGTACATTTGTTTGGAAAATTGCCTCCTACAAGCCAAAATGGTTGATAAAATGATATTTTAACTTACCGTACCGGTTGTCCAGTGCGGTTGGCCCTTTTGCAGGTAGGAATGTAAAGACAATATACACACAGGAAAGTATAATTAAATAAACGTTTAAGTGCTTTTAGTGTGCTCAGATTTCTATCACATGAAGCATGCACATAACCATTTTATTGGCATGTATGCATGCTTCTTTTTTTTTGTCTTGTGAGCATGATTCCGGTGATAGAACTCTGGATGCACTACAAACGCTTTGAAAAGTTGGTAATTATACTTTCATATAAGCTATATTGTCTCACATTCCTACCTGAAAAAACCCAGCCACATGGAAAACCGGTAAAGTCAAAAATATAATTGTATTCAACACTGGCTTGTAGGCCTAGAGGTCGCGAGAGGAAACTTTTATGATCCAAACGCTCATTTCTGCCGGACGTAGAACTGAATGCAATTCAAGTTGTTGGTGTCAATTTCTGCTGCCTTTGACACGATCCGAATAGAACAATACACTCCAATGTAAAACCAAACCAGCTCGCCAGTTAACCACAATGTTATTTGTCTGAATGATTATCATTAAATTAAACGAATACGCTTGTGAAGTAATTAACGTTAACGTTATATGAATACGACATTTACCACAAACGCATTCGAGCACACGTTGTAGCGGTAAACGCCGACAAAAGTTAGCAAGAGCTAGTTTCACAGTCCTGCGTTTACGTATTACTACATTGTAGCCAAACACAATAGAACGTTAGTGTATGATACAGTTTACGAACTGGGCAATAATATCACACTACTCGCTCGAAATGTAGCCATACTTAGTTGACCAAGTGATTCTGACCTGTAGCACTCGACTCTCTCAGGTCCCAGGACACCGGTTTATTCCACTCGTGTGGTTTCAAACAAAAAACGAGATAGACGACTCTGCCGAGTTCCTGGTAAACATATCATTCTGATGGAAATGTTCCAGCAGTTTTCTTGCTGACAACATATTATATTTCGTGCAAAATCCTATGTGGCCTACGTCACTAAATGTTCGGCATTGAGCCCAGTTCCAACTTCCAAGTAGATAAAGTATTCCGAGGTGCTACGAGTTCAGCACTGCTCGTTCTATTCTACGGGAAATGGGCGATACGTTTCGAAATTGACGTCAAAGTTTAGGCTACTTTGTCTTACTGACCAATAAAATATCTATGTCAGTGGTCTAATGAATGGGGTGTGAAATGTGTATGTTAAAGCAATACTAATGTCTTTCTGTGGCTTTTTTGGTTTGATATTTGCTTCCGATTACACCCCTTAAATTTCAATAGTGGTTTAGTCTTCCAATTTCGCTGAGGAAGGGATATTACTGGCACTGCTTGAGCTGAACTACTGTACAACGACTACTAGCTGGCCTAATAATACCAGCATCACATTACAGTAGTGTGGATGTCCAATCTAAACGAGCATATAAACATTATTGGCGGTAGATGGCTTGTTAGTCTGTGTGTGTGTTATAATTCAATCACAATATTGTAGGCCTTACTGATAATTTTCTGGGAGGGAACTGAAAAGCTATGTGATCATAGCTACCCGTTCCAACTTTTCAGGAAACTGCAATAAAGCTTCAGCAATAAAGCGTACAGCTGTGTAACGACATCCTTTCATCCACGGTTCAACCCCTAGAAAATAGGATGTCAGCTGCCTTTGAGTTTGCTGTGGACATAGCTGCTGTTCCTGAACAAGTTGGAACCACTGACTCTGTGCTGACTCACCTGGTGGATTCAAAAAAACGTAGATTGGGAAACTTCTCCCATGGGTGCTGACCAAGCATATCAAAACCTAAAGCAGGAAATTCTGTCTCTCTTTCTCACTCTCTGTTTGCTTCTTCACAGATGCCATTTCAGGATTTGATTTGATTTATAGGGAACGCAGAAGACCAGACCATTTTAAGTGATCTGTGATACCTAAAGGTATCTTAAACAGGGCTTGCTTTACATCAGTGCCATGTGTATCTGTCTGCACTGACCGTCCATGGTTGAAAGCCTTGCTCTTTGCTCCTCTCTAAGCCCTGTGGAGTGAGCAGTAATTGGGGCGAAAGTTTGGAGTTGCTACTAACACACCTGGAGTTAACCTACAGTAGTAGTGAAGTCACTACAGTAGAGAGGGACTACGCTATTGCTGCTTTCATTTAGCAAAATGCAATCAGTGCTATAGTATGCCACCCACAGCTAGACAGCTATTGACACAGATGTGTGCCACAGGAGGTTGGTGACACCTTAATTGGGGAGAATGGACACTCACTAACTCTGACACTAAACACACACACACACACACACACACACACACACACACACACACACACACACACACACACACACACACACACACACACACACACACACACACATACATTAAACAGATATGAAAAAGCTGAAAACACTTGTTAGAGGAAATTGTCATATTATCTAATTAAAATTGCTTTACACATTGAGGCCTGTGTGTGGTATTGTTAAAAAGGCATTAACGTGATGTGCCTCCTGTCATAGCAGATAACACTCACTGTGTCTGAAATACAGCTGTTAACCATGCTGGGGTAACTGATTCAAGCAGTAGAGTACATCATTTTTTATAATCATTTGATAAGTAATACATTTAGAGAAAGAAATAGAGTTTAAAAAAAATAAGAATGCAGACAAATATGTGCTACAAATATGTGACCCTGTAATCAGTTGTTGAATGAATCTGTCTCCCACTTACCCAACAGAGGCTACAGTCCTTTTCCTCTGAAATCTACCGAAGAGGTCTGGATGTGTAGTATAGACCAGTTGCTCTCCCCCTTATAACATTGGCTTAAGTGTCTTGGGTCCCCCTGCGTTGAAAGTCCTTTGAATGGGCCAGTAGGTCAGGCAGAGGTGCAATGCCTCTCTCTCTCTCTCTCTCTCTCTGTTAGAAAAAACAGCCTTACATCTTATTTCAACCTTTGGCAGACCCCACCTCTGTCCCTCCCCCATAACCCTGACAACCTGACCCCAGGCTCATGAATTCAATAAAATATACCACTCTCACCAGGGGCTCAAACAAACCAAGAGGCACTTCTTTTCCTCTCACGCTCACAAGTAAATTCAGATTTTTCCCTTCCTTTATGAGTAGACCGACAGGTTGTTGGACTAGGTATTGGACTAGGTATAAATTCTATGAAGCATAGAGCTACTTATTTTACAAGACAAATTATTACAAGACAATCCTCAAAGGCACAAACCCTACAAAAATCCTGTTTGTGTGTGTTTGTGCATTAAGGTACATGATAGAGTTTAGCTTTGAAGCCAGGGGTTTTCTTTGTTTTTGTCACTGATCAGCTGACTGCAGAACGACCCCAAGCATCTCCCATTGTCCAGCTATTGTCTAGATCTGGGTATAGAGTTCAGTCTGACCCGTCGGGGGAAGGGTACGTCTGAGGTCCACACACAGACACACACACACAAAAAAACAAACATTTTGGGCTAGCATGAAGGGTATTCGGCAGCAGAAATTTTTTTCAATTTTATCAGCAATAGACATTTTGTGGAAAGTACATTCAAATGATCATGTATGTGCATTCTGTTCTTTGCGTTGGGTATTTTGGGTGACTATTGACACATAAGGCCTCTATGGTAGGAACAATGCCACTTTGTGCTGCAATGTGTTGAGCCCTATATAATAGTCACTTTCTCATTGAGTGATAGACCCTGTCCTCAGTGTGTCCCTATATACTGTAGGCAGAAACAAAAGCTGCTTTTATACGCTGGGCATAAGCAACAGTTCCTAGGCCATAGGTCAAAGCCAGCTTGCGAATAATCAATAGTGCCAGTTAGTGGGGGTGAGATGGGTTACGGTAAAAATAGGGTACTACTCAAGGTATTAACTATGTTAATTATTATCATCAAGTTCAGATCTTCAACAGGTTGTTCAGTCTGAACTTTATGTGGGTTTTAGCAGTAGCTTTGTACTAGTCTTGCACTACTAGACATCACACCATATTCTAGTTAGTTTCTATGGATACATTTAGAACGACTGGAGTCAAGACTGCCTTGTTACAGACGTTCACTGCTGGTGATGCTAGTAATTATCCCTTTCTCTGCCGTCACCATATTTAACATTACAGAACCATAGGATAGAACTGGGAAGAGCCTCTGGATGTCTCCTATCAACATAGTTTGCATTCCACTTTGGCAAAATGTAATAGTTTTGAATTCCACCCCTGAAGAAGTAAACTGAGACGAGATGGGGCCAGTTCAAAGACTCCTGTCCATCTGTCCTGCGCGGGGAATTTGACCTTTGACCAACTGGCTCTATATCCCCATAACACCACAGCCCTGTGAGGACATAAGAGATTGAGGTAGAGGAAAATGGCTCCTTGAATCCTTGTCTTTCCAAATGGCTCCTTGTCTTTCTTTGGCTTTCGTTTGCTTTAATATCCTTGCATTTACTGATGTGTTTACATTCGTTTACAGTTCGGTTGGCTCCAGTCCCACCCACAAAATGTGTCATGGTAATTCGCTAAATGCAACATGACACAAAATTCAGTGGAATGACAACTACAAAACATTCTGAAGGGAGTGGCTCGCTATCTGACAGCCAGAAAGAAAGAAAATATGATTCCCTTCTCAGAAGTGTGATTCTAGAAGTACTTCTTCTTTCCCTGAACTGAAAGAAAAATGTCCTCCAGGGGAAATGGACATGAGTTATTTTCCCTGGTTGACACAGACATGCTCAGGAAAGTGATATCACAACTTAAACCTTCTACCTGCCTTTTTGATCATATCCCCACCACCTTCTTCAAAACAGTTTTTAATTGCATAATTAAAGAAGTGCAAAGCCATTCTTATTCACTCTCTGGTCACAGGCCCTTTCCCCACTGCACTAAAAACTGCTAGGGTGAAACCCCTTCTGAAGAAATTAAATCTAGATTATTTAGCTCAGCTCTCTTTCGGCAAATCAACCCCAAAAAACAGCAAATGTATATATTTTTCTGGTTTTCGGTGCCAACCTCAGCAGAGATAGCCTTAGTTAAATTGCTAAATTATATTAGAGCCAACACACATGCAAAACCGCTCTCTGTCCTTCTACTGTTGGATTTAACTCACACTGGTGACCATGATGTCCTTCTGGAAAGACTGTAGAGGTGGGTTGGCCTCTCTGGTCCAGTTCTAAATGGGTTTAGGACCTATTTAAACGGTTGATAGTTTTTTTTAGTACTGTTCAGTTGACATATGTTACCCCTTGGCAGCATTATCAGAAAGTACGGCATTGATTTTCACTGCTGCGCAGACGATACACAACTTTACATTTCTGTGTCACCAGAGGATTTTAGCTCCGCAGATAAATGATTAGACTGTATTAGTGATTTAAATACTTTAATACTTGTGATGGCTCACAACTTCCTCAAGCTAAATCAAGACAAGACAGAGGTACTTATTATTGGAGCCAAAGCAAAGAGGGAGAATCTGGCCACACATCTGAATTCACAAGTAATAAATATAAAACACCAGGAAACAAACCTAGGTGTCATTTTAGATACTGAACTCAATTTCAAATCACACGCTAGGAATGTGACCACCTGAGGAACATTGCCACGGTGTGGCTGTTTCTATCTCAGGCTGATACAGTGAAACTCATCCATGCTTTAAATTATAAGCAGGCTTGACTACTGTAATCATCTCCTGTCTGGCCTACCCAAGAAAGCCATTGGTCAACTGAAAAACATACAGAATGCTGCAGCACGGGTATTGACCAAGACCAGACGGAGAGCACACTTTACACTGGTTTTAAAGTCTCTGCACTGACGGTCTGTGAGTTTTCGAATTCATTTTAAGATTCTTCTATTTGTTTTTAAATCAATCCACGATTGGCTTTGCTTGTCCTTAGGGTACTTTTTTAGTCTCAAGTTTTTATCGTTATTCTTTTTTTTTATCCTCTTGTGTTTGTTATGTAGTAAATACTTCTGTTTTTATTTTCATAGTATATTTATGTTTTTTTCCTGTGAAGCGCATTGTGTTGCATTCATGTCTGAAATGAGCTATATAAATAAAGCTTGATTTTGATTTGAAGTTGGTTGGATGTCCTTTGGGTGTTAGACCAATCTTGATAAACACGGGAAACTGTTGAGTGTGAAAAACCCAGCAGCGTTGCAGTTCATGACACGCTCAAACCTGTTCACATGGCACCTACTATGCTACCCAGTTCAAAGACACTTAAATATTTTGTATTGCCTATTCACCCCCTGAATGACACACATACACAATTCACGTCTCAATTGTCTCAAGGCATAAAAAACATTCTTTAACCTGTATCAGCACCCTTCCTCTACACTGATTGGAGTGGATTTAACAAGTGACATAAATAAGGGATCATAGCGTTCACCTGGATTTACCTGGTCAGTATGTCATGTTTTGTATACTCAGTGTATATATATATATATATATATATATATATATATTCACACACACACACACATATATATACACACACATATATATACACACACACATATATACAGTGCCTTGCGAAAGTATTTGGCCCCCTTGAACTTTGCGACCTTTTGCCACATTTCAGGCTTCAAACATAAAGATATAAAACTGTATTTTTTTGTGAAGAATCAACAACAAGTGGGACACAATCATGAAGTGGATCGACATTTATTGGATATTTCAAACTTTTTTAACAAATCAAAAACTGAAAAATTGGGCGTGCAAAATTATTCAGCCCCTTTACTTTCAGTGCAGCAAACTCTCTCCAGAAGTTCAGTGAGGATCTCTGAATGATCCAATGTTGACCTAAATGACTAATGATGATAAATACAATCCACCTGTGTGTAATCAAGTCTTCGTATAAATGCACCTGCACTGTGATAGTCTCAGAGGTCCGTTAAATGCGCAGAGAGCATCATGAAGAACAAGGAACACACCAGGCAGGTCCGAGATACTGTTGTGAAGAAGTTTAAAGCCGGATTTGGATACAAAAAGATTTCCCAAGCTTTAAACATCCCAAGGAGCACTGTGCAAGCGATAATATTGAAATGGAAGGAGTATCAGACCACTGCAAATCTACCAAGACCTGGCCGTCCCTCTAAACTTTCAGCTCATACAAGGAGAAGACTGATCAGAGATGCAGCCAAGAGGCCCATGATCACTCTGGATGAACTGCAGAGATCTACAGCTGAGGTGGGAGACTCTGTCCATAGGACAACAATCAGTTGTATATTGCACAAATCTGGCCTTTATGGAAGAGTGGCAAGAAGAAAGCCATTTCTTAAAGATATCCATAAAAAGTGTTGTTTAAAGTTTGCCACAAGCCACCTGGGAGACACACCAAACATGTGGAAGAAGGTGCTCTGGTCAGATGAAACCAAAATTGAACTTTTTGGCAACAATGCAAAACGTTATGTTTGGCGTAAAAGCAACACAGCTGAACACACCATCCCCACTGTCAAACATGGTGGTGGAAGCATCATGGTTTGGGCCTGCTTTTCTTCAGCAGGGACAGGGAAGATGGTTAAAATTGATGGGAAGATGGATGGAGCCAAATACAGGACCATTCTGGAAGAAAACCTAATGGAGTCTGCAAAAGACCTGAGACTGGGACGGAGATTTGTCTTCCAACAAGACAATGATCCAAAACATAAAGCAAAATCTACAATGGAATGGTTCAAAAATAAACATATCCAGGTGTTAGAATGGCCAAGTCAAAGTCCAGACCTGAATCCAATCGAGAATCTGTGGAAAGAACTGAAAACTGCTGTTCACAAATGCTCTCCATCCAACCTCACTGAGCTCGAGCTGTTTTGCAAGGAGGAATGGGAAAAAATGTCAGTCTCTCGATGTGCAAAACTGATAGAGACATACCCCAAGCGACTTACAGCTGTAATCGCAGCAAAAGGTGGCGCTACAAAGTATTAACTTAAGGGGGCTGAATAATTTTGCACGCCCAATTTTTCAGTTTTTGATTTGTTAAAAAAGTTTGAAATATCCAATAAATGTCGTTCCACTTCATGATTGTGTCCCACTTGTTGTTGATTCTTCACAAAAAAATACAGTTTTATATCTTTATGTTTGAAGCCTGAAATGTGGCAAAAGGTCGCAAAGTTCAAGGGGGCCGAATACTTTCGCAAGGCACTGTATATATATACACACACACACACATATATATATATATATATATATACACACACACACACACACATATATATATATATACACACACACATATACATATATATACACACACACATTTACATACACACACACACATATACATACATACATATATATACACACACTCACTGGCCAGTTTATTAGATTCACCACCTTGTTCACGAAAATGGATTGCTCCTACAGACAGTGAGTCACTTGGCCATGGCTTGCTATATCATGCAGGCAGACAGGCATCGAGGCATTCAGTTACTGTTCGATTGAATGTTAGAATGTGCAAAACTAGTGAACTAAGCAACTTCGAGCGTGGTATGATAGTCAGTGCCAGGCACTCTGGATCCAGTATGTCACACACACGACAGTGTCTAGGGTTTAACGAGAATGGGGATACATCCAGTCAGCAGCAGTTCTGTGGTGGCAAAAACAGCTCGTTGATGAGAGAGGTCAAAGAAGAATGGCAAGAATCGTGCAAGCTAACAGATGGGCCACAAATAGACAAATAATGACGCAGAACGGCATCTTGGAACGCACAACTCGTCGATCCTTGTTACGGATGGACTATTGCAGCAGACGACCACACCGGGTTTCTAATGTTTTGTACACTTGGTGTATATTATGTGTGGGGGAAAAGCTATATGGTTGTATAAAAGCCAACATGAACAAATAGGTCACTCATGTTCACTTTCATCCCAAAGAATTTAGGGCTTCTCGAAAGTCCCCCACAGAAAGATTCAGAATTTCAGAACACAACCTTACCAAAAAACAAAACTTTCCATTTCACCTTTGCATAACCCTTCACCCAACCTCTGGAATATTGTTCTAGCCGTGTGGAAAAGTGCAGAGACATAAAAAAAACACTTCAACGCTGTTTCATCTCCCTCCCGTGACGGGACTATACACAGCGACTCTTCTCAGAGTTTTTTTGTAGTCGGTAAAGAAAGAAAATTAAAACGTGTATAAAAGCAATAAAGTGGAGTGGATCCTGACCCAGCATTCTTTTATCCTTTAAGCAGAACAATAACTCAGACAGCTTTGCATGAAGAACATTTCCCATGGCATGAAGTGGGCATGACCATTCTGCTGACCCTTACACACACACACACACACACACACACACACACACACACACACACACACACACACACACAATACACATTCAGATGGTCAAATAAGACAAAGCATAGTTTTGAAAAAGACACAGGCTTATTTTAACACCTTTCTACGGAATAATATGTTATGTAAGTTCTACACATGGAACACTCAAAGTCAATCTTAAATGAATCATTATTTATTGACAGCAAGCTGGAGAGGTCACAGTCAAACTTAGATGCATATAGTATCGGTCTGAAGTAAGCTCCACCGGGGCAGTCCCGTTTGTTCTCCTATATACTGCTTATTCATTATTCATATTTAATTCATCATTAACATTTGGTTCATGCATGTGACCGACCAATACCTCACGAGGATTATTCTCTCCAAGCTGAGACCTTGAAACTGAGATATCCCTTTCGTTCTCAAAACAAGGTTCTGGGCATACTGCCAAATTGCAGATACTGATAGTGAGGATTCCTCCCAGGCACATTTAATCAGTCACTTGCATCAACACAGAAATTTGTTATTAGAAAAGCACAAACATACAATTTTCATCACAAATAAATAGGTGAAAGGTGTGTGAGTGAAAGGTAGCCCCCCGAATACAAACATTCACATTCATACCACACACCTGGTGAGAGTTGCCCTTCGCTGTTTCCTGTGCAGTAGTTGGGGTCACTTATTCCACCATTTGGACGTCAGTGACATCCTCCCCAGATTGCATTTACCCCTCTCAGCACATCGGCACAGGACAGGATGAGGCCTCCCAAAACAACAGGAACATTAGTGGGTTGTGGCTGCTGTGACAGCGTGACACCGACAACCGCACAGTACCCGTTGGTGTGGCACCAGGGCCAAGGACATGATGCCACACACTGCTGCTGAACATACAGTACTGGTACTGCCTGGGCACAATCTTCAGCTGCCAACTGTGCCAGGGTCAAGAGAACACTCAGACGAAACCATCTTGTGTAAACACATTAGCGATTCAAAGCCTTCAATAGTTCCATAATGTGAAATGCAAAACAATGTCTCTGAAGCCTGTCGGACAGATCTAATGCTTACCTCTGGAGTAAAATAAGGGTTCAGGTCAGAGCCATTAGTGATAGTGAAACGGATTCTATCTATGCAACCTAGACACAATATAGTGAATGACAGTGACAACTTTTCAAGTTGTGCATTCCAGACTGCATATGCTCCGATCAGTGGGAGAGAAACTGCAACAGCAGCCTCTGTGGCATCTAGCTACTGATCTGGATTTTAATGAAGTCAGTGTAATTACTGTGATGTCATCTGCTAGCAATCAGACACCATTTACAACAGAGAATGACATGCTATATGCAGCACATACACACACAGGTAGACCCCCTTACCTGGAATACCAATCACACTGACATCGTGGAAGGACCACTGGAGAAGGTATGTAGAATGTGTAAAAACACACCCTCACATTGATTGATGAACTCCAACCTCCCCTCCCATGCACCCTACCACTGTACCACCCTGGTTGTCAAACTAAAGTTAAAGGACTTGGTAAACATTGCAGGCGACCGCCGACTGACTGATCTGCAAATCACCTTGCATCCTATTCAACATTATTTGTAGATCAGTCAGTCAGTCATCATTTATTGAAAATGCACCATGTCAGCTGCAATGTCAAACAAGCCCAATCACTTCCCTAACAGCGCATTTAATATTATGGCTTGACACTGGAGGAGTCATCTGTGCCCAGAACCCAAGCAGTCATGTGTTTACATAGAGACATACAGTATTAGAAGGCTCTGCTGATGTTCAGCTAGATTTGACCACTATCAATACCTCTTCCATTGAGCTGAGTTAACTGAGGATACAAGTAGCAATTTATCAGACAAAAGCATATAAAACAGGCATACATGGGCCCATATGGCATAAATTATTAGATTTGAAACTCCCACCCCTTACCCAATTAAAACCCATCTTGCTGTCTCCGGGGAGCTCAGCGCCTGTCTTCAGAACAGGGATTAACTCAAGGAAATGAGACTGCAGGGGACCAGTGTGTGGGAGAGTGGCCAATGGGGGCTGTGAAATCCAATTAACGTCCCTCTGTGAGGTAGGCTAGAGAGGTGTGTGTCTGTGGACATGGTAATTCAATAGAATGTGCCTTGGTGAACATGAACATGCTCTGGCCCAATGTTGATCTTTCAGGGAAAGGTCTGGAAGTGTATACCCGTTAGATAAGGCGAGCTTCCTACACTTCAATACAACTGGCAGGTAATGGCTCATAATACAATCATCTGTCTAACATCTGGAAAGGTCCCTTAGAGCAATGCTCTCATTGGTTGGCCAGAACAATGGTGTTGTTGGACATGAGTTTACCTGGTCTCATAGCATTTCACATTATTCTGTACGTAAATCCAAACTTATATGTTATGAATTCTAGCTAGGTGGCAAACATTAGCTAGGCTAGGAGTTAGGTTAAAGGATTAAGGGTTACGTTTAGGGGAAGGGTTAGCTAACATGCTAAGAAGATGCAAAGTAGTAAGTAGTTGAAAAGTTGCTAATTAGCTAAAATTCTAAAGTTGTCCATGAGATTTGAACTCGCAACCATTGGGTTTCTAGTCGTTTGCCCTAGACGCCCACCCATCTACCCTTACTTTAATTTTTGCCTTAAGTAACCATCTGTCTTATGTAACCATACCAAATGTAACATATCCTGGATTTAAGTTTACAATGTTACGTCTAGTCTATAAGATCAGGATGGCAGAGATAAGGGGGTGGTCTCCTTTCTTTTGGGGTCACTAGGGGAAATGCTTGAGCCAATCACTACTACTGGAGGTTAAAGGGCAAATATCAACGTTTCTGCAGAATCAAATTACTTATAAACTGGGTAGCTTGGGTCCTGGATGCTGATTGGCTGAAAGGTATGATGCAAAATGACTTATTGACTGTTCCAATTATGTTGGTAACCGGTTAATAATAGCAATAAGGCACCTCTGGGATTTTTGGTATATGGCCAATATACCACGACTAAGGGCTGTATCCAGGGACTCCAAAACTGCGTCTGGATGCTCCGTATGGAGGGTGTGAAGCAACTGTGGAGCTTCCGAAGGTCAAATCTAGTTTCATACCGCATCGTCCTGAGCCTCACAAATGTAACAATGCGGAGGGCTGCGTTTCACTCCACATTGGCATGATTGGTTGACTGTAGGTAGGGACAGTATGTCCTGTATAAACACAAACTCACTTCCTTGACAACAGCTCTGTGAAGCATGAACGCCCTGACTTCTGCAGAGGCCCGCATCGCAGTAAATGCTGTACGGCCAACAGACTCCAGAATGACCATAAATCGGCTTTTATACAAGTCAGGGGCAGAGGACACAGAAGTTCCATAGTTGAAATTAGTGAAACATGGGTTTGGCTGTGTTTACACTGGCAGCCCAATTCTAATCTTTTGCCCAATTATTGGCAAAATCGCTGATCTGAACAGTCAAAAAATAAAATAAAAGATCAGAATTGGGCTGCCTGTGTAAACGCAGTCTTTGTGTAATGGTGCATGGAAGAAATAAAAAGGGACAGACATTGAGTTGTGATTTTTTTTTATTTTTTAAACAAAGCCATTGTATAACAGATAATAAATTAACAATTAAATGTATCGCCCAAAGCAGCGAAGGAACAGGACTTTCCCAGAGTCTCAAGTCAATGCTTGGACCCATATTTAAAAAGCGGCTCGGCGTAGGCTTGACTATAATCTCTATGGGTTAACACTGATCCTAGATCAGCACCGACTCAGACGATTCATGATTAGGATTGACCTCCACAGCCAGTCAATTAAACATCACATTAAAATCAGCTCCGATCATGTCACACCTTATTCCCAGCTAACACACCAGACTCCAATAATCAACTAATTATGAACTTCAGTTTAGAATGTTTAAATCAGCAGTGTTTGCTAACGATGGGGAAAAAATGCGACACCCCACTTGCCCCCCCCGAGGACTAGACGTAAAATGTCCATTAAAATATTCCTATACCGGACCTCAGGATTTTGCCCTAATGGGTTAAGCCTGACATTACCCCATCCAAAGTAGTTAAAAAATTCCAGAAACTTTCAATAAATTCCCTGGTTTTCGAGAAGTCCTGGTTTGGGGGGATTATGGATTCTGGGAATCTTCCAACAGGGATTTCTGGAAAACCAGGAAATGTATTGAAAGTTGCTGGAATTTTGCAACTCTACTTTGGATGCTCTGAAGACTGAACAGGTAAAGGAAAATCTCACCCCTTAATACCTGTTCCCCTCGCTGCTCCGTACAGATGGCAAATTCCCTCTAGGCCAGGGTTTAAAGATATCGGACCTCGGCCTATTCTGAAAGACACTACTCTACTTAACAGCCCATGGGTCAATTGGCCTCTTACATTCTCCTTACAAAGTACAGTGGATCATCACACTAATGCGAGACAGGCAGACAAGGAGACACATTGTCACATTTCATACCCACTAATACACACACACAGGACCTGCATTGTATATATTGAATAGGATGAGGGTAACGCGAGCAGAATGATGTCTTCATCATCATCATCCATCTTCTCTGACATCACTGATGGGACTCCGTGAGTGACCACTCACTACTGTGTGTAGCGTGACTGCACACGGGCCACACCTTACAGAGCCGCATGTCATGCAGTCTCAACACGCGTTGAGCAACAGCACATCTGTCCTCACAGGTCAGGGCGCCCCGGCCAAACATCATCACGGGGAGACCATGGCGGATTAGAGGAGGGTAGGTGGAGGGCTTCAGGGTAAAGTATAGGTGGAGGGAGAAACAAAGGGACCGAGTTGACAGTGGCTAGTCTGAGTCTGGTCTCAGAACATGGAACCAGGCTTCCTCAAACCTCACAGAGAACGACCGGGAAATCCACATGGATGCAGGGGTGATCCAGCTTTACGGTTCCCTAGAAGGGAAAGGAGACGGAAAACACAAAACTAAGCACATGATCATTCATTATATACCTAGCCCGTAACATTTAGAGATGTGATCAGGATATTGCCATATTGAATACACTGGTTTAGGGGCGGGACAATTTAAATCATGCATACTAGATGACTAAAGGATGACATCAGAAAATAATGGAATTCATGTTTAACCCATAACAGTCTGAGCTGGGAGAGGGGGTTCTACTAAGCTATATATAATTATTTAAAGAAGGTCATACCAAGGATCACTTAGCTATTTGATTTCGAATTTTAAGACCCTTTGAAGTATCAAAAAAATATAAAACCAAAATGTTTTTTTGCCTTACCTGCTATTAGCACAAACACATTGAATAATATTCACTAGATGGAACAAATATCTAAAGCAAGTTATTCTTTTTTTTTAAAATTTAAGTACATGTATGTTACCCCTTGTTTTTGGAACAGTCTCCATATATATTTCCATTCATTTTATTTTTTTAACTGGTACCGGGGGACCTTCAGACAAGCCTTTGGGCATCCTAGAGTCTCACCTTTCCACAGAGATCATATTAGTGTGTAGGCCAAACCGTTCGGACACTACAGATGATTGTGAGAAAACTGATTTTCAGGATGTCTCACGGTCTGACAAACACTGCTCTAGCGTTGTCACACTTCCGCATCAGCCGTGAGAGGTGACATCTGCAGATTGAGGCTCATCCAATGCAACAAATCAAATATCCATAGTTTAAGACTGACATATGGGGAATAAAAAAAAAAAAGCTACTTAAATTTCTGCAGGGACACAGACATCCACTCTAAGGGGTTAACTAGAATTTTAAAAATATAATACTGGGGGTGTATTCATGAGTGCACACCATAACAAGCAGTTTCTATTGGACAAATTCAGGTAGGACCCCCCCATTTCATCCTGTTCGTTTTCTAGTGAATATACCCCTGAATTTCATATTCCGACAGTTTGAGAGAAGGGCCTGTTACCTGAGGTATGAGGTTTTTCTGGATCTTCTTCAGTTTGGCCCTCTTACGGCCATTCTTCATCACAACTGTCTCCTCGTAGAACTCGTGGGCCAGGTCTCCATCCTCGTCAAAGTACAGGGAGCTGAAGGCAGATAAAGATTACTGCTGGGTGGGGTCCAGAGAAATAAGAGCATGACAAATGTCTACCCAGTACAGATGTTGCATGGTTAAACCCCTCCCCTCGCTCACTGCCACACTGAGATAGAAAGGGATGTCAAACATGTGCCACTTTAATAATGGAAATTGATGTAAAAAATGTATCACTAGCCACTTTAAACAATGCCACTTAATATAATGTTTACATACCCTACATTACTCATCTCATATGTATATACTGTACTCTGTATCTTCTGCATCTTTATGTAATACATCTATCACTAGTAGAGGTTGACCGATTATGATTTTTCAACACCGATACCGATTATTGGAGGACCAAAAAAGCCGATACCGATTAATCGGCCAATTTTTTTATTTTATTTGTAATAATGACAATTACAACAATACTGAATGAACACTTATTTTAACTTAATATAATACATCAATAAAATCAATTTAGCCTTAAATAAATAATGAAACACGTTCAATTTGGTTTAAATAATGCAAAAACAAAGTGTTGGAGAAGAAAGTAAAAGTGCAATATTTGCCATGTAAGAAAGCTAACGTTTAAGTTCCTTGCTCAGAACATGAGAACATATGAAAGCTGATAGTTCCTTTTAACATGAGTCTTCAATATTCCCAGTTAAGAAGTTTTAGGTTGTAGTTATTATAGGAATTATAGGACTATTTCTCTCTAAACCATTTGTATTTCATTAACCTTTGACTATTGGATGTTCTTATAGGCACTTTAGTATTGCCAGTGTAGCTTACGTCCCTCTCCTCGCTCCTCCCTGGGTTCGAACCAGGAACACAACGACAGCCGCCACCCTTGAAGCAGCGTTACCCATACAGAGCAAGGGAAACAACCACTCCAAGGCTCAGAGCGAGCGAGTGACGTTTGAAATGCTATTGGCGCGCGATAACTAGCCAGCCATTTCACTTCGGTTACACCAGCCTCATCCCGCGCAATGCTTGACGCACGAGCTGCTGGCAAAACGAAAGAAAGTGCTGTTTGAATGAATGTCTACGCGCCTGCTTCTGCCTACCACCGCTCAGTCAGATACTTAAGATAGATACTTGTATGCTCAGTCAGATTATACGCATGACACGCCAGATAATAGCTAATAATATCATCAACCATGTGTAGTTAACTAGTGATTATGATTGATTGTTTAAAAGATACGTTTAATGCTAGCTAGCAACTTACCTTGGCTTACTGCATTCGCGTAACAGGCAGTCTCCTTGTGGAGTGCAACAAGGTCATTGCGTTGGACTAGTTAACTGTAAGGTTGCAAGATTGGATCCCCCGAGCTGACAATGTGAAAATCCGATTGTTATGACATTTTTTTTTTAAATCGGCCCTAATTAAATCGTCCATTCCGATTAATCGGTCGACCTCTAATCACTAGCCACTTTACTATGCCACTTTGTTTACATACACTACATTACTCAGCTCATATGTATATACTGTACTCGATACCATCTACTGCATCTTGCCTATGCCGTTCTGTACCATCACTCATTCATATATCTTTATGTACATATTCTTTATCCCTTTACACTTGTGTGTATAAGGTAGTAGTTGTGGAATTGTTAGGTTAGATTACTCGTTGGTTATTACTGCATTGTCAGAACTAGAAGCACAAGCATTTCGCGACACTCGCATTAACATCTGCTAACCATGTGTATGTGACAAATAAAATTTGATTTGATGTGTTGATCTACGTACGCCCCGAGACACAGACCTAGAACTACTGACATTCTGAGGGGAAGTTTCTAGAAAGATAAAAAATAGTGTACCCTTTCTATAGTGTAAGTGAACAATATTGGCTTCAGTTTAAAGTTGAATTAGGACATCCAAATTTTGCTCAATTCTGAGATGTGGCTGGTGTTCTGACTTGTAGCATGTGCTGTATGTTATGATGACATAGCTACTTGTGATGCTATATTTACCTCCATCTGGTAAACACGAAGGGCGTCCCATTTCGGAAACTTCGGAGTCTTGCCAGCGACTGTTCGTCGACTCCCTCTTTGGTTGGATCACCATCACCACTGCCTGAACCTGCAAAAGGCCAATAACCTTTGGTTTTGGAGCCACTCCCGCCCATCTTCAACTGTAGGACATTATTTTCTTGGCCGGACTGCACCCAGGAGAGATGTAGCGAGTTGATGCTCGATGTAGGTGTTGACAGGTCTTGAGACAGGGATGTTATTTATAAAGTAGAAGACAGTAGGTAGCTACAATTTAAAGGAATTACAGAGAAAGGGAGTTAGCAGCCGTTGATGAATGGTGACAAGTTTCTCTGGCAGCTGCTGTTTGAACCAAAAATCATATTAGCCAGATTACATGGAATCTTATGTTGGCGTCACCTGCTAACTACATGCATACGTTAGTTCTCTGTACAAAAGCATAGCTAGCTAGTTAGGACTTGAAGCTGGCATTAGCTTTCAAAACAATTAGCTAGCTAGCAATGCTAGTTAACGTTATCGGTTAGCGACCTGTTTACAGCAGTAGCGTTTCATATCTGAGACAGGTTGAATTCTTTAGTTGGTTGGCAGAACATACCATCGTGTCTGTGATATGGTAGCTGAGGGCCTTTTAGAATATCAGATGGCTAACGTTAGCTAGCTACAAAACGCCATACGTGCTGTCAAGGTAACATTAACCAGCTAGCTAACGTTAAACGTCTCCCTTTGATTTAGGTTGCATGCTTGCAAGCACATTCATTGTCGACATACCGAGTAATTTCAGCTTGATGTCAATTAGTCGTATTTCATAACTTCCTTAGACGCCGAATGTCTTCGAAGCACAGGTAGCTAACGCTAGCTCTCTGAAACTGCTAGTCACCGTTTTTAGCCTCTCCCTCACTTCCATCATATGGAGGGCATGTACTTACACGTCACTTCCAGTCTATTAAAAAAAAAATACAGAATGGAAGGTTAGAGAAGGTTCTTTATGATGAGGAAAGAGTGAGCAGATAAGAAAAATAATAGCCTACTCTAAAGTGGGCGATGTAAGACATGACAACAACACTGATAACAAAATAAAGATTCAATGACATGTAGTTCATGTGTTATATTTTTATTAGAAGTGGAAGTATGAACACATTACAACAGATTCTGTTCCCTAGATATTCATTCCCATAGTAAAACATGCATTACAGGCTAATTAAAAGTTCACAGGATTTCTCTGAGTAATTAGGGCAGATGGCTTCCCAGAAAGCTGGACCATGTTCAGTAGGAAGAAAACGTTTTTGAAACGGGGAGAGACCTAAACTGTCCCAATAAGAACACAGAATTTTGTTTTCAATTGCAAAACATTTTTCTGCAGTATGCCCTATTGAACACAACCCTGGTCTGCAACAGATTGACATGTCAGACACATTCAAGGATCCCGTTATTAACGACAAAGGGGAAATATGAGAGTAACAACAGCTCAATACAGTTACATCTTTATTTACCCAATCCCCCCCACAACAACTGAGCAGCAACATACAATGTTCCCAGTGAAAAACTCCAATTCTCCAGTTAAGCAGTGTCCAGACCAGGATATCTCCTAGGTGTCAAGTCAATGACAGTATTGTCTGTCCTCATTCCTCAGATAACTTCCTCCTGTCCTTCACCATAATGCCCAATCCAGGCCACACAACACGTAGCAGTAGCCTACTGGTTTGCACTAAATACCTCTACTCTCTCTCCTAACTTGCACTGCTATTACCTTGTCTGTCTCAAAGACGTGTTCATGATTGATCTCTGACTTCCGGTGTCACCCCCTACCTAACCCCCTATTGGCCCTAGTTGCACTTCAGAGCTGCAGGGGTTGCTGTGCTGTGCTCTATCTGCAACAGCAGGGTCAGCACTAAAGACATTTGAACTTTGAACTCAAGAGTGGCATTGTGTGCCATGCTCCTGGTGGCCGCTGGTCAACAGTGTGTATGCCTCTCTACCATGATGTCACCCATCATGCCATCACATCAGCCGGGGGTGGTGATGCTGGCCATGGCCTCCTTCATCCTATCCCTGGCCAGAGCGTAGCGCTTGACTATCTGCCGGATGTGCTCCTCTTCCTCACGCTGAAGGATCCGCAGGAAATTACGCAGCTCAGGAAAGCTGAATGCATCCCACTGTGGGAGAGAGAGAGAGCAACTCAAATAGTAAAGTTACATAATCACTGTCAACACTTTTCAATACACATCATTTCAGTATTGAGCATACAAGAGCCTTAATGTGTGTATGTGTCTGTGTGTGTGTGCACGTGCATGTGTGCGCGTGGTTTAGAGGTGTGTACTCACATTGACCTCCCCCGTCTCATTCTCTTTCAACACCAGACTGAGGACTTTCTCATTGGGTCCGGCACACAGACGCAGGTGGAGCGGTCTCTCGTCATCAGACAGCTTACGAAGGTATACTAGAAAAGTAAAAGAAAGAAAGAGACAAAGGAGAGAGAGAGAGATGGGAGGAGAGAGAGAGATGGGAGGAGAGAGAGAAAGATGGGAGGGGAGAGAGAGAGATGGGAGGGGAGGGGAGAGAAAGATGGGAGGGGAGAGAGAGAGAAAGATGGGAGGGGAGAGAGAGAGAGAGATGGGAGGGGAGGGTAGAGAGAGATGGGAGGGGAGACAGATTGGAGGGGAGAGAGAGTGATGGGAGGGGAGACAGAGGGAGGGGAGAGAGAGATAGGAGGGGAGAAAGATGGGAGGGGAGAGATAGGGATGGGAGGGGGGAGAGATGGGAGGGGAGGGGAGAGAGAGAGATGGGAGGGTAGAGAGAAATGGGAGGGGAGAGAGAGATGAGAGGGGAGAGAGATAGGAGGGGAGAAAGATGGGAGGGGAGAGAGAGATGGGAGGGGAGAGAGAGATAGGAGGAGAGAGATGGGAGGGTAGAGAGAGATGAGAGGGGAGAGAGAGATAGGAGGGGAGAAAGATGGGAGGGGAGAGAGAGATGGGAGGGGAGAGAGATAGGAGGAGAGAGATGGGAGGGGAGGGAAGAGAGAGATGGGAGAGAGAGATGGGAGGGGAGAGAGAAAAGAGGGGAGAGAGAGATGGCAAGGGAGAGAGATGGGAGGGGAGAGAGAGTTGGGAGAGAGAGAGATGGGAGGGGAGAGAGAGATAGGAGGGGAGAGAGAGAGATGGCAAGGGAGAGAGATGGGAGGGGGGAGAGAGATGGGAGAGAGAGAGAGAGATGGGAGAGAGAGATAGGAGGGGAGAGAGAGAGATGGCAAGGGAGAGAGTGACACTGACACTTTATTACATTGTGTTTGGTATCATATTAAGTGGAATGATTTGAGCATGTTCATGACAGTGCATTTAAGTTACATTGCTTGCAGACACTCACTCTGGTTTTCACGTTCGCTGCGCTCAAACAGAGCAAACTTGGCAGGGTTGTCCACCACAGTGAACTTGTTGAGCAGGGCCTCTATGACCTCACGTGCCCGCGTCTGGGAGCTTATATGCAGGTGTTTGGCCGTGTCTTTGGGGAGGTAGAAAGATGTCCGGTGCTTAAGCCCCTCCTCCTGTTGTCCCTCTTCCTGTGGTGAAGACGCCTTCCGAGGGGGTGGGAGTGACACGGGCCGAGTCAGCTTAAAAAGGACCCTGATGAAGCCAGTGTAGGATCCGTCTCGGTTCTGAAAGAGGGATACAGGAACATAGTGTCCTTAGACGGATTGTCAATGGACATGTCAATACAATGTGACCATAACGTGCCTCAGGAACTGAAATATTCACTTACAGATTACCACATACGTACACAGGAAACAGGACATTATTTACAGCAACTCACCTACAGAATGAGTTTAACTGGGGATTCGACACAGGTGTGTGTGTGCATGCAATTACAATCCCTTACCAGCACCATGTAGAGATTGCTGTTGATCTGAGCATTATATTCCTTCACCTTCTGCTGGATGTCACCGACAGACAGCACTTGTTTCCCCCAGTCAATAGGTTCAATCTTAAATAGAGGAGGAAGATGAGTATCATAACCAATCTCCCATGACCTACAGTCTAGAATCAAAATCCTAAACTCACTGACTATCCAACCTCAAGATGTCAGCAGAGAGACTACTTGTTTTTCGACCGCTGTATCACAAACCTGCTTCATCATCTCCCAAATAGTTTTTAACGAAACAAGTTATTGGTTTTGCCATGTGGTAAGTCAACGTGGACTATGTGCCTTCTGTGTACAGTAGCTAGTGCGTGGTACTGTATTACAATAGTACAGTAGCTAGTGCGTGGTACTGTATTACAATAGTACAGTAGCTAGTGCGTGGTACTGTATTACAATAGTACAGTAGCTAGTGCGTGGTACTGTATTACAATAGTACAGTAGCCTTTGTCCTCTGGCATAACGTTTTCACATAACACAACCTCTCTTTCTGTACAGTAATCAGCAAAGTTTACTCCCTTGGGTTTAAAGCCAGATACATCAAGCAGGAAGCTGTGTCCAGACTTGCTCTCTCAAACCCCCCTCCCTACCAAGCACAACTAGCAAGAACATCAGGAAACTCCGCCTTCCACAAGAACAGAGGAGAGGAAGTCAGTGAGGACACACACACACACACACACACACACACACACACACACACACACACACACACACACACAAAGGTTAAATATAGGCTTTGGTGGTATATATCTGCCAGTTCCAACCACCATATTAAGAATTTCCACGCAGTAGCACAATATCTCTTTGTACCAATTTTCCAGTGTGTCATGCAAAAACGAAATAATTCCCATCTGGAAAAACAGCCATTTACAAATGGGACACTGTAAAGCTTTGTAAACACCCCATTTGCACATTCATGCATATTACCTGACAAAACTCTGTAGAGTAACAGAGTTTCTGTGTATGTGTTACTTTCTTGTATCAAATGACAATAGTTTGACAACATATGTAATAGCCTAGTAGATAGCCATAGGGTAAATTTGAGACTGTTGTAGGCTAGTGGCCATGACCTTATGCAAATGAGCTGAAAACTGTACCGTTTGAAACTATTGTAGCTTATTTATTTAAGTGGTAGCCTATTACTCAGCGCGGAATGAATATGAATATGTTACAGGTACATTTTACCTCAATTACCTCAACTACCTCATACCTCTGCACGGCTCAGTACCGGTAGTCCTTGTATATAGCCTCTTTATTGTTATTTTATTTTATTACTATTTCCTTTTTTCTTATTATTTTCTTATTATTATTATTAACTTTTTAACAGCATTTTTGGGAAATGGCTCATAAGTAAGCATTTAACGGTATAGTCTACACCTGTTGTATTCGGCGCATGTGATAAATACAATTTGATTTGATAAACTAATGCATTATTCAAATGTTTGAAGAGGACAAAACCTATGGGGCAAAAGCCTCATCTCCCATCTCCCTATGATTCATTAACGTATGTTAAAGTCACTGTATTACACAAATGAGTCTAGCAATGTACATGTAGAAAATCCTATTAGGCCAGCTACACTCAGAACTAAAGAAACTACATTATTTTGACAACAGACTACGAAGACTATCAACAAAGACATTGCACAAACGTTTAGGTTACATAGTCAGTAGAAAATAAAGGCAAATCTGTTTTGGGGGATAGATAGTACGTTATCAACTTGATAGACCAGACTTCTCTGAGGTTTTTTTAATTGCCGCGGACGCCTCACCTTTTTCCTTTTGACTTTGATAAAGAAGGATGTGCGCGCTGTGAAAAACTGCTCCAGCTCCGAGTCCGAGTCATCCTGGCTACAGTATCCGCTGCTGGTCGTGCTGCCCCAAGTCATCTCAAATGATAGGGTCTTTTCCATTGCCTCTTTTAACGCCATATCTCTATATTACAATATTAACATATTTGTGGATCCCTCGCCAACTGTCATCAGTGCTCACAATCATAGCCTAGCTAATTGATGAATTAATCATATCCACCCGAGAAAAACTTTGAACTGGAAAATTGAACCAAACGCTCATCACTACACGTTCTAATATTCTACCATTCCCACTACTACTCTACTCGTTCCGTTATGTCAGTCCTTCACGTGATTTCGAATTGATGGGGAGTAAGGACTATGTGGTTCTTGAGTCCCACCAAATGCCCCTTCTGTGAAATGAACAGACTGAATAAGCGTCTGGACCCTCCCACTATTGCCACCATACGCGCAAGCCCCTCCTTGTTTCCCGTGAAAAATGTAGCAAGCGGAAAGTCCAGCTGTGACAGCAATTGGTCATATGGCCATTGTCCAGACCACACCACAAAAACAACAATAGTCAAACTACAAGAAACACATTGGACTGTTCTGGCTCCTGTGCTGTCAAGAAGAGACTAGCCTATACATCAGCCTAGAAAAATATGTAGCAGAACAGACGTGTTGAATAATATATTTGAGATTTTTTTCTGTGGTTCAAAAGCTGAACAGCTGTTTTATTGTGATGTTGCTAAGCAACATCCTCCTCTCCACCCCTCTCCTAAATTGCTTGATGAGTCTCTGGCTGTCCTGGCAGGTTTTCTCAGAAGGTAGGCAATAAAATCTCTTTCTCCGTGAGCACATGGCACTAAAAAGCAGTAGGCCTAGACAAACCCCCCCTCCCACACACGCACGCACACACACACACGCACACACACACACACACACACACACACACACACACACACACACACACACACACACACACACACACACACACACACACACACACACACACACACACACACACACACACACACAAATCACAGGAACGTGTTCTGTTGGATTAGTACAGACATTGGACCTTGGTTTATCTCTACAGCACACAAACACTACATATTGTACCCTCTTTAACCCCTTCTACTAACCACACACTATATATTATGTTCTGCATGAATTCCCTCTCCTTTGTTGAAATAACATTGACAATGGAAAGGCAACTGACAAACAATAGAGACACACTGCAACACCTTGTATCTCTCACTTACCACATCCACGTTAGTGTCTGTCTCTACGGTGTCTTCAGAAACATCTGTTTGGTCGGTAGTGAGGAGTCTACTATCGGTGCTGCAATCCAACTGGATAAACGGTCGACACTGGAAGTGACAGGTGTAACTGCAGTCTTTGGGGAGAGAGAGAGACAGAGACAGAGAAGACAGAGTGAGGGAGAGAGAAAGAGAGAAAGAGAGAGAGAGAGAGAGAGAGAAAGAGAGAGAGAGAGGTGACTGACATGTGAGGACTAGAGGACGGTTGATTGCTTCAACCATTATCATTCACACATTTTGGATCAACCATTTTGCCTCAAATCTGTTTATTCTGCCAATCGTCATTCATCTTGTGGATGGAAACTAAGGTGTTAGTTCACCCTCCCAGCCTTCTCATGATCGTGTGGCATTGGGGTCAGCAGCAGCACAGTAAATGTAGGTCGTCACTGCCCCCTGCTGTTGATTCTGTCCACCACATCAACCGTGAATGAGGAGTCTCTTCAGCATGTATCGATGTTCTAGGGTCAGTGTTCAAGGGTAGTAAACTACATGAAGTTCAACTAGTAATTTAACTACATTTTGCAGACGTTTGGTAGTAGTTGAACTAAAATTAAATCTAGGTAGTGTTTTCAGTAGTTAACTACTTTTTTGTCATGTAGCGGTGTAGCTACCTACTGGAACTACAAACAACTTTTTTTTAAACTAAAATAAAATATTGTTGAAGTAGGCAATCATTTCCTTTCTTTTTTTGGCATCAGACGTGCCTGATTCTCACTTGAAACATAACTGTTGTGTTTAACAGGGTAAATGACACATTCTGTTAACATATGACCCCAAAGTGAAGTGTTTGTAATCTATGAAATTTCAGACTTACATGTGATAATTGTTCATGAAGTAGTTTGGATGTGGTAAGCTACTTTTTCAAAGTAACTTTAGTTAAGTAAACTCTATTTTTCTAAAGGGTAGATTTAGTGTATCTTAACTTCTTCCATTGTGAAGTAATTGGTAGCTTGTAAAACTCTCCTTTGTAGGGGGCTTCTGAGTGGCGCAGCAGTCTAAGGCACTGCATCTCAGTGCTAGAGGCATCACTACAGACCCTGGTTCATTTCCAGGCTGTATCACACCAGGCCGTGATTGGCAATCCCATGGCCCAGCGTCGTCCCAGTTAGGGGTAGGCCGTCTTTGTAAATAAGAATTTGTTCTTAAATGTCTTAACTAGTAAAATAAAAACTTTTTTTCAGAGTAGCTACCCAACACTTTGTAGGGTGAAGTTACCCGTAGACACTGATCTGGGGTCAATTTTGAATTCGGGGACCGAAAGATGATTCTAGATCTCTACGAAGGGAAACTTCAGCCCGAAGCCCATTAGTAGCACTGGGAAGCAAGACTAATGAATGAGCGGCTTTGACTATGCAGTTTACTGTACTCAGCCCCAAAGTACCTACACATATGTATCACATATACATTTGAATGCTGCTGTAGATTCAGAAATGCATGCAGTCCAACGACTCTTTGAGAATAAACTTTTTCCCATGCTCACGTGGTCCCTAATGCAAAAAAAAGAAACACCAGCCCCCCCCCCCCACAAAAAAACACATAATTAAAGTAACTTCTGGATTACCAAAACGTAATCTGATTACTTTCTGTTACTTTTTTTGATTACTTTCCCCTTAAGAGGCATTAGAAGAAGACAGAAAGTATCTGACTTGTGGTCAGACCTGCTCAGGTGGAACAAGTTTAAACTCGCAACTTTTTAAAATGCTGATTGAATGTCATTGAGAAAACAGGTGTCATGACATATTTTTTCACAAACATCCTTTGTGTATTTAAAAGTCATCTAAGGAGTCATCATCTAGTTTTTCCAAAAAATCTGTAATCTGATTACAATATTTTTGCTGGTAATCAGATTACATGTAACTGATTACATGCCATTTAACCAGGCAAACAGCCGGGCAACGGCTTGTGGCGGCTCACTTCACATGGTTAGCATGGACTACACCCCACTCAGTCTCGCTGGCATTAATCCATCCACTGGCTGTTGCAGCATCCTTATTTAGAGCTTTGATCATGTCAGATGAGGTGATGTCTATAGTAATCAGCTACTCCCAAACCTTGAAAACACAGACAGTGATCATACACGTGCACACATACCAACACACACACACAGGGTTGGTACTCACTAGCACAGCTCAGGCTCTGTTTGTAAAGGCCCCAGATGAATTCACCACACAAATCGCACCAGCTGATCTGGGTATAACTGCAGGGCTGGAAGTCATGTCCCTTTCCAACCTGACCTGTGAACCATGAGGGTCCCTCAACACTCACACTGTCCCCCACCAGCCGGACCACGTGGCTGGGCCTCTCCGGAGCCCTCATCTGCCTGGGGGTCAGGGGCGCTGCTGGGGGCAGAGAGGCTGGTGGGTCTGGTGCCAGCTCAATGCGATCATTCAGGCTGAGGTCTTTCAGCTCAATCAGCTCACACTTGGACATGCCATTTACCCAGGCAAACAGCCTGGCGACGGCTTGTGGCGGCTCACTTCCCATGGTTAGCATAGACTACACCCCACTCAGTCTCGCTGGCATTAATCCATCCACTGGCTGTCGCAGCATCCTTATTTAGAGCTTTGATCATGTCAGATGAGGTGATGTCTATAGTGCAGAGAAAGTGTTGACTGAGGCTATCTGGGTTTAGTCCATCTCCGGTGTGATGTGTAATGTGCCAGAACAGCTGTCCATGGAGTCCTCTTCAGGCTCTGTCATAGACCAAGTCGGTTATCTAAATCAGAGGGAATTCAAAAAAAAGGAATTATACAGGAGTTCTATAATAACCACTTAGACTTCATCACATCTCAGCATTATTCTGGCTGCAGTCTATACCAGCTGTTACGGTCATTCCCTTCACCATGCCATCACAGGCCTCATTTGTATCCACCTAAACTAGAGAAACATTTCAATTTAGTTTAACAGTTCAATAGTCAACAAAAGTTGTTGGTAGAATATAGCTGGCTCTGACTACCACATATATATATCCTACAAATGAAAAAAACAGGAGATTAATATTTCTTGGCCAAAGCTAGAATTAATAAGATTATGTCAAATGTGGGACAAGATGACTAGTTTAATCCTGCATGAGAGCGCAGCGGAGAGCATAGCCTTTGACATGACAGAAATATGACAACATTACAGGCCACCTGCGTTCCTGTGACTGTTGGGAAAGAGGCACTCAGCAGGGATTGACACGAGGGAAAAACAATACTTGACAATAGACTGCAGACAAAAAAGGCACTATTCTACTAGGGAATGCATACAATTGAGAGGGTGAATTACAATAGCCTATCCATTGCTATCCCAAGCATGTGCGGCGTGCTCATTTAGGCCAGCGGTTCCCAACCAGGGGTACTAGGATCCCTGGGTGTACTTGGCCTATCCCTATGGGATACCTGCGAACACCCATGGAACCACAGCCCTACTGGTAAAATGCACATGAGGGGGTACTTCAGGTAGGGGTACTCCGGTGCAGAGGAAAATTGAGTTGGAAAACACTGATTTAGGCTATAGGTTCTGGATATAGAATAAAGGGATTCCTTCCCTCTAAATTGAAATAGATATATCTCAGATAAAAGAGGAGCCCTGACAGAGGATACCCTAAATCCACTGGTGCCCTAGCTGTGACCAGGGCAAACGTACCTATCTTTTTATTTTTTATTTTAGGAATGCAGTTCATTTCAATATGTTTTCTCCCAACCCAAGCTGTTGTTGAAACTTTTCTTTTCCCCTTATAGACTAATTCAGTGACACAAATGAGAACAAGAGCTGCACGGATTTACACCTGGCCAACTGGGTCACCACTACGTGCAGCGCAGCGCACCAACTATCCACATTGGTTACAAATTAGTTACACAGACTCGACCATGTTTGCAGCTTTTATAATAATGACTAGACTCAAATATAGCCTCTGTGTATTGATGTTAAATTGTAATTTACCATCGGAGTTGTTATTGAGGTCATCACATCGAAGATTATTAGGTGGCCTGCAGTTTCTATGAACTTAATTTAATTAAAACTATCCTATGCATCCCAGAACAGCACTTTTATCGATGACCATGTTAATAACGACCAGTTAACTACCAGTTTCAATCCGACGGCTGAGCTCTCCGAGGGACCGGGTTTACTGACACAGGTTTACTGACATCGCGCGCGACCCAACATGATGCACCACAAACAGCACATTTGTAAAAATGTATTTTCTACCCAACTAACTCACCTCTCTTCGTGTCCACCTCCTCATTGTTGGTTAGGCATTAATCGTGGGTAGCCTACATTTTGACTGGGGTCCAAGGTTGAGGTCCATCAATTCGTTTTTTTTCTCCCCACAAAACTGCCTGACAGTCACTCTCTTCGATGTTTGCGCATGCACTCTGTAGCGGTCAGATTACTGCTGCCTAATCCGGTATTTAACTGTCGTGTTTCATGTCGCTCCTCAATCTTCATGCCATGAGGTTTACCCGGATAGGCTGTTCTCCATCAAACAAAGCAAAATGTTTCTATATGTAGTATTTATATAGACTAAATTCCTAGAAATTATGTTAGTGCTCACATGAAACAAATTGTAAATGCATGCCAGTGGGGAGCTGTCCATTGCTGAAGTTGCTGAAATCGATCCGCAAGGTGTGGGAGAAAGTGAGATCTAACAGTCCACTTTATAAGATGTGATATTAACTAGGCCTCCTATGTAATTTTGCATTCTACAATATTTAAAATATCTGATATTCCAAGACATTTTGTCACCCTAACCCCCCGAAATGTAGCCTGGCCCTAGTCAAATTGGCTGTTTCACGGATTAAATATTCAATGTTTTGGAAATCACCCGAAGAGAAGCCTCGGGTTAGAAATATGGAGCTCTGTTCTCCAAAACCATACAGTGAAGATGAAAGCAGCGATCTTAGTCTACATTGTATGAATATTAAAGTGTAATGTGTTTTTAGTATAGCATTTGCAGACAATATTGAACAAGATTAATGAATGGAGTAATGAACAGCAGGTGAATAGGATAACTGCTCTGCACGGTAGGCCTATAACTATCATGCTCCCTCCTTTTTATGATGAACCCAGTGTGAGTTTATGTTGTACTTTATCTTCTTCCTTGCTCAGAGAGGAAACCCTGTCTTCATCAAGGGGAAGGAAGGGAGGATCTCTGAGAGGCCCACAGTAGATAACAAACACTGGGCAGTGGGAGTGAGAGAGAGAGTCTGGCACTGGGCCATTGGTTACAAGAATGGAAGGAATCCTCTCCTTCTTTCCCATTGGAAAAATATGTTAATTGGTTTTGAATGGCTGATTTGCTATGGTTGCTGCCTGCTGGAGTCCGAAATTAATCCACTAATTTCAAAGCATCACTCTGAGCAGGCTCTTTTCTGACCAGTAATCCAACATTAGTGAACAGGAATGCAAAACTAATTTGACAAGAAATATGTTGCATTATTAACACTGGCCCAGTTGGAAGTCCTGAACCGAAACCATTTCATAAATTATAAAATAGTTTATTCCTACATTTGATGGGTTGTATTGTATAAACATACTTTTGTCTCATTCTTGGGAGGGAAAATAGAAGGCAAGAAGAAGTAAAATACACCTTTATTATGATGTCAAACATTTTGTATCCTTCCTGCCCATTTGTACACAGTTGAAATAGAAACCAAGAGACAAGTACTGTATAATTAAACAGAGAGAGAGAGAGCAAGAGAGCAAGAGAGAAAGAGAGTGAGAGAGAGAGATAGAGAACATGTGAGTGAAGAGACAATTAAGTCCAGCAGATAAGAACCAAATATACCCAAAATTGTTCCATTTTATGATACAAGTATCAAACCATTTTATATAATGGCTGCAATTCGGATTTTCTGTTAGAATAAAATCATCAATGACTTTTGATGTTATCTACCCACTAAATAAACCCCACAGATAATATAGACAATCATTCTGATCATAAAATAGTCTTAAGACCCAGTGGTGTAATGTCCTTAAGTAAAAAATACCTTCAAGTTAAAAGTTTTGGGTATCTATACTTTACTTTACTATTCATATTTTTGACAACTTGTATTTTTACTCCACTACATTCCTAAAGAAGATAATGTACTTTTTACTCCATACATTTTCCGTGACACCCAAAAGTACTCATTACATTTTGAATGCTTAGCAAGACAGGAAAATTATCCAATTCACTTACTTATCAAGAGAACATCCCTGGTCATCCCTACTGCCTCTGATCTGGCGCACTCACTTAACACAAATGCTTCATTTGTAAATGATGTCTGAGTGTTGCAGTGTGCCCCTGGCTATTATGTCCTTTTTAAAAACAAGAAAATCGTGCTGTCTGGTTTGCCTAATCTAAGGAATTTGAAATTATTTGTACTTTTACTTTTTGATACTTAAGTATATTTTAGCAATTACATTTACTTTTGATACTCAAGTATATTTTTAACCAAATACCTTTAGACTCTTACTCAAGTCGTATTTTACTGGGTGAGTTTCACTTCTTCTTGAGTCATTTTCTATTAAGTTATCTTTACCTTTACTCAAGCTATGTATATGTCGTGTGTTACAACTTCACAGGAGAGGCATTTGAACGTAAAACAATATTTTTTTAAAATAAAAATGCGTTTTTTGACAGAAATGTCTTCTGGAACATATGAACTTTCATGTGCCTTAATAACAAACTTGTATGCCATCTGTAAATACAAATAAAATGTTTTAATTATGAGCCTAGTTGGTTTAACAACTGAAAAAGTCAGGAACTTTCCCGCTAGCCATTATTGGCTGAGATACTGGATGGGCTGAACATACCGAGAGATGCGTTCGGATTGGTCTGCCATGTATCATGCTTCTGTCTATAACATGAGCTGCTCAGTATGTGTAGATAATCCTTGCTACCGCGTCT
This sequence comes from Oncorhynchus clarkii lewisi, assembly GCF_045791955.1. NCBI lineage: Eukaryota > Metazoa > Chordata > Actinopteri > Salmoniformes > Salmonidae > Oncorhynchus > Oncorhynchus clarkii. Next base: position 38,876,590 of record NC_092163.1, read on the forward strand.
TTTTTGAAAGATATAACGTTAGCCATGGAGAACTGCAAAAGTGTTGCTGCTGCGCTCAACAACATTGCTGCCCTGAATTTAGCAGGCACTATTGACAAAGATCTGTAGGAAAAAGTTGTGATAGAATACTTTCTGCACACTGTCAGTATGAACCGGAGTGACTTGACACAATGGGCCAAACAAGCGTTCATCCATGCATACAGGTAAGAGTCTGCAGTGGAGAAGGTGGAAAGCTTCAAGTTCCTTGGCGTATACATCACTGACAAACTGAAATAGTCCACCCACACAGACAGTGTGGGGAAGAAGGCGCAACAGCGCCTCTTCAATCTCAGGAAGCGGAAGAAATTTGGATTGGCACCTAAACCCTCACAAACTTTTACAGATGCACAATTTAAAGCATTCTGTCGGGCTGTATCACCTCCTGGTACGGCAATTCCACTACCAACAACCACAGGGCTTTCCAGAGGGTGGTGCGGTCGGCCCAATGCATCACTGGGGGCAAACTACCTGCCCTCCAGGACACCTACAGCACCTGATGTCACAGGAAGGCTAAAAAGATCATTAAGGACAACAACCATCCAAGCCACTCCCTGTTCACCCCGCTACCATCCAGAAGGCGAGGTCAGTACAGGTGCATCAAAGCTGGGACCGAGAGACTGAAAAACAGCTTTTGTCTCAAGGCCATCAGACTGTTAACTAGCAATCACAAGCACCTTAGAGACTGCTGCTCTATATACATAGACTTGAAATCACACTTTAATAATGTGTAACGCAGACACTGGGAGTCAGGAAGCAAGTACAAGGGATGAATTTAATAATACAAAAAAACATGGAACAATACAAAACAAGAGTAGCGTCTGGACATAACTAATACTGCCTGCTGAAAGAACCAAAGGGAGTGACAGATATAGGGGAGATCATCATAGAAGTGATGAAGTCGAGGGAGTCTCAGGAGGCGCAAGTGCGTGTAACAATGGTGGTAGGTGTGTGTAATAATAAGTAAACTGGCAACAATGAGCGCCAGAGTGGGGGAGCGGGAATAGATATGACATAATGGAACACTTGTCACTGTAATAATGTTTACATATTTTGCACTTCTCATCTCATATGTATATACTGTATTCTATTCTATTGTATTTTAGTGTATGCCGCACGGACATTGCTCGTCCAAATATTTATATATTCTTAATTCCATTCCTTTACTTTATATTCGTGTGTATTGTGTGTATTGTTGTGAAATTGTTAGATATTACTGCATTGTTGGAGCTAGACACACAAGCATGTCGCTACACCCGCAATAACATCTGCTAAACATGTGTATGTGACCGATAAAACTTGATTTGGTCTAGCTACATTTTCAGATATTATACTTTACGTTTCTAATTTTGTCAGAAACTTGTTTTCATTACAAGTTAAAGCGTATTGTTAGCTAGCTAGCAAACATTAGCTTCCTGGCTCTCTAGCTAGCGTTACGTGTTTGATATGTGTAGTAATATTATTTGTATCTCAGAAACCCATTTGCATTGCTAGTTATAGCCTAATGTTTGCTAGCTAGCTAACATTAAATGTAGTTGGTTAACTTTATTAACCGGCAGACTCATAATACAGCATTTCATGCATGGTGGCCAACTATGACAATATGTTTGTACTGTATGGGTTGAGATTATGGTTAATTGTTTAGCTAGCTATCTAGCTACATGTCTAAACAAAAGACTTCACTTCGCCAGATGATTACATGACCCATCAAGTTAGCCAGGTGTGTTTGGGTAAGCATCATCTAATATTCTTTTTAATTTATACAATATTTTTATCTGGACACTTTCTATTTTTGATATGGCTACTATGCAAATATGCAAGTAACCATTTCACTGTACTGTTTACACCTTCTGTATCCTGTGCATGTGACAAATCACCTTGAATGGGTGTTGACAAAGAAGAGCTCTCCAGTAGGTGTACCAAAACATTCAAGGTACATTTTCTCAAAAGTGGGGTTACAAGTTAATTAACTTTCAAAACAGAATTACTTTCCCATTGTACCTCAAATACATTGTATGATATGCCGTTTTGTAGCTCTAAAGTCTGAACTTTAAAAAAAAACACAATTTAGATTGTTGCTACATAAGACCGAATTGAGGTGGTGGGTTACATATTGGACTTGATTTACTTGGCTATATATCCATAAATAATAGGCACATACAGCCCAATGATGGCTTACAATGTTTGAGGGGGTCTAAAAAACACAATGAAATGGACAACAAAAAAAACATGTATCATTTAAACTTTTAGTAGACAAGTGGTGCAAACGCATGCCAAATTACAGTGTTTTGTTTTGTAAATGTTTTTATTGTTAGTTCCAATAGTTTACATGTAAACACTCTAAAAGGGTATATGGGTGTTCCCTGTAGTCTACTGACTGCAATGATATATAATGTGATATGAATATGCATTTAAACCCTCTTGTGTGATGTCAGTAAATACTCTTTTAGCGGATTTCAGAGCATACGATATTAACAAGCTACCTATAGCCTACCTATAGTGTTTCCATCTGTGGACATTTATTCTATGGTGGCATCATGAGAAAAAAAACACAACCATTCAGTACTATCATCCATAAATGTCATAAGAAATTACGTGGTGGTTTTGGTCTTACAGTAATGTTATAGTATGCTATTATGCTCAGGCTGTTATACATAATCATAATGAATCATTTACTAAATGTCCTTGCGAGACATTGGTTCATCGTTCTGGTGTGCTCCGGCAGCATTATACCCATGATTATACATCGTTTTCCAAAATGACCCCCAACCAGCTCCATAGGGCCATATTGGACAGGATTCACATGGCCATATCTCCATAAATAATTGGTACATACAGCCCAATGATTCATTAAAATGTTTGAGGGGGTCTGGAGAACACAATAAAATCTATATTTTAAATATTTTGTAGAAAATGGTTCAAAAGGGCCACAACGTTGTTTTCCAAAAATACTTTAGACATGCCCTAGTGTGTGAAATTTGGTGGCTCTATCACAAAGTCTCCAAAAAAGTAATGTAGCTGCTGGACTATAGTCAAAATGACCTCAATATGACCCCTATTAAGGTCTTAAGAGTACTTTATGATCAGAATTATTGTCTATATTCTCTGTGGAGTTTATTTAGTGGGTAGATAACATGAAAGTCATTTTTATATTGTTTAGAATGATTTTACCCTATTTTCTTCTAACAGGAAATTCGGATGGCAGCTGTTTTATGAAAGTGGCCTCCCTGGTTGACTGACAGGCTTCCCAGACTGCCTCCAATCTTTAAAATGTTCCTTAAGTTATCTAGTATTAGTGTACCAAGTTTGATACTTGTATCATAAAATGGAACAATTATTTCAGCTATCCACAGGACTAGTTGGTTGCAGTGAATCTGAGTGGACGAGGGCCTTTATGCCCTAGTGAGAATGTGTCATTCTAGTGTCTAGCCGTGTTGCACAAGTCTCAGTCTTGTTTGGGAGGAATTGGAGCACAATGAGTAGTGAATGGAGAAGCACTGTGTCCATTGAGTGGTGCAGTTTGAAATGGGCGGTAGCCTATTCCAGGTGCCCATTTAACAGCAGTGAGCAGCACACATCACAATGCTACAATTGATGAGTTTACAAACTGCATTATTCAAGATTTAGCAAATTACTTCTGGACATTCTGTTGTATTCTTGATTCCTTGTTCATTCCCTAGGCCTACTGCTCGGTGCTTGCTCTACTGACTTTCCCCCAAAAATAATGATTAGGAAAGATTAATCGGTGCAGTGAAGAAAAGACAATGTTGGCCAGCTGATGGTTTGTGCTCTATGATCATTCATTTTTTTTTAGCATTCCTTCTGAATATAACACAGTGTTGGTGCAACAGATGGAATCCAGCCTGTTCCACAATGGAAATTAAATAATTAACCCTTCTCTTTATGTAGTCTGGTCATGATATGAAAGAATGTGCTCAGTGCATTCCAAAAGCGTTGAAATACTGGAACGCAACTGCTTTACTAAACTACAATTCCCAAAATGCACCTGAGAAAGTAGGAAGTGGATAGTGATTCTTTCCACGTCACACCGCAGCCCGAATTTCAACGTCAAGCGAACGCCGCATAGTCATGCTGATTGAGAATAGAACATTGCGCACAATTAAGGACAATTTTCATAATCTCTATGCAATTTAAATATTGACATTCCGGTAGGTATTAGTCTTATTTAGCAAAACGTGTGGTTATTGTGGTAGGCTACTCTTTGACGTGCTTATCCCACTCTCACTTGTCAATAACGGTTTGCAATAGCTTTCTCGTTAAGAATATTTTACTTTACTGAATCAATTTAGTGAGGAACTTAATGGTGTTATGCTTTGGTATTAACTTTCTCTATGGGTTTCGAGGAATCTACAAAAAATTCAGCTTTTCTGTTTTCAGGAAAAGGTATCAACTCCCCCTTGTGGGGTAAAAAGGTAGCTGTTGTTGCCCTGACGTTGGATGCGCACAGTTCTACCTGTCCGTCTCTTGTACGAGGGAAAGGCCGGAAACCATGGCGGAACTCCCCGAATCAGAACCCCGAATTTACAGTTTTGGGAAAGTCGCATGTGGGATACTGACTCACGTGCTTTGTGTTGTCTTCACTGTGCTTATCACGGTATTGGCCAAGCCTGGAACAAGTGAGTAACCCAGCCTTGGCGCCAGCAACAGAGCACCCATCAATGCTGTTCCATATCTGCATATATATAACACATGGAATACTTTATATTGAGTTGATGATACGAGACAATATTTTTTGGGTTGATCTGTTTTTCAGGTTTGTTCTCTTGGCACCCTTTCCTGATGACACTGGCGGTAAGGTGACACATCTGTGTGTGCATAATGTATTCTGTGAATTCATCTCATTCAATTGTCTCAGAAGTGTTACAACAGTTCACGGTCATTCCATCTTTCCTCCACCACTCTCATCGTCTTTTCTTGCCGTTCTCTCCCCATCTCCTCTTGATCCCCCTCTTCCCTCTTAGTTCTCCCTCTTCATGACAGAGGCTGTGCTCCTCTTCTCTCCACATTGCTCTCCCATTCGGAAGCTTTCCCACAAGACCAAGGGGCGTGTCCACTGGATCCTGCAGTGCCTCTGTGCCAGCTGTGCCACCCTGGGCCTGGCATCCATCTTCTACAACAAGCACCTGAACGGCAAGCCCCACTTCGCCTCGTGGCACGGCCTGGTGGGCCTGGGGACATTGTGTGTTGTTGGGGTGCAGTCTCTGGCCGCTCTGCCCCTCCTCTACCACTCCCTGGCTAAGGGGTGGTCCCTGGCTAAGCTAAAGCGCTACCACGCAGCGTCTGGCCTAGTCACTTATCTGCTGGGAAGTGTCAGTCTGCTCCTGGGCATATGCTCAGTGTGGTTTACAGGCACTGTGGGAGGATACACCTGGTACCTGGCAGCACTGTGCCCTGCCCTCAGCACCCTGGTCATCATGAGCCAGGTGTCCAATACCTACATGGCTAAGAAACGGCTGGTGTCCTAACCAGGCTGGCCGCCAAAGCCAAGCTCACAAACATCAGCCATAAACTATTACTGTATTCAAATGAAGCTTTAATAAAAGCTTTACCGTAAGGCTATCTTTGGAAGACCAACCTGCATTCTGCCTAATGTCCAAAAGTACCAGTGCCTTATATTGGTGAAATTATGATTTTGTTACATCTACTGCTGAACTAGTTCTAATTTCAAAGTTTGGTCTTTGTATGTTAATTCTACCTTGAGCAAAAAAAGTGCACAGAATCATCAAGGATCATCAAGCTGTCTAAAAAAAAAAAATTGATAACAGGCCTCTGTCTTTTGGAGTATTTAGTAGTATATAGTAGTAGTATTTAGTAGTATATAGTAGTAGTATTTAGTAGTATATAGTAGTAGTATTTTGTATCCGAGAGCCAAGAAAGCCTGTTATGTGTCTAAGGAAGTACAAATATTGGTTGTTAACCATGGAAAACAACTAGAGGCCACTGATGCTATTTGATTTTATTTGCCTTTGGGCTTGAATGGACCAATGCACATTTTTTTGTGATTGGTTTGTTTTTATAAGGTGATACATTTGTGTATTAGTTTACACTAAGGTGTGAAATTCCAGCCAAATCCGTAAGATGTCATATTTACTGATGTGGTAGGCTGACTGCAATGAAGTGTCAAAAAAACAGTGTAGTGTTTACTCCCATACATTCTGTAACTCCATTACCCTCAATTGTCTTACTGATAGGACATACGCAGTTTCATCATAACCGCATCATATTCAAATCCATTATCCTCACATGGGCGTTTCATAGATTCCCGGCTGCAAGAGTGCAATTGAAGGTCGAGTTGAACATAATTATTGGAATATACTGCAGATTATTACTGATTATTGTTGACATGTTTTGTCAAATTTATATTTTGATGCAATTTCAATAAAAAAATACATTTTGCATATTGGTATGTTTCCATGTGCATATACAGTGCATTCGGAAAGTATTCAGACCCCTTGACTTTTTCCCCTTTTTTTACGTGACAGCTTTATTCTAAAATTGATTAAATAAATAAAACATCCTCAATCTGCACACAATAACCCATGATGACAAAGCGAAAACAGGTTTGACATTTTTGCTAATTTATAATAACAAATACCTTATTTACGTAAGTATTCAGACCCTTTGCTATGAGATTTGACATTCAATCCAATCAATTTGGTTGGCGCCCAGGTGCGTCCTGTTTCCATTCATCATCCTTGAAATGTGGTTAAATCAATTGATTGGACATGATTTGGAAAGGCACACACGCCTGTCTATATAAGGTCCCACAGTTGACAGTGCATTTCAGAGCAAAAACCAAGCCATGAGGTAAAAGGAATTGTCCATAGAGCTCCGAGACAGGATTGTGTCGAGGCACAGATCTGGGAAAGACTATCAAAACAATTCTGCAGCATTGAAGGTCCCAAGAACACAGTGGCCTCCATCCTTAAATGGAAGAAGTTGGGAACCACCAAGACTCTTCTTAGAGCTGGCCGCTCAGCCAAATGGAGCAATTGGGGAAGAGGGGCCTTGGTCAGGAAGGTGACCAAGAACCCCATGGTCACTCTGACAGAGCTCCAGAGTTCCTCTGTGGAGATGAGAGAACCTTCCAGAAGGACAACCATCTCTGCAGCACTCCACCAATCAGACCTTTATGGTAGAGTGCCAGATGGAAGCCACTCCTCAGTAAAAGGCACATGACAACCTGCTTGGAATTTGGTTTGATGAAACCAAGATTGAACTCTTTGGCCTGAATGCCAAGCTTCACGTCTGGAGTAAACCTGGCACCATCATCCCTACGATGAAGCATGGTGGTGGCAGCATCATGCTGTGGGGATGTTTTTCAGTGACAGGGACTGGGAGACTAGTCATGATCGAGGGAAAGATGAACAGAGCAAAGTACAGAGAGATCCTTGATGAAAACCTGCTCCAGAGCGCTCAGGACCTCAGACTGGGAAGAAGGTTCACCTTCCAACAGGACAATGACCCTAAGCACACAGCCAAGACAATGCAGGAGTGGCTTCTGAACAAGTCTCTGAATGTCCTTGAGTGGCCCAGCCAGAGTCCGGATTTGAACCCGATTGAACATCTCTGGAGAGACCTGAAAATAGCTGTGCAGCGATGCTCCCCATCCAAACTGACAGACCTTGAGAGGATCTGTAGAGAAGAATGGGAGAAACTCCCCAAATACAGGTGTGCCAAACTTGTAGCGTCCTACCCAAGAAGACTCGAGGCTGTAATCACTGCCAATGGTGCTTCAACAAAGTGCTGATTAAAGGGTCTGAATACTTCCGTAAATGTGATCCGTTTATTTTTTTTATACATTTGCAAAAAAATAAAAGTTTGTGCTTTGTCATTATGGGGTATTGTGTGTATATTAATGAGAAAAATATATTTAATCCATTTTAGAATAAGGCTGTAACATAAAATGTGGAAAAAGTCAACTTGTTTGAATTGTTTTCAAATGCACTGTAACTTCAAAAAACATCTGTGCATAGAACATACAAAGCCCATTTTTTATTTTTTATGTCAGTGTAATAATAAAATGAAGTAACAATGCAGGAGAAGTGTGTTTTATTATGTTAAAATAACATTAACGAAGTAACACAGTTGTCATATGCTGGATACATGGGGGTGGACTGTCCCTCCCGATCTCTCACAGTCAGTCTGTGCCACTGCTCTGCTCTTCCACAGACACTGGACAAAAATATCAACGTGGACAAAAAGAGAGGGAAAAAAGTTTTTTTTTAAATAATACAAATAATACAGCAGATGAATTCATATCCATCGTTATAAATAAAGACTTTTGGTAAATTCATACAATGAGATAAATGACAAACTAGTCAAGGCAAGCTAACATTATCAAAATGTTATAAAATAACATTGTTACTTAGACAACATACGGACCATGTTCTCTTCATGATAACACTAAGAAACAATAAGCACAGTGAAACTATTTTGATTGGGAGGGAGGATGGGGATTCTTTCTCCAAGGAAATAGTGTTCCCTATTAAAAGGACTGGGATGATTGGCTAAATCATTTGATAGACACACGACATGGCCAATTAGAAAAAGGTTGAGGTTCCGAAGTGAGGTGTAAAAAACCATGATCAACTTGAAACAGGCTGTAAGGAAGAGGACAAGGAAGTAAGCAGTAGTGGGTGGGTAGAGTGGAGGTTGTGAGGAGTGTATGGTGAAATAGGGAGTAGAGAGTAAACAAACTCCACAAAAAAAGAGAGTTATAGAATAACTCCAGTAGGCTTATTCCATGTCCAATTGCAGATTTTATTCCAGTGGAGAAACAGAACCTTGAGGCCCGATCCATTCCACTCACAATGATTTTGACATGACATCACAGACCGAGAAAGGTACTGGCCAACCACGGAGAAACTTTTGACTACTTTAATACACTAAGTAAATGTCCAAATACTTATGTAAAAAGAAAAATATTACGTATTCAAATGGGGGGACTAGACACATAGTGCTTTCATTTCTAAATGGTAAAACAGATACATTGCCGTCAGAAAATATTCACTCCCCTTGACTTTTTCTACATTTTGTTGTTACAGCTGAATTTAAAATGAATTACATTTAGATTTTTTTGTCACTGGCCTACACACAATACCCTACAATGTTGAAGTGGAATTATGTTTTTCAAAATGTTTACAAATGAATTCAAAAGGAAAAGTTTAAATGTCTTGAGTCAATACGTATTCAACCCCTTTGTAAAAAAAAATAAGTACACATTGAATATCCCTTTGAGCATGGTGAAGTTATTAATTACACTTTGGATGGCGTATCAATACACCCAGTCACGACAAAGATACAGGTGTCCTTCCTAACTCAGTTGCCGGAAAGGAAGGAAACTGCTCAGGGATTTTACCATGAGGGCAATAGTAACTTTAAAACCATTACAGAGTTTAATGGCTATGATAAGAGAACTGAGGATGGATCAACAACATTGTGGTTACTTCACAATACTAACATAATTGACCGCGGGAAAAGAAAAAAGCCTGTACAGAAAGAAAAGAAATTCTACAACATGCATTTTGTTTGCAACAGGGCACTAAAGTAATTTTGCAAAGAATGTGGCAAAGCAATGAACCTCTTGTCCTGAATATAAAGTGTATTGTATAGGCAAATCCAATACAACAAATTACTGAGTACCAAATGTTACGGGTATGCTTTTAATCGATAAAGACTGGGGAGTTTTTCAGGATAAAAAATAAACAGAATGGAGCTAAGCACAGGCAAAATCCTAGAGAAAAACCTGGTTCAGTCTGCTTTCCACCAGACACTGGGAGATGAAGCCACCTTTCAGCTCGACAATAACCTGCAAAACAAGGCTAAATCTACACAAGTTGCTTTCCAAGAAGACCGTGAATGTTCCTGAGTGGCCAAGTTAGTTTTGACTTCCATCTACTGTACTTGAATGATGAACAAAATTTGGCAGCGCTTTTGAATTTTGAAAAGAATAATGGCCAAATGTTGCACAATCCAGGTGTGGAAAGCTCTTACAGACTTACCCAGAAAGGCAGTGATTACATCTGTGGGTCTAAGGTGCTACTACAAAGTATTGATTCAGGGGTGTGAATACTTATGTAAATGAGATGTCTATTTCATTTTCAATACATTTCAAAACATTTCTAAAAAGATGTTTTCAAGAAAATATTCAATCTATTTTGAATTCAGGCTGTAATAAGTCAAGAGGTCTGAATACTTTCTGAAGGCACTGTATGTATGAAAATACACTAAAATAAAACGTGATATTTTGTACTGTTGCCTCATGAAAAACTTGATCTCAAATTCAAAATGCTGGAGTATAGAGGCAAATGTAAAAATGTTAGCTTCATTGTCCAAATACATTTATAGGGGAGTGTATATTGTCTTCTTGTCCTTTCCAACTGGGTTTGCTACAATGTCTATCAAACAGCTAACGGCTCTAAAATCACATTTTTTTATTTATTTTGAATGCAAACGGTCCAACAGACGATCACATAGTACCATCTGATGTGAGCTCCGAGGAGATAGTGTCCTGACAGGCCTCAGTAATCGTCATGGGGGTAAAATAACTGCACGGCCATGCTAGAAGACATAGCAGGAGAGGCAGTGCTTGGAAGCCCCAAGTTCAACCTACTGGTCCCCTACAACAAGAAGTCCATCCATTCCCGTCCATGGTTTCTGGTGCTCAGCCTCACCAACCTCAGGGGCTCGGGCAAATCTTCAGTCTCTTCAGTAAGATATTCAGCATAAGGATTTTGTTACTTTGTCTTGGTAAGCACATTGAGGTACGCCTCGTTCTCTCTCACTTGCCCGCTCATAGGAGTCTGTGTGTGTGTGTGTGTGTGTGTGTGTGTGTGAGGGGGGCTAAGAGGGTTAGCCAGGATAGGGTGGGGAGTTGTTTGTTTTTGCAACTTATCCCTTCAGGGTTAACGAATGCTGGCTCATTGTCCTGTTACCTCGATGACATCATCGTCCGAGCTGCTGCCGCCGTTGTCCGTGGCCATGTGATGGGTGTCAGGCCGGCTCAGGGCTGCACCCAGGAGGCTGGAGGGGGAAGAGGAGTAGTGGGAGAGGAAGTTGGAGCTTCCTCCAGAGCTGGCTGGGCCTCCTCCCATGGTGTTGGGGTACATCCTGGGATCAGGCAGCAGGGACTGACTGTAGTTCAGAGGGAAGCCTGGGGACAGAAGGTCAGCCACACTGGGATTCATTAGGTAGGGGGGCAAGGTGGTGGAGGCAGAGGACACAGGCATGGTGTTGGTGGAGGAGGAGGTGGTGGTGGAGAAGGAGGGGAGGTGTCCATTGCTTCCTGTGGCTGAGGAGGCGTGGTTGAGGAGGTCCGCCCCTGCCAAGGGGAACATGGCCTGCAGGTCTCCCAGAGTCTGTCCTGCTGACTGGAGAAAGGGGGATGAGGAATTGCCTCCCATCAGCAGCGGGTGGCTCATGTGTCCCTCCAAGGCCTGGTTCAGGGGGGGGAAGCTGAGGCCGCCGCTGCCCAGGGAAAGGCCGGGGAAACCGGCTGCTGTCGAACTGCGTTTGCCCCCCGCCTGCTTGTGTCCACGGCTCTCGGCCATCTTGCGTTTGGAGCGTTGCAGAGCCTCGCCGATGCTCATTCCGATGTCATCTCTGAACTGCCGGCTGTGGTCCGATTCTGTGGTCTGATTGTGCTGCTGCGTTCTTCCCCCTCCCCCTCTGTCCCCTGTAAACGTGTCCGATGGGGACGGCAGCTCATTGCCCACGGTGACGGTATCCGCGGTGACGGCGTAGCGGCTGAGCTCTCGTAGGATCTCGGGGCTCTCGGGTGTGGAGGGCCACAAGGCGCTGTCGGGGGTCAGCCGTTGGCGCTCCGCGGGAGACGAACAGCCGTTACCGATGGCGTGAAGAAGGGAAACCTGGGAACCTGAGGAAAATAGAGGGTCAAAATGGAGAGTAACGATTCATTTTTCAAACAGTACTTCAACTAGATTCCCTTAAGTCTGCATCTTGATGAGGTCTCACTACTTGTGACCCCCAGGGCTCGGTAATAGGTCCACTCTGGTTCTCTCTGTAGTCTGTACACCAAGTCAATCTATCATATCCTGTCAAATGGATTCCTTATCAAATGTAATGTAATTGAACTTATAGTGCACCTCTGTTGGTAGCAGTTCCTCCCTGCACTGCTCTGCTGAGCTTCCCTGAGCGGATGGCAAAAATCCTGCCATCATTGGTCTTGATGTAGGTACCTGTGAGGAGGACTACAGTTAATGGATGATAGCAAATCAAATCAAACTTTGTCATATGCACAGGATACAGCAAAGTTAACACAGTGCAATTAAATGCTTAATTGCAAGCTCTCCTCTCATGACAACAGCTAATAAAAGTATAAAAGGTATTCAGACAAAAATAAGGCTGCAAGGAAGCACCAGTCAGTTTTGATGCTTAGGTTAATGTACCGAGCCCTTTATCTAAATGAGATAACTGGGGGAATTCAGGTGCCCATGTGGCTGTTGATAACCACTCGCTAAGGTGTGTACAGTATTTGGATTAGAGTATGTAGAGAAATAATTTGACGACATGCAGGTAGATGTGGGGCCACAGCTTCTACAGTATACAGTGCATTCGAAAAGTATTCAAACCACTTTACTCAACATTGTGTTACGTCACAGCCATACATTAACATGATTTCCACCCCCCCCCCCCCCCTCATCAAACTACCCATAATGACAAAGCAAAAACAGGTTAAGAAATGTTTGCAAATGTATAGATAAAAAAAAAAACTGAAATATCACATTACATAAGTATTCAGACCAGTACTTTGTTGAAGCACCTTTGGCAACGATTACAACATCGAGTCTTCTTGGGTATGATGCTACAAGCTTGGCACACCTTCTCTGCAGATCCTCTCAAGTTCTGCCAGTTTGGATGGCGAGCATTGCTGCACAGATATTTTCCGGTCTCTCCAGAGATGTTTGATCGATCGGGTTTAAGTCCGGGATCTGGCTGGGCCACTCAAGAATATTCAGAGACTTGTCCCGAAGCCACTCCTGCGTTGTCTTGGCTATGTGCTGAGGGTTGTTGTCCTGTTGGAAGGTGAACCTTCTCCCCAGTCTGAGGTCCTGAGCGCTCTGGAGCAGGTTTTCATCAAGGATCTCCCTGTACTTTGCTCCGTTCATCTTTACCTCGATCTTGACTAGTGTCCCTGCCGCTGAAAAACATCCCCACAGCATGATGCTGCCACCACCATGCTTCACCGTAGGGATGATGTGCCTTTTACTGAGGAGTGGCTTCTGTCTGGCCACTACCATAAAGGCCTGATTGGTGAAGTGCTGCAGAGATGGTTGTCCTTCTGGAAGGTTCCCCCATCTCCACATAGGAACTCTGGAGCTCTGTCAGAGTGACCATCGGGTTCTTGGTCACCTCCTTGACCAAGACCCTGCTCCCCCAATTGTTCAGTTTGGCCAGGGGGCCAGCTTTAGGATGAGTCTAGGTGGGTCCAAACTTCTTCCATTTAAATATGATGGAGACCACTGTGTTCTTGGGGACCTTTCAATGCTGCAGACATGTTTTGGTACCCTTCCCCAGATCTGTGCCTTGCCACAATCCTGTCTCGGAGCACTACAGACAATTCCTTCGACCTCATGGCTGGGTTTTGCTCTGACATACACTGTCAACTCCGGGACCTTATATAGACAGGTGTGTGCCTTTCCAAATCATGTCCAATCAATTTAATTTACCACACGTGGACTCCAATTAAGTTGTAGAAACATATCAAAGATGATCAATGGAAACAGGATGCACCTGACCTCAATTTGGAGTCTCATAGCAAAGGGTCTGAATACTTATGTAAATATGGTATGTTTTTTTATACATTTCTAAAAACCTGTTTTCCCTTTATCATTATGGGGTATTATGTGTAGATTGATGAGGGAAAAAATGTATTTAATACATTTTAGATTAAGGCCGCAATGTAACAAAATGTGGAAAAAAGGGGTCTGAATACTTTCCAAATGCACGGTATATAGTGCCTTCTAAAAGTATTCATACCCCTTGACATATTCCACATTTTGTTGTGTTACAGCCTGAATTCAAAATGGATTATTAAAAAAAAAAACATCTTACCCATATACACACAATACCCCATAATGACAAAGTCAAAACATGTTTTTTTAAATTGTAGCAAATTTATTGAAAATGAAATACAGAAATACCTAATTTACTTAAGTATTCACACCCTTTGCTATGATATACAAAATTGAGCACAGATGCATACAATTTCCTTTGATCATCCTTGAGATGTCAATACAACTTGATTGGAGTCCACCTGTGGCCAATTCAATTGTTTGGACATGACCTAGAAAGAAACGGTTCCCCACAGTTGACAGTGCATGTCAGAGCAGAAACTATACCACAAAGTCCAAGGAACTGTAAGTAGACCTCCTAGATAGAATTGTGATGAGGCATATTTCTAGGGAAGAGTATAAAACAATTTCTAGAGAGTGTTGAAAGTTTCCAAGAGCAGAGAGGTCTCCATTGGCAAATGGAAAAAATATGGAGAAACCCAGACTCTGCCTAGAGCTGGCAGTTTGACCAACCTGAGCAACCGGGCAAGAAGGGCCTCGTAGTCGCCACTGAAGATGCTTCAACAAAGTATTGACTAAGGGGTGTAAATATTTGTAAATGTGATATTTCATTTTCAATAAAATGTGCTAACATTTCTAAAAGCATGTTTTCACTTTGTCATTATTGGGTATTGTGTGCTGATGGGTGAGAAAAATCAAATCAATTTTGAATTCAGGCTGTAACAAAATGTGGAATAAGTCAAGGGGTATGAATAATTCCTGAAGGCTCTGTAGGCTGTGTTCTTGTTACCTTTTGACCCTTTGATCATGTGGATACTCTCTCCTGCACCGATACGGGCCTGGACATCAGTGGTGCTGTTGGCTCCTGGGATCACTATATCTGAGAGGTCAAAAACAAGGAGTAAGATACATACTGTATTTGTCTTCTTTTAACTGAAATTATTCTAACCTTCTAAAATTGCTTAAAGTTGGAATGGTCAACTTAACATAGCTGCATGACAAATGGCACCCTATTCCCTATGCTGGTCAAAGTAGTGAACTATATAGGGAATAGGGTGCTATTTGGGACATAGACCGGTGTTATAGGGTCTATCCTAATGCAGCCCCACAGCGTTTCAGTTATTCCTTCAACTCTTAAACCTACCCTTGGGTTGTGTTCAGTAGGCACAACATGTAAGAAAGTGCTCTAAAAAGGGGAGGTACCATCTAAACGTAATCCAATAAGAAAAGCTCATTTCCATTTTACGTCGCAAACCGTTTCGCTATGGTGTGCCCTAATGAACAGGACCATGGCAAGCATATCAGTGTTTATCAACACCAATTCTGTTAAATTCAAACTTTAATGTCCCCGCGGGGAAATGTATTGTACCAGTGGTAGTGACGATCCTCTGGACGTAGACGCCAGCCTTCTGCAGGTAGTTGACGGGGAAGCCGACCCCGGAGCTGGAGCCTGCCACGCCCATGCCCGCCATGCGGGGCATCATGGGAATGGGGGTGGACTGGACGGGCCGGACGCTGGCCACGGGCTTCTCATCACCCCGAGCTATGGGACGCCTAGTGGATTCAAAACACACAAGGATGAGGATCATACACAGTCTGATGTGGTTCCGATGGCATGGTTGAATTTGGAGGCGAGAAGGGTGAATCTCATGAAACAAGTTTTAACCATGTCTGTAGAAAATAGTTACAAAACCATGATGCACCTGCAAAAATATACTATCGTTCTGAAGAGTAAGATGCACAGTTTATGTCAGTGTCTTATTTTTAATACATTTTCTTTAGAATTTTGTAAATGTTCACCCTTTATTCTCATTACCGAAATGCGTCCGGATTAAATTCTCAGGTCATTTTATACAAATTTATTTGAGAAAAAACAAACTTATTATAATAAAACAGAATGTTGCTGTAGTATTTCCATAAATTCATAACAAAGGTAAACTAGATGAAGTTTACATTTCACTATAATATTTATTACATAAAAATAGTGTCTGTGGACATGTCTCATTACCGTAACACTTTATCAAGTTCCTGTAAAAACTTAGTTTTTAAATAGAATTTTATTCACCCATGATGCATCATCTAGATGAGTTACCATGACCCTTTTCTAAGACACTCGAAATTGAGCTCAGGTGCGTCCTGTTTCCATTGATCATCCTTGAGATGTTTCTACAACTTGATTGGAGTCCACCTGTGGTAAATTCAATTGACCGGCACACACCTGTCTATATAAGGTCCCACAGTTGACAGTGCATGTCAGATCAAAAACAAAGCCACGAGGTCTAAGGAACCGCCATAGAGCTCCAAGACAGGATTGTGTCGAGGCACAGATCTGGGGAAAGATACCAAAACATTTCTGCAGCATTGAAAAGTCCAAGAACACAGTGGCCTCCATCATTCTTAAATGGAAGAAGTTTGGAACCACCACGGCTCTTCCTAGAGCTGGCTGCCCGGCCAAACTGAGCAATCGGGGGAGCAGGGCCTTGGTCAGGGAGGCGACCAAGAACCCGATGGACATTCTGACAGAGCTCCAGAGTTCCTCTGTGGAGAAGAGAGAACCTTCCAGAAGGACAACCATCTTTGCAGCACTCCACTAATCAGGCTTTTATGGTAGTGACCAGACGTAAGCCACTCCTCAGTAAAAAGGCACATGACAGCCTGCTTGGAGTTTGCCATAAGGCCCCTAAAGACTCTGACCATGAGAAACAAGACTCTCTGGTCTGATGAAACAAAGATTGAACTCTTTGGCCTGAATGCCATGCGTCACGTCTGGAGGAAACCTGGCACCATCCCGACAGTGAATCACGGTGGTGGCAGCATCATGCTGTGGGGATGTTTTTCAGCGGCAGGGACTGGGAGACTAGTCAGTATCGAGGCAAAGATGAACGAAGCAAAGTACAGAGAGATCCTTGATGAAAACCTGCTCCGATCAAGACCTCAGACTGGGGAAAAGGTTCACCTTCCAATAGGACAACGACCCTAAGCACACAGCCAAGACAACGCAGGTGTGGCTTCGGGACAAGTCTCGGAATGTCTTTGGGTGGCTCAGCCAGAGCTTGGACTTGAACCTGATCTAACATATCTGGAGAGAACTGAAAATGTCTATGCAGCGACGCTCCTCATCCAACCGGACAGAGAGGATCTGCAGAGAAGAATGGGAGAAACTCCCCAAATACAGGTGGCCAAGCTTGTAGCGTCATACCCAAGAAGACTCCAAGCTGCAATCGCTGCCAAAAGGTGCTTCAACAAGGTACTGAGTAAAGGGTCTGAATACTTATGTAAATGTGATATTACATTTGCAAACATTTCTAAAAACCATTTTTTTGCTTATGTGTAGATTAACGAGGGGGAAAACTATTCAATTCATTTTAGAATAAGGCTGTAATATAACAAAATGTGGAAAAAGTCAGGCTGAATTTTGTTTGGAATTCCGTGAATTTCATTTCGAGAAGCCCATGTTATCACACACACGATCCTGCAGCCACTAGCTAGCTTGTCACTTGACGTTTGAAGTTACCGCCATTCTGCCCGTGGAGCAGTGACAGTGTTCTATTGAGCAGCGACCACTCTTTGACCATGGCCATAATGATTCTATTTACTTTAATCATGCTTAATCCTCTGAGTAAACCGTCTAACTTTTAAACTATATACGATTCATAAACGATGAATGAAATCATTATGGGCGAACACCCTACAGAAAACCTAGTTATTTTGGCAAAAAAAGATTCAGAAGATGACAGAAAACAAGGTTCATTAGGGTAATGAGAAATTAGAAAATACATTTTAATATTTACATTTTACATCTACGAATTATGTTTGACTCAGGCCTTTTCATTAGGTAAGCAATGTTAAAATTATTAGAAATTGGTTTGTTTACAACTTTTTGGGACTTTGAAGACGGCGGAAATTGTGGTAAAATGCACAATATCTGATATATAAATATAATAATAATAATAGTATTATGAAAGACAAATACAGATCCTAATTCAAGTGATTTTTAGTGATTTTTTAATTTAGTGATTTTTGTTGTCAAATGCCAGTTGTGACAATGATCTAACGGGATCATTTGTTTAGATAGGCAGTAAAGATCGACAGATTTAAAGTTTTCATAACAAAAATCGGTAAATCTGCATTTTTGGATGACGATTATGGCCGATTACATTGCATTCCACAAGGAAACTGCGTGACAGGCTAACCACCTGTTACGCGAGTGCAGCAAGGAGCCAAGGTAAGTTGCTAGCTAGCATTAAACTTATCTTATAAAAAAAAACAATCAATCTTTACAAGTTAACTCCACATAGTTGATAATATTACTATTTTATCTAGCAGGTCCTGTGTTGCATATGATCAATGCGGTGCCTGTTAATTGATCATCGAATCACAGCCTACTTCGACGAACGGGTGATGACTTAACAAATGCACATTCTAAAAAAGCACAATTGTTGCACAAATGTACCTAACCATAAACATCTTTTGCCTTTCTTAAAATCAATACACAGAAGTATATATTTTTTTAAACCTGCATATTTAGAAGAAATTAATGTTAGCAGGCAATATTAACTAGGGAAATTGTGTCACTTCTCTTGCGTTCATTGCATGCATAGTAAGGGTATAATGCAACAGTTTGGGCCGCCTGGCTCGTTGCAAACTAATTTGCCAGAATTTTACATAATTATGGCATAACATTGAAGGTTGTGCAATGTTACAGCAATATTTAGACTTGGGGTTGATAACAGTTCCGTATTTCACTGAAAGATTAAAGGTTTTGTTTTCAAAATGATAGTTTCCGGATTTGACCATATTAATGACCAAAGACTTGTATTTATGTGTTTATTAAAGTCTATGATTTGATATTTGATAGAGCAGTCTGACTGAGCGGTGGTAGGTAGCAGCAGGCTCGTAAGCATTAATTCTAACTATACTGCATTTGCCAGCAGCTCTTCGCAATGCTTGATCACAGCGCAGTTTATGACTTCAAGCCTATCAACTCCTGAGATTAGGCACTTTAGTATTGCCAGCCTATTAGAACAACCAATAGTCATAGGTATATGAAATACAAATGGTATAGAGAGAAATAATCGATGAGTCATAATTCCTATAATAACTGCAACCTAATATCTATTTACTGGGAATATTGAACCACCAGCTTTCATATGTTCTAAGCAAGGAACTTAAACGTTAGCTCTTTTACATGGCACATATTGCACTTTTACTTTCTTCTCCAACACTGTGTTTTTGCATTATTTAAACCAAATTGAACATGTTTCATTATTTATTTGAGACAAAAGAAATAAAATCTATGTACTATATTAAGTTAAAATAATTGCTCATCGAGTATTGTTGTAATTGTCATTCCAAATTTTATTTAAAAAAAAAATGGAGAAAAATTAATTTGGCTGATTAATCTTCTTCTTCCGGGAGCTTCTTTTTTTGGTCCTCCAATAAATCGGTAACGGTGTTGAAAAATCATAGGTAGTAGTTTAGGCCTGCCAATTAGGCTTGCTCTGCCCTATTGAAGTATTTGCAGGTGCTTCCACATGGGTGTGGTTCCTGAGTTAATTAATCCATTAACATCCCATTATGCTTAGAGTCATGAAGAAAATACCCAGAAGAAGAGATCTCAGTGACGTTGAAAGAGAGGTCTCAAATGAGCATAGAGGGTTTAAAGAGTGTGTGTGTGTGTGTGTCTCAGTCACCAGATCTCAACCCAATTGAAGTCAGAAGTTTACATACACTTAGGTTGGAGTCATTACAACTTGTTTTTCAACCACTCCACACATTTCTCGTTAACAAACTATAGTTTTGGCAAGTTGGTTATGACATCTACTTTGTGCATGACGCAAGTAATTTTTTTCCAACAATTGTTTACAGATTATTTCACTATCACAATTCCATTGGGTCAGACGTTTACATACGCTAAGTTGACTGTGCCTTTAAACAGCTTGGAAAATTCCAGAAAATGTCATAGCTTTAGAAGCTTCTGATAGGCTAATTGACATAATTTACATAATTTGAGTCAATTGGAGGTGTACCTGTGGATGTATTTCAAGGCCTACCTTCAAACTCAGTGCCTATTTTCTTGACATCATGGGAAAATCAAAATAAATCAGCCAGCCAAGACCTCAGAAAAACAATTGTAGACCTCCACAAGTCTGGTTCATCCTTGGGAGCAATTTGCAAACACCTGAAGGTACCACGTTTATCTGTACAAACAATAGTACGCAAGAATAAACACCATGGGACCACGCAGCCGTCATACCGCTCAGGAAGGAGACGCGTTCTGTCTCCTAGTGATGAACATGCTTTTGTGCGAAA
Source organism: Oncorhynchus clarkii lewisi (assembly GCF_045791955.1). NCBI lineage: Eukaryota > Metazoa > Chordata > Actinopteri > Salmoniformes > Salmonidae > Oncorhynchus > Oncorhynchus clarkii. The sequence goes on from NC_092163.1 coordinate 38,896,995, forward strand.
AGTGCAAATCAATCCCAGAACAACAGCAAAGGACCTTGTGAAAATGCTGGAGGAAACAGGTACAAAAGTATCTATATCCACAGTAAAATCCTATATATTATATATATATTATATATATATAAAGTCCTATATCGACATAACCTGACAGGCCGCTCAGCAAGGAAGAAGCCACTACTACAAAACCTCCATAATAAAGCCAGACTACGGTTTGCAACTGCACATGGGGACAAATATCGTACTTTCTGGAGAAATGTCGTCTGGTCTGATGAAACAAAAATAGAACTGTTTGGCTGTAATGACCATCGTTATGTTTGGAGGAAAAAGGGGGAGGCTTGCAAGACGAAGAACACCATCCCAACCGTGAAGTACTGGGGTTGGCAGCATCATGTTGTGGGGGGTGCTTTGCTGCAGGAGGGACTGGTGCACTTCACAAAATAGATGGCATTATGAGGCAGGAAAATGATGTGGATATATTGAAGCAACAACTCAAGACATCAGTCAGGAAGTTAAAGCTTGGTCGCAAATGGACAATGACCCCAAGCATAATTCCAAAGTTGTGGCAAAATGGCTTAAGGACAACAAAGTCAAGGTATTGGAGTGGCCATCACAAAGATCTGACCTCAACCCTATAGAAAATGTGTGGGCAGAACTGAAAAAGCGTGTGCGAGCAAGGAGGCCTACAAACCTGACTCAGTTACACCAGCTCTGTCAGGAGGAATGGGACAAAATTCACCCAACTTATTCTGGGAAGCTTGTGGAAGGCTACCCGAAACGTTTGACCCAAGTTAATTAAACAATTTAAAAGGCAATACTAATTGAGTGTATGTAAACTTCTGACCCACTGGGAATGTGATGAAAGAAATAAAGCTGAAATAAATAACTTATTATTCTGACATTTCACATTCTTAAAATAAAGTGGCGATCCTCACTGACCTAAAACAGGGAATCTTTACTAAGATTAAATGTCAGAAATTGTGAAAAACTGAGTTTAAATGTACTTTGGTAAGTTATATGTAAACTTCTGACTTCCAACTATATGAGAGATTCTGGAGCGGAGACAGACAGTGTTTTTCACCAAATTATGGAATTTGTTGTGCAAACATTGTGTCACCTCCCTCCAATACAGTTCCATACACAAGTACAATCCATGCCAAGGAATATTGAAGCTGTTCTGGCTCAATCCCCTACTAAGACACTATGTTGGTGTTTCCTTTATTTTGGTAGTTACTGGTCTGTTAGTGCTGTGATAGCGCAGGTAAGAGAATGGAGAGATTGTCACTCACCAGTTGCGCTGGTTAAAGGCTGGGATGTTGATGAGGGTCTGGTCACTGGTTGGGTAGTAGTGGGCGTAGGAGGGGCGAGAGTAGGGCACGGAGGCACGCTTCTCGTCCTCGTAGCTCTTCTTAGCGGCTCTCTTCTCTGCTTTAGTGAGCTTGGACTCCTTCCGGTCCACCAGCAGAGACTCATGGTGGAAGGGTTCCTGGTGGGGTACAGATCAACGGGGTTGATCGATTCCACGTGTACCATAATAATGATGTACAGTGATGCATGACAGTGTGCATCTGTGAGAGAGTGAGTGTGTGAGCGTACCTTAGTGATGAGGTGGGGGTAGAGCTGGCAGGCTTGGCTGATGACTGTCTCCATCTCTTTGTGGGGCTGGGGAGGGGCTTTGGTCGAGTCAGGCTCTTCCTCTGCAAAGTGCAGCAGAGACTCCACCTCCTTGCGGGTGAACGTCAGAACTGGGTTCAGGTCATCCACCACGCGGTCTGAACACAACCAATCACAGTGTGTTATTGACCACTGAGACACAACCAATCACAGTGTGTCACTGACCAACTATAAACTGGGTGATTTGAGCCCTGAATTCTGATTGACTGAAAGCCATGGTTTATCAGACCACGGGTATGACAAAACGTTTCGTTTTACTGCTCTAATTATGTTGGTAAGCAGTTTATAATAGCAATAAGGCTCTTCGGTGGGTTTGTGATATATGGCCAATATACCACGACTAAGGGTTGTGTCCAGACACTCCGCGTTGCATCTTGCAAAAGAACAGCCCTTAGCCATGGTATATTCGCCACACCTCCTCAGGCCCAATTGCATAATTAGACTCTCCTGGCTTGTACTACGCTGTCATTCATAATTCAACTTCTACACGCTGCCATTCATTCTGATTTAAGTATCTCAAATTAATCCAGCAATTTCCACACACACACACACAGTCATATCGTGCATCACTGTACCCCCCCCCTTACCAGACATGCCCTGCTTGGAGACCTGTCGGTCGTAAATCTTCTTCTCCAGGGTGAAGTCACAGACCAGGCGGTAGATGTGGCAGGGCTTCTTCTGGCCGTAGCGGTACACTCGACACACAGCCTGGGCGTCGTGACACGGGTTCCACGACGCATCAAACACCACCACCCGGTTGGCCCCGATCAGGTTCACCCCCAAGCAGCCCGCCCTGCAAGTCACACAACACAGGCTTATTAACAACATGCACAAGTGTGTATGTTACCCTGTGTGTGTGTGTGCGTGTGTATATGCCTAAGTGAACAGCTGATCAAGTTCCCTGTTCAGCTGTTGACTTCTATGCAAAAGGAAGGGGGAATATATGCAATTGTGTGTGTGAAAATATGTCTAATTGAGTGTATTTGTCTTTGTTTACACAGGCAGCCCAATTCTGACCGTTTGCCCAATTATAGGCAAACGAGCTGATCTGATTGGTCAGAAGACCAATATGTGGAAAAATAATCAGAATTGGGCTGCCTGTGTTAACACAGCATTTGTTGTGTATTTGATTGAACAATATATAAGCATAGAAATATAATTATTAGAAAGGGCAGAAGCCATCAGATCACAGCAATTTCACTTCTATGCGTATCAGTGTGTGTACAGTCTAGTACCTCGTTGACAGGAGGAAGACCCACGTGGAGGTGTTCTCTGGGTCGTTGAACTGGTTGATGAGTCTCTCTCGCTCTGAAGCAGACGTACTCCCATCCAACCCTGGGGGTTGACAGACAAGACACATTCACATCAGCATCATGGGACGATTCCAGTCAAATCGTCTTCCGTTCCAAATGGCACCCTATTTCCCTATGTAGGGCTCTGGTAAAAAGTAGTGCACTGTGTAGGGAATAGGGTGCCATAAATACTTCACTAGTGGATCTAGTGTATTGCGGTGGTCAGTGCAGTAGGGGGCGGTATGACTTCATAAAGAAAAATAAAACACCTGGGCCGCCCAGATTCATTCATTGTTTTTTTTCCCGACTGAGATTATAACGAATGGACAGAGGTGACCTGATCCTAGATCAGCACTCCCATTCTGAGATTATGAAAATGGGCCCTGATGGTTGAGAAAATGGCAAAGTGAGAGTGTAGATGAGTAAAGTTATCAGTTTGAAGCCAAGTACATGTCACAGGACAATTTTCTGTGAAAACAACTCCGGTCTAATAGTCTGGAACAACAGAGTACGTTAGTGAGCATCTAAATTGGATCTGGGTTCACAGCTGAGCCGACACGGAAAGAGAGTCAAAGGGTTGCCATGGGCTCGACGACACTGACACCGTCCCGGGAGTAGTGGTTGCCATGGGAACCGGGTCGTGTGGACGACGACTCACTGTAGTAGTTGATGTTGCGGACCCAGGTCTGGTTCTGGCCATGGTTGTTCGGGGAGACACGGCCTGCTGGTATTGGCCGTCTGGTCAGGAAGTCTTCAATGACGGTCAGGGTGGACAAGCTCTGGCTGATGGACACACACACGTTAAAAACACATTCAAGTCAGTTAACTTCAACCATATGGATACTTCTAGGTTAAAAAGCAAAAACACACATTTCCGTCCTCTGCAAGAAAAAGGTCAATAACGTTAGAGTAGAAGAGTACACTTCATTCAAACCGACGATGTACATAAACACACTCCAAAAGAGCCGTAGGACTAGATCCAACCTGAAGACCAAGATCTTGTCTCCTCTGATCACGCTCTCGTCGATCAGATGGAAGAGCAGCAGCATCTTGGCTGAGTTCTCCAGAACTCCAGTCTGGTAGTTGCTCATGATGTCCTTGGCCTGAACAGAGATGGAACAGGACAGGAAGTGGGTGAGTGAAGCTGTCCATTCTTTCACACCAAGGGGAGGTCTAACGTTTTACAATATAACGTTAGAATAGGGCTGTGGTCGTTCATGACATTGTCAGCCGGTGATTGTCAAGTAAATAACTTCCGGGTCTCACGGTAATTGACTGTTAATTACCAGAAAAACATTTAGCATTTCCTGGCTTCCACACACAGCCTACAAGCCAGTGATGCAGACCTTTGGAACAAAAACATTTTAAAATGTATAATAAATCCATATAATATAGCCTACACCATCACAATAAATCAATTATTTATTTTAGACAGGTCTATTTCAGAAGAACAGAATAGCAAACTGAGTTGTCCTTGTTGGGCCCTGATCTGGCTATGCCATATGGCTGTGGGCTATACCAGTTCATTTAGAAGACAAGATTTGCTTAGAATTTTGTGGCATTATTTTATATTATGAAGAATAGAATTGAACATAGCTCAATAAAATGAAGGATCTTTTCTCCAAACGATTTGGGGGAGTGCGCACATACGGCTATTCTGTGTTGAGAGGTTAACAAAGAGACAAGTACTCCAATATGCTTAATTTAGAGTTATTAATGTAACTTTAGTTGTGATACAAACTTTGCGCTATATGTTTTTATTTTTAATACATTCTAAGGATGCATGATGCAACTAATGATGATTTGAAAAAAATCAGCTTGAAAAGGTATGAGCTCTGCTTTGTTGTTTTTTGCACAGGCTGTCCACACTTCATCAGTCTCTCATTCACAATCTGACAAGTCCTTGATAATGCCACAAAATTTCTTTGTGTGGCTGTAATGCCATCTAAACAAATCCATGCCTTTTGCAGCCAGTGGCCATTGTGCCCTTGGGCTGAATATAAGAGTTACTTTTCCCCACTGCGTGCCGAAGCACCTCTCTCACGCACATGGCTCTCAGTCATGTGATCGGGTCTTTCTCACAGGCTACAAGTGAAGACAGACACATCGGGGACACAACTGCGCTCGTCCTTATCCAATTCCAAGGTGCATATTGAAGACATTGGAAGAACGAACAATCCACATTTACCAAAAAAGATGAGTAGGCCTAACGAACAGCAAAAGCACTAGCCTATGTCAATCTATTATCCCCCACAGTACAAAAGTTGACCTATTCTGTGCGAGAAATAAATATTCAAAACAGTCCGGGACAGTTGTGGGATGCAATAGATCCCAATTAATACAATCACTATCATAAAAAACAACTGTTTTAAGCAATGAGCCTGACGCAACAGAATAGAACGTTTAGCATAAAATGTTGACAACCTATTAGGCTATTTCTTCACATTATAAGCACATCAATGTGCACACGGCAGTAGGCTACAAGCGCAAATGTTCCATTAGCAGGAAAACACCAATCTCAAAAGTGCACACAAATACAATTACGCATATAATACTTTTATTAAAAGGTGTATTTTTAATGGTGAAAATGATCATCCCCAAACTTGAAACCAGTGGTGTAAAGTACTTAAGTAAAAATACTTTAAAGTACTACATAAGTCATTTTGGGCTATCTGTACTTTACTATTTCTATTTTTGCCAACTTTTACTTTTAATTCACAACATCCCCCCAAAAAATAAATTGACTTTTTACTCCATACATTCCCGGACACCCGAAAGTACTCATTTTGAATGCTTAGCAGGACAGGAAAATGGTCCAAATCACACACTTATCAAGAGAACATCCCTGGTCATCCCTACTGCCCCTGATCTGGTGGACACACATGCTTCATTTGTAAATTATATCTGAGTGTTGGAGTGTGCCTCTGGCTAAAAACAAGAAAATGGTGCTGTGTTTGCTTAATATAAGGAATTTGAAATTATTTATACTTTTGATACTTAATACTTAAATCCAAATACTTTTAGACTTTTACTCAAGTGATATTTTACTGGGTGACTTTCAATTGAGTAATTTTCTATTAGGGTATCTTTGCTTTTACTCAAGTAATGACAATAGGGTACTTTTCCCACCACTGCTTGAAACTCAATCGCTGCATATGTAGTGGTTCCTCCTTCAAACGTTGCAGCGTACTGCGGCGCAGCTTGCATGGTGCCGCAGAATTCTATGGCAGGTTATTTAAGTGTGAACCACTGGTACTATTAATGCTAGTTAGTGCTAGTTTGACCACCAGAAGGCATCTTTGAGAAGCATTTGGTAGCCTTCAATAAATGGCTGTACTAGAGACCGGGGTTCAATTCCCCGATGGGGAGGAAGGAGTAGGCTGTCCTTGTAAATAAAAACAAATTCTTAACTGACTTGTCTCGTTAAATAAATCCTATTGCTTCGAACTTCAATATGCTCTATTTATAAATAAGACCTACACCACATTACTCAACACTAGTGAGACTCATGTCGCCAACAGTAGGCCTACAGTATATCGAAAAACACGACGTGACTCTCGGCCAATAATTACATATAGAGGATTGGAGGATATTTCTGTAATTCAGTGGTAATTCAGGGATATTTATTCCCATAGTAATTCGTTATGGATCAATAACTAAAAAAACATCGACATTTTGAAAGAGTATTTTTATAATTTTATTAACGAACGCATAAAGATGCCATTATTAGTTACATTGTTTTAGTTTGAACCTGCAGACTGGTACTAAGAACAGAACAGCGGGAACGTTTCCCTAGTCAGCGTCATTACTAGTGCAATGCCCCTTAAAGTGTGGCAGGATGGGGCCAAGGGTATTAAACCAGCATCTGTAGCAACACAGCTTGCAGTACTTTGCAGTGTCTTATAGACCATTGCGCCACTCGGGCTCTGTACAACATGAACGGTCGGAAGTGACATAGGATTATTTTGCTCTTACTGTAGCACTAACAAAATAAAAGATTAACAACCTTACTGTAAGAACAGTTTTAGTAAGAAATATTGAGGTCGAGCACAATTATCAGTTTCTATTTAGGTTTATGTCACCCATTCATTGTCAGTTAGTGACACAGTAGGACCCAAAAAGCATAATCAGTGCTCCAAGTCCCCCCTTGCGCTGGTCTGGAGGAATGAAGTGGTGACGCAGGGTACCGTACTAAAAACAGGGTACAGTACTAAACCAAGAATTACCTCCAAGTCCCACGGCGTAATCTCGCAACTTTTAAAAGGAGGAACCACTGTATGCCAGTTAGGCTCTATACCTGTTAAGAAGTTATTTGGCCACTTTAGTTGTGATACAAACCTGATCAAAACATATAGGCCTATGAGTTAGGCTACATGAGGTGTGATACAAACCTGATCAAAACATATAGGCTTATGGGTTAGGCTACATGAGGTGTGATACAAACCTGATCAAAACATATAGGCCTATGAGTTAGGCTACATGAGGTGTGATACAAACCTGATCAAAACATATAGGCCTATGGGTTAGGCTACACGAGGTGTGATACAAACCTGATCAAAACATATAGGCCTATGGGTTAAGCTACACGAGGTGTGATACAAACCTGATCAAAACATATAGGCTTATGGGTTAAGCTACACGAGGTGTGCGAGTAAGATTTGAAAAAGGTAAATTAAAAAAAAAAAAAACATGCACTGTTTGCCTTAAGCTGGGCATCATTCAAAAGTGATAATATATAAATGATAGTGATAGGCTAATATTGTCACTCATTCTTGATTTAATCTTGTCTTTACATATACTAAATAATATATGTGTGAAATTTGTTTTGATTTATAATGTCTCATTATCATGCACCGAGCTCAAAACAGGGCCAGCGGGGGGAAAAAAGGAATCTATGCACTTAAATAGTGAATGGAGGACGCTTCTCCCACGGTTCATTTTCATGCCAGCCTGGTAGGCTATAATCCTGTTTTATAGAGAAGTAATGTGCTTAATATTAGGAAGGCTGAGAAATAAATATAGTAGGCCTAAACTATAGAAAGCTGATGGGGTCCTCCTCTTTTTAATAGTGGCCATCCCTCTGTTTTCTCCCACAATTGCATAGCCTATAGAGAGGTTGCGCAACATGAGCACATGGGCTCTCACGAAGTGTTTGATTTGATATTTGAGAACATTTGCATTGATGTCAGAGTGATTAGAGAGACAATAGAGTGCTGAGTATCAGGCAGTTAGCAAGTTTGGTAGGCTACTAATGACCATCAGCAGCATCAGAGCTTGGAAAAGCCTAATTACCATGACTAAACGGTCACATGGAATTTGACTGCCATCATGACTCGTGACCGCTGGTGTGGCGTAAATACAGTCAAAGTAACAGCCCTACGTTAGAATCCCCACAGTGGAAATTCATGCAATAATTTTGCAATAATGGTGTTATTTTTTCATTTTTCCCAACACTAAGGTAGCCTGGTTTAACTAGACACAGCAACGTTCAATGTGGTTTGACCAGGCTAACTCAGGAGAAGTACCTGACAAAATTCCAGCCAACCAACCAGCGGGTGGGTTGGGAGGACAGAGACAGAGAGAGGTGTCAAGGCGTACCCATTCGTAGGTGATGACCTGATTGGCTCTCTCCTGGATGGGGTTGAGCGGGGGCAGGGTGATGTTGGACCGGCTGTTGGCCGAGTCGGCCGCTTTGGCCTTCAGGCCAGCGCCAGGGCAGCGGGGGTTGGTGGCCGCCGTGATGTCATCCAAGTCCAAATCCTGCTCGTTGGCCAGGTTCTCCTTCTGAAGGGTCTCATAGAGCACGTCAGGGTGGTTCCAGATCTACACACACACACACACACGATTAATGAACAGACTACAATAATGTTACTCTGGTCCAGGTGTCAAGAGTAGGCTGATTAGCCTGACTGCTTTAAAGGGACAGTTCACCCAAATTACATGTTGGTTTCCTTATCCTGTAAGCAGTCTATGGACAAGCTATGACAGCAATCCATGCTTCGGTTTTGTTTACCTGGGCACTGTCTCCAAATGCTAACTTTTTAGAATTTGCAGCACAAATCCAATACAAGACAATATCCCCAGAATTAGCATTTGTCCCTGCGTTTCATCTCCAAATCATCCGAAATTGTGTAGCTGCTGTTGCCTGGCTCTCTGTGTGTCTGTCTGCCTGCCTAACCCCACAGCACCAGTGAAGTCATCTCAGACTAACCTTGCAGCAGACGCAGAAGGCCTTCAGCGGGTTGAGGCCCAGCCAGCCGCTGTTACCTGCCTCTCTGAAGCGGTCCATAAACTCGGCGTAAAGGGCCCTCTGCAGGGGCGACAGGCGCACCATGATCACGTGCTCGTCCTTGGAGGGCAGCTGGTCCCTCAGCACATCGTGGCCTCGCCTGGGACAGACACGGAGGAAACAACGCGCAAAGATCAGCTTAGTACTAGAACGTATACCTAGACAATTCAAAGAGCTATAGGAGAGAGTAGGGGCTAGGGGTTGATTTGGGATTGGGTCACCCAAAATCTTCTCCCTAAACACCAGTAAGGCTGTTCTCTGCTCTTGAGTAATGCGATAATGGGTCGTATATGTATGACCCTCGATACATATGGCTATTGGACAACTTGAGATCAGGATTTTGGTCAGGGGAAAGGGTTGTACAAATAATATGTGAATCGAGGATAATGTGAGCAAAGTGGGAATTCTTGATTAAGTCAGGAGAAATCCTATTTGTGGAACTTACCTCTGGACGAACCCCTCCAGCAGGCTATGCAGCACGTGGCTTCTGTATCTCATCAACCTGGCGTCCTGTGGCGTGCTGTCCACACACTGCCCGTTCAGAATGGGCCTCTCGAACATGTTACTGAACTCCTGCCTGGTGCCCAGGAAGTCAGGCCTGACAAAGTCCACCATGCACCAGTACTCTATCAGGTTGTTCTGGAGGGGGTAGCCCGTTAGGACCACGCGTCGCCTGGAGCGAATGTTCTTCAGGGCCTGCGAGGTGCTGGCGTGGTAGTTCTTGATGCGGTGGCCCTCGTCACAGATTACCACGTCTGGACCGGGCCTGGCCAGCGCCTTCTCGATACCTGGGTGGGTAGGTGGAGAGGTAGAGAGAGCGCAAAACACAGGTTGAGGAAATGTATGGAGGAGTAGAGCGAGAGTGTAGGTGTGTGAGAAAGGAGAGAGTAAAACACAGCTTACAGGAATGCCTGATGAATAAATCAAATAACACCGTTCTCTAATGTACTATCAGTAGTGATTAATACCATCATTTTCATTCACTATGATGTTATTGATGTGCAGAAAATACATCAGCCTTGGCATTTGAATAAATGGTAATTTATGCAGATATCGATAACGCATTATTCTCCAACGTCAACTCTCTATTTCTCATTTTCAATGGATCAGGGGTTTCTTGTAGGAGTTCTGATCTAGGATCAGATTTGCCTTCTAGATCACTATGAATAATATTAGATGGACAGGTGGGACCTGATCCTAGATCAGCACTTCTACTCAGACGACTACGGCCCTAGATCCACCTACAGCGGGCCCCACAGCAACCTCTAACCCCTGACCTTTCATGAGCTCCTGCTGCCTGTCCTCTTCGTCCAGGTCGATGATGACGGGTCCCTGGGGCTTCTTGGACTTCCTCTTCCTGCCCGTCACAAAGCTCTTCTTCAGGGACAACAGGCGGTACATCTCATAACCCATGAGGAGCACGCCCCCGTCACGTGACCAGTCCTCCACTACCTTAGCCCGGGCCACCGTGGTTCTGTAGGGCGCACACACACGTCAAAATTGGTAAACACGCACACATACTAGTTAGTGCGTTTTGTGTTATGGATATAACACACACAAGTGTGTTAGCTAGCTCTACTATATTATGTTACGTACTTGTGCTCATCATTGAGGATGTGGACTCTGAAGGTGCGTCCTGCGACTGCGGCAGGGTCACTATCAGGGGGCAGGGCCTCTTGTGATGGGAGCCACAGGTTAAACTCTGCCAACCAGTTCTGGAGCGTGTTCACCTGGGGGAGAGAGAGAGAAAAAGCTAGATAGATGTATGCATACACACACAAGACAGACAGCGATACCGACAGACAGGGGAGATGCAGAGAGAGAGAGAAAGGAAGAGAGACAAAGAGAAACACACACACACACACTCACTCAAACCACACACCCAACCACTCTCTCTATCCGTGAACTCACAGGGACGATGGCCAGTACGGTGTGGGCCCCGGTGTGTCGCAGCAGGATGTCTATGAAGGAGATGACCTGCAGGGTCTTACCCAGGCCCATGCTGTGGGCCAGGATACAGCCAAACCCGCTGCTGCCCTTGTAGCGCTCCAGAGACTCCACCAGGTTGTCATAGAGGAACCGGATCCCACCAACCTGGGAGGGAGGGGAAAGAGAGATGGAAAGCAACGGGTGAGAGCGAGAGGTGAATCAAGAGCCGAGTGAAGAGGAGATTGGCGATGGAAAAAGTGAATGGTGTCACGTCTGAACTATCTTCATACGTGTACGGTAGAGTACACCTTGGCCTCCGCGTTTCACGGTGCAGGGTAAGGGCTAACAGGCATGCTACACTGGCCGTGTTACTTTTGCAGAGCGGGAGACGCTCCCCCCGAAAAATGGCAATGAAGCCTAAGCGTAAAATTACACCAGTTCTTTTTTGTCACGAATTCGATACTTGGCTCACGCCCCGAGACCACCTTGACAAACAAAGTGGTTCACGCTCTGCTCCCTCCGGCTAAAGTCACGCGTCCACTGCAGCAGCTAGAAGACTAGGACCTGTTTCCCAGACATTGCTTGACGTTAGTCCTTGACTTAAAAACACTTTCAATGGAGATTAACCAGTGAGAAGGTAGGTTTTTTAAATCCAGGACTAGGCTTAATCTGTGTACGGGAAATTGGACCGTAGTGACGGCCCAGTGGAGCTCCCCTGTACTACCTGGTGAGGTTTGACTGCACGAGCCAGCTGTGGGACGAGGTACAGGTCTTCCTCCTCCGCTGGGTGGTTGATGTTGACCAGGACCCTCCCCTGGGCATCTGGTTGGTTGAGTGAGTCGTTGATGTGCGCTCCGCTGCTCTCCTCCGTGCCCCCCGCACCTTCATCCTCATTGGCCGATTCGCTGCTGATCGGCAGTGTGTCGTCGTCCCCAGAGCTCAGCTCGATCACGTCTGGGTTGTGGAAGAATTTGATTGAATTTGATGTATTTATTTATTTTTGGGAGGGTAAAAAACAAGCAGTTAAAAATGTAAAAACTGAAGGCTTTATAACACACTTATTTCCAATGTAGAGACGGCTTGGTCCAGAGCAGGGGAATGTATATCTATCTATTCATGACATTAACCGTTCATAACCTGACAGCTAAAAATGACATTATGACTCACATAGATTAAGTAATTATGAGGTTTGTGCTCCCTCTAGATACAGCATTTTTAGTACTAACCAAGAACTGTGTATATGTTCCTGTTTGTCTAACCAAGGATCCTTATAACTAGGTTTTACCTAGAATGGCTGGCTCTAAGCCTGTAGTGTAGATAGTAGGGTTGTCACAATACCTGTATCACTATACTCCGAAGTAGCATGGCAAGGAATCAATAAAATAAGAAGCGGACTTCGTTTCTCAAGGAAACACACAGCCTTGTGTCGTCACCCAGTCATATTTGTTCATTTCCCAAGCTATTGGCACACAAAACATGTCACTGGGATAGTTTGGGATTTTGGCAATGAGGACATTTATCTACTTCCCCAGGGTCAGATAAACTTGTGGATACCATTTTGGTTTGAAAGAAGTCGCTAGCGTTAGCGCCATTGCTAACTAGTGTTAGCGCAATGACCAAGTCTATGGGAACAGCTAGCATGCTAGCTGTTCCTGTAGACTTCCAAAACTACCTCTAACCTTCACACTGGATGAAGATACATACATGGTATCCACAAGTTAATCTGACCCAGGGGAAAGTAGATGAAGGGCCTCACTGACAGAATTCCAAACTACCCCTTTAAAAAAGGACCAAATAGTGAAGTCTGCTTTGTGTTTTTGCCATGGAAATTTGAGTAACGTGATATAGTTAACGTGATACTGGTAACGTGATATTGGTAACGTGATACTGGTAACGTGATACTGGTAACGTGACAACCCTACTAGACAGAGGGTGATGGTTGTTCCCTCCGTTTTAGCAGTCCTTCTACTGGTCTTACCGTCTCTGATAGTGGGTGTGATAGTGGGGATAGCTGGTGGCTTGGCGTCCTCCTCCTCCTCCTCCTCTCCACTGCTGTCGCTGCTGTCCAGGCAGATTACGTCCTGCCTGGCTAGGAAAGCCGCCTCTAACGACCCCTGGCCCTGAAACTCCTCCTCTCCAGGCCTCCCTGGCACCGCTTCCACTGGAGGGGGAGATGAGAGAGGAGAGATGAGAGAGGAGAGAGGGAGATGAGAGAGGAGAGAGAGCGCACCGACCATTGTTGCTATTTTTTTTTACTTTGACAACTTAAGGGATTTAACGTTCCATGTGAATAAAGTAAGAGAGAGAGACAGAGAGAGAGACATGCAAAGACAGGAAATAAGTAAGAGGTTAGGAAAATAAATCTCCGTTGACCATGGGGTGGAAGAATTAGGGCTCTATAAAATCGGTGTTGTGGAGAACGCAGACGGAATCCATACAGTAAAACTGCATTCAACCATATTAAAACATTCACTGAACTTGGTAGGAAATCAACCGAATGTATTCAAGCTTATTAGAAAAGTAATTTGTTTGCCCAAATGAATCATAAGACATTAACAAAATGCATCAATGATTCATATTTTCCTGCAACTTTCTGAAAGGGCACAGGAATGCAGTCAGCGATTAGATAACCTGTCCGAGGTGATGCTGATGACAGTCATCTTCTAGTAGAGATGGAATGGATTTCCCCAAAACATTCTCAACTAAATGTTAACTACAAAGTAGACTATGTTTTCATTTTAATGGTCAAAAGAGCAGTTTCTCAAGAAATCATTTTGATAGGACTGTATGGGAGTGGTCTGAGCGAGGAGGGGGAAACTAAAAACAAGCTGTTATTGGCAGAGAGGTTTGGAAGTCTTCTAATTCACAAACTCTGCCATCACATGAGAAGTATAGAAACGTCGCTAACCAAACAATGGCCTCTCTGCTGGTGCACAATTTAATTAAAGTGTCACTACACCCGAAAATCTGCATTTCTTAGATTTTCTGAGACCTCAAAAGTGGTCTCCTGATGTGGTTTAAGCAGTGTTGGGGATTTACAACATCCAATTGGGTTGTTTTTCTATTATTAAAAAAAAGTGTGATTTTGAGAGAAAAAAACATGAACATTTGAAAAAACTTGAACCTGGAAAAACAAAATAGAGAAAAATGGAATTTGGGCAAAAAATAAAGTTGTAATATTTTATAGGGCCCTACAGAATCCTTTGTATGACAAACCACGAAATGGAGCCCCTCTATGACAGTCAGTGTCCAGAGGGCTTCAGGCTGAAATAGGACTCTCACCTGCTGGAGAAAACTCTTGGACGGGTGGTGCCATGAAGTCCTTCCTCTGCTGCTCCAGACGCCTCAGCCTCTCTAACTCCTCCTGCTGGGCTGCTTTGGTCACTGCCTCCATCTGGTGCTCCTTCAGCAGCGTCCTGTTGGGAGGAGAGGAAGATGGGTTAGAGGAGAGAAGAATGGGTTACAGGAGAGGACAGGGAGAGGGCGTTAGAGGAGGACAGGGGGAGGGCGTTAGAGGAGGACAGGGGGAGGGCGTTAGAGGAGGACAGGGGGAGGGCGTTAGAGGAGGACAGGGGGAGGGCGTTAGAGGAGGACAGGGGGAGGGCGTTAGAGGAGGACAGGGGGAGGGCGTTAGAGGAGGACAGGGGGAGGGCGTTAGAGGAGGACAGGGGGAGGGCGTTAGAGGAGGACAGGGGGAGGGCGTTAGAGGAGGACAGGGGGAGGGCGTTAGAGGAGGACAGGGGGAGGGCGTTAGAGGAGGACAGGGGGAGGGCGTTAGAGGAGGACAGGGGGAGGGCGTTAGAGGAGGACAGGGGGAGGGCGTTAGAGGAGGACAGGGGGAGGGCGTTAGAGGAGAGAAGGAGGACAGGGGGAGGGTGTTAGAGGAGAGGGGGACAGGGGGAGGGCGTTAGAGGAGAGAAGGAGGACAGGGGGAGGGTGTTAGAGGAGAGAAGGAGGACAGGGGGAGGGTGTTAGAGGAGAGAAGGAGGACAGGGGGAGGGTGTTAGAGGAGAGGGGGATGGGTTAGAGGAGGACAGGGGGAGGGCGTTAGAGGAGAGAAGGAGGACAGGGGGAGGGTGTTAGAGGAGAGGGGGACAGGGGGAGGGCGTTAGAGGAGAGAAGGAGGACAGGGGGAGGGTGTTAGAGGAGAGAAGGAGGACAGGGGGAGGGTGTTAGAGGAGAGGGGGACAGGGGGATGGGTTAGAGGAGGACAGGGGGAGGGCGTTAGAGGAGAGGAGGAGGACAGGGGGAGGGCGTTAGAGGAGAGAAGGAGGACAGGGGGAGGGCGTTAGAGGAGAGAAGGAGGACAGGGGGATGGGTTAGAGGAGAGGGGGACAGGGGGATGGGTTAGAGGAGGACAGGGGGAGGGCGTTAGAGGAGAGAAGGAGGACAGGGGGAGGGCGTTAGAGGAGAGAAGGAGGACATTAGAGGAGAGAAGGAGGACGTTAGAGGAGAGGGGGACAGGGGGATGGGTTAGAGGAGAGGGGGACAGGGGGATGGGTTAGAGGAGAGGGGGACAGGGGGATGGGTTAGAGGAGAGGGGGACAGGGGGATGGGTTAGAGGAGAGGAGGAGAGGTGGACAGGTTAGAGAAGAGAAAGAGAGAACAGGGGGATGGGTTAGAGGAGAGGGGGACAGGGGGATGGGTTAGAGGAGAGGAGGAGAGGTGGACAGGTTAGAGAAGAGAGAGAGAACAGGGGGATGGGTTAGAGGAGATAGGGTGGTTTCAATCCCTTGTTATCAAACAGATGAGTGTACCTACCTGATGTTCTTCCTCATGTGTACTGTCTTCGAGGGTTTAGCAGGCTTAGGCTCCTTAGACTTAGAGGTTCTCGGTTTCTTCTTTTTGCCAACTGAGGTCTTGTCCTTGCTGGGGGTCTCAGGACAGGACGAAGGGGCCTGGGACTTTGAGGCCCTCGGTTTCTTCTTCTTGCCCGCAGATGGCTTGTCCTGGCTGGGGCTCTCAGGGCGAGAAGGAGGCTGGGAACTGGGGCCAGAGGGGGGCTGGGAGCGAGACTCAGGCCTAGAGTTGGGCCGGGAGGAAGCCCTGGAGTGGGGCTGGGAGGTTGGCTGAGACGGGGGCTCAGAGGGAGTCTTTTCTGAGGGTGAGGTAGCTGAGGGGGAGTCCCTCCCTCCCTGGGTCTCCGTCTCTGTACTGCCCTGGCCACCCTCTGGCCAATCTGTGGGAGAGAGGAGCAAAGAATGACAATCAATCAACTAATTCTAAAGTCCAGGCCTGGGCTTAATCTGTGTCTGGTCAATGAGCTGAAGAATCTCCAATGAACAAGATTCTTAGTTCAGGATCAGGCTTAATGATTTATCAGGGAAACCATCCCTAAATCCTAACTCTTGTATTGTTTACTGGGCCAACTGATCATCTTCTCTATGGTCCATTCATGACCGTTACTGTCCGGCCCCAGTCAGACAGACGTGAGTGTCCGGCCCCAGTCAGACAGACGTGAGTGTCCGGCCCCAGTCAGACAGACGTGAGTGCCCGGCCCCAGTCAGACAGACGTGAGTGCCCGGCCCCAGTCAGACAGACGTGAGTGCCCGGCCCCAGTCAGACAGACGTGAGTGCCCGGCCCCAGTCAGACAGACGTGAGTGCCCGGCCCCAGTCAGACAGACGTGAGTGCCCGGCCCCAGTCAGACAGACGTGAGTGTCCGGCCCCAGTCAGACAGACGTGAGTGTCCGGCCCCAGTCAGACAGACGTGAGTGTCCGGCCCCAGTCAGACAGACGTGAGTGCCCGGCCCCAGTCAGACAGACGTGAGTGCCCGGCCCCAGTCAGACAGACGTGAGTGCCCGGCCCCAGTCAGACAGACGTGAGTGCCCGGCCCCAGTCAGACAGACGTGAGTGCCCGGCCCCAGTCAGACAGACGTGAGTGTCCGGCCCCAGTCAGACTGACGTTACAGACAGTGTCGGTCCTCCCAAATGGCACCCTATTCCCTTAAATAGTGCACTACGTCTAACCAGTCAAAAGTAGTACACTAGGAATAGGGTGCACTCGTACACAGTATCTGCGCACGTGCACGGTTCCCTCCGCTGCAATGTAAAAGCACGTAACAGCTGCGGCATTACAACAGCGTAGTTCAGCCTGGCGCTTTCAGTTGACGCGGAGAGAAGCGCAACTCCGCTGTTCACAACGTGCACCCCCGACTTCAAGTCTTTAGATTGAATTAGAACCACTTCTAGAATGTCTTCTGTTCTGAACCAGTACTAATTGTGAGTATTAAGTCGGAGGCAAGACACCAGCCATGTCACTCACCGACTGCATCATCTTCATCATCCCCATCGTTGTCACCCTCATCTTCATCCTCAATCTCCTCCTCCTCCTCCTCCTCCTCTTCCAGATCCTCGTCTTCGCTGTTAACGCTGGGGTCCAGGTCGCTTCCTGAGATGGCCTCTTCAGACATGACGTCCTGCAGGGCTCAGAGAGCATTACCTACACACATAGTCACTGGGAGTACCTGCAATACAATACACATCACTTAAAGCCAACGGTCAAACAAAGCACAACAAAATGGAGACCCCCTTTAAAAATGGATAGTTCACCTCGGCTAAATCAAGGTAAGGAAACCAATATGTGGCCAATTCCACGGTAACAGAATCACACAGACTCAGATTGGTATGCCAAACAACAACCATTGATTTCAAAGTTGAACTCCATGCACAAGGACTACTTTACAAAAACACATTTACTATAAAAACAGTGCAGATACGAAGTTCGGTAACAACATTTCTGCATAATCTCCCTCAGTTTTTTACGTGTCCACATTTTCCCAAAAACCTAGGCTAAATCAAGGTAAGGAAACCCTATCCCAACCCCATCCCAAAAACTGAAATATCTGCTGCGAATTAAAGATTCAACGATATCTGCAGAAAGAATGGGGTGTCAGCTATGACATAGCGAGTTGAAAAAAAAAATCTATTATGGTTATTGAACTACATTAAGCAAAGGAAGGAAAGGGGGGATACCCAGTAAGTTGTACAACAATGCATTCAACTGAAATGTGTCTTCCGCATTTAATCCAACCAAAATGAAGTGGATTTAAACCCGGTAACAGAATTACATCATGGGTCCCTGAGCTGTACTATACAGAAACTATGGATATGGATATGAATGTCATGGTGATGTACCCTGAAGATGAACACAAAAAGGTGGAAATATGCAATATCCTCCTTTGCATCTTTGAGTATTATTCTACACACATATTTTTATGAGCCCCACCCCAAAACAAGAGGTTGGTCCAGACTGGACCAAATCTGAACCAATCATTAACTAGGCAAGTCAGTTAAGAACAAATTCTTATTTACAATGACGGCCGACCCCGGCCAAACCTGGATGACGCCGGGCCAATTGTGTGCCGCCCTATAGGACTCCCAATCACGGCCGGGTGTGATGCAGCCTGGATTCAGGTACTGAACCAGGTTACTGAACCAGGTACTGAAGTGACACCTTTTGCACTGAGATGCATTGTCTTAGACCACTGCGCCACTCCAGAGCCCTCAACAAGTTTGGACATCAAAGTACAGCACAGTAGAGCGCAGAAGAGTAGAGTACAGTAAAGTAGAGTTTAGTACAGTAGAGTTCAGCACAGTACAATACAGAACATAGTGTGCTCAACTTGTGTGTTCTACTGTGTACTGTACTGAACTCTACTGTACAGTATTGTATTGTACTGTACTCTAATTTTCTTTACTGTACTCCACTGTGCGGTATAACAAAACTCCGGTACCTTTTAGATACTAGAACATGAAAAATGGTTTGGTACTAGAATTCTTGTTACTTTCGGTACTTCTGTCAAATGTGTCTCACAGCTCAAGTCTGTACCAGCGCAGCCGACGTACCCCTTATAGCGCGAGCGCACTGTGCCTGCTCCACTTAGCCTGCATCATGTTAGCTCCCCACTCACGCGGCACAGAAGTTAACACACTTGAATAACGCGACACGGCATTGTGAAACTGTTAATTGCTGTTTGCAAAACAATGTCCATACAGGCTAGTCTGGCTAGAACACTTTACCATGCAAGACGATACCGGTATCTTCCAGCTTTGTAGGCGAACTATCCTTGCTAGCTTACAGCTGAAGCCAACATCAATTCCCTACCCCAGTACTTTGTTCGCAAATCATTACGCTAAATATTCTGACTTCAAAGCTGATCGGCCTCTCACTCACGTCTCTCCCAAAGATGATCTATTGCCTCAGCGAACTGACTAGGACTCCGACGGGCTGCTCCCCTCTTGCCTTGTGAATGACGTCATTACGGGTTAAAGAGACAACGCTCACTTTTATAAAAAATAAACTACTTCTATGCAAATGATGTTGAACAGTACAAGAAATTAAGTACCAAATTGAAGGGAAACGGATTGTCATCTGTAGCCCCATGAAATAAGCCCAAAACAAGCTCAATAACTCAATGCATGCACACACTCACTCCTGTTGAATATGCATTCACCTGTATTGTGAATAGGCTTAGGCTACATCTTGACTTACCCAGTTCTTCAAGAAATATACCATTCAAATACAATTATTACCATTGTTATGTAGTTAAATTGCTAAAATCTAAGTCAAATTGATTTGTGTAATTGATTCATTAATGCATACATGGCTGTCTCTGAAAAATGTCACGGAAAAAAAATATTGGTATTGAACTCAAAAGATGCCCACCGATTGAACAGAGGAGTAGATGAGTTTATCTGTCTGGACCAAATGCCATTCTGTGACTTTGGCTAATATGCATTTTTTTCCTTTCAACGGTATCGTTTTGGTATTGAGTATTGTGATACTAATCTGGTATGGAAGTAGAAAATGCTGGTATCGTGACAACACTACTGTACTCTACTGCAGTGTTTCCCAACCCTGGTCCTCCAGTATCCAACACTACACATTTGTATCATAACACTGGACAAGCACACCGGATTAAATTTGTCAACAAATCAGCAAGCCTTCCATGAGTTGAATGAGGTGTGTATGTCAAGGGCTACAATGAAACTGTACTGTTGGGGGTACTCGAGGTCCAGGGTTGGAAAACACTGCTCCACTGTCCAAACTTGTGAACCCAACTGTGGTTTGTGACTACTATGATTTCCCAATGTAATCAATTCAATTGTCAAAATTCCGTGACAAATTTTTCAGAAATAACAATTTTGAGTTTTATTCACTCAATTACTAAACAAAATTGATTTCAGTAAAAACACAAACTAATTGATAGGGATAGCTGTACTTGTTGCTTCTGTGAACTTTCATTATCTTCCCTCGTCATGAGGATGTGGGTTTTTGGTAACGGCATTTCAAGGCACAAGGCAATGTTTCTTAAACTTCCAGAACTAAATATAAGTGTTGGTATTAGTTGACAGGGGGTCTTCAAGTCAACATTGTTTTGTTTTGATCTATTTCTAATACCTTTTAAATACTTTCTTTCTGGTAGTTGTTTTCTAAAACCATTTTTCCATCTGCTTGACCAAAAATCAGTCTGCTTATTCCTCATTTTTAGGATGGAAAACGGTGGAAAAATGTACATATGCCGTGATTTCAAAATATATATAAATAGACTCTTAGCTTTCATTTGATATGCTCCTATGAACTTCACATGTTGGTGCTCATGTTTTTATTTTTTTTTACATGGAAATGCCCATGTAATTTTGGTGAACTCTCTCTTTCAGCTTGGCAAAGTGGGGAGAGTTTGATCTAGGGTAAGAAATTACTATGTTGTTATTATCATCAATAAATCGATTCCTTTTGTACATTCATCATCTATGATAGAGGGATGCATGAAATAGAGCAGTACAGTAAAACAAACTGTCGTTGCTTTACCTTTGTCTTTCCTAAGGCACTCTCAAAGTATCAGAGAGAAAAAGAGGAAAGGGAGCTCTGTGAGTGTGTGTCGAAGTGTGAGTGTGTGAGTATGAGT
This sequence comes from Oncorhynchus clarkii lewisi, assembly GCF_045791955.1. NCBI lineage: Eukaryota > Metazoa > Chordata > Actinopteri > Salmoniformes > Salmonidae > Oncorhynchus > Oncorhynchus clarkii. Next base: position 38,918,084 of record NC_092163.1, read on the forward strand.
GAATATGTGTGAGCGAGCGAGGCGGCAAGAGTGTGAGCGAGCTGGCCAATTACATAAGAGCTCAGTTACATAACAGGCCTTTGCAACTCAGACAGACTGTGTTAAACAGCAGGATATATAGGCTAACCCAAGACACACAGACTATAGTCGTCGCTCCCGTTTTCTCTCACCTCACATACAAAGGCCTGTACACTGTTCCTTCAGATGGTTATGCAACGACTGTAAGGTCTGAGTGTCACAAACCCCCCCGCCTCCCACACTGGCAGACAGAGGCTGCGTCCCCATTCTCCCAAGTGGGCACGTCCCTTCAGCCATCGCCTACACCGATCCTATGCTTTTCAATCTGAGGGGGAGATGTGTGCAAGTGCACACTTTTAGGAGAAGGGATGTCGTACCCAATGGCGAATAAACATTTTCTCTCACTGCCTACTGTTCTCCTATTAATAACATACAGTTGAAGTGGTCGGCACATCGGTACATCGTAGATGTCTTCCCAGTTTTTTTGTAACATGTGTGGCGCAGCATTCAGCGTTTTTGTCCTCAAATGGAACTGTAATATACTTTTATTTGTCATTTTTCCCCCCCAGCCAAATTTTATCTGTAATATTGGGAAGAGAAACAAGTTCCCAATGGTACCTATGTGGGTTTGTACCATAAATGCTGAAACGTTAGCCAGGTAAACAAAACCAAAGCACGGGTTGCTGTCAGACCTTGTCCTGGTGTTTCCTTTGGAAAAATGTGTAGCAGTGAGGGGAAAAGGTAATTGGAAACTGAGAAGCTGAGTTCTGGTGGCTTACTACTCCAAATTGATTGAAAATGAAATTACGCTGACACCTTTTAAAATATAATTTCCACCTCCAGAAATGAGTCCAATAATATATTGGTAAAATTAATTTGACATATTGGTCCATGCACATATTACCAGGTATGCTATTAGCAATAAGCATAATCACCCGAGAACCCAACTGATGCAGCATAGCGGCTACAAATAAATACAGTAGGCAACCCCATGCTTCAGCCTATCTGCATTTACCCTATTGGGCTAATCATTAAATAGATCCCAAATTAGGTACTTTAACTAGTTAGCATACTAGTGTTGAAATGTATGTCCCAAAAAACTTAAACACAGTGACTATATGTAGAAAAAAATCTGTTAGGGTAACTTGGGGTAATATGCCCAATCTGTACTTGTCATAGAACCCACTTCATGTCACCATTTTCCCCTCCAACACTTTCCCAGGTTGCCACTACTCTTGCTCAACTAAAAATGTAGTCTGTCTCATTACAATTTAAGTCACTCCCCCAAAAATATTTTGAGGTTGGGTGGCGGTTTACACCAAGGTTGCCGCTGTTAACTCTGGGCCTATTCAGACATTGAGAAATAAATAAAGTAGGAATGGAGATCTGGAATCCAAGCCAACTACGTAAATAGATAGTTTATCTACTATGGGGTAGTCTGATTTTTCTATTAATTTGTTGTTTTGTTTTCAGAGGAAAATTAAAAGTGGACTGTTTTATCATCTTCAGTGCGCCTTGGTAGAAATATTTTTTTCATGTTCCATATTTTTTGGGCATGGTGGCGATTTTGCGATGGCTCGACACCACATAAATGACTGCAGCGGAAAACAGCCTTGTCAGCAGGAACAGCACCATTTAGTGGTCAGAACCTGGTAATATCAAGATGTAGGATGGGACATAAACCTAAAAACGTCAATGACTAATTTCTCTGAACGGGGGGGCTACAAAAGTCACTGAGAATAAATTACATAGGATGAAGAAACAATAATCTGAGCCGCAGCTCAAACCGGCTGTGCGAATGTGCCATCGTGCATAAATGTATTTTGTCACCCCACACCAAACGCGATCATGACACGCAAGTTAAAATATCAAAACAAACTCTGAACCAATTACATTAATTTGGGGACAGGTCGAAAAGCATTAAACCTTTATGGAAATTTAGCTAGCTAGCTTGCACTTGCTAGCTAATTTGTCCTATTTAGATAGCTACTTGTTGTTAGCAAATTTGTCCTGGGATATAAACATTGAGTTGTTATTTTACCTGAAATGTACAAGGTCCTCTACTCTGACAATTAATCCACACATAAAACAGTCAACCGAATCGTTTCTAGTCATCTCTCTTCCTAGGCTTTTTCTTCTCTTGACTTTATATTGTGATTGGCAACTTTCATAAATTAGGTGCATTACTGCCACCGAACTCGTTCGTCTTTCAGTCACCCACGTGGTATTACCAATGAGGAGAAGGCACATGGGTACCTGCTTCTATAAACCAATGAGGAGATGGGAGAGGCAGGACTTGCAGCGCGATCTGCATCAGAAATAGAACTGACTTCTATTTTAGCCCTTGGCAGCGCAGACGCTCGTTGGTGCAATAATTAAATAATATAGATTTCTATTTTGCGATGCGAGCAGTGTAGTCAGCCTGTAATTACTTATCAGATATAGAGAACTGATACTGATGTTGGGTTGGGATTGTTGTGGGGGGTCGTTTGACCATTTCTTTTGATTCCTCATGTCTTAGTCACTGTTAGAAAAAAATGTCTCTCCAAATCAGATGTTAGGTACTATTATTTATTATATGGATCCTATTCATTTAAATGGTCAATTTGGGTGCAATCAATTAGCTTAATTTCTCAGAGATCAAAATATTTCAACAAAATAATGTTGCAGGAATGCTAATCGTATGTGTCTAACTACAGAAACGATTTCAGAACAATCTGAGATGGTAGGGGTCATAGCTTGCTGAAATGACATGGAACGACCCACATGCATGTCCAGCATCAAATATGACCACAACACTGAGTAGCATGTGGATGATATACCCCTTCTCACCTGCAACTCCCAAGGGCAAATCAATATCAACCCCTGTGTATATTTTTTTGCATTCTGTTGACATTTCAATGTGTCAAATGTTAAATCATAGGACATGAAGATGTTGTTGCACCTTGGCGTGATACTTTTGTGTTACTTGAATTTCGGAGAAGAGAAAAAAAAGATTTTGGTATTGCACCACAATAACATGGAAAAGACAGTTCAGGAATATATCTGAGACTGAGATTTTGTTTCCAAACAACAATGGCAATATTCCTGCTAATTAATATAATATGGATGCCAACATTAACCTCTGACTGTCACTCCCTCTCTCACACACAAACACAATTGAGCAATTATAGCGCAGTGTTACAGGAAATGCTAAATGCAAGAGATAATAACCAACTCTAGCTTCTGTATGTAGCCATCACGTGCAACCATAAACAGGTAGATAACTAGCTAGAATAGGGGCGCATCATTAGCAAATACCTAGCTGGCTTAAAGTTACTTGTCGTTTTCTACCTTGTGTCCATCGTTAAATATGTCATTATTAACTCGCGAAAATCAACATAATAGCTACTGTTATTAGGACACTAACTAGCCGGATATTGAGATGTTGGCTTATTAAAACGCTCATCTGATATGAAATATTGCTAAGAGATGCTGTTGCTACGCGTCTGGCTATAAACAGATCACAATCCAAGATAATGTATTTTACGCTAGCTAGCTAGCTTAGCTAATTTGTTACAATTAGTTAGCTAACAGCAGTTAGCTCGTTCAACGAGTTTCCATAAATTAACAGACGAGTCGTACCAAACACAGCCTGCTAACGTTAGCTAGCTCGTGCGTGTTTGAGCAGCTAGCTAGCTTGTTGTTAGTGAGCTAGCGTCACTCGCTGTTTTCAGCCAACGTCTATTGTCCAGAGGATGGCTAATCAAGAAATCCCCTTATGTAACATTGTAAGACTGAAACTAAAATGAAATTCGAGTCAAAAAGTTGTCAAACTATGTACTTACATTTTGCATTCCCTTGGGAAATCGAATTGATGATATGCTTATGATTAATACATTATTCTTTTTACAAACTGTATTTTTTTTATTTCCCCCCTCACTGTTTCTTCAAGAGTAACAGTAACACGGTTCCCCTGCACAGATGGAAAAACAACTCGCTAGAAGTCGGTTCCCGAAGGCACACTCGAATGACAACAACTGTTTATAAGAAGCCAAAAACTGCTATCAGTAAAGGTAAAAAAAAAAAAATCATATTAGATTTTAGTTTATGCTGTACGCGCCAACACTAATTCATTAAGTTAATAGCATAGAAATTAGAGCATGTAATTGTTCTATTAATGCACATCACGACAAAGTATGTTATGGCACCATCTGCTGGTGTAGTCTTGAGGTTAATACGGAGCTGTGCTGTGACAAGTGGGATGCACTATTGAACGCAACATCCTGAGAGGTTCGTGCTGATTGTAAGAAGATTGTGTCAGCCGGTTAAATGTCGTCCCTTGACAAGGCAAGAACAATGTGTAATGAAGGAGAAGTGCAGTAATCTCATAAGGAGCGTTATACTTGGAATACGGAGGAGGAATGGAGGGAAAAGAGAGGGAGAGGAGGTCTAAGAGAGAGAGTGAGGAAGAGGGTGAGCTTGAGTCAGTTGAAAAAAGAGATGGTTTGTTAAATAAGAATGGTAGAAAGTGTAAGCAGAGAGAGTTGAAGACAGGAGGAGAAATATAAGTGAATGAGGGCGATGTATTGGAGGTGGTAGATATGGTGAAGTTCTCGGAGCTCGAGGCTTGCACCACCGTAGGAGTGAAGTTTTTGGAAAAAGTGGATCCTTGACTTTTGGCTGGTCCATTTGAGGTTTCATGGTGGGTGCTGTGCTTTTTCAGAGTTGGATGCTCTGGAATTGGTGAGGGTAACCAGAAGTGGTATTGTGATAATTGTATGTGTTCCTGCTGGTCAGAGGGAGCAGGCGCTCCGTGTTAAACGAATGGAGCCAAGATATGTGAATTATTTTGCTCTCAAGAAAAGGGCGCCATTGAGTGGAGTGATTACTGGGGTTGCGGTAAATGTGAAAGCTGACCAACCGAAGGGGAAGATTCCCGGGGGTTGTGATGCTCGTCGTTTGGTGCTTAGCAGGCAGGGTGGCATGAGTGGAGAAACAGAGTTTTGATGTTGAGTCTTTGCCCGATAAAGTGATGTTAGGATATATAAGTTATCCTGTATGAGCTTTTATGCCGACTACATTACGTTGTTACAGGTGTCAAGCGTATGGGCATGTGGCAGTAGTGTGTAGGAAGGAGGTTCCTATGTGTGCAGAAGGGCATGAGACAAATGTATGTGTAGAATTGGGGAAAGTAGTGGTTTGTGTTAATTGTGGGGGTGCGAGAGAAGCAGGTTGAGGTTTCCAGGTTAGAGTAGTGTAGAAGTTGTCATATGCTGAGGCAGTGAAGAAAGTAGAGGAAGATGGGTCCTGGCCCCTTACGCTAAGTCTGAATTTGTCCTGCTAGGTGACCTAAACTGGGACATGCTTAAACCACCTGAACAAGTCCTAAAGCAATGGGACTCTCTAAATCTTTCCCAGATTATTACCAATCCCACAAGGTATGACTCCAAACACTCAGAAAAGGCTACTCTCCTCGATGTTATCCTCACAAATAATCCTGATAGGTGTCAGTCTGGTGTTTTCTGTAATGACCTTAGTGATCGCTGTTTTACAGCTTGTGTTGGCTGCTCAGTGAAATGACCTGTCCTGATTTGTCATAGACGCTTGCTAAAAAACTTAAATGAGCAAGCCTTCCTTCATGAACTAGCCTCTGTAAAATGGTATAGAATTAACTTGATCCTCTCTGTCGAAGATGCTTGGACCGTCTTTTTTTATATTTTCAGTGGTATTGTTAACAAACACGCCCCCATAAAGAAAATGAGAATTAAAAACAGGTTCAGCCCCTGGTTCGACTGTGATCTGGCAGAGTTACTCCGCCTCAAGAATTGTATATGACGAAACGCTCGGCACACACATAGTCAGGCTGACTGGCTCTCGTTCAGGCAAATGAAAAATAAGTGCACTCAGGCTATCTGGAAGGCCAACGTTAGTTACTTTAAGGAGCAGTTCTCTCTCTGTGGGTCTAACCCCAAGAAGTTCTGGAAAACGGTTAAAGACCTGGAGAATAAACCCTTGATGATGTGGTTGTTACTGACAAGAAGCACATGACTGAGCTCTTTAATCACCACTTCATTAAGTTAGGATTCATATTTGACTCAGCCATGCCTCCTTGCCAGTCCAACATTTCCTCATCTCCCACCCCTTATAATGAGACTATCCCTGATCCTTCTCCGTATTTTCACCCTGCTACAAAGTTTCTCCCTGCAGGCAGTCACTGAGTCTGAGGTGCTAAAGGAGCCCCTTAAACTTGACTCAAAAAAAACAACATCTGGCTCAGATGGTTTAGACTCTTTCTTCTTTAAGGTTGCTGCCCCTATCATTTCCAAGCCTATCTCCAACCTTTTTAACCTGTCTCTTCTTTCTGGGGAGGTTCCCATTTCTTGGAAGGCAGCCACAGTTTGTACTTTATTTAAAGACGGAGATCAATCTGATCCTAACTGTTTATCCCTGTTTATCAAAAGTGTTGGAAAAACTTAATAATCAACTGACTGGCTTTCTTGATGTCTATAGTATTCTCTTGGGTATGCAATCTGGTTTCCGCTCAGGTTATGGATGTGTCACTGCAACCTTAAAGGTCCTCAATGATGTCACCATTGCCCTCGATTCTAAGCAATGTTGTGCTGCTATTTGTATTAACTTGGCCAAATCTTTTGATATGGTAAACCATTTAATTCTTGTGAGCCAGCTACGGAGTATTGGTGTCTCTGATGGGTCTTTGGCCTGATTTGCTAACTACCTCTCTCAAAGAGTGCAGTGTGTAAAGTCTGAAATTCTTCTGTCTCAGCCACTGCCTGTCACCAAGGGAGTACCCTAAGGCTCGATCCTAGGCCCTACACTCTTCTTAATTTACATCAACAACATTTCTCAGGCAGTAGGAAGCTCTCTCATCCATTTATATGCAGATGATACAGTCTTATACTCAGCTGGCTCCTCCCTGGATTTTGTGTTCAATGCTCTACAACAATGCTTTCTTAGTGTCTAACAAGCTTTCTCTACCCTTGACATCCAAAACAAAGGTCATGTGGTTTGGTAAGAAGAATGCCCCTCTCCCCACAGGTGTGATTACTACCTCTGAGGGTTTAGAGCTTGAGGTATTCACTTCATACAAGTACTTGGGAGTATGGCTAGACGGTACACTGTCCTTTTCTCAGCACATATCAAAGCTGCAGGCTAAAGTTAAATCTAGACTTAGTTTACTCTATGGTAATAGCTCCTCTTTCACCCCAGCTGCCAAACTAACCCTGATTCAGATGACCATCCTACCCAGGCTAGATTACGGACACATAATTCATAGCTTGGCAGGTAAGGGTGCTCTCGAGCGGGTAGATGTTCTTTACCAGTCACATTCTGTTAAAGGTCCCCAATCACACACATCCCTTGCTTGCTCCTCTTTTCAGTTCGCTGCAGTTAGAAACTGTAACGAGCTGCAACAAACACTCAAATTGGACAGTTTTATCTCAATCCCTTCATTCAAAGACTCAATCATGGACACTCTTACTGACAGTTGTGGCCGCTTTGTGTGATGCATTGTTGTCTCTACCTTCTTGCCCTTGTGCTGTTGTCTGTGCCCAAATATATTTGTACCATATTTTGTGCTGCTACTATGTTGTTGCTACCATGTTGTTATGTTGTGTTGCTACCATGCTATTTTGTCATGTGTTGCTGCCTTGCTATGTTGTTGTCTTAGGTCTCTCTTTAAGTAGTGTAGTGTAGTGTTGTGTTGTCTCGTCGTGATGTGTGTTTTGTCCTATATTTTTATTTGATTTTTAATTTTTAATCACAGCCCCTGTCCCCACAGGAGGCCATTTGCCTTTTGTTAGGCCGTCATTGTAAATAAGAATTTGTTCTTAACTGACTTGCCAAGTTAAATAAAAATAAGTAAATCAAGGGGGAGGGATCCCGAGAGGAATGGTGTGACTAGTAGATCTGTACCAGTACAGAGGGCTCAACCAACAAGTGATCTATGTTTCAGTAAGATTGGATTTTTTTCCATTTATAGTGATGGTTATGAACTGTACAGCAGGATGGAACATAAGTCGCAGAAAATAGAGGTTGTGGTGGCAGCTGCAGAGAGGAATTTGTGCTAGACTATCAAAAAATCCAATCTTACTGAAAATAATTTCACTACACCCGCAATAACATCTGCTGAACATGTGTATGTGACCAATAACATTTTATTTGACATCAGAAGAGTTACAGGGTGTGTTAAGGGGTGGTGTCCCATCCTTTCAGACTGTTCGCCTGAAGTAGGACTAAATATATTTAAATAGTGGAGTATGGTATTTATTATTTTTGGGGGAGTGTACTGTTAAATGGTAGGGTATTTGTTGTATTTAATTTTTTTGATGTTCTTTGGGGGGGAGAAACATTTTTTATATGCAAAGTATAAGGAAGTTATACTCCAGTCTAGTAGGTGGCGGTATTGCAACATTTATTGGATGCCAACCGCCGTTAAATCTATTCGAAGAAGAAGAATAGTAGTCTTGAATTCGACCATTTCGAAGTCGCGCATAAATGACGTGAATTAAAGCGTCCAAGCTGTCGTTCTTTTGTGTTAGAAATGAATATGTCTTCGTTCCGTTAGCTAATTGGGTAAAACTTTTGTAGTGGTAATGTGAATATGGACTGACTCAGTACTTAGCCAAATATCGATGGACTGTAATTTCATACAAAAATGAACAAAGGGTGGCTGGAACTCGAGAGTGACCCGGGTAAGAAGCTAATGCGTTAGCTGCTAACGTTAGCGAACAATTATTTGTCAGATATAATCTAATCTGCAATCAGAATGTTTGATCGTCTCAATATGTTTTACTGCCAGTAAACACAATACATGTAATAGCAAATTACGTTATATAGATTCATACGTAGGGCTATAAGTTAGCTAGCTACTGTAGCTTGTAATATATCAATTACACACTAGTTAGTACAATAACGTTACATTGTTCATTAGTTGCACCAGCAGGAGGAATTACCTACAATGTTTCTGTTTGTATGATCGATGCCATTGTTACATTTTCAATTAACGTGTTTTCTTATGGTCTGTGCAGGGCTATTCACGCTCTTGGTGGAGGATTTTGGTGAGTTGATTTGACAGGTTGGCTGATAAAGTAAACCTGTACTGGATAAGTGTGAGCACCATGTAGTTTGAGTATTCCTTTTTTTGTATTCTGCATGTGTGTTTGTAATGTAGGTGTGAAGGGGGTTCAGGTGGAGGAGATATACGACCTACAAAGCAAGTGTCCAAGGTATGGAGCAACTCTGAAAGCCTCACTATTTACAGCCCACTGTATAGCCTCGGCCTACTAGTGTATAAACCCAAATATGTGGACAGCTATCTGATTTCCTTGACTCTTGTCTCCCACCCAGTCCTGTCTATGGCTTCATCTTCCTGTTCAAGTGGATTGAGGAACGAAGGTCTAGGAGGAAAGTCTCCACCTTGGTGGATGAGACGTCTGTCATTGATGATGACATTGTTAATGACATGTTCTTTGCTCACCAGGTGAGTCTGTTTAATCCTTGACTATAAGATTCAGGCCAGTCAGTTTGCAGTAATAGTGATTTGCATGCACGGAGGCTATATTGTTGTCAGAATGTGGTGCATTCCATCATTTCCTACTGTGTCAGAGGAAGACATTGTTTTTTTTTTCTTTCTCTCATTGAGTTCCTTTACATGGTTATTTTTTTCTGTGCCCAGCTGATCCCCAACTCCTGCGCCACCCATGCACTTCTGAGCGTGCTCCTGAACTGTAGTGGGGTTGAGTTGGGCACTACCCTCAGCCGCATGAAGACCTTCACTAAAGGCTTCGGTCCAGAGGTGAGGACACACACCTACCTCTCTCCAATTTCTCCTGTGGTGTTATGATTATAATCCAATTTTACATTGCATTCTTTTGTGTTCTTTCAGAGTAAAGGCTACGCCATTGGCAATGCCCCAGAGCTGGCCAAAGCACACAACAGCCATGCCAGGTAGGTGCTGCTGCGTTTGTCCCTCCCTATTGAGTATGCCCCTTCCTACAACTAGATTTTATTCAGTAGGCACATAAAAAAAACAAGGCTGAAACAACAGAGAGGTACCAACCTGAAATCGTCCAATTAGAAACAGTTGTTTTCATTTGCTGTTGCAAAACATTGTCTACGTTGTGCAGGAATGAATACAACCCTGATTTGTACAAATGTGACTGCCACCCATGATTGATTCTTCCGCCTCTTCCTTCTCTTGTTTCCATGGAGACCGGAACCCAGGCACCTGCCGGAGAAGCAGAATGGGATTAGTGCCGTGCGGACCATGGAAGCGTTCCACTTTGTCAGCTACGTGCCCATCAAAGACCGACTGTTTGAGTTAGACGGCCTCAAGGCATACCCCATTGACCACGGTGAGGCTGCACACTGTGATGGACTAAGGGAAGCAGTGTAGTACTGCTCACTCACGTTGAGACAGCCTAGCGCAGCCTTAAAGTATGGGTCACAACCCAAAGTGGGTTGCAGACCTGTTAATTGCGGCTCGTGATTTGTCCTGAGTAAATGTATAATTATTTAATTGAATTACTGGAATTGATTTGGTTAAGTGCAACTGTGCTCTCTGCTCAGTGCGCTCTCAGCTGAGCAGCGGTGTCTCTGCTCAGTTTGGCAGCTGTGCGAGTGGGAGGGAGATGCCCGTGTGCTTTGCAGTTTACCCAATCTTTTTTTCTGCAGTTTTATTGAAGATCACGCTGCTGTCATTCAGCAGTAGATGATGCGCTGTCAGCCATTCCCACTCGCCATCACTCACCGCTGTCATCCAATGGACTCAAGCTAGCCACAAGTTTTGACTGAGCGCAATTGTAATGAAATGCAAATGCAGTGATGAGTTTCTCTCTTGGTTTCATATAAACTTTGAGATGTAACGAGGAACCCAGGGAGTTATTTCAGAACAGGGCAGAATGCTTCAGGAAACAGTGCTTCGACAGTGGGAAAAGTAAGTCAGCTAGCAAGGCATTGTTGTCATTTTATAACGGGTGATGATCAGCAGAAATAAGGGGAGTGCTATCTTTCATAGTAGTCGATGTCAGTATCTCTTTCAAATAATCCCCTTGGACACAGCTAATAGCTAGCTAGCTAACGTTAGCCAAAGCAAACTAGCTAGCTACTGCAACCCTAAGTAGCAGTACAGATGATGAAACATTATCAGGACTACTGTACAACTTACTATAGAAATGATTATTGAAAGCAAGTTAAGTTGAAGCTGTTCTGTTAAAATACAAGTAATCATTTTGATTCTGGAATTAACTGATTTAAAGCAAGATGCTTTTTGAGGCAAACACGCACAGTTCTGGGTTGCTCATCTACAGCAGGAATCGGTCTTCTGTCTGACTGAGAAAGCAGTAGATGTGAGTCAGGGTTCTCAACTCTGCCGTCCTTAAAAAAAACTAGTACAGAAACGGACTCAATGCTGAGCATGACCTCCGAGTTGCACTGTCAAAAACGGAGCCGAGAATAGACCTGCTTGTTGAAAACTTCAACCAGCCACGCACCTGTGTGTGTTTATGTTGGTTTTCTGGTCTACATCTGTGTGATGTGATCAATCAGTTTATTCCATTTCAGAATATTTTTTGTTGTATTTTAAGAGCAACAGTTCCAACCTAGACATATATGTAGGAGTGTTTTTAAAGGGGGAAAATAAACATGAATTACTTTTTACAGTTGAAGTCGGAAGTTTACATACACCTTAGCCAAATACATTTAAACTCAGTTTTACGCAATTTCCTAGTAAAAATTCCCTGTCTTAGATCAGTTAGGATCACCACTTTATTTTAAGAATGTGAAATGTCAGAATAATAGTAGATTTTATTTCCGCTTTTATTTCTTTCATCACATTCCCAGTGGGTCAGAAGTTTACATACACTCAATTAGTATTTGGTAGCATTGCCTTTAAATTGTTTAACTTGGGTCAAATGTTTCCGGTACCCTTCCACAAGCTTCCCACAATAAGTTGGGTGAATTTTGGCCCATTCCTTCTAACAGCGCTGGTGTAACTGAGTCAGGTTTGTAGACCTCCTTGCTCGCACACACTTTTTCAGATTTTCTATAGGATTGAGGTCAGGGCTTTGTGATGGCCCCTCCAATAGCTTGACTTTGTTGTCTTTAAGCCATTTTGCCACAACTTTGGAAGTATGCTTGGGGTCATTGTCCATTTGGAAGACCCATTTGCGACCAAGCTTTAACTCCCCGACTGATGTTGCTTCAATATATACACATAATTTTCTTCCCTCATGATGCCATCTATTTTGTGAAATGCACCAGTCCCTCCTGCAGCACCCCCACAACATGATGCTGCCACCCCCGTGCTTCACGGTCGGGATGGTGTTCTTCGGCTTGCAAGCCTCCCCCTTTTTCCTCCAAACATAATGATGGTCATTATGGCCAAACAGTTCTATTTTTGTTTCATCAGACCAGAGGACATTTCTCCAGAAAGTACTATCTTTGTCCCCATGTGCAGTTGCAAACCGTAGTCTGGCTTTTTTTATAGCAGGGGCTTCTTCCTTGCTGAGCGGCCTTTCAGGTTATGTCGATATACTTGTGTACTATTGTTTGTACAGATGAACGTGGTACCTTCAGGCATTTGCAATTTGCTCCCAAGGATGAACCAGACTTGTGGAGGTCTACAATTGTTTTTCTGAGGTCTTGGCTGATTTTATTTAGATTTTCCCATGATGTCAAGCAAAGAGGCACTGAGTTTGAAGGTAGTCCTTGAAATACATCCACAGGTACACCTCCAATTGACTCAAAGTATGTCAATTAGCCTATCAGAAGCTTCTAAAGCCATGACATAATTTTCTGGAATTTTCCAAGCTGTTTAAAGGCACAGCCAACTTAGTGCATATAAACGTCTGACCCACTGGAATTGTGATACAGTGAATTAAAAGTGTTGGGAAAATTATTTGTGTCATGCGCAAAGTACATGTCCTAACCGACTTGCCAAAACTATAGTTTGTTAACAAGAAATGTGTTCAGTGGTTGAAAACCAAATTTTAATGACTCCAACCTAAGTATATGTAAACTTCTGACTTCAACTGTACATTGGTATTTCATTCAATTATTTGTTTTAGTCTATTGTGTTTTAGGCATAAGGTCAATGAAATGTACCGTTTTTTTAAACATTTTTTATTATTATTTTTTTTTTACGCATAGGGCCATGTTTTCAAAAGCTTGGGTCCCAGAAAAACACTGAATTTCTCATTTGGGTCCCAGGCTGAAAAAGTTGAATAACCCCTGGCCTAGTGTCTTCATAGCGCTGTAATGCCATGTGAAGCACATGATCTACTGTGTGGCAATACAACCCTTGACGAAATTCTGTGAGACTGCAGTGGCTCATTTTCAAATGGCACTCTATTCCCTATGTAGTCCACTACTCTTGGCCAGGGCCCATAGGGTGACCACATGGGCTCGGGATGAAAGCAGCATGGGGAGGGGAGAGTAAATTCGAAACATTTCTTCCTCCACCTCTCTCTCGCTCTCAGGGCCATGGGGAGAGGAGGAGGAGTGGACGGACAAGGCGCGACGGGTCATCATGGAGAGGATTGGCTTGGCCACAGCTGGGTGAGCCTATCTCCTGCCTCAGTAACACTGAATGAGATGTTACGCATACACACACACACACACACACACACACACACACTCACACACTTTCTCTCACCTCTCAGAGAGCCATACCATGATATCCGCTTCAACCTGATGGCAGTGGTTCCTGACCGCAGGGTGAAGTATGAGTCCAAACTAGAGATCCTCAAGAGGAACAGACAGATGGTTCTGGAGGGATTACAGCAGGTCAGGAAACTCACACAGAGGAGCCGATTGATACACCCCAGTGAGAAAGTGTGTGTGTGTGTGTGTGTGTATGTATCTGATTGGGTGCATTCCTTTTAGCTTGCCCTTTGTCCTGGTTAAGCAGAGTTCTGACTTTAGGATCAATTGAATGGTCTACAATGTGCCAACTCTACCCAGCCAGTGCCCCTGGCGAGCTAAAACGAATGCACCCAGACCAATACACCATGTGTGTCCAATTGACTTGACATGAATGTCACCTGTTCTCCAGCTGATCCGGGTCACCCAGCCAGAGCTCGTCCAGGACAGAAAGCAGCAGGACTCCTCCCCTTCAGAGGACACACCCCCTGCTATCAAAAAAGAAGAGGCAGAGCCTCAACCTGTTACATCACAGGGGGCTGAGCAGACTCCTCCCACAGGTATTACATTCAGCTCCAACCACCTAAAATGTAGATTCTCTTTATAAACATGAGAAATGGTTCTGTGAGTCTGTCGTTGTCTCCCAAATGGCACCCTCTTCCCTATGTAGTGCACTATTTTTGACTATAGCCATATGGGCGCTTGTCAAAAGTAGTGCACCATTAAGGGAATGTCATGCCATTCGGGGTTCATCCTGTCTCAGGTTATGATGTGCTGCAACAGTTCCACTGATGTCCATGAGTTCATGACTGTCTCTCCCCTTGTTCTGCGGACGCTGCAACAGCCCAGTCCCAGACGACACCCAGCCCCTCAGGCAAGGGGAAGGCCATGGGGAAACCAACCGCCCCAGCGGGGGGAGGGGGAGCCACGCAGCCTGTCAACAGCACCTCCCTAATCGCCCCACGCCTGCCCGCCTTCCTGGACAACCACAACTACGCCAAGTCCCCCATGCAGGTCAGCAGGAGAGGGATGGGTTACAATGTGACAACTCAAATTTCCACACACAAGTCTCATTAACGTCAATGCGTGATGGATTGTCACGACAGGCTTGACTTGCGTACGCATATCTCAAGTTAGGATTCGGCCCCATGGACCAATACCATATGTTTGCCGTGACAAGGTAGATGATTGGTTGTTCTGTGATTGACAGGAGGAGGAGGACCTTGCGGCAGGGGTGACGGGGGTGGGTCGTCCCCGGGTCCCTGGCGCAAACCAGCCCCCCTTCTCTGATGTTGATGACGATGAGGAGGAAGTAACTGGCACAGCAGCAGGCACACCCACCAGGTCAGCTCCACACAACTAGAGTTATTCTAGTGCTATGGTCACTCTCTTTCTATTCTAGTTCCATTATATTTCTATGCTCAGCTTCATATCGCATGATGTTTCAATTTAGACTGTGGTAAAGGCCTCAGGTGATGGTGTTATTCAGACTAAAAAGCGTTATACCACATTTTTCATTGAGTCCAAAATGTTCCCCTCTGTAACTTGAATGTTCGTATGTTCATGAGTGTTTAGGTTCAGGCGGAAGGCGGGCCTGCGTTCCCGTACGGGCCGTGCAGGCGGCGGTGGCGTGGAGACCAAGCTGGCGCTGAGTGTCCTGGCCGAGAAACTCAAGAAGGAAGTCCAGAGGAAGGACGCTCTGGCCACGCCCCTCTCGGTCCGCACCGAGGGCCGCACGGGGGGCATCGTGATCACCGCCACCTCGCAGCCTTCGCCCACGCCAAGCAACGAGAGCACCGACACCGCCTCGGAGATCGGCAGCGCTTTCAACTCGCCACTGCGCTCCCCGGCTCGCTCCCAGGCGGCCACACGACCCTCCAGCCCCGTGGCGTCCCACCTGTCCCGGGTATTGTTCGGGGAGGATGAGGGTCTGCTGAGGCTGGACGCCAGGCACAACCGGGCTGTTAGAGAGCTGGGGCCCTCCGTCAGCACTGCCCTGCTGCATCTACAGGAGGACGGTGTTATATATGCTGTACCGCCACCCGGTGAGGATGTGTGTATGTGTGTGCGCAAGATGGGGAGCGAAAGAGACTGGACATGTGGGGAAGTGAACATGGGCACTTGGATTTAAGATTATCATCATGAATTAATTATCAAAGAGCAGCTGCTTACCTTCAAACCTAATTACATAAACCATATTAACACCTGGATTATACTAATCTAATACCAGACTGACACAGCTCTGGAGATGCAAGAGCTGAACAGGGCTTTTAACTAGTAGGGATGTAACTAGTAGGGATGTAACGATTCACCGACACGCACCGGCCCCAGATTTTTTTTCAAAGAAACAAGTGCATCGGCCCACAGACCGATCCAAATGTAGCATGCATCAGTCAGAAAATCGATTCAAACGTTACAAATCGCCAGTTGACTAAAATGTTTTTCTCATATTACCTTATTTTTACCTTCTGAAAATTCTTCATCTTTCAGTGTCGACCTGCGTGTAACTGTGTTGCCAGTCATTGGTCTACAATTAATTTTGCATGCAGAACAACCCCAGGCTATATCTGGGGTAGCTTCACACGCTGACCAATGCCAGGCAGGCAACCTGTTCCTGATCTTGCATGATATTAGGCTGTATTAGTTGAGTAACAACCTATATAATTTGCTAGGTTATAGTTATCTATGCACTGTTAAATTGTGTTTTACCGGAATAGATGTAAACTACAGGAGACACAACTCTCATTGGCTGTCCCTGCTGACAATAGATTTTATTTTTGATTTGTTCAACATCGGATGCGTCCCATCAACTACACTGATTTTGAAGTAGACTTAACAAGTGACATCAATAAGGGATGGAAAGAGCATGTGTTCCTAATGTTTTGTACACTCAGTGCATATGGTCATTTTTAGATATACAGGGTTAAGTTGATAATTCCATAGTGAGGGCAGCAATCACTCGCACACTGCATGGCGGAAGCAGAGGAGAAGAGATCACACAGTTAAAAACGTCAAAATGGGGGACGGGGGGGAATCTAAAGTGTGCTATATGTTAATTGGAAAAATATTAATGCATAACGAGCTCAAACACTTAATCTGCAAAAATGACTAGTTAATTAGTGGGTGATGATTTCAGAGTCAAGGTGGGGCGACACACAACTGCCTACATTGTCGCACCCCCCCCCTCCCAATCTGTTAGTACCTAGTCTCCCTTATGTCTCAGGTACCTACATAATACCTACACCATAGACATATGTAATTCACACACACAGCCCTCTCAGACAGATCCAGCTCAGAGAGGCCCAACTCATGAGCTCTATCAACAGCAGATTTGAATTTAGAATGGAAAATGAATGTGTTTATGCAACAAATGTTGGTGCATCGAATCGTATCAGGCCGAATCCCACCGATTCGCTCTCAAACCAAAACGCACTAAAACATCTCGTTCGAGAATCCTATCGGAGCCCATGTACAGTTGAAGTCGTACGTTTACATATACTTAGGTTGGAGTCATTAAAACACATTTTTCAACCACTCCTCACATTTCTTGTTAACAAACTATAGTTTTGGCAAGTCGGTTAGGACATCTACTTTGTGCATGACACAATTTTTCCAACACTTTTAATTCACTGTATCACAATTCCAGTGGGTCAGAGGTTTACATGCACTAAGTTGACTGCCTTTAAACAGCTTGGGAAATTCCAGAAAAGGATGTCATGGCTTTGGAAGCTTCTTATAGGCTAATTTACATACTTTTACATACTTTGAGTCAATTGGAGGTGTACCTGTGGATGTATTCCAGTGCTTAACATCATGGGAAAATCAAATGAAATCAGACAAAAATATTGTAGACCTCCAAGTCTGGTTCATCCTTGGGAGCAATTTCCAAACGCCTGAAGGTACCACTTTCATCTGTACAAACAATAGTACGCAAGTATAAACACCATGGAACCACTCAGTCGCCATACCGCTCAGGAAGGAGATGCGTTCTGTCTCCTAGAGATGAACATACTTTGGTGCGAAAGGTGCAAATCAATCCCAGAACAGCCAAGGACCTTGTGAAGATGCTGGAGGAAACAGGTACAAAAGTATCTATATCCACAGTAAAATTAGTCCTATATCGACATAACCTGACAGGCCGCTCAGCAAGGAAGAAGCCACTACTACAAAACCTCCATAATAAAGCCAGACTACGGTTTGCAACTGCACATGGGGACAAAGATTGTACTTTCTGGAGAAATGTCGTCTGGTCTGATGAAACAAAAATAGAATTGTTTGGCTATAATGAACATCGTTATGTTTGGAGGAAAAAGGGGAGGCTTGCAAGCCGAAGAATGCCATCCCAACTGTGAAGCACGGGGGTGGCAGTATCATGCTGTGTGGGTGCTTTGCTGCAGGAGGGACTGGTGCATTTCACAAAATAGATGGCATGATGAAGGAAAATTATGCAGATATATTGAAGCAACATCTCAAGTCATCAGTCGGGAAGTTAAACCTTGGTCGCAAATGGGTCTTCCAAATTGACATTGACCCCAAGCATACTTCCAAAGTTGTGGCAAAATGGCTTAAGGACAACAAAGTCAAGGTATTGGAGTGGCCATTCACAAAGCCCTGACCTCAATCCTATAGGAAAATTGTGGGCAGAACTGAAAAAGCGTGTGGGAGCAAGGAGGCCTACAAACCTAACTCAGTTACACCAGCTCTTTCAGGAGGAATGGACCAAAGTTTACCCAATGTATTGTGGGAAGCTTGTGGAAGGCTATCTGAAATGTTTGACCCAAGTTAAACAATATAAAGGCAACGCTACTAAATACTAATTGAATGTATGTCAACTTCTGACCCACTGGGACTGTGATGAAATAAATAAAATCTGAAATAAATCCTTCTCTCTACAATTATTCTGTTCTTAACGGACCTAAGACAGGGAATTTCTACTAGGATTAAATGTCAGGAATTGTGAAATCCTGAGTTTAAATGTAATTGGCTAAGGTGCATGTAAACTTCCGACTTCAACTGGAGAAATAACAAAATATGCTGAAAAGCTGCTGTGTTGTTCAATGTAACCAGGTATAAAATCCCAACCTACAGTTCGGTTTGCAATGCTCCCACATAAGGAAATAGAGAATGTGAAAAGAACCCTGTGGCCTCACGCTATTCGATGTGGGAAATGTGGACACCCGGGGTCCATCAAATCGTCTTGAAAGGGATCGATGCATATTCCTATTAGCTGAATCTGATGGCGAGTTGATAGCTGGGACATATTCACTACAAACTAAACAAAAGAAAATGGACAAACAGGGAGGAACTTGTCTAATAAGAAACACTTTTTTGGGGGAGGGTTCCAAAATGGGTTTTTTTATACAGTGTGCAATGATGAATATTTGTTGGGGTTTATTGCTCAATAGATGTTGTTTCTGTGCCAGTGCAGCTGATACACCACCTGAGGGGTCCAAGCGAGAGAAGGCAGGCACTCCAGAGAAGGTAAAAGACCAAGAGCAAGGGAGCAACCCAGCAGGAAGGGGGGAAGGTGTGAAGGAGGATGGTAAGGAGGGACCATCGGTGGAGGTGAAGGAGGAGCGCAAAGACGTCAAACCCAGAAAGGAAAAGATCATCTCCACGGAAACCGTTGGAAGCAAAAAGCCCTCGGGGGAGAAATACTCTCCTAAAGTAAGTATTTTTTGCTTTATTTTCTCTCTCACTTGCTAGAAACATCTCTGGAGATTTCTGTATTTTATGGCTCCTCAATCCTTTTTTTCACTTTTTTTTTTTCGAGTTATTGTCCGGTTTTCCACTCTCGTTTTGTATGCCTTTTTGTTTTCAAATTCGTCGTCTTTCACTGTATTGTGTGTCGAATAGCTAATTGGAGCTAGAGGTTGACTTGCTGTATGTAACAGTTTGCTGTTTTATAAATGTCAGCCAGATGATTTCTTCTCCATCTCTTGTTTTCCTGCAGGAGCTGCTTGCTCTGCTGAAATGTGTGGAGGCGGACATCGCCAACTATGAAGTGTTTTTGAAGGAGGAGGTGGAGAAGAGGAAGAAATACAAGGTTAGAATGAATTCTAATCAAGTTCCTAAGTAGTGGGATGAATGAGTTTGGTCACAGAAATCCAAAGCTGTGTGTGTGGGTGTTAATGAAAATGTTCAACTGTGTTTTGACCAGATCGATGACCAGCGAAGGACCCATAATTATGACGAGTTCATCTGTACTTTCATATCCATGCTGGCCCAAGAAGGTACAGTCACCTCTCAACGCTTTCCCTTGGTAGAACTAAAGGTGGAATGTCATGCATGAACACATCCAGTCTTAGTCTCTCTCTGTTTATTAGCTAATCCCTGTTCTATATTTAACCTCCCTACTGTGTAGTCAGGGACCCACACTGCCTGAGAGTAGTCCACATAATGGTACACTCTCTCCACATCTTCCTCTCTGACAAGTGTTTTTAATATGATTTCCTGTAGAAAATGTGGTAACATTTTACGAGATCATAGGCAATTTTACAGTAACCAATTTTACAAGTTCTCGCTCTCCTTCTGTCTCCAGGCATGTTGGCTAGTCTGGTCGAGCAGAATATCTCTGTGCGCCGTCGCCAGGGCGTGAGCATCGGCCGTCTACACAAACAGAGGAAACCAGACCGCAGGAAACGCTCGCGACCCTACAAGGCCAAGCGCCAGTGACCCCCAGGAAGTGTTTGCTCGGAATCATCGATCACCAATCGCAGCAGAGAAAATACAAAAACCCTTGTTGCACTCATGACACTGTCCTGTGACGTCAGGGAGAAAAGGACTCATATTGCTGTATTTGTGTCAGTCTCTGACTTCCTCCAATGGATTAGTGTTGATTAGTTTAATCAGGTTTGCTTTACTGTAAGCAGAAGAGTAATTTTGTATGTTTGTGTTCCTGAGTGACACCTTATTCCCTAGTGCACTACTTTTGACCAGAGCCCTACATAGTGCAATACTTTTTTATGGGCCCTGATCAAATGTTTGGGCACTATATAGAGAATTGGGTGCCATTTTGGGATGCACTCCTAGTCTCCCATGTAAAAGGACCTCTGTCTGTGCCATCACACTGTGTACTGGGTCGTGTTCATTAGGCACGCGGCGGCAAACTTTATGAACGTTTTGTAAATGAAAATGAGTGTTTGCAATTCCAGATAGTTCCTCCTTGTTTCAGTCTGTTTTTCTTCCATTTGGTGCCTAATGAACACAAAGGTGTGACAACTGATTGTGAGGGACACAGGAAGCTTCTGGGAAGTCTTTGAGTTGGTTGGATCATGTGATGTGACTCTTTCCTGTCAAGAAGGGCTGGTTTACCGCTATTTGCTTGCTTGTATTATGCTTTGGCAGTACCGTACTATGCGTCCCAAATAGCACCCTATTTCCTATTTAGTGCACTACCTTTAGGTCTCTGATCAAAAGTAGTGCACTATATAGGGAATAAGGTGCAATTTGGGATATACTGTATCCCCTTTTGAGGTCCTGTAAATGAATGGATGAGATCTACTCTTGTTTTTTAATTTTTTATCTGTAAATGATCTCTAAATGTAGATTCTAATGTTTGAGAGCATGAGATGTGTGTGTGGGGGAGTGTGTAAGCAGTTTGTATGTTTCTGTACATATGTATCTGTCAGCTCAGCATCAGTGGTAACAGAAGTGTTTAAAAATAATAATAACCCTAGTCACATGAATACAATGAACTCCACAGAAGCACTATTGACCTCACTCACTTCTCATCATGCCATAGGTGGATGCTCCGGGTCATATATTTGGTGAGATAAAAACATATCACATGGGCTTGGCTTTGACTGCGTTTATTCCATTACTTGCACAAAAAGACTTCCATCCTTTTGGCACACTGAGTTTTGTCCGCGACCATCCTCTCTGATTTGAATAGTGTTACGAACGGGACCCGCTGAGGCGCGGAACGCAAACACCTTACTTACGCTTCGCGCCAATAGGAACTCCTCCACTTGGTGGGAATTGTAACATGCTTCATATAGCGAGGATCGTTACAAGAGCTTTATATGTTGAGACACTGCTGGAGCTGGAGATTTTCCTAAGGAGGAATACCCTCTGGAGTCCAGAGGGCAGACGTAAGCGGGGGAGGCCCAAGACACCATGGCAGAGGAGAGTTGAGACTGCGCTCCAGCCACATCAGTAGAGCAGGGCCACGGTGAAGATGGCCAGAGACCGACAGAATCGAAGGGCCTTTGCTGTGGCCCTGTGCCCCAGCCAGCACGACTGAGATGAGTGAGTGTTAAGAAAATGTCCAAGCTGACATTTTGTTTAGTTGCTGCCTATGTCCACGAGGTGTAGCAATGGTTCCAGGATGTGCTGCTGAACCCCCTTAGTCACACAGTTATATCATCGTCAGCAAGGCCTCTCGCCACATGGGTTCCTTCCAATGTTGTGTCACTTTGGAGACGTTTAGGCACGTTAATATATGCACCCAGAGAAAGTAATTGTCTCTCCATCCTCCCCCGTGTGTTTGCATCCAAAGCTGCAGTATCTCGGTGGGTGTACACAGAGAATCCAAAATATGAAGAACACCTGCTCTTTCCCTGACAGACTGACCAGGTGAAAGCGATGATCCTGTATTGATGTCACTTGTTAAATATACTTCAATCAGTGTGGATGAATGGGAGGAGATAGGTTGAAGAAGGATTTTTAAGCCTTGAGACATGGGATTGTGTATGTGTGCCATTCAGAGGGTGAATGGGCAAGGCAAAATATTTAAGTGCCTTTGAATGGGGTATGATAGTACGTGCCAGGCGCACCGGTTTGTGTCAAGAACTGCAACACTTCTGGGATTTTCATGCTCAACAGTTTCCTGTGTGTATCAAGAATGGTCCACCACCCAAAGGACATCCAGCCAACTTGACACAACTGTGGGAAGCATTGGAGAACATGGGCCGGCATGGGGGTTGCAACTCAATATTAGGAAGGTGTTCCTAATGTTTGATATACTCAGTGTATGTGTGTGCTTGTATGTTGGTGTGTTAATCAAGATCTCTAACCATGTTTTGACCAGATCGAAGACCAGAGGAGGACCCATAATTATGACAAGTTCATATTCATATAGGCCATCTCTCACCCACATATCCAGTCTTCTATGAGGCGTGCCCTAAATATAGGCTAAAACCTTGGTATACCTTACATGCTTGACACCAACTGTCACAAGTCAACAATTCTGCCTATGGACATGTTCATGAGCTCTATATATTGCAGGAGATCGACCATTGAGCAGTGTAAACCTAGCATTATACATAGACCTACAACCAGGAAGCCATAACCCAAGCTAGCCTCAATCTTAGCTTTGGTCAAGTCAGCACAACTCAACATTATGAAGTAAAAAAATCCACTCCAATTGTTATTTTAAAAAAATGTTTAGGGCCAAAGTGTCATTATGAATGTGGAGTGTATGTATTAAATAGGGCTTGTTCCGGTGTACTGGTTTCACCTTCTAATCTTCCTTAACCCAATGGCATTGTCACACCACCATGATAGAGCTGGCCATGCACCTTGAAGATGTAGTGCTCTATGTAGGGAATAGGGTGCCATTTGGGACACAGGTTCACTCTGAGCCAACAGTGCACTGACATGACTACATTGTAGTTGGCATTTTCTTTTTCATTATTTTAGGCAGGAAATGAATCGCGTTATGCTAACCCCAATGTTAACTTTTATGCCTTTCCCTAAATCTAACCTTAACCTCACTGAAACTATACCTCATTTTAACGTTAACCTAAGTCTAGACCATATGCCTGATTTCATTCTGCCACTGCGCTGCGTCTCTCCAACAAGGAGGAGCGCAGGGCATGGACAAGCTAAATATTTTGCACCCCTGCCTTTGGCAAACTGGGCACTGCTTATCATCAGGCACTCACCTAAATAGCCCTTATGCCACTGGGTGAGAGAAGTTATCATTGTTTATGGGCAGAATAATGTGAAGTTTTATGTGTTGTTGGTGGTGTGTCTTTGTCAGTTTAGCTCGGAAAATGCTGCCCTCTTCAAACTGCCGCTCTAGGCGGCTGCCTAATGGACTGGCCGACACTGCTCTACATGATTATTATTTACCACCTCTATCATTAGTTTTAATTTAAGGTCAGGGTTAGCAGTGTGGTTAAGTTTAAAATCCAACTTTAAGAAGATACATTTTTTCTAAATAGGCAGGGTTTATAACTTTGTGGCTATTGAAGCTGGTGACAACCGGGTTTTTCGCAGGAATGTGAAGGAATGAGAGTGGTGCTGAGGGGAGAGATAGCCTTATCGATGGTGGAGTAGCCTTAGCTGCGGAGGAAATTACATCCGCTGGGTCCTGCAGAGCACAGCGCCTGGAGCTGATCAATAGTTAACTGATCAATAGTCACAGAAACCATGGCCAGAAAGGACAGACAGGGGGACTGGAAGGGAGGGGACAGGGCAGCTGGCTGACACCCAAATAGCACCCTATTCTCTATACAGTTTACTACTTTTGATCAGAGCCCTATGGGCCCTGGTTAAAAGCAGTGCACTAAATAGGGAATAGGGTGCCATTTTGGATGCATGATCTGTCTAGTGCCCTTTGAGAATGTAGCCTTTTAACGAGGAAGAGACGTGCAGGCGTCATAGAAGATTTGGTTTATTCTATTTCGTGGTCGTTATTTTCAATCCATCTCAGCGCTTTAATGCATAACAGGTTGCACAACCTGGAGAGCACCACTGTAATTGGTCCACTGTTCGGGAGACACACCTCTCCGTGGAGCATAGTAGGCCTATTAACAAACACTACGCCTACGTAACATGCAGTGAACAATGGAGATGAATGACAGTTTCCTGTTAAAATTGCTTCTATATTGGAAAATGTCATGTTTTTCATAGCGGTTCAAGTGTCTTGACAGGCGACAATTAAGGGTACGCGCCCGTACGCGCTCACTCCCTTTTGCGTCAGCGCGCGTCCTCTGTCTTTCCGCCAGTGCGCGTGCTCCGTGCAGGAAACAGAATTATAGGTGATGATGGCGGAAGGGGAGCAGCGTTGAGTTTCCTCTGAGTTTTTTATTCTAACTGTAGAACCCTCTACAACTTCGTTTCTCTCCTCCGAATCATCTTCTGAGACGATGGGGAACGAAGGCAGCATCGAGGGTGAGGGCCAGCCGGGGCAGCCCGGCTCCGCTGTTCCTTCCCCGGGGGCTCCGACTTCCATTTCAGCACCAGCAGGCTCTGGACAGCTCATCAAGCCCAGCAATGGTGCGCCAACGGGAGGGACGGGGGCCGGACCCGGCCCGGGGATTAACAGGTACTATCTGGGACAGTTCTCTGCAGAACGGTGACAATAAAACAACAGTGTTTCTGTTTCCAGGAAATGTATTTATCGTGATGCATGTCATGTAGCGTAGCCTTTAGTGGACGATCAGCTATAGCCTGTAGTGGCCGTTTGTCAGAGTGTGGAGAAAATAGGCTACAGCTGGTGTTTTTAATTATTTATTTACAATATCGTTGTCAACACATATTGTCCATATAGACTAGGTTATTCCTAGTTTTGCAATGTAGCCATTTGTTGAATCGGTTACTTGTACAAATGTGATGCAACAGTCATGCATAAATGGCTAAAACATCACGTTAACGGGCGGGTGAGCTAAAGTAAGGCAGTCGGCTACTGTATAAGCTATAAAGAGAAGGTAGACATTTTAAATCGTGAATGGTCACAGCTCTATACTGTATAATTATAGCGTGCGTAAGCATATTGTAGCCACCAAATTGAACATTTTCATTGATGAAGATTCCACGCCCGCTCTTGCACGGTGTGCGTGAGATTGGGATATCAGATTGTAGCTATACTAGAGGGGCCATCTCTTTACGATGAAGCGAAACACCACGTTCATACTTTTTTCATTCTCTTTTGGTGATCTCTAAAATGTAGCCCTTTTAGTAGATACGCGATTCCATTGCTTTTTACACTTTGATTCCACGATGGGCGTGACGTGTGAGGAAAAGCAGCTGCAGTGACTGTAGTGGTCTTTTCACGTGACGTAGATTCAGAGAAAGAGCAACCGTTTTTTCTCGTCAATTGACCACAACACCTGGTAAAAAGCGGTCTAAAAGGCGACCGTTAGAGTCTTAGCAGAAAATACAATCATCACTTCTTCAATAGAGAATATTCCAATAGAAAAAGAAAAAACGATAGATTAGTAACATACTGTACTTTAGAGACGGGGTGATGGGATGGATTAGTAACATACTGTACTTTAGAGACGGGGTGATGGGATGGATTAGTAACATACTGTACTTTAGAGACGGGGTGATGGGATGGATTAGTAACATACTGTACTTTAGAGACGGGGTGATGGGATAGATTAGTAACATACTGTACTTTAGAGACGGGGTGATGGGATGGATTAGTAACATACTGTACTTTAGAGACGGGGTGATGGGATGGATTAGTAACATACTGTACTTTAGAGACGGGGTGATGGGATGGATTAGTAACATACTGTACTTTAGAGACGGGGTGATGGGATAGATTAGTAACATACTGTACTTTAGAGACGGGGTGATGGGATAGATTAGTAACATACTGTACTTTAGAGACGGGGTGATGGGATAGATTAGTAACATACTGTACTTTAGAGACGGGGTGATGGGATGAAAGCAGATTGAGCCAACGTGTTTCCATGATTCCAACTCTTGAATCATTTGTATCGCCACACCTTTTAAATGGTCGGTTGCTGTTGGAGCACCATGACGTAAATAAAACATACACATTTTCCCACGTATGAGCCAGTAAAATGGACTGTGCAAAGTAAAGTTTGCATGCTACCTTCATGGTTAATGTTACATCAACGCCGAATCGAGTGAATCATATGCCTCACGCGAAGAAGAAATGTCGCTTACCCTCCCCATATGGTCTTTTGTCAATTGTATAATGTAGCCCAGCCTACTGTGTGTTTACTATTAATATTCATTTGCTACTCATTATTCATTTGTAACACACACACACACACAGACACACACACACACACACACACACACACACACACACACACACACACACACACACACACACACACACACACACACACACACGTCTTCAGCTGAGCATCCTGTGTGTGTAGATAATTGTCAGACTGATGGTCTCTAACATCATTGTGACTGGATGACACAAGCTGAAGACCAGAATACCATCAGCAGATAGCGCTGCCAGTAGTATGTACAGTATATAGGCTTATTTTGCATGTATGTAAGCCTTGTCTGAGACAGAACGCATAGGGTAGTGAAGGCCACCCCCTCCAACCCTCCAAAATAATATACGGTATATACCGTGCATTCAGACCCCTTCACTTTTTCAACATTTTGTTACATTACAGCTTTATTCTAAAATGGATAAAAATAAATAAACAATCCTCATCAATCTACTACACACAATACCCCATAATGACAAAGTGAAAACATTATTATTGTTTTTTTGCAAAACAAATCTGATATCACAAAAAACTGATATCACAAACTGAGCAATTGGGGGAAAAGGGCCTTGGTCAGTGAGGTGACCAATAACCCAATGGTGACTCTGACAGAGCTCCAGAGTTCCTCTGTGGAGATGGGAGGACCTTCCAGAAGGACAACCATCTCTGCAGCACTCCACCGATCAGGCCTTTATGGTGGAGTGGGCAGGCAGAAGCCACTCCTCAGTAAAAGGCACATGACAGCCCACTTTTTTTAGGTGCCACAAGGCACCTAAAGGACTCTCAGACCATGAGAAACAAGATTCTCTGGTCTGATGAAACCAAGATTGAACTCTTTGGCCTGAATGCCAAGTGTCATGTCTGTAGTAAACCTGGAACCATACCTACGGCGAAGCATGGTGGTGGCAGCATCATGCTGTGGGGATGTTTTTCAGTGGCAGGGACTGGGAGACTAGTCAGGATCGAGGGAAAGATGAACGGAGCAAAGTGCAGAGAGATCCTTGGTCAAAATATGCTCCAGAGCACTCAGGACCTCAGACTGGGTTTTGAAGGTTCACCTTCCAACAGTACAATGACCCTAAGCACACAGCCAAGACAACGCAGGAGTGGTTTCGGGACAAGTCTCTGAATGTCCTTGAGTGGCCCAGCCAGAGTCCGGACTTGAACCCGATCGAAGATCTCTGGAGAGACCTGAAAATAGTTGTACAGCGAAGCTTCCCATCAGACCTGACAGATCTTGAGAGGATCTGCAGAGAAGAATGGGAGAAACTCCAAATACAGGTGTGCCAAGCTTGTAGTGTCATACCCAAGAAGACTTGAGGCTGCAATCGCTACCAAAGGTGCTTCAACAAAGTACTGGGTAAATAATAATACATCATAAAGGTCTGAATACTTATGTAAATGTGATTTTAGGTTGTTTATTTATTTGAACTTTTTCCTTACAGGGTATTGTGTGTAGATTAATGAGGATTTTTGTGTTATTTTATATATTTTAGAATAAGGCTGTAACGTAACAAAATGTGGAAAAAGTCAAGGGGTCTGAATACTTTCCGAATGCACTGTATATACAGTACCAGTCAAAAGTTTGGACACACCTACTCATTGAAGTGTTTTTCTTTATTTGTACTATTTTCTACATTGTAGAATAATAGTGAAGACATCAAAACAATTAAATAACACATGGAATCATGTAGTAACTTAAAAAGTGTTATACAAATCCAAATGTATTTTTAGATTTTAGATTCTTCAAAGTAGCCACCCTTTGCCTTGATGACAGCTTTGCAGTCACTTGGCATTCTCTCAACTATCTTCACCTGGAATGCTTTTCCAACAATTTTGAAGGAGTTCCTACACATGCTGAGCACTTGTTGGCTGCTTTTTCTTCACTCTGCGGTCCAACTCATCCCAAATAATCTCAATTGGGTTGAGGTCGGGTGATTGTGGAGTCCTGTTCATCTGATGCAGCACTCCATCCCTCTCCTTCTTTGTCAAATAGCCCTTACACAGCCTGGAGGTGTGTTGGGTCATTGTCCTGTTGAAAAACAAATGATAGTCCCACTAAGCGCACACCAGATTGGATGGTGTATCTCTGCAGAATGCTGTGGTAGCCATGCTGGTTATGTGTGCCTTGAGTTCTAAAGAAATCCCAGACAGTGTCATCAGCAAAGCACCCCCACACCATAACACCTCCTCCTCCATGCTTCACGGTTGGAACTACACATGCGGAGATCATCCGTTCATCTAAGACACGGTGGTTGGAACCAAAAATCGCACATTTGGACTCATTACACCAAAGGACAGATTTCCACTGGTCTAATGTCCATTGCAAGTGTTTCTTGGCCCAATCAAGTCTCTTCTTCTTATTGGCGTCCTTTAGTAGTGGTTTCTTTGCAGCAGTTTGATCATGAAGGTCTGATTCACACATTTTCCTCTGAATAGTTTATGTTGAGATGTATCTGTTACTTCAACTCTGTGAAGCATTTATATGGGCTGCAATCTGAGGTGCAGTTAACTCTAATGAACTTATCCTCTGCAGCAGCAGGGGTAACTCTGGGTCTTTCTTTCCTGTGGCGGTCCTCATGAGAGCCAGTTTCATTATAACGCTTGATGATTTTTGCGACTGCACTTGAAGAAAACACTTGGTCTTTTACCAAATAGGGCTATCTTCTGTATACCACCTCTACCTTGTCACAACATAACTGATTGGCTCAAACGCATTAAGAAGGAAAGAAATTCCACAAATGAACTTTTAACAAGGCATACCTGTTAATTGAAATGCATTCCAGGTGAATATCCCATGAAGCTGGTTGAGAGAATGCCAAGAGTGTGCAAAACTGTCATCAAGGCAAAGGGTGGCTACTTTGAAGAATCTCAAATATAAAATATATTTTGATTTGTTTAATACCTTTTTGGTTACTACATGATTCCATATGTGTTATTTCATAGTTGTGATGTCTTCACTATTATTCTACAACGTAGAAAATAGAAAAAATAAAGAAAAACCCTTGAATGAGTCCAAACTTTTGACTCATACTGTGTGTGTGTGTGTGTATATATATATATATATATATATATATATATATATATATATATATATATGTATGTATGTATGTATGTATGTATGTATGTGTGTGTGTGTGTGTGGACACAACTTCAAATTAGTGGATTCGGCTATTTCAGCCACACCCATTGCTGACAGGTTTATTAAATAGAGCACATATCCAAACGTTGGCAGTAGAATGGCCTTACTGAAGAGCTCAGTGACTTTCAATGTAGCACTGTTGTAGGATGCCACCTTTCCAGTTCTTAAAATTGTTGTTGGAAATTGTTGGAAATGTCTAGGAGCAACAACGGCTCAGCAGCGAAGTGGTAGCCCACACAAGTTCACAGAACGGGACCACCGAGTGCTGAAGCGCGTAGCACGTAAAAATCATCTGTCAGTTGCAACACTCACTACCAAACTGCCTCTGGAAGCAACCTCAGCACAAGAACAGTTCGTCGGGAGATTCATGAAATGGGTTTCAATATCCGAGCATTGAAACCCACCTTTGGAATCTGGAGCAGTGGAAACGCGTTCTCTGGAGTGATGCTTCACTATCTGGCAGTCCGACGGACAAATCTGGGTTGGACAGATTGCAGGAGAACGCTACCTGCCCCAATGCATAGTGCCAACTGTAAAGTTTGGTGGAGGAGGAATAATGGTTGGGGGTGTTTTTCATGGTTTGGGTTAGGCCCCTTAGTGCCAGTTAAGGGAAATCTTAACACTACAGCATAAAATTAGATTTTAGACGATTCTGTGCTTCCAGCTTTGTGGAAACAATTTGGGGAAGGCCCTTTCCTGTTTCAGCATGACAATGCCCCCGTGCACGAACCGAGGTCCATACAGAAAGGGTTTGTACAGATCGGTGTGGAAGAACTTGACTGGCCTGCACAGAGCTCTGACCTCAACCCCATCAAACACCTTTGGGATGAATTAAAACACCGACTGCGAGCCAGGCCTAATCACCCAACATCAGTGCCCGACCTCACTAATGCTCTTGTAGCTGAATGGAAGCAAGTCCCCGCAGCAATTTTCCAACATCTAGTGGAAAGCCTTCCCAGAAGAGAGGAGGCTGTTATAGCAGCAACAGGGACCAACTCCATATTAATGCCCATGATTTTGAAGTGAGATGTTCGGTGAGCAGGTGTCCACATACTTTTAGTCGCAGTAGTGTGTAAATATATATAATTTAGATATGTGATTTTGGGGAAACAAACAGCTAACTTTCTTCAATTCTACACATTTTGCTATGGGGCAAAGAGAAAAATGTGCAGTTGTATAGCTAACGCCATGCTATTCTACACGCTTTGCAATGAGGCTGAGCGAAAATCTTGCTGTTTGAAAGCTAATTTCCTGCATTTCTACACATATTGCCATGGGGCAGAGAGAAACATTTTAAGTTGTATAGCTAATCTCATGCTATTCTACACATTTTGCGATGAGGCTGAGAAAATTCTGAATTTTATAGCAAATTTCCTGGTGTTCTTCACATCTTGCCATGAGGCTACAAGAAATTCTCCTGTAATTATTATTATTTTTATTTTTTCCATGGCTTATGACATCTGGGGGTGGGGGGGACCTCCAGGGTATCCCCCCCCCCCCACCCCCAAAACAATCCTATGGCCCCCTTTCTTTCAGTGAAGTACACCCTCTGGATCACAGGAGGCTAGTCCAGGAGGCATGTATGCCTATTTTTGCATGTGCAGTAGGTGAATTCTGTGAACTTCAATTCAGATTCCTCCTCGCATACTGGTGAATTTCTGTCTCTCTGGGTGGTGCCACATGTACATCACAAATCACCCAGCCTGTGACAACCACAGATGGGTTCGACGGTTGGTGCTGTTCGCTCTGCATTTTCCGTGGCTATGTTTTATGGTGATATCTCAGCCAATAGCCCATGGCAAATCAATCGGTGTGAGACTGCAACATATATGTGTGTAGCCGTCTCTCTGGAGAGAGAGAAAGGAGAGAGGTAGGGAGAGAGGGCGAGAGAGATAGAAACCCATTACCATGTTTCATTAAAAAAAACAGTAGGTGGTTTTAAAGGCTCATTGCGATCTTCGTCTCACATTCCCGACAAACTGCCTAACAGAGGTGAGACCTAAATCCACGTCCCATATAGCCCCCTATTCCCTATATAGTGCACTACTTTTGACCTGGGCCCATAGAGAATAGAGGGAATAGGGTGCCATTTGGGATGCAAACCGTGTGTGTGTGTGGTGACTGAGCCACTGAACTTGATTGGCAACGTTTTCACACCTAGGTCTTCATCAGACGTGATGAGGGTGGAAAATGCCAATGAAGCACATGGGAGCATAGATTGCACTATGCAGAGTGTATTTTTAATTTAGCTGAACATCTGGTAATGTTAAGCAGTAGTCGTAGAAATGGCCTAGAAAAAAACAGAGGTCTATGATGAACCCAAGCACTCCAAGCTGTAGCTGCCAGACAACCACATGTCTCTAGGCTTACTCAGATACCCCTCCACAAGGCCCATGGGAGTAGCTGTTGCTAATCAGCATTTGTATGCTTTGCATCCCAAATGGTGCCCTAATTCCCCATGTAGTGCACTACTTTTGACCAGGGTCCCACAGGGAATAGGGTTCCATTTGGGACTCATACGTTGCCTAATGGATCAGACACCCGGTCACGTGATTGTCCTCTCAATCATGGCTGCTTGGTTGGTTCGTCATTGATCCGCAGTATGCAATCAGATAGATTTGATAATGACCGTTGAGGATTATTTGCATCCCAAATGGTGCACTACTTTTGACCAGGGCCCATCTAATTATTCTGAGTTGATT
The DNA here is from genome assembly GCF_045791955.1 of Oncorhynchus clarkii lewisi. NCBI lineage: Eukaryota > Metazoa > Chordata > Actinopteri > Salmoniformes > Salmonidae > Oncorhynchus > Oncorhynchus clarkii. The sequence continues at coordinate 38,950,525 of NC_092163.1, forward strand.
TGTGTTAAAGACCTGTGTCTGAAATGGCACCCCATTTCTAATATGGTGCACGGCACTGCTATGGACCCATGTCAAAACCAGGCCACTATATAGAGTCTAGGGTCCCATTTCGGATTTCCACAGGAATATCCCTGCCATTTGTGCGTCCACAGAGACTCAAGGGTCAGCTTGGAATGTGCAGACAGGCACAGAATATGTCCCAAATGGCACCCTGTGCCCTATATAGTGCACTACTTTTGACCAGAGCCCTATGGTCCTTGGTCAAAAGTAGTGTACTAAATATGGAATAAGGTACCGCGGACCCCATCATAGTCCTGTCGTCATTCTGCGTTATTTTTCATTGCACTGCCACCTAGGTGATAGAAAAGCTCGGGGAAATGGCTCCCTCCCTGCAATCTTGGCCACATCGTTGCCTTGAATCAAGATCTATGTTACTTGCAGATATTGACATGTTTTGGAATAATGGCATATTCAAAATATTATAATCAAATAATGGCATATTTTCACAATGGCTCCCAAACCCCAGACGTGGCCAAGACCAGGCGATTCATTCATCATGATGCATCCCAAATGGCCCCCTATTCCCTATTCTTGTGCACTGCTATTGACCAGGGCCCAATGGTCCCCTTTTCCCTATATAATGCACTACTTTTGACGAGAGCTCAATGGTCCCATAAAGGGAACAGGGGGCCATTTGTGATAAACACACAAGCTCTTCCCTACTGTGATTTATCCTTTGTGATGTTTCACCTTGTCTCTGAATGATCCATGGTGTTGTTCCCACAGTAAAAAGAGCATCAGTGGTTGACTTGATCAAGCTGATAGTGATGATAGGTGGTTGTATCAGTTTACTACCATGGAATCTCACAAACATACAGTACACGGATATTTGGATCTGAGAGCCTTCACAATACTGAACATGTTGTGCACACATATTACGTTCACAGTATGTTCACATGGAAACTCTCTTACGTTCCTACTTATCCCTCTTCCTCGTGCACACACACACATACGCGCACACACACACGCACACAAGCACGCACACGCGCACGCACACGCACGCGCACACACACACACACACACACACACACACACACACACACACACACACACACACACACACACACACAACATTTGAGTAGGAATGTCATGCAGTGTCTGAGTGTCTTTGTTAAACAAATGCACACACACACACACACACACACACACACACACACACACACACACACACACACACACACACACACACACACACACACACACACACACACACACACACACACACACACACATACATAGAGACAGACAGACAGACAGACAGAGACAGAGAGAGAGAGAGACAATCTAATTCTCACTCTCAGCTGGCTAGCCATTTCCCTTCCAGTAGAAGACAGAGGGGATGATGTAAATCTATGTACAAACTAAGAAACTCTCTGGGGTGTGAGATTTTCTCCAGACTATTACCTCTATCAGGAGAAAGATGGGAGGGAGTCAGAGAAACCCGGTCTGCTTCTCCAACGGCACACTATTCCCCATATAGTGCACTACTTTCAGGACCTATGAGTCAAAAGGAGTGCACTATAAAGGGGAATAGGGTTACATTTGAGAGACACCCCAGCACCATCTCCTGCTGCTGAAATATTGAGTTCCCTGCCACTGACCATGTTCATAAAGGAAATGGTAATTGCCTGTCCATTTATTTCAATATATATTGCGTATAGATTGGAATAATTCACTGCTAAAAGGTCCCACATGAAGCGCCATTAGTGAGCACAGCCCTGGGTTGGTTCTGAGGAGGTCAGCGCCGCCTGTCTCTTCACGGAGGAGCTCTGTGTGCTGAGTACAGCAGCTGTGGTTGTACCTCCGACAGTGTCTGAATATCTGTCCGTGCCTGGAATTCTGTCTTGGCCAATTTTCCATGTGGCTCAGTTGGTAGAGCGTGGCGCCTGGATTGTGGGTTCGATTCCCGCTGAGGCCACCCATACAAAAAAACGTATGCACGCATGATTGCAAAGTGCTTTGAATAAAGGTTTCTGCTAAATGGCCTATATGATTCTATTACTATCTGTGCAGTGAGGGGAGAGGCCTCCGTACTGAGAGGATACACTGCATGCTGTGGATTCATTTGTAATGGCTGAGATCATAGATATCTGTCTGTACTCAGAATGTTGTGTTCTATAGTAGCCTTCACTGAAGGTAATTGCTGTACACACTGTACATCGGTAGGCCTACTGCAGATGCGTTGTTGAGCTGTGTAGGTAAGCAAACGCTGTTCACTTGTTCGTCTCTGACATTGGTATTTGGCACGGTGGTTCGGAGCCTAGCTCTCTCGCTCTAACCGCACACCAACAAAAGGCTCTGCTTCCTACTCACTTCCACTGGCACCAGACTCAGAGCGACGCTTATCGGAGAGGAGAGTTGCACCAAGCGTTTATGCTTTTCACTCTGGGATAAAGCAAACCACCTGCCTTTCCTCTTATTGCTTAATAACAACAGATGCAAAATCCCAAGGTGCTTTGCTTTCAACAGAGTGCTGTTCACTGGTGGATGAAAGCGTCTGAAGAGGTTGTTTTGAAGAGGTGGATGAGCATATGGATGAGCATAGAGCGCTGCTATCCCACTCGTGGCTTCCTGCCGTTTGGTTTTAATGCCTGGTGTGTGTGTGTGTGTGTGTGTGTGTGTGTGTGTGTGCGTTTGGCATTGTTTGTCTATCGCCTGAGGTTTGGGCTTTGTTTGTTTAACGCCTGAGGCTTGGGCTTTGTCAGGACCACAGGGGATTCCACTCTACAAGCCTTCATTAGCACAACGATAGGTTTTGAACCCAAATAAAAACATTTTAGTTGCCACCAAACGTATCTTTTTTAATACTGCTTCATTTGACCCCTTTCCAAACTAGTTGCAGTTGTTAGTAATAAAGTTGTGAACGATGGAATGGAGAAATGCATTGTTTTCCGCGAGTTGAACGGTGATAGCTGATGGCCAGTATTACTACCGTGATGGTCACTTTGCCCAATGTAGAACAACATGCTTGGCGCTCTTCCAATAAGACATTATGCATCTCGTAGATGTATATTTGATGTAACCCGGGAGCCTAGCTCAGCTCCTTTTCATTCGGCTCATTATTACGGATCCTATTGGCACACTGCCAGGAATACTTTGTCGAGGAGACTTCATGTCAAGCCTTTTATAGTGCTAGTGTTTCTGTGAGCAGGTCTTAGGTGAACAGAACGGTTCCTAGAGAGAGAGTGAGAGCGAAAAACGGGTGATTTGAGCGCTGCTTCACAACATGCTGCTCTGCTCCACTCTACTCAGCCCGTCTTCAGTGACTCACTGTCACAAACAGTTCTATTTTCATTCTCCTCTTCCCTCATTTCCATCTCCTTCTCCCGCCCTTGGAAGTGGTGTGCTGCCGAACAGAGTCTTGACTACTGAAGGAGGCTCCTGGACTTTGAAGAAGACGTGCGTATCGAAACAAAGGCCTGCGTAGCGTGGCTCGTTCTCACAGGGAAGCAAAAAGCTAGGACTTCTGTTTGAATTGCTGTAGCCACTCCGTGGGCGGGTGTCTGCGGGGCAGAGAGGGCAGATTGGGGAAGAGAAAAAGAGACAAGAGGGGAAGTTGTTAGTGCTGCTAACGTCTGATTTTAAACCACCTTCTCGTCTCGTCTTTTCTTCCTAACAGTGTTAAGTTCACAGAGACAGGTCACCGGAAAGGCATTTTCCATACCCAAGACTCAATCTAAACCTCTCATAGGCTGCAGACACCAGCACATTTATTCCATATAGACTCAACACAAACCACTACTTGAATTACATGTATGCATGCTTGGTTCAGTACTCAGCGGACCCGCGGGGTTGGCGAGGTGTGTGTGTCTGTGTGTGTGTGTGTGTGATGGAGAGGGCGAGTGTTTTGTCCAGTTGCCTACTTCTTCCTTCCATCTCCAGAGCTACTATGCTGTAGGGGAAACTGAGGCTGTGCCTCAAATGGCCCCCTATTCCCTATTTAGTGCACTATTTATGACCTGGGCTCTGGTCAAAAGTAGTGCACTATATAGGGAATAGGGTGCCATGCGAGACTCAGCCTGTCTTTTCCACTGCCAGGGGGTCAGAAGGGGATCAGAAGGCTGAAAACTGTGGGCGAGGAAGAGGAAGCAGTGAAGCAGAAAGGGATAAAAAACATTCACCGCTCTTTGAAGGAGCCAAACGCTGTTCTCCTCTTATCTCACCAGGAGAAAACAGACCATTTCTCCAGCTCACACTGTCTTTCATTTTTCGTGCCCATATTGGTATTGGCCAAAGCAAATTGGCAACTTGCAAACCCTTTCATTCAGGATTCATGACCAAATAAATAGGTATGTTTAAATGTTGTTACTTGTGATATTCAAAATCATTGCTCCCTGTTTAACACTTTAGGAGGTTTCAGTTCAATTTTTGACCCCCAAAAGGCCTGTTTTTCTGATGTGTAACCTAACATCCTCTAACGAGAGTGTAACGTGTGTCTGTCCTCCACAGCATCTCTGGAAGACTCCCCCAGACAGACCCTGGGTCCGGGCCCAAGGCGGGGGTCCAGACTGGGCCTGGGACGGGGGACCGCCTAGCCTCCCAGAAGGAGCAGCAGGGTCAGAGCCACGTCGCCCGCAAGAACCTCCAGGTGGACGTGGGTAGTAGCAGGACAGGACGGTCCCCATCGGTGTCCCCCGCCGTCACCCCCACCTCACCCTACTCCGTGCCCCAGATCGCCCCCATGCCCAGCAGCAAGCTGTGCCCCGTCTGTAAGACGGCCGACCTGACGGGCACCACGGAGGACAACCAGCCAAACTGCAGCACCTGCACCCAGTGCCGATCCACGGTGTGCAACCAGTGTGGCTTCAACCCCAACCCACACCTCACCGAGGTAGTACCTGCTTCTGATCGGCCTTGTGGAACTGTTAGGGGGGGAATATATATATATATATTTTTAAGTTATACTGTTTAGAGAATGAGGTCCTGTTTAGAGAATGAGGTCCTGTTTAGAGAATGAGGTCCTGTTTAAAGAATGTGGTCTGGTTTAGAGAATGTGGTCCTGTTTAGAGAATGTGGTCTGGTTTAGAGAATGTGGTCCAGTTTATAGAATGTGGACCGGTTTATAGAATGTGGTCCGGTTTAGAGAATGTGGTCCTGTTTAGAGAATGTGGTCCTGTTTAGAGAATTCCGGTTTAGAGAATGTGGTCCGGTTTAGAGAATGTGGTCCGGTTTAGAGAATGTGGTCCGGTTTAGAGAATGTGGTCCTGTTTAGAGAATGTGGTCCGGTTTAGAGAATGTGGTCCGGTTTATAGAATGTGGTCCGGTTTAGAGAATGTGGTCCGGTTTAGAGAATGTGGTCCTGTTTAGAGAATTCCGGTTTAGAGAATGTGGTCCGGTTTAGAGAATGTGGTCCTGTTTAGAGAATTCCGGTTTAGAGAATGTGGTCCGGTTTAGAGAATGTGGTCCGGTTTATAGAATGTGGTCCGGTTTATAGAATGTAGTCCGGTTTAGAGAATGTGGTCCGGTTTAGAGAATGTGGTCCTGTTTAGAGAATTCCGGTTTAGAGAATGTGGTCCGGTTTAGAGAATGTGGTCCGGTTTATAGAATGTGGTCCGGTTTATAGAATGTAGTCCGGTTTAGAGAATGTGGTCCGGTTTAGAGAATGTGGTCCTATTTAGAGAATTCCGGTTTAGAGAATGTGGTCCGGTTTAGAGAATGTGGTCCGGTTTATGGAATGTGGTCCGGTTTATAGAATGTGGTCCGGTTTATGGAATGTGGTCCGGTTTATAGAATGTGGTCCGGTTTAGAGAATGTGGTCCTGTTTAGAGAATGTGGTCCGGTTTATAGAATGTGGTCCGGTTTATAGAATGTGGACCGGTTTATAGAATGTGGTCCGGTTTAGAGAATGTGGTCCGGTTTAGAGAATGTGGTCCTGTTTAGAGAATGTGGTCCGGTTTATAGAATGTGGTCCTGTTTAGAGAATGTGGTCCGGTTTAGAGAATGTGGTCCGGTTTAGAGAATGTGGTCCTGTTTAGAGAATGTGGTCCGGTTTATAGAATGTGGTCCGGTTTATAGAATGTGGACCGGTTTATAGAATGTGGTCCGGTTTATAGAATGTGGACCGGTTTATAGAATGTGGTCCGGTTTATAGAATGTGGTTCGGTTTATAGAATGTGGTCCTGTTTAGAGAATGTGGTCCGGTTTATAGAATGTGGTCCGGTTTATAGAATGTGGACCGGTTTATAGAATGTGGTCCGGTTTATAGAATGTGGACCGGTTTATAGAATGTGGTCCGGTTTATAGAATGTGGTCCGGTTTATAGAATGTGAGTCAGGAAGTCAGTGTCTGCATCCAAAATGCCACCCTATTCCCTAACTAGTGCACTACTTTTGACTAGAGCCCTATGGGCAATTCAGTGAGTCAGTGTTCCAGAGAGAAGATAATGCAGGTGGGGTGATGGTGATGAATTCTCCAGTGGCGAGGACCAAGGCCTGTTGGGAGGGCCAGGTAAGGGCCAAGGTAAATAACCCACAGTAAGGTAATTAATCTTGGGACTGAGACTGGCCATCCACTGGGCTCTGACCCAGGACCAGCTCCAACCACACTACTCACTGGCCCTCTGATGATGCAGCAATGTGTCTGTGTGTGTGTGTGTGTGTGTGTGTGTGTGTGTGTGTGAGAGAGAGAGAGAGAGAGAGAGAGAGAGAGAGAGAGAGAGAGAGAGAGAGAGAGAGAGAGAGAGAGAGAGAGAGAGAGAGAGAGAGAGAGAGAGAGAGAGAGAGAGAGAGAGAGAGAGAGAGAGAGAGAGAGAGAGAGAGAGAGAGAGAGAGAGAGAGAGAACTGTACTGTACTGTACTGTATATGAGATGAACATATATTGGAGTGAGTGTGTGCAAATAAGAGTGGACAAGAGATGAGATGCCCCAGGCTTGAAATGGGAAAGATAGGAGAGAATGGGAGGATACATGAGGAGGGGAGGAGAGAATAAGACAGAGGAGAGAATGGGAGGAGAGGAGTAGAGATGGGGTTCAGAGAGGGGAAGAAAGAGTGAAATCGAACAGAATTAGATGGGGGGAGAGAGAGAGAGAGCAATAGATAAAGACAGAGAGGATAAGAGAGAGAGAGAGAGAGAACAATAGATAAAGACAGAGAGGATACGAGAGAAATAGAGAGAGAGAAAGATACAGAGAGGGTAAGAGAGAGAGAGAAATAGATAGACAGAGAGGGTAAGAGAGAGAGCGAGCGAGAGCGAAATAGATAAAGACACAGAGGGTGAGAGAGAGAGAGAGAGAGAGAGAAATATATATATAGAGAGAGAGAAAGATACAGAGAGGGTAAGAGAGAGAGCGAGCGAGAGCGAAATAGATAAAGACACAGAGGGTAAGAGAGACAGAGAAACTGAGGGAGCAGTGTGTCCGTGGGTGTTGGTATTTTTTCAGCTGAGCCCTGGGTGAGCTTGTCACAGGCTGTCAGGGAGACAGAGAGAGAGAGAGGCAGAGTGTTCCGCTTGATCTAGCCCGTGAGAAAGCACAGGACCATGAGATTTAACCTCGAACCCAGTTACCATGGACTGAGTTGGTCTGCGTGGCTGCCTGCCTACTGCACAGCACAGATCTACTTACGGTGCAATGACATTACATTGTCTGTATCGCTCTATATTGAGGTTGATGGGGAGGAAGAGGAGGAGGAAGAATAGGAGGGCTCTGGTCAAAAGTAGTGCACTACATAAGGAATGGGGTGCCATTAGAGACACTGTCCTAGTGTTCAGCACACAGCAGCCCTGACCTCCCCTCACAGTTGATTTATGATAGGCCAATGTGCCATCCTCATCCTGGTGGAATGGAACTCATTGGACGATTCCCAAGTGGCACCCGATTCCCTATATATTTTGGTTAAAAGTAGTGCACAGGGCCTCCCGGGTGGTGCAGTGGTTAAGGGTGCTGTACTGCAGCGCCAGCTGTGCCACCAGAGACTCAGGGTTCGCGCCCAGGCTCTGTCGTAACCGTCCGCGACTCATCGTGCACCAGCGACTCCTGTGGCGGGCCGGGCGCAGTGAGCGCTAACCAAGGTTGCCAGGTGCACGGTGTTTCCTCCGACACATTGGTGCGGCTGGCTTCCGGGTTGGATGCGCGCTGTGTTAAGAAGCAGTGCGGCTTGGTTGGGTTGTGTATCGGAGGACGCATGACTTTCAACCTTCGTCTCTCCCGAGCCCGTACGGGAGTTGTAGCGATGAGACAAGATAGTAGCTACTAAACAATTGGATACCACGAAATTGGGGGAAAAAAGGGGGTAAAAAAAAGTTTAAAAAAGTAGTGCACTAAATAGGGAATAGGCTGCCATTTGAGACGTAGACAGTTTTGGTGGTGTGAGGCTGAAGACGAGGACGCATAAAAACAACGTCATGGCAGCCATGCAATTTAGAGTGGCATTAACAGGGTCTAACATATGGCCGTGATATGCCATCAACCAATTGCAGGATTGTCAATCATCCATGCTCATCTCGTCATCTGAAAAGGGAAGATGGATGTTGTGTGCGCGCTCGCGCATGTGCATGTAAATTGGGGTCCGAAATGATTGACACCGTGGATAAAGATGAGCAAAAATGACTTTAAAAAAAGATGTAATTCAAATACTATACTGTATGCTCAAAAATACCTCTATTTTCATGTCATGCAACAAACTCCTAGAGTTTGCTTAACAGCATTGGCAGTTGGATTGGAACCGGTGTTTTGGTCAGATGACCTGAAAATAGAGCTCTGTGGCCTCGCACACCAGTGGTGGGTTTGGCATCGAAATGAGAACGCATGAGCCCGAAAATAACCCCAATACCTACTGTAAAATATGGTGGCGGATTGTTGATGATATGGGGCAATTTTGCCTCCACTGGTCCTGGGGCCCTTGTTGAGGTCAACGTCATCATGAACTTTACCAAGTACCAGGACAAACTTTGTGGATCTTCCAGGAAGACAATAACCCTAATTACACATCAACATCCACAAAGAAATGGTTATATTTGCCACAAAATCTGCATTTTGCAACGGCCATCTCAGTCTCTGAACCTGAAACCCATTGAAAGCCTGTGGCTTGAATTGAACAATCTTAAGAGCTGCCATTTTATTGTGAGGAACGGCAGTTTCATCAGACGTTTTTTCCTGTGTTGTCCTTTAGTTGTGTGAATGATCCTCACTAATGGTGTACCTAGACGGATGTTTACATACATGCAGACGTTCTCCAACTCATAAAACATTTTTGAAAAAGGCCCAGTGCTTTTATCCTCGCACGGTGAGATATCGAAAGGCATTGAAAACACAAATAATATCAAATAATATTGACCCGTATCTTTTTTAGGAAATAAATATTACTAAAATCTCTTTCTCTGAGCTATTTTTGAGCATACAATATAGTGCCGTATTTGAATGATTTTATTTTTATACAGTATTCTTTGCTCATCTCTATCAAGGGTGCCAATTTGGGCTCCCGAGTGGCCCAGAGGTCAAATGCACCCTGGTTCGAATCCAGGCTGTATCACATCCGGCCGTGATTGGGAGTCCCATAGGGTGGCGCACAGTTGTCCCAGAGTCGCCGGGGTAGGCCGTCATTGTAAATAAGAATTTGCTCTTAACTGACTTGCCTAGTTAAATATAGGTTACATTTATAGGTTACATTTTAAGCAGCACAAGATATTCCGGACCCCATTTTATATTTGTACGTATGTGTGGTGCATGCATGCGTGTATTTGTTGGGATGCGTGTGTACCAGTGAGTGTATGTGTGTTTCAGGCGTATGCGTTGCATTAGATAGAACAAGAGCTGCTATGACAGAGATAAGACTGCATCAGACTACACTGAATTCTTTGTTTTAAGTGAATGTGACGATAACATGCTGGTCTTATGCGGGGGGGGGGGGGGGGGGGGGGGGGGGGTCAGGTGTCCCAATAACAACATCCTCTGCTGTCTACAGGCTGATCATTTCATCAGGGAGAGGAGAGGAGAGGAGAGGAGGGGAGGGGAGGGGAGGGGAGGGGAGGGGAGGGGAGGGGAGAGGAGAGGAGAGGAGAGGAGAGGAGAGGAGAGGAGAAGAGAGGAGGGGAGGGGAGGGGAGGGGAGAGGAGAGGAGAGGAGAGGAGAGGAGAGGAGGGGAGGGGAGGGGAGGGGAGGGGAGGGGAGAGGAGGGGAGGGGAGGGGAGGGGAGGGGAGGGGAGAGGAGAGGAGAGGAGAGGAGAGGAGAGGAGAGGAGAGGAGAGGAGAGGAGGGGAGAGGAGAGGAGAGGAGAGGAGAGGAGAGGAGAGGAGAGGAGAGGAGAGGAGAGGAGAGGAGAGGAGAGGAGAGGAGAGGAGAGGAGAGGAGAGGAGAGGAGAGGAGAGATCCCTATTTTGAAGACCTGTATCGCATGCTATCTTTGCCATGGCATCAATAACCATTGGTTTGGGGATATTAAAGCCATTTCAATTGAACTGAATTGAAGAGTGGAAGATAATAGCCTGGAGAGAAAAAGAAAAGCAGCAAAGAAAGAGGGAGAGAGCAGATAGAAAGAGGGAGAGAGCAGATAGAAAGAGGGAGAGAGCAGATAGAAAGAGGGAGAGAGCAGATAGAAAGAGGGAGAGAGCAGATAGAAAGAGGGAGAGAGCAGATAGAAAGAGGGAGAGAGCAGATAGAAAGAGGGAGAGAGCAGATAGAAAGAGGGAGAGAGCAGATAGAAAGAGGGAGAGAGCAGATAGAAAGAGGGAGAGAGCAGATAGAAAGAGGGAGAGAGCAGATAGAAAGGCGGAAATGAAATTAGAGCATAAGGCGATAAAAATCAGACGTGGTTAAACCATAATGTGAAGCCATGAAGGATCGGCTGATTTCAGAGAATTCGCACGAGGAGCGAACATGATGGAATCAAGATTTAATTACAAAGTCATTCATGATTTAGTCAAACAATGAAAACCAACTGGAGAGCGAGCTTGTCGGCTTTTGGCTGAAAGATTAGTTGGAAAAACTGCCTGGTCTGAAAACAGGGCTAGCTGCAGCACAGAGAATAGGGCTTGCATCCTAAGTGGTGCTCTATCTCCTTCATAGTGCACTACATTTGACCAGGGTCCGTATGGGAATAGGTTGCCATTTTGGACGCATCCTAAACCCTCCTATCCCGAGGCTCAGGGATTTCTGCTACTATCTCTCCATGAAACCCACATGTCCTAATTCCATTAAACACCAACTGTATTAAACACCATACTTATACGTTATAATAACTCATTATCCAGTGTATCCACACGTTTAGTTGCATCTTGGAATTTGACAGTAAATACAAGATATCAAGACGTTCACACTGTAGCGCATGTGTATCTAATATGCAATGAAAATATATTTTTTTAATCAAACCTATCACCTAGGGTAGCAAAATCTTTCTAAAAATTTCATTTTTTTTCTCCAGAAATCACGGTTGGAAGATTATCAGAATCAGGAGGGAATAAGCAGGAAATGTGGAATCTTCTAACCAGGATTTCTGGAAAACTTTGGCAAGTTACCGGTTGCAACCCTATTACCAATAATTAGCCACAGCAGAGTAAAGAGTGGAGGTGTTGTGAGGTAGTGTGCTCCTGGCCTAAACTGGTCAAGAAGAATGTCAGCTAAAAACGTACAGAAATCTCTGGAACATCTCTGTTGACGAGTCTGCAATATGTAAAACACTAAACAAGAATGGTGTTCATGGGAGGACACCACAGAAGTAGCCACTGCTGTTAAAAAACAACAACATTGCTGCAAGTCTGAAATTTGCAAAAGAGCACCAGAATGTTCCACAGCGCTACTGGCAAAATATTCTGTGGACAGATGAAACTACAGTTGAGTTGTTTGGAAGGAAGACACAGCACTATGGCACTATGTGTGGAGAAAAAAAGGCACAGCACACCAACATCAAAACCTCAACCCAACTGCAAAGTATGGTGGAGGGAGCATCATGGTTTGGGGCTGGCTTTCTGCCTCAGGGCCTGGACAGCTTGCTATCATCGACAGATTTCCCAAGTTTATCAAGACATTTTGCAGGAGAATGTAAGGCTATCTGTCCGCCAATTGAAGCTCAACCGGACATCACCCAGAAGTTGGGTGATCCAACAGGACAACGACCCAAAACACAGAAGTAATTCAACAACAGAATGGCTTCAACAGAAGAAAATACGTCTTCTGGAGTGGCCCAGTCAGAGTCCTGACCTCAACCCGAATGAGGTGCTGTTGCATGACCTCAAGAGAGCAGTTCACACCAGACATCCCAAGAATATTGGTGAAATGAAACAGTTTTTTAAAGAGGAATGTTCCAAAATTCCTCCTGACCGTTGTGCAGGTCTGATCCGCAACTACAGAAAACATTTTGTCAAGGTTATTGCTGCCAAAGGAGGTTCAACCAGTTAAATCCAAGGGTTCAAATACTTTTCCCACCCTGCACTGTGAATGTTTACACGGTGTGTTCAATAAAGACACAAGTGTTTGTGTGTTATTAGTTTAAGCAGACAGTGTTTGTCTGTTGTTAGGAATTAGATGAAGATCAGTTAAAGTGTTATGACCAATTTATGCATAAATCCAGGTATTTCCAAAGGGTTCACATACCTTTTCTTGCCATTGTATATAAGCACCACTTTTGACCAGAGCCCTATGGCTGTCATTTGGAACAGCCGATTTCTTCTGTCTTTCCAGTCATTGTAGATAGGATCATGGCCTTTCAACGAGGGCTGAAGTGAAGTGTATTGTACAGGAGGCTGGGGGGGTTGAGTTAGTTAGGCAAATACTGTAGCAGGAGGCTGTGGGTTGAGTTAGATAGGCAAATACTGTAGCAGGAGGCTGTGGGTTGAGTTAGATAGGCAAATACTGTAGCAGGAGGCTGTGGGTTGAGTTAGATAGGCAAATACTGTAGCAGGAGCCTGTGGGTTGAGTTAGTTCGTTAAATACTGTAGAAGGAGCCTGTGGGTTGAGTTAATTCGTTAAATACTGTAGAAGTGACAGATAAAACAAGGGTTTATAACAGGCTGCCAGCCACGGGACAGAATGACAGCTGCCGCCTAGGGTAGGGGGCTGTTCTGTGTGTGTGCATGTGTGGGTGTGTGTGTTCACGTGTACTTGGATGCATGCATGCGTGTGTGTGCGTGCGTGTGTGTGTGTCTGTGTGTGTGTGCATGCATCTGTCTGTGTGTGTGTGTGTGTGTGTGTGTGTTTTGTTTTTAAATGCATGTCACCTCTGCAGAATGTTCCATAATTAACCTTGGTAGCTAGAGAGTTACAAACTGTACCTCACTAGACCACAGCGTTCTAAGAATCTCCCTGACTGTTTCCCCAAATAGTACCCTATTGCCCATATAGTGCACGGTGCTATTAATAATCTAGTGGGGTCTATCGGCTGTCCCCATAAGAGAACCCTTTGAAGAACCCTTTTTGGTCCTGGATAGATCCCTTTTTGGGTTCCATGTAGAGCACTTTCCACAGAGGGTTCTACATTGAACCCAAAAGTGTTCTACCTGGAACCAAAAAGGGGTTCTACCTGGATCCAAAAAAGGTTATCCTAATGGGGACAGCCGAAGAATCCTTTTGGAACCCTTTTTTCTAAGAGTGTAATGGTGGCATATTGGCGGTTGTTAGGAATATGGTGCTATTTAAGACACACCTCAGACTTCACATTCCAACCACACATTTGACAAAATATTGCATACCTTACCTGAATAGAACATTCCATGTCTTCCCTTGAGCTAGCAGAACTGCATCATTTGGGCAGACGTTCCATACCTCACTTCAGTAGAATGTGCCCATTCCTCACCAAGGCTGAAGGCTCCGTTTACTTAGAGAGCAGAGAGCTTCACTCTTCAACGTCAACAGAGTGCTTCTCTGCCTCGAAGTCAAACCTCATTACTCAGCCCAATATTCTGTGTAACACATGGTTTCTCGAAGAAGAAAAAAAGGGTTTGCCCTCTTTCGGGGGCCGCTTGCGTTACACCTAGCTCTGTCGAACGGACTTTACTGTAACTTAGGGCGTTAACTATCTTATGATCCGCCACATCTCACGGAGCGGAGGTTTGATAAACACGGGTGTCGTACACGGAGCAGCAGAAACAGTGGAGGCTGTTGAGGGGAGTAGAGCTCGTAATAATGGCTGGAATGGAGCGCTATCAAACACATGGAAACCATACCGTTCTATTGATTCCACCATTGAGAAGCAGACTACTCTGTGAGTTTTTTTTCTCCATCTGATGCCAGTCCTGTGGGATCCCTAGCGGGGCCCCTGCTGGGCCTGTAACGTCCAGTCATTGCCTGGTGTACAACATCGAGATGCGGCTTTCACAACACGGAGAGGTTTTCCACTAATCACCTTCAAGATACATATCATCGTTTTCCTTCCAGCCGCCGAAGGTTTCGGCTTCAGAACTCGAATGCCAGCCTAGCAACATTTATTAACGATGGAAGCGCCTTTTGGAGAAAGTGTGTGCGCCCCGTTTGTGTTTTCCATAATTTGTGTGTGTGTACGCTACAAAGGCACAGAGAGGCCTTTTGATGTCTCCTGGCCCAGTTTTGTGCTAGTTGATAAACCACTGCATTTCGAATTCCTCCTTTCTCCCCAGACTGTGTGTTCAGCAGCACCATGTAGCCTAGCCCGCTACAGCTTGGTGGTACTGCAGAAGGTTGTTCTGCAGGGCATGGCTTCTCCGTCTGTCTACCGCTGTGTCTGGGTCCGTCTCTGTCCGATCCACCGTTCCTCACAGTACCACTGTGTCTGGGTCCGTCTCTGTCCGATCCGCCGTTCCTCACAGTACCGCTGTGTCTGGGTCCGTCTCTGTCCGATCCACCGTTCCTCACAGTACCGCTGTGTCTGGGTCCGTCTCTGTCCGATCCGCCGTTCCTCACAGCACCGCTGTGTCTGGGTCCGTCTCTGTCCGATCCACCGTTCCTCACAGTACCGCTGTGTCTGGGTCCGTCTCTGTCCGATCCACCGTTCCTCACAGTACCGCTGTGTCTGGGTCCGTCTCTGTCCGATCCACCGTTCCTCACAGCACCGCTGTGTCTGGGTCCGTCTCTGTCCGATCCACCGTTCCTCACAGCACCGCTGTGTCTGGGTCCGTCTCTGTCCGATCCACCGTTCCTCACAGTACCGCTGTGTCTGGGTCCGTCTCTGTCCGATCCACCGTTCCTCACAGTACCGCTGTGTCTGGGTCCGTCTCTGTCCGATCCACCGTTCCTCACAGTACCGCTGTGTCTGGGTCCGTCTCTGTCCGATCCACCGTTCCTCACAGTACCGCTGTGTCTGGGTCCGTCTCTGTCCGATCCACCGTTCCTCACAGTACCGCTGTGTCTGGGTCCGTCTCTGTCCGATCCACCGTTCCTCACAGTACCGCTGTGTCTGGGTCCGTCTCTGTCCGATCCACCGTTCCTCACAGTACCGCTGTGTCTGGGTCCGTCTCTGTCCGATCCACCGTTCCTCACAGTACCGCTGTGTCTGGGTCCGTCTCTGTCCGATCCACCGTTCCTCACAGCACCGCTGTGTCTGGGTCCGTCTCTGTCCGATCCACCGTTCCTCACAGCACCGCTGTGTCTGGGTCCGTCTCTGTCCGATCCACCGTTCCTCACAGTACCGCTGTGTCTGGGTCCGTCTCTGTCCGATCCACCGTTCCTCACAGTACCGCTGTGTCTGGGTCCGTCTCTGTCCGATCCACCGTTCCTCACAGTACCGCTGTGTCTGGGTCCGTCTCTGTCCGATCCACCGTTCCTCACAGTACCGCTGTGTCTGGGTCCGTCTCTGTCCGATCCACCGTTCCTCACAGTACCGCTGTGTCTGGGTCCGTCTCTGTCCGATCCACCGTTCCTCACAGTACCGCTGTGTCTGGGTCCGTCTCTGTCCGATCCACCGTTCCTCACAGTACCGCTGTGTCTGGGTCCGTCTCTGTCCGATCCACCGTTCCTCACAGTACCACTGTGTCTGCTTGCGGCCCAAATGGAAACCTATTCCCTATGTAGTGCACTACCTTTGACCAGAGCCCCCTACGCCTGTCTCTGTCTGTTTCGCCTGTCTCGGTCTGCTACGCCATTTCTCACATAACCACTGTGTCTGCCTGTGTCCCAAATGAATCCCTATGCAGTGCACTATGCAGGGGATAGGGTGCCATTCCAGACGTAGACAGTGTCTGCCTGTCTGCTTGACTGAGGGTGTGGCTGGCTGAGACCTGATGATGTTTAGCATTAGCTTGACATGGCAGCCATCAAAGATAGAGGAGCAAAAGAAAGAGAAATGGCGTGTGAGAAGAATAGATCCTGATTAGACTTTATTAACATATTTGTTTTCCGCTGGCGTTTAGACAGTGTGTGTTTTGGTATGGCAGTGCTGTGGTCTATCCCTGTAATATACGGTGTATATATCCAGCTCTCTGTAGGTTTCTCACTGCTAAATGATTTCCTAAAAACTCCTCTCTCTCTCTCTCTCTCTCTCTCTCTCTTATTTATATATATATATATATATATATATATATATATATATATATATATGAGAAGCATTGATATCTGAAGCAGTGCTGTGTAATTTGTGCTTCAATCCATGGCAGGAGGTGACAGGGTGCAGAACATACACACACACTACCAGCCACTACTAGAGTAGTGGAAAATGGATGACGAGATGGGAGAGAAATGAAGATTGAGAGGACTGCGATGGAGAGATGAGGACAGGGGAACGAGTGATAAAGATGTAGAGGGAGACCAATATGGAGGGAGGGCAGAAGAGAGAAATGAAATGGGGGAGAGACCTCAATAGTGTTGCTGTAATTTCATGCTTTTTCATGGAAGAAAAAAAATCACATTTTATCAAGACTCACATGATTGCCTCAGAACAGGCAGAGAGAGAGAGAGAGAGAGAGAGATAGGTAAACGAGTGCTGGCTCTCCACAAAATATCATATTTCATAAAGGTTAACAGAGAGAGAGAGAGAGAGAGCTCAACCTTGATTTGATCAAGGCCCTGGCTTGTTTGTTTTTGCATATCTATTTTCCCTGTAGCCCACTGTTGTTTGTGAGCGCGCCAGGTTGATTGACTGTTCAAAGGAATGCCTCGTCACTCCAACCTCAGAGAGACTACAGGGACTAAAAACAGGGTGTGGAGATACTACTGTGACTGAATGACTGACACACACACTGGCAGACAGACAGACAGACTGACCCAGAAACACACTGACTTGTTGTCATTGACCACCTGACCCAGTGTACAAAATATCAACAAAGGCCTCATGGGAAATATGCACTCCTCAATAATAGGTGTAACAACCTTTTTCTCTCAGCCCTCTCCATTACTATGGTCCAGCCGGGCTTATGGCAACAATACGAGATCTCGGCTGTGTCCAAAGGTCAAAAGTAGTTCAATACAGGAATCGGGTGACGTTTGGGACCATTCACACTTGGTGTGGCTAATAGCTAATACTCATTTAGCTTCCACCTCGTGAACTCTGGACTATTTGAACAGCAATTCACACTGTTCTTTCCCAAATGTGATATCGGGGTAATTTCAAGTTTAGTATGATCTGGTGAGGCATCCTTCGCCATGCAGCGAGATGGGTTATTTTTCTAGCATTCACCAACCAGGCATAATGATTCTATGCTATCGTGCCTGGCTGGCTGGAGTTGTAATACGCTCTAGCTGTAAATGGGTGTGTCCCAAATGGCACCCTGGAAGTGATTTCGTACACTCGTTTTGACCAGGGCCCTGTTTGGAATGGTACCCTATTCCCTATTTAGTGCAGTCCTTTTGACCAGGCCCCTTTTTTTTAGAGCACTACTTTTGACCACTGCCCTCTGCTCAAAAGCGGTGCACTAAATAGGGAATAGGTTGCAATCTGGGACACTACCTACTGTATATGCTTGACACGACCAGTCCTGTGGAGGATAGTACAGGATAGTCAGATACAGAACTAGAGCCCTCCCCATCTGGGGCACAAACGTCCATTCAACATCTGTTCCACGTTGGTTCAAAGTCTTTTCATTGAAATGACTTGGAAACAACGTTGACTCAACCAGTGTGTGCCAAGTGGGTGTGGACTGCATGTCACAACACAGCCATGGCATCTTGGCTGTCGCTGGACATGTTATAGCCCAACATTGATATACGTAAATACAATACATATCGCATCTCAAACTCTTCCGTATACAATTCTGTGTATGTCTTTGTAGAACTGCATGTTTCGGCGACATATTGTGTGTTTGTCTGTCTCTGCTGGAGTGAATATATGAGTTTGTGTGTCTGTCTGTTTGTATGAGTGAATACAGGAGTTTGTGTGTCTGTCTGTGTGTTTGTGTGAATACAGGAGTTTGTTTGTCTGTCTGTGTGTTTGTGTGAGGGGAATTAGACAGATCTGTGCGCTTTTGAGCGAAATGAAATACCGATATGCGTGTCTGTGTGCTTTTGAAGCGGTTCAAAATTGGATCTTCAGAGCAATAACATGGAAGGAAGTAATGAGGGAATCATATTCATGAGCAATGATCAATAGTGGCTGGTACAGACTGGCTAGACAGAAAACAAAACATGCAAGACAAGATTCATTACGTCTCAGTACAAAATGAGAAACTTAATGATGTAAGAACAGACTCATTTACATGCAATCACTTCCACAGACCATAAACAGCCATTAAATGCGGCGGTGTGTATTCATGGATGCCAAGGGGAAGCCAGGCTTCCCAGAGAAATGTACCAAGAAAAAAAAACATTGAAACTAACGCATCTTTCCTCTCTGTGTTTCAAAAATGTCCTTCAATTTGCAAGAGGCTGAATGTATCTCACCGGAGAAAGCATCCGAGCAAACGAAACAGCGCAACCTCTGCCTCAGTATGTGTGGCGTGTCTATCTGATGCTGTCTGGTCAGAAAGAGCATTACATTGTTGCCGCCCGAACCATTGAATGCAAGGGAAGCCAGCAAGCATTTGGCCTCCCTTAATAAAATAATAGCCAATCAGCATTGAGCTAAACTGAGTGACCTCAGCTGTGAATGGTCCTGGCGCACAAAAAAAAAGTCTGTTTTTGAATTTGGCTTCAGGCCAATCACATCACATGGCAAATGCCATTATTGACAGAAAAAAACTTGAATTGTTTTACATCTCGTTGTGTTGCTGTCCTCCGGTGGCTAGCTAGCTAAAATCATCTCTTTACTAAATTAACCATGGATGGAGATAGGGATTTAGACTTGTGGTTTTACTAAATTCTTCGTACTGGCTAATGATTACAACGGCGATTCTGATCCAACCATTAATTCATACATTGTTGTGCCCCTGGCCTGAGAGGATGGAAGTTCGAATTCGTACCTAGATATAGAAGGCTAACATTGCCCATGAATGCAAGTTAGGCTAGTGAGCAAGCATTTTAGCCAGGTAGCCTAGAACAACACAAAATAAAGGAGTGTACTGTATGACAGCCATAGACATCACTGGACAGATGCTGCCCTCCAGGTTTTGTAATGAAACAAATGTGTGGTTGAATTTATTAATTTATTATTTATAAGAATATAGTATTATTCTTATTGTCTTGGCATTTAGGGCTATGTATCACAGTCGCAAGGCATATGAACTAACAGGTTTTTAGAGCAAACAACACCATTATCACAACACATAGGTTGTAATATGGCTTTTCTTTCTGTATTGGCTTCCCCAGTGATTTCACCCACGCACCGTTACTCATTAAAGGGAAGAGCTAGTCCTCTGAAATCATACTTCGTTGATGAAACAGGGATGTCTGGGAAGACAGGGCCTTCTTTTTTTGTTTGTTGACATTGTGTGTGTGTGTGTGTGTGTGTGTGTGTGTGTGTGTGTGTGTGTGTGTATGTGTGTGTGTGTGTGTGTGTGTGTGTGTGTGTGTGTGTGTGTGTGTGTGTGGCTCCGTTTGTAAAGCATGGTGCTTGCAACGCCATGGATCGTTGGTTGGATTTGTTCTGGGCCACCCATATGTAAAATATATGCGTGCATGACTAAGTCGCATTGGGTAAAAGCTAAACGCTAAATGGCATATATTATTAGTAAACATGACTAGTGTGGTTTGTGAGTGAGACTAGGGGCCACATGGTTCTGTGTTCTAAAGGTCCGAGTTGAAGACCACACCCTCCATGTCCCCTGAGAGAGAGAGATGAAATGCAAAGGGAGGAAGAGGGAAGCGAGGAGAGAAGGACTGAGACAAGACAGCGTGAGAGAGGACAGAAGGCGGTAGATCCCATGCCATGTGTCAGTAAGCTTACGTCATCATTTATCAGCCCTGCTGTTTACCAACAAGAGGCTCCTAGTGAGACAAGCCAAGGTGGATCAAACTTCTCAGAGTAGGAGTGCTGATTTAGGATCAGTTCTGCTTTTCCAATTTGCATTTTACGGACAGGGGGACATGACGTCTGAGACGCTTGATACACACGGCTCCAGTTCTCTTGCTCAATGTATTTTTGACATATGATTTGTTCCTTGAAAACATCCATCGATTGTCTATAAAGTTTTCAGAAATTGAGGTAATGATTTTTGTTAATAAAACCAATCGGGTAACGCGCAATGATTTTAGTGAATTCAGTTGGTGACACTGGGTATGTATAGTACTCTGTATAGATACCTCTTGCTAATGCGGTTTTATTTCTTCTTTATTGCTACCGTAGGTCCAGGAGTGGCTGTGTCTGAACTGCCAGATGCAGAGAGCTTTGGGAATGGACATGGAGACACCTCGCTCCAAGAGCCAGCAGCAGATCCACTCTCCTTCTCACCAAGCCAAACCAGAGCCCATCTCTGAACCTCAACCTCAGCCCCAGGTCCAACCTAAGCCCCAGGTCCAACCTAAGCCCCAGCCCCAAGCCCCACCTAAGGCACAGCCTCTAACCCAGCACCAGGCTCCGACACAGGCCCAGCCTCCACCGGGCCCTAACAGACAGACTGGTCCAGGCCCGGGGCAGACCCCTCAGCAGCAGAGAAGTCCAGGCCCTGCTCCAGCCCAGGGCCAGGGTCAGGGTGGGGCTCGTCTCCCCCCAGGAGCTGTCCCTCTCCCAGGCATGGCCAAAGCTCCATCTCAGCCTGACCTCCGTGGCTCCCCTGCCCACCAGCCCCTGCCCCTCCGCCAGGACCACACCCGTAGTGCAGGGAGCTCCCCGTCCCGCCAGCCCCCACCCCCGGCCGCCGCCCCCGAGCAGACCTTTGGGAAGCTGTTTGGAGGCTTCGGTGGCTTCGGTGCCTCCCTCCTCAACCAGGCCAGCACCCTCATATCAGATAACCCAGTATCTGCTCCGCCGCAGCCCCAACAGCCCCCCAAACCTGCCCCCAAACTAGCCGGACCCCAGGGACCTGCAGCTGGGGCTGGGAAACCACTAGGAACTCATCCTGGCCAACAGGGACCCCACGCACCCCAACAGGGACCCCACGCACCCCAACAGGGACCCCCCCAGCAGCAGGCCAAAGGTGCCTGCTGTCCCCTGTGTAAGACCAGTCTCAACGTGGGGGTGACGGGCGAGACGGCCAACTACAGCACCTGCACCCAGTGTCACGCCCAGGTCTGCATCCTGTGTGGATTCAACCCTGCACCCCATCTGGAGGTAAGAGCGGTCTCATCTCTAATCTCTAGTCATCTGAGTCTTCAGTTGGTTGTGGTTTCTCTTCCTGTGTGTGTGTGTGTGTGGGGGAGTGTGTGAGAGGGAGATGCACAGTTTTGTGGCTTTGTGTGAGGTATGTGGGTGGATGTGATCATGTCTGAATAAGGGCCAAGTGCCCTGTGATAAAACTGGGCCATCTTTGGTGAAATAGATGATAGAATAGTTTATGGATGTGTTTCTATAAAAATGCCATGTCATAGTGGCTGCCCTAGTCTTTCTCTGCCTTTCTTAAACCTGCGTTCTACTAAAGCTTTCCCATGGGTGTGGGTTAGGGGCATTACTATTTGATACATCTGGGTTGTATTCATTAGGCACCAAACGAAAGAAAACAGACTGAAACAGGAAGGGACAACTTGATCTTGTTTTTGTTTTCTGTTGCGAAAACATTTTCCGTTGAATGCCCCTAATGAATACAAACCGTGGTTTATTGGGCACTCTTCCTACTGCTTCCTGTCTGTCTCTAGTAATCAGGTGGGATTGTGTCGCTCCAGAAGTGATGCCCTGTGACTCAACAACAGTCTCCCCTGTGGTGGAAAGGGAGATTTAGGTTACGTCCCAAATAGCACCCTATTCCCGATGCAGTGCACTAGTTTAGACAGGGCCCATGGGGAATAGGATGCCATTAGGGACATTGACATGGCCAATAAAACTAAATTGGGTTTGATCCTTTCTGAGTAATAGATGACTCATTCATTAATATCAATGAGTCATAATGAAAGACCTATGGTGATTCACAAGGCAGTGTGAGTGACTCACCCCTTTAACCCTCTTAACCCACGGTTGTAAAAATACAACGCTGCCTAAATTACATCCAGTACCGGTCCTAAACTTTAAAAAATCATGTCAAACACTACCTAGTTCGTCTCCTTAGACCCAAACAGTAGTATTTGGTGTGTGTCAGTATTATTGTGGCATCAGTAGCCTCTGAAACATTAGAAAACTGTCCACTCGTCTGAGATCCCACTGGTCCCCTACACAAGCATACTGTCTGACTCCCGAGTGGCGCAGCGGTCTAAGGCACTGCATGGCAGTGCTAGAGGCGTCACTACAGACTCTGGTTTGTATCACAATCGGCCGTGATCGGGAGTCCCATAGGGCGGCACGGAAATTGGCCCAGTGTTGGGAGGGTTTGTCCGGGGTAGGCCGTCATTGTAAAATAAGAATTTGTTCTTAACTTTCTTGCCTAGTTAAATAAAGGTTCAATAAAAAACTATAAATGAACAAGCATACTGTATGTTGGTAGCCATCCATGCAAGCCCATGACTTGACATTTTTTTTTCTTGTCTTCTCTAAGATGATTATGTCGATTTTTTTTTTTGTATTTATTGAGAAACAAACATTCTGAGCTAGAGGTAGTTTTGTAAGTATTCCAAAAACACATAATTGCGCTTAAAGGTTTGCGAATCTGAGACATGGGGCCACATTCATATGTTAATGCAGAAGTAAGGGAGATTGTTTCCTTTCCAAATAATGCAAATATGGAAAACAAAATGCTTTGATGTTCTCTCTACGTATCAAAAGAACAAACATTTCTATATATATTTTTTAAATGATTGGTTTATGAGGTCAGAATACTTCCATCGACGACCCTTCATTTCATGGTGAAGAAGTAAGATAGGATGGCTATCTCTCCAAGTTCAACTAGAAAGGACAACCAAATATTACTGAAAACAAATTCAATGTTCTCCATACATAGAAAACCCACAAAATACTTGATCCTTCAAAAAACGTAAGAATTTGTTAGCAAAATACTAACATTTGGATAGATCCAAGTTGATCAATTTAGCTATTTCAGACAAAATATGACCTCATTTTAAATGTATATACCGTAAGACAATTTTCTCCATCACATGTCAATGCTTTTGATCCAATTTGATGTGATTTTTTAAAATAGAATTCAAATTTGTCCCGCCATTGAAGCTCAATGGTGCATTTTTGCAAAGCTTGCATACAATTATTATACCAACTTGAAATTCCAAAAATCTATTTTTTTCATCATTGGCCTATTAGAAGTATTTCTGAAGGGTAATACATTTTTTATCCTCATTTGGATTTTTGCTTGGGTCTCACAGAGTTAAAGGTGCACCTCCTGATTCTTTCCAATAGAACCAAAAAAAAAAAAAGTCCGCTCGTTAGAACAGAGGCTCGTTAGGCTTTCAGGCCAATCAGGAGTCAGGCCAATCACGGAGCTTAATTATGCAAATCAGGCCCAATTGAATGATGGCAGTAATAACAAGATTAGTGGCCGGTGTTGGGCTTGTTATGGGCCTGCCTTGTCTTCCTCGGCATCTGGCTGGCAGTAGCAGTGGCTCCGGCCAATTATAGATAGATAGATAGATAGATCGCTATGGAAACACGGCGCTATCGTTTGTCAGGTACTGCTTTGATGCCTGGGTGGATTCAGAAGCAGCTGAACAAGCCGAGCCGATGAGTTTCATGTGACGTCCAAAGAGTACAGAAAGTTTCGAAGTGATGTGATGAGATGTCTCACTGTGGTGTTGTGCAACTCTACGGCAGCGTCAATCAACCTGTGTGTGTTTGAAGATTGCATCAGCAGGCTAGGTTTTGTTTGGGCTCTATAGTGGCAGATTCGGATGTAAATGTAATTGGTACAATGCCTATGTTGTATCTGTATCTGCAGGTTTGTTGGTAAGGGCTAGAGAACTGTGTAAGGAGAGTTCTGATTCTTCTGTATGCTTCCCCGACTAACACACACAAACACTCTCCCTCTTTTTTTCCTGCCTTCTCCCTCTTTCCTGTCCTGGCTGTAGGCTAACCCTCTCTTGATCTCTCTCACCCTCCCTCTAGGTTTATTTGTGGCCTTTCTCTCGCTCTCTCTCTCTATCTCTCTCTCTCTCGTCCTGGCTGTAGGCTAACACTCTCTCTCTCGTCCTGGCTGTAGGCTAACCCTCTCTCCCTCTCTCCCTCTCTCTCTCTCTCTCTCTCTCTCTCTCTCTCTCTGTCTCTGTCTCTCGTCCTGGCTGTAGGCTAACCCTCTCTTGATCTCTCTCACCCTCCCTCTAGGTTTATTTGTGGCCGTCCTCTCTTTCTCTCTCCTTCTCTCTCTCTCTGGGTGTGGCTGTAATTGGTCTAATGCATGGGGAAAGGAGGAGAGGAGCAGCCCCACTGCACTAGACAGCTCCTATAGCCCAGACTCTGTCCTGGGGCCCCCCCTGGGGCACGTTTTGGTTTTTGCCCTAGCACTACACAGCTGATTCAAATGACCAACTAAGTCTTGATTAGTCGAATCCACTGTGTAGTGGACCCTGCTCAAGCCAACCCACATTCAGAACCCCTGCATTACACAGCTCCTCCAGCCAACCCAAATTCAGCACCACATCACCGACCAGCTCCTATAGCCGTCCCCCTTTTAGCTCCACCTCACCGGACAGCTCCTTTAGCCAACCAGCATTCAGCACCACACCATTTGACAGGTTCTCTAGCCCAGTGGTTCTCAAACCTCTCCTCGGAGATCCCCAAATGTTTCAAAATGTTGTTGTAGTCCTGAACTAACTCACCTGATTCACCTAGTCAAGGACTTTATGATTAGCTGACAAATTGAATCAGGTGTGCTAGCTCTGGAATAGATCAAATACATGGAATGGCTGGGGGTCGCTTAGGAAAGGTTTGAGAACCACTGCTCTAGCCAACCCACATTCCCCACCATACAGACAGCTCCACTAGCCAACCCATATGCCCCTCGGGTCTAGCAGGTGCTGCCTTTGACCAATCAGAACATTTCATAGCTTGTCTCTACATTTAAGCGGGAGCACTGTAGACCAGTCAGTGGTTTACATGGTGTACTCTACAATACATTGTTTCATTGCATACAGGCTTGGGCATTGTGATCTGTCATTGTGTTTGTGTGTATTTGTGTGTGTGTGGTTATTTTAAGAAGTCTAATCTCTCATGGGCAGATGCACGTAACATAACTGGTATTGTAGCATCTGTCAACAGATGCAACGACTAAACAAGGAACTTTGTTCCAGTGTGCAGATTTTCCATCACTGGTCATTTAGACAAATCCCAATAATTTTTTTTTCAGGTGTTCGCATCTTTTGAAATCCGGAGGAGGAGGGAACACTTGGCCCGTAGACATCGTTCCGCTTCCGCTCCTCGTCTTAGTATCTTCTCTAAAACTGGCGCAATTATGCACGATTTTAGTTCTCGAAGAAAACCCGGAAATCTTTACACTCTGAGAATAGGGTTCCAAAAGGGTTCTTCGGCTATCCCCGTACGAGAACCCTTTTTGGTTCCAGATGAACCCCTTTTGGTTCCAGGTAGAACTTGTTTGGGGTCTTCAAAGGGTTATCCTACGGGGACAGCCGAAGAACCCTTTTAGGTTTTAGATAACACCTTTTTTCCCCCTACGAATGTGGGGTAGAAAATCTGGGATTATTTTTGGGATTACAATTCCTCTCAGCCCTGTGAGAGCCATAATGCATAATTCATTGCCATTTGATATATGGACTGTACTGTAGTGTATATCAAATGAGGACTTAGCTCCCATTTTTAATCTGTACATTTTACTGAAAAGAGAGCGAGAAAGACGGTGTGTGTGAGAGAGAGAGCATGGAAGTGAGAGATGAAGAGAGATAGCGGGAGGGAGAAAAAGAAAGTGCGAGACAGAGATAATGACTGAGAGGAGAGAGAGAGAGAGATTTTTACAAGTAACTTCCAAAATATAGGAAACACCAAAATTGTTGGGCCACTATGCCACTATGACACAGAACAGCTTCAATGCACCTACTTGCTTTATTAACTCAGGAATCACACCTGTGTGGAAGCACCTACTTTCAAAATACTAATTTACTCAAGTGTTTCCTTTATTTTGTCAGTTACCTGTATGTTACAGCAGCCTATGTGATTCACATCAATCAGAGCTGTGGGATTTCTATGGGTCTCTAGTGAATAAGATGTCCTTGTGAGTGTGTGTGTGTTAGTTACTTCCCCAATGCTGGCTTTCAGGGGAGATTATTCTATTGTAATCTGTATTATTCTCGTGTTTTCTATATTATTATAGTGTCATTGTTCCTCTGGTTGTGCAGTTAAATAAAACCACCTAAATTGTTGTTGTTTTTCTACTGATTTGAGCAGACTGGTCTAATTTACATCTGGGTCTAAATGGAGTTGGTGGTGTGTGTGTGTGTGTGTATGATCGCTCCTGGGTGTGTGTGTGTGTGTGTGTGTGTGTGTGTGTGTGTGTGTGTGTGTGTGTGTGTGTGTGTGTGTGTGTGTGTGTGTGTGTGTGTGTGTGTGATTGCGATATTACCAGATTTACTGACATTTATACCAATGTAAAATGTCACAGCGCACTGCGAACAGCGTCTGTAAAAGACCGACCATGACAGACCACAAACAATGTGTTTGTGGTCCTGCAGGCAGGTGTGTGTGTGTGTGTGTGCAGAGGAGTGTGAAGCTTTATCCTCCTGTGTCTAAGACTGCCAATGGCACCCTATTCCCTATGTGGTGCACTACTTTAGACCTGAGCCAATAGAACTTTCGTCAAAAGTTGTGCACTAAATAGGGAATAGGGTGCCATTTGGCACACATGCTTAGATTTTGCTCAGAGCATCTAGAAAAGAGATTGTTACTGTGACTCAAATAACTATGATTATTGTGTCAGTCCCGATACTCCAAGTCGATATTCGCATCATAAAAAGGAATTCTCCTCAACCACACCCACAAATGGGGGAAAACAAACATTCTTTCCCATTGACCTCCATGGTAAAAGAGCTAACGTTGTCGTTGATTGTTTTATATGCAGTTGAAGTAGGAAGTTTACGTACATTTAGGTTGGAGTCATTAAAACTTGTTTTTCAATCACTCCACACATTTCTTGTTAACAAACTATAGATTTAGCAAGTCGGTTAGGACATGTACTTTGTGCATGACACAAGTAATTTTTTCCAACAATTGTTTACAGACAGATTATTTCACTGTATCACAATTCCAGTGGGTCAGAAGTTTACATGCACTAAGTTGACTGTGCCTTTAAACAGCTTGGAAAATTCCAGAAAATTATGTCATGGCTTTAGAAGCTTCTGATAGGCTAATTGACATTATTTGAGTCAATTGGAGGTATATCTGTGGATGTATTTCAAGGCCTACCTTCAAACTCAGTGCCTCTTTGCTTGACATCATGGGAAAATCAAAAGAAATCAGCCAAGACGTCAGAAAAAAAATTGTAGACCTCCACAAGTCTGGTTCATCCTTAGGAGCAATTTCCAAACGCCTGAAGGTAGCACGTTCATCTGTACAAACAATAGTACACAGGTATAAACACCATGGGACCACGCAGCCGTCATACCGCTCTGGAAGGAGATGCATTCTGTCTCCTAGAGATGAATGTACTTTGGTGCGAAAAGTGCAAATCAATCCCAGAACAACAGCAAAGGACCTTGTGAAAATGCTGGAGGACACAGGTACAAAAGCATCTATATCCACAGTAAAACGAGTGCTATATCGACATAACCTGAAAGGTTGCTCAGCAAGGAAGAAGCCACTGCTCCAAAACCACCATAAAAAAGCCAGACTACGGTTTGCAACTGCACATGGGGACAAAGATTGTACTTTTTGGAGAAATGTCCTCTGGTCTGATGAAACAAAAATAGAACTGTTTGGCCATAATGACCATCGTTATGTTTGGAGGAAAAAAGGGTCTTGTAAGCCGAAGAACACCATCCCAACCGTGAAGCACGGGGGTGCAGAATCATGTTGTGGGGGGTGCTTTGCTGCAGGAGGGACTGGTGCACTTCACAAAATAGATGGCATCATGAGGGAGGGAAATCATGTGGATATATTGAAGCAACATCTCAAGACATCAGTTAGGAAGTTAAAGCTTGGTCGCAAATGGGTCTTCCAAATGGACAATGACCGCAAGCATACTTCCAGAGTTGTGGCAAAATGTCTTAATAACCTGTTGATCCTACTTGAGACGCAGACGTCTCAAGTAGGCACCTGGAAATGCAAATGCGCTACGCTAAATGCTAAATGTACTCGTTAAAACTCAAACGTTCATTAAAACACACATACAGGGTATTGAATTAAAGCTACACTCGTTGTGAATCTAGCCAACATGTCAGATTTTTAAAATGCTTTTCGGCGAAAGCATGAGAAGCTATTATCTGATAGCATGCAACACCCCAAAATGCCTGAAGGCGACGTAAACAAAATAATTAGCGTAGCCGGCGCTACACAAATTGCAGAAATAAAATATAAAACATTCATTACCTTTGACAAGCTTCTTTCTTGGCACTCCTATATGCCCCATAAACATCACTATTGGGTCTTTTTTTCGATTAAATCGGTCCATATATACCCAAAATAGCCATCTATGGAAACTGTGTAATTCAGAAAAAACATTGTTTCAAAACGCTGCGTCATTTTTTAAAATTAAAAAAGTTGACGATAAACTTTCACAAAACACTTCGAAATACTTTTGTAATCCAACTTTAGGTATTAGTAAACGTTTATAATCTATCAAAAGGATCACGGGGCGATGTGTATTCAATAGCTCCACGTCTTCAAATCATGGTTGAAAATCTCTCCTCCAAAACATCCTGTCGGAGACCGGAAGAAATGGAATGTCTTTCCTTTGTTTGACCAAGAAATAACTCTCAGGAAAATGACGACAATGGCGACATCGTGTGGAATCTGTAGGAATTGGATCCGTGGCCCTATTTAATTTGGTGTCCTTTAAACAATACATGCAAGTGGCGCATGGATATTATTTTCAGCTTTCAGTGACCAGTTTTTCTTGCGCTTTTCGATGAAACACACGCTCTGTTATAGTCACAGCCGTGATTTAACCAGTTTTAGAAACATCAGAGTGTTTTCTATCCACACATACTAATCATATGCATATACTATATTCCTGGCATGAGTAGCAGGACGCTGAAATGTTCGAAAAAGGAGGGGGTAGACTTAAGAGGTAAGGACAACAAAGGCAAGGTATTGGAGTGGCCATCACAAAGCCCTGACCTCAATCCTATAGACAATTTGTGGGCAGAACTGAAAATTCACCCAACGTATTGTGGGAAGCTTGTGGAAGGCTACCTAAAATGTTTGACCCAAGTGAAACAATTTAAAGGCATTGCTACCAAATACTAATTGAGTGTATGTAAACTTCTGACCCACTGGGAATGTGATGAAAGAAATAAAATCTGAAATAAATCCTTCTCTCTACTATTATTCTGACATTTCACATTCTTAAAATAAAGTATCCTAACTAAACTAAGACAGGGAATTTTTACTAGGATTAAATGTCAGGAATTGTGAAATCCTGAGTTTAAACTTCCGACTTCAACTGTAGAAATAACAAAATATGCTGAAAAGCTGCTGTGTTGTTCAATGTAACCAGGTATAAAATCCCGACCTACAGTTCGGTTTGCAATGCTCCCACATAGGGAAATGGAGAATGTGAGAAGAACCCTGTGGCCTCACGCTATTCGAGGTGGGAAATATGGGTACCTGGGGTCCAAGTAGGGTACACGTAGCTAGGTTCATCACAGGTAAGCATTGCCGATTTTAGCATGTAAATCTTGGTGGGGCAAAAAAAAAAATACAATGTGGGATGCATGCCAGCAAAACCACTACTGTCGTGGAAATTTATCCTGAAGAGAGAATTTTTTTCATTTCTTCAAACAATCATCTTTTTTTTTATCGTTTAATTATTGCAATAATGAAGCGGATCGACCCCACACCCTTGAGTGTTGGACCGAGTAACTTAACCTTTACACAAATGCAGAGTTCTTTATATAGCTGACACTAAGAATGCTTAGGCATGATTGGTTCAACCCCTCCCATGCAGACCCAGGAGCATCATAGGCCACTCTGGGTTCATCCTGTTGTTATCTGCACGGGTTGTTGTCTTAACCCCACCCTGGCTTAGTTTCCCAGTTGCAAGGATGATTTTGAGACAATGATTGATTGTTCTACTCCTAAACTATCGCTAGTAAAACACATTATTGTCTATGCAATGCAGTCTTGAACTTATTTGTCAGCTCAAGCCATCTCTAGTGACCATACGCCCAGATTAGGGAACTAGAGTGGAGACCATAAAAACACAGACACTAGTAGGACAGAAATGTATTACTATTAGTTAAATATTAATTGTTAACCATTAATATCAAATAGATCAGGTAAATATGTAATTTTTCACTAAACAATACATTTAATTGCACTAAACAAACTGGGCCTACATAAAGCTGTCTCAACATAAAGCCGTCTCTTACTACTGCTACACCTGCTTATCAGTGGACCCTTGTCTGGCAGGGAAACAGTTAATTCAGCCTTATTTATAACTGATATGGCTGACTTGCTTAAACAAATGTTGTTTCTAATGTCAATTTAGATGTACAAACTATGGCATAAGGGGACAACGAGCGGTAATCCGTCATTTCGTTTAAGACATTAATGAGCGAGCTAGGATGGACGTAGTCAATACAACTATTTGTTTAGCACTTTTGAAATGTACAGCGACAGCATTCAGAACATTCAGAACGCTCTTACTTTGTTCTCCCTGTACACCAAGTCAGAACCGTAGGATAAGTAAAGGGGGCATATAAGCACACAATGAAAGCTCTTACAAAATGTGATGATTACATTTTTCTAAATCAGGTTATAGGCTACATGTGTACCACCAAGTCAGAACATTAGGGAATTAAGAGGGGTAAAGAGACCAAATTATTAGGCACATACACTTAGTATTACTTTCTTAGCTACAGTATACAGTGGGCAAAAAAGTATTTAGTCAGCCACCAATTGTGCAAGTTCTCCCACTTAAAAAGATGAGAGAGGCCTGTAATTTTCATCATAGGTACACTTCAACTATGGCAGACAAAATTTGATTTTTTATCTCCAGAAAATCACATTGTAGGATTTTTAATGAATTTATTTGCAAATTATGGTGTAAAATAAGTATTTGGACACCTACAAACAAGCAAGATTTCTGGCTCTCACAGACCTGTAACTTCTTCTTTAAGAGGCTCCTCTGTCCTCCACTCGTTACCTGTATTAATGGCACCTGTTTGAACTTGAATAAAAGACACTTGTCCACAACCTCAAACAGTCACACTCCAAACTCCACTATGGCCAAGACCAAAGAGCTGTCAAAGGACACCAGAAACAAAATTGTAGACCTGCACCAGGCTGGGAAGACTGAATCTGCAATAGGTAAGCAGCTTGGTTTGAAGAAATCAACTGTGGGAGCAATTATTAGGAAATGGAAGACATACAAGAACACTGATAATCTCCCTCGATCTGGGGCTCCACGCAAGATCTCACACCGTGGGTTCAAAATGATCACAAGAACGGTGAGCTAGTGAATGACCTGCAGAGAGCTGGGACCAAAGTAACAAAGCCTACCATCAGTAACACACTACGCCGCCAGGGTCTCAAATCCTGCAGTGCCAGACGTGTCCCCCTGCTTAAGCCAGTACATGTCCAGGCCCGTCTGAAGTTTGCTAGAGAGCATTTGGATGATCCAGAAGAAGATTGGGAGAATGTCATATGGTCAGATGAAACCAAAATATAACTTTTTGGTAAAAACTCAACTCGTCGTGTTTGGAGGACAAAGAATGCTGAGTTGCATTCAAAGAACACCATACCTACTGTGAAGCATGGGGGTGGAAACATCATGCTTTGGGGCTGTTTTTCTGCAAAGGGACTAGGACGACTGATCCGTGTAAAGGAAAGAATGATTGGGGCCATGTATCGTGAGAGTTTGAGTGAAAACCTCCTTCCATCAGCAAGGGCATTGAAGATGAAACGTGGCTGGGTCTTTCAACATGACAATGATCCTAAACACACCGCCCGGGCAACCCCATAGAAAATCTTTGGAGGGAGTTGAAAGTCTGTGTTGCCCAGTAACAGCCCCAAAACATCACTGCTCTAGAGGAGATCTGCATGGAGGAATGGGCCAAAATACCAGCAACGGTGTGTGAAAACCTTGTGAAGACTTACAGAAAACGTTTGACCTCTGTCATTGCCAACAAAGGGTATATAACAAAGTATTGAGATAAACTTTTGTTATTGACCAAATACTTATTTTCCACCATAATTTGCAAATAAATTAATGAAAAATCCTACAATGTGATTTTCTGGATTTTTTTTCTAATTTTGTCTGTCATAGTTGAAGTGTACCTATGATGAAAATTACAGACCTCTCTCATCTTTTTAAGTGGGAGAACTTGTACAATTGGTGGCTGACTAAATACTTTTTTGCCCCACTGTACCATATCTCCCTGGCATATTGCATCATTTATGCAGCAGCATACAATACATTTTTGGACTCACCTTGTTGTGCTGTGATCACTTGAACAGGAAGGTGGCACGACGGTCCTTCCTGGGCCAACTTTGTCATTAAAATCTGGCATTCGCTGGATTTATGGTGCTTTCAAGACAACTGGGAATTTTTAAAAAACTGTTGAATCATGACGATGTCATTGATCTTTAGGCCGTAGCTCTAGAAAGAGGCCAGAGTTCCTGACTTACAATTCCAAGTTAGATGAACGTTCAAAACGTATTTCTCAGTTTGAGCTATTTTCTTTCCCGGAATTCCCAGTTGTCTTGAACTCACTGAAGTCAAGTTTTCGCAGTTCCGAGTTACCAGTTGTTTTGTGCGCGGCGCAAATCATTCTTCATTGACAGCACGGCAAATGTTCAATGTCTATCATTTTAAACTTCGAAAAGAGACACGTAATACCAGATTTGGGACCACACAGCCACTCCACTGAATAGCAGGCTAGTTATTGCTTTGCAATGTCACTGATTCATTCCAAACAGTGATGAATTTGCGATTTTCAACTTGTTCTATGTTTATGTCCAATGACAGATGAACACTGATACGTTTGATCTATTATTTATGTTCATATGACAAGGATTAAAAAGGATTTCCCAGTAGATTGTCGACTTGACTGATAATGATGACTGCTAGCTAAGATTTTGAAAGTATGATGTTGACATCAGTCCAATCAAAGCTACTGTAGATATAACGTTATTTTATGTCATTTTATCTGTGGACAATGACCTTGAGACTTCTTGGATGGGCACTTCTAAAATAACTCCTTGGCAGCACCCAAGGGGCTTGAATTCTCGAGGTCTACCCTTAGACTTGGCGGTGAAGTACTGTGCCCACGAATGACCGAACACTGAGCTAATCATGGCGCAACTAGAGAACATTACCAACAGCTACGCCTCTTATCTTACACTGGCTGCCCCACCACCACAGAAAGCACTGAGCAAGGCTGAAACACCTGCATTTTGGAGCTGCCTTACTCAAGAAAGTAAAATACTTATTAAAAATACTTATTCATGCCAAAATAACATGCAAAACAGGTAAGTCCAAAAACAATAATTTTTTTTGCTAAAAATGTGTGGCTCAAAACGGGTCTTGACGGGTCGCCACTGCAGGTAAGACATTGTTTTTTTTAGTATAGTCCGTTTGTAACTCCACTGTATAGTCCGTTTTGTTTGTGTTGGTCTTGGCTAGCTTAATGTTCCGGTCGGTAGCTAGCTAGCGCTCACTCACGTGGATGCTAGCACGTCATGAAAAGTGGCATGAGGGAAGCCTACAATATAAAAATGTTCTAAATAGTGAGAATGCTCGGGAGCAGGCAATGTCGAAAAGTCATCTTTAGACATGTTGTACTTTTCTTAAATGTACCTTTGTAATTGACTAAAACAATCAGACAACAAAAAATGTGCATTTGAAAAAACTTTTGCTGTGAGCCAGTGGTGTAAACTAGGCAACCACAGGTTGTTTTCCCCACAGGCGAAAACAACCTGTAATACCGAATGGGACAATACTTTAATAATGGCAGTATTTACATCCGAAATGGCACCCTACTCCCTATATAGTGCACTACTTTGGACCAGGGCTATGGTCAAAAGTGTTGCACTTTTTTGCAACCATTGAAAAGGCCACAGAGAGAGATGGGCCCTGAGTGGGTTGTTAGTGAGGGTACTAGATCCTTCATAGAACAGTACAGAAAGTGCAGGGAGAGGAATAGAAAATATAGCTCATCAATAATTTATCCAGGGAGAACATTATAAATAGTGTATGAAATGTGGAACAGGGAGAGTGCTGCGTTTGATCCCTGGTGTTCAGAGAGAGAGTGTGTGTGTGTGTGTGTGTGTGTGTTGGGGGATGGTGTGTGTGTGTGTGTGTGTGTGTGTGTGTGTGTGTGTGTGTGTGTGTGTGTGTGTGTGTGTGTGTGTGTGTGTGTGTGTGAGATGCTGTTTCACTAGCGTCAGGGCATTTATTTTGGTCACTGTCAACATCACCCCTAGTGTGTTGGGGCTTCACGTGCACAGTGATAATGGGACATATGAAGTACTTCATCCAATGAGTGCTTGGGGTTTTATAGAGCTATGACGACTTAGGCCAAATATGTGTGATGACACTCCCTGCAGGTCACTATCTCTATTTCTGTCCATCTCAGACCATTAGGCACCATTTTGTAAGAACTCCTCCTATCCATGCTGATTGAAGATAAAAACCAGCTTCGTTTCAAGTGTTCCTCGTTTAATTAGTTGTATATACGAGATACTCATGGTATACATCGTCCGACGAAATGCTTACTTGCAGGTTCCTTCTCGACAATGCAACAACAATCAGAAATAATAGAAGATAAGAATACGAACATAAAGTCAACGGCTCAGTAGAATAGAATACATTTTTTAGCACAAGTATAATACAGGAAGGCACAATGAATAGTCCAACATTTACACGTGTTTTGGGAAGGGGGGGATTGAGCAGTATTACAAGAGTCTGGTTGAAGCAGTTATGATGTATACTGTATATATGTGTGTTTGTGTGGGTGTGTGTGTGTGCTTGCATGAGTGAGTGCATTTGTGCTAAGGTGCAGAGAGTCAGTGCAGGTTGTCAGTCCAGTTCAATTTTCAGCAGTCTGAAGGCTTGTAGACAGAAACTGTCTCGGAGCTTGTTGGTATCAGACCTCATGCTCCGATACCGTCTGCCTGACGATAAAGGAGAGAACAGCTCGTGGCTGGGTTGTGTGGGGTCCTTGATGATGCTGTGCACCTTCCTCGGGCACTGTTTTAAGTAGATGTCCTGGATGGGTGGGAGCACGGTCCTAGTGATGTACTGGGCCATCTTCACCACCCACCGGAGGGCCTTGCGGTCATGGACGGAGCAATCCCCGTACCAGACCGTGATGCAACCAGCTCTCGATGGTGCAACGGTAGTATTAGGAGAGGACTCGGGGCAGCTTGATAAATTTCTTCAGCTGCCTTAGGAAGTAGAGACTCTGTTGTTCTTGGTCCTTTGATACCAGTGGTGGCTGGTGAGCGGACATGTCAAAGGACAGGCTAATCACAATGGCTGGAATGGAATAAATACAGTATATATTGAACATATGGAAACCATGTGTTTGATACCTTTTCCATTTCAGCCAATACGACGAGCCTGTCCTCCTATATCTCTGCCCGCCAAGTGAAACCTAGGTACAGTATTCAATCTAAATCACCAAGACACGGTGGCTATGATAAGTCCACTCCTTTGTCTGGGCTCTTCTTTGGCCTTCCATGGCCCCTGAGTGGCCCTTGTAATATCCAGGCAGAGACCCCTGTAGCCAGTGGCTGTATTCAAATAGCAACACTAGTCTAGCACAATACTTAGAGTTAAGGCATTGTAATAGATATGGATTGTGGTATGCTAGTATGGTCATTGGAACCTAGTGGGTGTGTGGCTGCAGCCTGGCATGCCGACTGACCCGGGGATTACTGACCCTCTGCCCAGCCAATTGATTTTCCTCTTGTAGTTCAGGGATTATGGCTGTGTAAAAGGGCCTGGGACTGCCAGGAACTGCTCACTGCTCACACAGACACACGCACGGCACGCACGCATAATGTAACACGCACCCTCGCTTGCTAATTTTGTTTCCCATGGACCCCCCCCCCCTCCTCCTCCACCCCCTAAAATACACAGGAGTGCCTAGCTGTGACAGAGCAAATATGAACAGTCTAGTAGGTGTAGACTAGACAAAGGGGGAAGAGGGTTACCCTCTGTAATGCAGTCTCAGTGGAACACATTAGCTCACAGATTGATCTTTCTCTTTCAGTAAATATCAAGCTCGTCCACACGGTAAGGCTGTGTCTAACATACATTCTAGGCCTCTATAAACCATAGACACTAAGTAGACATAGACACTAAGGATATTTGCAGTAACACAGTCGTTTAGCCTACAGTATAACATTTGGTCCTGTGTCGAATATACATTTGACATAAGACATAAAATAGATAATACATATATAGTTGTAGGAAATAACACAGCTCCTTGACATGCATTTCTATTTTTATGAACGACATTATGAGCAACATTAAATGCTTCTTTAGGGGTGGCAGGTAGCCTAATGGTTAGAGCGTTGGGCCAGTAACCCGAAAGGTTGCTGGATCGAATCCCCAAGCTGACAAGGTAAAAATCTGTCGTTCTGCCCCTGAACAAGGGGCAGGCCGTCATTGCAAATAAGAATTTGTTCTTAACTGACTTGCCTAGTTAAATAAAGGTTAAATAAAATAAATATAGCCTCCACTCCTCGTCCTAACTAGGCCACAACGTTGACTAAGACCGAAGATTCCCATTCGCCCACAGCTATGCTGCCTCCTGCCACAGTCGCACAATGCTCCAGTTTAGCTTCGTCTCCATCACGACTGGCATGTAAAGACCTTGATAACACACCAGCCGTTCTTACATGATAGAACATGCCTGGACACGCCTGGCCATGGCACAACATGGCTGCATCCCAAATGTCTTCTGTAAAGCAGTGCGCAATATACGGAATAGGGTGCCATTTGGGAGGCAGGCCCATGGCTTCTGTGTTGTCACAAAAAAAGCAAACAATGGAATGATAGCGGAGCATGCCAGAACATTTGGGAGCATGTCGGAACATGCCCGGAACATTGGGCAGCATGCTAGATCGGGAAGTGTTGCTGCCTGGGTAATGGCACTAACTAGGCTCTCTTCTACAAGAGGCCCATACTGAGCCAGATGGCTGCTGGCGTGTTGGCACCGTCCATCCAGGCCTGCCACACTATGCCCAGCCTGCCTGGTCTCTCTCATAGGAAGTACACAACGCAGAGCAGACCCCCCACATCCTACCCCGGCAGCATGGAGCCAGAGTGTGTTTCCATCACTACCGTAAGACACTCGCACACGAACCCCCTCAGCCAAAAGTATGTGGACACCCCAAATTAATGGAATCGGCTATTTCAGCCACACCCGTTGCTGACAGGTGTATATAATCGAGCACACAGCCATGTAATCTCAATAGACAAACATTGGCAGTAAAATGACCCGTAATGAAGTGCTCAGTGACTTTCACTGTGGTACCGTCAAGTCAGTTCGTCAAATTGTGGAGAGGTGTAAAGCTCTCTGCCATTGGACTCTGGAGCAGTGGAAACGCATTCTCTGAAGTGAATGAATAAATCACGCTTCGCCATCTGGCAGTACGACGGACGAATCTGGGTTTGGCGGATGCCGGGAGAATGCTACCTGCCCGAATGCATTCTGCCAACTGTAAATATTTGGTGGAAGAGGAATAATGGTCTGGGGCTGTTTTTCATGGTTCGGGCTAGGCCCCTTAGTTCCAGCAAAGGGAAATCTACAGCATACAATTACATTCTAGACGATTCTGTGCTTCCAACTTTGTGGCAACAGTTTGGGGAAGGCCTTTTCCTGTTTCAGCATGACAATGCCCCCGTGCACAAAGCAAGGTCCATACAGAAATGGTTTGTCGAAATCGGTGTGGAAGAACTTGACTGGCCTGCACAGTTTCCTGACATGAACCCCATCGGACACCTTTGGGATGAATTGGAACCCTGACTACGAGCCAGGCCTAATCTCCCAACATCAGTGAATGACCTCACTAATGCTCTTGTGGCTGAATGGTAGCAAGTCCCCACAGCAATATTCCAACATCTAGTAGAAAGCGTTTCCAGAAGAGTGGAGGGGGGACCAACTCCATATTAATGCGCATGATTTTGGAATGAGACGTTCGACGAGCAGGTGTCCACATTCTTTTGGCCATGCAGTGTAGACAAAGGCATGTGCTAACGGATGTGGGCACGCGAACGCCAGCTGCACATATCCATGCACACACACACACACACACACACACACACACACACACACACACACACACACACACACACACACACACACACACACACACACACACACACACACACACACACACACAGGCGTCAAATTAAGCCCCATAGAGAGCTCTCCTGCATGGCTCTGCTATGCCAAATGAAAAGGAAGACTAGATCCCAAATGGCACCCTATTCCCTATATAGTATATTACTTTTGACCAGAGCCCTATGGGCCTTGGTCAAAAGTAGTGCACCACATAGGGATTAGCAGTGCCATTTAGACCTCACACAGACAGCATCTTCTGAACCATATTTTATCAGCAACGTAATTAGCTTCCGTCTTAACTATACACCATTAATAGCATTATAAGGCATTGATCTAGTGCACTGTGTCCCTGGCCTGGGTCGTATTCATTAGTGCAAACCGTACCAAACCGTTTTGCAACGAGAATTTGAGTTTGTTATTGGGCTAGTTCAGCTAGTCCCTCCCCGTGTCCGTGCATTTTCTTCGGTTTGGTGTGTAGGGGGTGCACATCACAATCACATCAGTGCATTATTGTGCCTGGCGGTCACACTCTTTATTTCTCTGTTTATCTCCCTTCTCCATCTTGCTGGTCGTTTGTTTCTCTGTATCTCTCTGTTGCTGTTTGTCTGGGTATATCAGCTCCTCTCCTCTGCTCTTTCCATGTCTTCTCTCGTTCCCCTCTCTCTCTCTCCCTCCCCCTGTCTCTCCGCCTCAGTAGGAGGCTGCTTGCCGTTGACACATTGATTGAATTGCCAATTACTGCCGGTTGAATTGCTTGCAGTTGTTGTTGCAACACGAGCACTCAGCCCTCCTGATGCCCACACTGTTGACTGTTGATTTAGCAGCAACAGCTCAGAGAGGCAGCAGTTAGGACCTGCTACACATGGGAGGACGGAGGAGGCTTGTATGTGTCGGAGAAAGAGACGAGGAGAGGTAGAATGGGGGGGGGCAGGAGAGAGAGAGATGGGGGGGAGTGAGAGAGAGAGAGAGAGAGAGAGAGAGAGAGGGGGAAGAAAGAAGAGAATAGAAGTGGTAGAGTGAGAAGGATGATGTAGGGTGACCTAATAGGCCAGGGTGTTGGCGCTTGTAATCCGTGTTAAGGGAATACTGCTATCCCCATTGAGCATGGTGCTTAACCTCAACACACCATTGTAAAGATCCACCCACACAAATACATGTCATCGGAGAATAGTCTGGAGTGAGCCTTGTAAGATGATTAAGCAGGGCAACAATGCTGAAAACAATGCATTAAATGTCTGATGAGTGAGTCAGAAGCCCAATCTGATTTAAAGGAGAAATTCACTATTTAGGTCCCCAATCTGTATTTTGTATGTACATTTACCACACCAGCAATTGATTTCCTGAGCCTCATTCTGGAGTTCCAGGGCGTCCCAAAAACATGAACAAAGACTCCAAAAACACACAAATACGTCTTATTACAAATGGCAAAGCTCTCAGTATCGTGATGCAGGTCTCTAGATGCTGTACGCATGACATTTTGTCATACTGGACTTTATCCACAACGTTCTAGTCCATTTTGTTGAACTCAACTGATCATTTCTGGCGTGTGCATATTGGCCCTTCTCAACAATGCAGAGAGAGAGAGATAATAGAGAAATAATAGAAAAGTAAAACACGTAATAATACAAGTAATAATAGATACACAATTCAAACACTTATCAAGAGAACATCCCTGGTCTTCCCTACTACATCTGATTTGTCGGACTCACTCAACACAAATGCTTTGTCTATAAATGATGTCTGAGTGTTAGTGTGCCCCTGGCAATTCGTCAATAAAAAAAAACAAGAAAGTGGTGCCGTCTGGTTTGCTTAATATAAGGAATTTTAAGTGATTTACACTTTTACTTTTGATACTTAAGTTCATTTTAGCAATTACACTTACTTTTGGTACTTAAGTATATTTAAAACCAAACACTTTTAGACTTTTACTCAAGTAGTATTTTACTAGGTGACTTTCACTTTTTACTTCAGTCATTTTCTATTAAGGTATTTTTACTTTTACTCAAGTATGACAATTGAGTAATTTTTACAGCATACATATAACTAGGAATACAGTTACACATAGTAAACAGTAGCAGCAGCGTATTTGATGAGTCAAAAAAGGGTCAATGTAGATAGTTATCCGGACTAACTATTTAGCAGTCTTATGGCTTGGGGGTAGAAGCTGTTCAGAGTTCTGTTGGTTCCAGACTCGGTGCATCGGTACCACTTGCCGTGTGGTTGTAGAGACAACAGTCTATGACTTGGGTGGCTGGAGTCTTTGACAATTTTTAGGGCCTTCTCTGACAACGCCTGGTATAGAGGCCCTGGATGGCAAAGAGCTCGGCCCCAGCGATGTACTGGGCCGTACGCACTACCCTTTATAGCTCCTTGTGGTTAGAGGCCAAGCAATTGCCATACCAAGTGGTGATGCAGCCAGTCAAGATGCTCTCAATGGTGCAGATGTAGAACTTTTTGATGATCTGAGGGCACATGCCAAATCTTTTCAGCCTCCTGAGGGGGAAGAGGTGTTGTTGTGCCCTCTTCACAACTGTGTTGGTGTGTTTGGATCATGATAGATCCTTAGAGATGTGGACACAGAGGAACTTAAAGCTCTCGACCCGCTCCACTACAGTCTGTCGATGTGAATGGGGGCATGCTCGGCCCTCCAATTTCTATAGTCTACAATCAGCTCCCTTATCTTGCGGACGTTGAGGGAGAGGTAGTTGTCCTGGCACCACACTGCCAGGTCTCTGACCTCCTTCCCATAAGCTGTCTCATCATCGTTGGTGATCAGGCATACTACCGCTGTGTCGTCAGCAAACTTAATGATGGGGTCGGAGTCGTGTGCGGTCATGCAGTCGTGGGTGAACAGGGAGTGTTAAGGGTCAGCATGGCGGATGTGTCGTTGTCTCCCCTCACCACCTAAGGGCGGCCCGTCAGGAAGTCCAGGATCCAGTTGCAAAGGTGGGTGTTCAGTCCCAGTGTCCTTAGCTTAGTGATGAGCTTGGAGGGCACTATGGTGTTGAACACTGAGCTGTAGTCAATGAACATTATTCTCACGTAGGTGTTCCTTTTTTCAAGTAGGAATCTGCAGTCTGGAATGCAATAGAGATTGCAAGAGATTGTGACATCTGTGGATCTGCTGGGGCGGTATGCGAATTGGAGTGGGTCCAGGTTGTCTGGGATGATGGTGTTGATGTGAGCCATGATCAGTCTTTCAAAGCATTTCATGGCTACAGATGTGCGTGCTACAGAGCAATAGTCATTTAGACAGGTTACCTTGCCGTTCTTGGGCCCAGGGACTATGTTGGTATGCTTGAAACATGTAGGTATTACATACTGGGTCGGGGAGAGGTTGAAAATGTCAGTGAAGACACTTGCCAGCTGGGCTGCGCATGCTCAGAATACGCATCCTGGTAATCCGTCTGTAAATGTTAACCTGTTTAAAGGTCTTACTCACATCGGCTATGGAGAGCGTGATCACACAGTCGTCCAGAACAGCTGGTACTCTCATACATGGTTCATTGTTGCTTGCCTCAAAGCAAGCGTAGAAGGAATTTAGCCCTCTACGGCAAGACAATAGTCAGACTTTAGTCGAGGGATTGTAACCTACTTGATGCAGCCTGAGAATCACAAATGTTTCCCCAACTCCCAGGTTCAGAGAGAGGGTTCAGAGATGATATTCTACAGATAGTGTCTATATTTTGTTATGTATTTCATCTGTGAAATAAAACTCTTGTACACATTCTTCATTCCTCAATTCGAAATGTATTATTTCCCCCAAAAATATAATTCAAAGTGATTATACTGTTTTTGGTCTTGTTATACATCCATAGGTGTTTTCAAGGCTGTATGTTACATGTATAGTAAGGCCTATTTGATGTTGTACACATTGGCAGATACAAGAAGGATGGCAGTAAACAAATAAAAAACAAATGAATGAGAAAGGGAGATATAGAAGGGGAAGGGGATGGTGATGAGCCATCGTTGGAAGGTTCTTCAAAGGATTCTGAATGCGCCATCTGCCTCCTGGAATCCAGTGTAGACACCGGTGGGTGAGGGGTACCTGTTGTGGATGGTGATGACGACGCAACTGGGTAACACTCGTCTCTGACCACGTCCAAGTCATTCGCCTTTCAATCTCCATTCCAAGACCACTGTAAACAACAAGTCTATATTGCCCCCCCCCCTAAACATATATTGCCCCCCCCCCCCCTCCCTAAACATGTTAGCTAGCTGTGCGAAAGCAGAATAAAATTATGTTGAACATAAGGGTGACTGATTAGATATTTGACACAGGCTATGAATACTGCAATGCTGGGAAGTCTACTTATCACACACAAACTATCGGTACTTACTTTATTGACAGCTGACCATTGGGTCCTTCTGGCTAAGTTCTCTTCTTCCAGTTTATTTTTGGCACATGGAAAAAAGTTTCTACAACTGCTGGGTTTATGAGGGCTGGAAAGTCATTGTAACTGGTTACACAGAGTAGGGTGGGCTCGCGTGTCAACGTTGTCTCGTCGCTGGACAATTCTAGATTTTCCAAGGCTGGTGTAAGCGGGTCCATCTCCCTGCAGCGAAGACGGTTGTCATCAGTGGGCATTGTTTGGCATTACCCACAGGTACACCATCATTTCCCAGATGTCCTGAGTCAGGCCTCAGCTGCTGGTTGAATATGTACCTGAGCCGCTGCCTGCTCCATCTCTCTCTCTCTCCTTTCTCTGTCATCTTCCATCTGTTTAAGATCCTCGTCTGTGTATTCCGGTTCAAATAAATATGGCTCGCCTGCAAATTCGAACATTTCCTCCTAGTATTCGTAGTCGAACATGTTGGTAATGGAGTAGTTTGAAAGAAAATATTATGAGCTAGCTTGTTAGATTAGCAACCGGCAGCTAGCTAGCAGCTCTCCGCATGTGTATTTCTCACCGTAAAGCATGGAGGACGAGGTGTTATGGTGTGGGGGTGCTTTGCTGATGACACTGTCTGTGATTTATTTAGAATTAACCAGCATGGCTACCACAGCATTCTGCAGTGATACGCCATCCCATATGGTTTGGGATTAGTGGGACTATCATTTGTTTTCAACAGGACAATTACCCAACACACCTCCAGGCTGTGTAAGGGCTATTTTACCAAGAAGGAGCGTGATGGAGTGTTGCATCAGATATCCTGGCCTCCACAATACCTCGACCTCAACCAAACTGAGATGGTTTGGAATGAGTCGGACCGCAGAGTGAAGGAAAAGCAGCCAACAAGTGCTCAGCATATGTGGAAACTCTTTCGAGACTGTTGTAAAAGCATTCCAGGTGAAGCTGGTTGAGAGAATGCCAAGATTCTGCAAAGCTGTCATCAAGGCAAAGGGTGGCTATTTGAAGAATCTCAAATATAAAATATATTTGGATTTGTTTAACACTTTTTTGGTTATTACATGTTTCCATATGTGTTATTTCATAGTTTGGATGTCTATATAGTAAAAATAGTAAAAATAAAGAAAAACCCTTGGATGAGTAGGTGTTCTAAAACTTTTGACTGGTAGTGTACATGTTTGCGCGCCAATATGCACGTTCGGAAATTATGGATTACAAATTTGTGGATCAAGTTCGGTATGACACAATTTAATTTGTACATCGTGTAAAGACCTGCATCATGATACTGAGAGCTTTGCTGTTTGTTAAATTACGTATTTGGGTGTTTTTAGAGCCTTTCTACATGTTTCTGGACACCCTGGATCTCCAGAATGAGGCTCAGAAAGTAAATTGCTGGTGAAGTATGTTTC
Organism: Oncorhynchus clarkii lewisi; assembly: GCF_045791955.1. NCBI lineage: Eukaryota > Metazoa > Chordata > Actinopteri > Salmoniformes > Salmonidae > Oncorhynchus > Oncorhynchus clarkii. The sequence goes on from NC_092163.1 coordinate 38,995,042, forward strand.
TCAAAAACAAGTGAAATTGCAAAGAAAACTGTCTGGAATCTACAAAATGCCATTTACATAAAAAATACAGATTAGGGTCCTAAATAGTGAAATTCTCCTTTAAGGTGGCACTTTGTTTATGTGTAACAATTACAGGCCTGGGCAACTCCAGTCCTCGGGGGCCTGATTGGTGTCACACTTTTGCCCCGGCCCCAGCTAACACACCTGACTCCAATAATCAACTAATCATGATCTTCAGTTAAAAATGCAATTAGTTTAAATCAGGTGTGTTTCCTAGGGATGGGGGAAAAGTGTGACACCATTCAGGCCCCCGAGGAATGGAATTTCCCAGGCCTGCGGGTACAGGAATAATTAAGATGGATTCAACAGCACGGCACTAAATATTTATCATTTCAGGTCCATTTAAACCAGTCCACCTTAAATCTGTTTTTTATTTTTTTATCCTGCCCTCCCCTGTTCCTAGCGTGATTTGGGACTGGCCAATAAAAACAAGTGTGGTGACAACAGGAAGTGGAGGTGTCAAACAGCTGTGACAGCTTCCTGTGTGGATTAATGTGGCACCCAGCACATATGTTTACTGGTTTTGGAGGAGCTTAAACGCCAACCCCCGACTCTGCTCTGTGGCCTTTGTGTTGGGAGATCGGCAGGCAGGGGGCTCAAAGCTGGCTTATCCAGGAGACTTTCACACAGCATCTCTACTGTATGCCAAGGATTTGCTTGGTTATTCGTTTGGTATTAGGGGGTGGTTTTCTAGTCTATAGATACTGCAGTGGTCTATATCTAAGGGCTGGTTTGATTTCTCATTGGATGCTGTGGACTGTAGACATACATTTTTGATGAGACGACTGGGTGGTCTCTCTGCCCTGCAGCAATATAAGCTCTCTGTTGATGAATATAATGTACTTTCCAGAGAGCACAGCCACTGACCATATTAAACTCTGGTTACCTCTCCTCTCTGGTTCTTTTCCATGGTCCTCCTGTTCTGAAGATGCCCTTCATTCCTTGTTTCCCTCTTTCGGTTTCTCTACCTCTGTTTCTCTCTCGCTCGCTCTCTCTCTCTCTCTCTCTCTTTCTCTCTCTCTCTCTCTGTGTCTGATGAGGGATGGAGAGCCTATAAGGAATACTCTGCGTTGGCTTAATCACCTCTTCACTACTCATCATCGTCAAGGCCTGGTGGCTGTGCTGACAAGCTCCAGCGATGCTCCAGGGGCCCCTTGCTGCGCCGTGTCTCTCCCTGCTGTCAGAGGCTCAGAGGTGGGGTGGACCAGGTCCTCCACCCCCTCTTCCACGTTGAGTCCCCTTGTCTCTCCACATCATTCACCTCGTTTGCACTCCTCTTCCGCCTGCACTGTTCCCCAAAGCACCTCAGACATGTGACTGTACACCCACTAACTCTGGCATTAGTACCGAGAGAAGGAGGAGGAGGAGTGCGCAAGAGAAAGGGCAAAGGAAAGTGTGAAACAATGCAAACAACAAATGTGGTATCTTTGAAGAATCCTTTTTGGTTCCAGGTACCTGGAACCAAGAAGTGTTGTACCTAGGGCCATGTTGTTGTTGGTTCTATTTATCTATTTAGCCTGAATCCAAAGTGATATGCTCTGTTTCACCATTGTTTCACTTCACAATACAGAGCATATCTTTTTGGATTCCAGGCTACTATCCAGCAGCACTCAGCCAAGAGTACATGTCCTCCCACAGCCTCCCACAGCTCCCATTAGTAGAATCACTACAGCTCCCACAGTGAGAGAGACCACAGAGCACACTCAGTGGAAATAGACATCCATTGGGATAATTATTGTTAGGCCTTTTAAACGTCACAGGGCTAGATTCTGTGTCCCAAATGGCCCCATATTCCCTTTGTAGTGCACTACTTTTGATCAAGGCCCATAGGGAACCCGGGTGCCATTTGGAACACACAATAGTATCAGTGGGTTGGACTGGGGGCATTTACAATAGATCATTGTGTCACTGTAAGAGAACAGTCTTTTTTTATAGAAGCAGTGAACCGACCTCTATATACGCCTCTGTGCTGGAGCTTTACGATTAAGTCGCTTTGTCTCTTACTGTAAAGTTCAATCCAGGTTTAGAGAGAGGCAGGTAGGCTATGCCGCTCTGCATGTTCTTCTGTTTGAAGGCTTGGGTACTGCAAGCTCTTTTTAGAGGAAGATGAAATATTAATAGGTAGATTAGTGAGATCACAGGGCTTTTTTGGTGCACGTTTAATAAGAGATACCACTGAAGGTACAGTAGGGATTACGCATCAGCGCTAGCAGGACAGACCCAGCGGGCGAAACTAGTCGAAACTGGTTGAAATGACCTCATTACACAACCACAAACTGATATCACTATGATGTCATTTCATTCTGCTTTGCCCGCTGGTGAGGAGTGGTGTATTTTGGTATCTGACGTTAGCTTCCTGGACCACAGGTTAGAGTTTGACCTTTGAACCCTGGGTAGGTCCCCCTCACTTTCACTCCCTCGTTTAATTAACCCTTAGTGTCCAATCTGACCTCGCAGCTAGGCTCAGAAATTAGCGCGAATGAGCACGAACCAACAGAGCCACCATCTTGGATGCAGTTGGCCCAAATAAACACCATGTTGGTTCTAATTTCAGCCGTAAGATATTCCTTTGCTTGTTGTGTCATTCCCTAGGCCCAGGATCTGGGATCTGCCAGTAGATAAGCCCAAAGGACCACCATTCTGACTCTAATATGAGCCTGATGGACTCCGTTAAAAAAAAATCTAAATTGAGGCCAGTTTCTGTATCCAGGCCCTAATGAGTGCCACTGAGTCAATGTGTCTGGAAAGTCAGAACAACAGTCTTTTTTTATATTGCTGTTCTGGCTCTAATGTGGACTGCTCTATTAATCAGTGTGATGTTGCTGAGAGATGTCTGTCTGTCTGTCTGTCTGTCTGTCTGTCTGTCTGTCTGTCTCTGTCTGTCTGTCTGTCTGTCTGTCTGTCTGTCTGTCTGTCTGTCTGTCTGTCTGTCTGTCTGTCTGTCTCAGTGTGTTAAACGTGTTTTATAGTTAGTATGCACACTACATAGGGAATGGGCTTCCATTTGTGATATAGCCTAGGTTCTGGTAACAGGTGCTACAACATTTGAGTAGGAATGTCAAGCAGTGTCTTTGAGTGTCTTTGTTAAACAAATACACACACACACACACATGATTGAGATAATAGATACTGCTAATATAGATGATTGCTTTGCTGAGAACTTCCTGGCCTCTCTGTCAGCATTTAATCACACCACATTCTGATTGGCCGGTGTGTAAATCTCCCACAATTTGATATGGCAGCATAAATTGTTCTCAACCCCCCTTTGGCCAGGACTTGCCACCATTAGAAGGGACTCCTTCAGCCCATGTGCTGACTGAAGGATTGCTAGAGTTGAAAAAGACATCCTGAGAGCAAGAGAAAAAGTGATGGCGAGGACAGGAGTAGGGAACGAGTGGAGGAGAGGATCTCTCCTTTTTTTCTAATTTGTCACGTAAAGATGAGGTTAAAGACGGAATGAGCAGAGAGTGAGATGTCCCCAGTACTTATCTGAGCTGACCACCGTGTGTCAGTGTGTGCATCATGCCGTGTGCTGCCTGACTCTGTGGCAAGGGGGATTAAACACTAATTCATCCTCCTTATACTCCCCGCAAACTAGCAGATTTGACAGATTGACCGTAAAACTAAGAGCATGAAATAAAGAGAAAACATGTTCTGTGTGTGTTGTGATCTGTGTGTGTCCGTGTGTTTACAGTATTAGTCTGTGTGTTGTTAATGAGAGAAGGGAAAACAGAGAGCGAGCAGAAATAAAGAGGGCTTTTGGAACACTCAGTCCAGAAACAAATAGCTCTTCCCACACTCCTGTTCAGCACTCCTCTTCCTCGATCTCGCCTTCCTCTCTAATTAATTGGACACACAGTGTATCAAAATCAAATCAAATTGTATTTGTCACATGCGCCGAACACAACACCTTACCGTGAAATGCTTACTTACAAGCCCTTAACCAACAATGCAGTTCAAGAAATAGAGTTAGGTAAATATTTACTAAATAAACTAAAGAAATTAAATTAAAATAAAACAGTAACACAAGAAAATTACATAACAATAATGAGACTATGTACCAGTACCGAGTCAATGTGTGTGGGGTTACAGGTTAGTCGAGGTAATTTGTAAAGTGACTATGCATAGATAAAAAAACAGCAAGTAGCAGCAGTGTTTAAAAAAAGGGTTGGGTATCAATGTAAAGTGGTGGCCATTTGATGAATTGTTCAGCAGTCTTATGGCTTTGGGGTAGAAGCTGTTAAGGAGCCTTTCGGCCCGAGACTTGGCGCTCCTGTACCGCCTGCCTTGCGGTATCAGAAAGAATAGTCTATGACTTGGTTGAGTCTTTGACAATCTTTTGGGCCTTCCTCTGACACCGCCTAGTATATTGGTCCTCGATGTCAGGAAGTTTGGCCCCAGTAATGTACTGGGTCGTACGCACTTCCCTCAGCAGCACCTTACAGTCAATTGCCGAGCCGTTGCCATACCAGGCGATGATTTTAACCGGTCATGATGCTCTCGATGGTGCAGCTGTAGAAGGTTTTGAGGATCTGGGGACCCATGCCCAATTTTTTCAGTCTCCTAAGGGGGAATAGGTTTTGTCGTGCCCTCTTCACAACTGTCTTGGTGTGTTTGGACCATGATAGTTCGTTGGAGATGTAGACACCGAGGAACTTGAAACTCTCGACCCACTCCACTACAGCCCCATCGATATTAATGGAGGCCTGTTTGGCCCTCCTTTTCCTGTAGTCCATGATCGGCTCCTTTGTCTTGCTCACATTGAGGGAGAGGTTGTTGTCCTGGCACAACACTGACAGGTCTCTGACCTCCTCCCCATAGGCTGTCTCATCATTGTTGGTGATCAGGCCTACCACTGTTGTGTCGTCAGCAAACTTAATGGTGGTGTTGGAGTCGTGCTTGGCCACGCAGTCGTGGGTGAACAAGGAGTACAGGAGGGGACGAAGCAAGCACCTCTGAGGAGCCCCAGTGTTGAGGATCAGCGTGGCAGATGTGTTGTTGCCTACCCTTAATACCTGGGGGCGGCCCGTCAGGAAGTCCAGGATCCAGTTGCAGAGGGAGGTGTTTAGTCCCAGGATCCTTAGTTTAGTGTTGAGCTTTGTGGGTACTATAGTGTTGAACATTGAGCTATAGTCGATGAACAGCATTCTCAAATAGGTGTTCCTTTCGTCCCGGTGGGAAAGGGAAGTGTGGAGTGCGATTGAGATTGCGTTATCTGTGGATCTGTTGGGAGGGTATTCAAATTGGAGTGGGTCTAGGGTTTCCGGCATGATGGTGTTGATGTAAGCCATTACCACCCTTTCAAAGCACTTCATGGCTACTGACGTGGGCTATGGTGGTCTGTTTGAAACTTGTTGGTTAATACAGACTCGGTCAGGAAGAGGTTGAAAATGTCAGTAATGACATTTGGCCAGTTGCTCCGCACATGATTTGAGTACACGTCCTGATAATACGTCTGGCCCAGCGGCTTTGTGAATGTTGACCTGTTTAAAAGTCTTGCTCACATCAGCTACGGAGAGTGTGATCACACAGTCGTCCGGAACAGCTGGTGCTCTCATGCATTCTACAGTGTTTCTTGCCTCAAAGCGAGCATAAAAGGAATTTAGCTCGTCTGGTAGGCTCACATCACTGGGTAGCTCGCAGCTAGGTTTCCCTTTGTGGTCCGTAATAGTTTTCAAGCCCTGCCACATCCGTCGAGTGTCCGAGCCGGTGTAGTAGGATTCAATCTTAGTCCAGTAATGACGCTTTGCTTGTTTGATGGTTCGTCTGAGGGCATAGCAGGATTTCTCATAAGCATCCGGATTAGTGTCCTGCTCCTTGAAAGCGGCAGCTTTAGCTCGATGTGGATGTTACCTGTAGTCCATGGCTTCTGGTTGGGATATGTAAGTTCGGTCACTGTGGGGACGACGTTGTTGATGCACTTATTGATGAAGCCGGTGACTGAGGTGGTATACTCGTCAATGTCATTAGATGAATCCCGGAACATATTGCAGTCTGTGCTAGCAAAACAGTCCTGTAGCGTAGCATCCGTGTCATCTGATCACTTCCATATTGAGCGAGTCACTGGTATTTCCTGCTTTAGCTTTTGCTTGTAAGCAGGAATCAGGAGGATCGAATTTTGGACCGATTTGCCAAATGGAGGGCGAGGGAGAGCTTATATGTGTCTTTATGTGTGGAGTAAAGGTGGTCTAGTTTTTTTTCCCTCTGGTTCCACATGTTACATGCTGGTAGACATGAGTTAAAACAGATTAAAGTTTTCCTGCATTAAAGTCCCCGGTCACTAGGAGCGCTGCTTCTGGATGAGCATTTTCTTGTTTGCGTATGTCCTTACACAGCTTGTTGAGTGCTGTCTTAATGCCAGCATCGGTTTGTGGTGGTAAATAGACAGCTACGAAGAATATGGACGACAACTCTCTTGGTGGATAGTGTGGTCTATGGCTTATCATGAAGTATGTTATTTCAGGTGAGCAATACCTCAAGACTTCTTTAATATTAGACATCGCGCACCAGCAGGTATTGACAAATAGACACACACCCACACCCCTGCACGGGGAAGCCAGCCAGCTCTATATTATCCGTGTTGTCGATTAGCCACGTCTCGGTGAAACATAAGATATTACAGTTTTTAATGTCCCGTTGGTAGGATAGTCTTAATCTTAGATTGTCCAGTTTGTTTTCCAATTATTGCACGTTGGCCAATAATTCAGATGGTAGTGGGGGTTTACCTACTTGTTGGCGAATTCTTAAAAGGCACCCTGCCCTCCTCCCCCTTTATCTCCGTCTTTTCTTCACGCGGATGATGGGATTTGGGCCTTGTCTTGACAAAGCAGAATATCCTTCACATCGGACTCTTTAAAGAAAAAATCTTCTCCCAGTTCGAGGTGCATAATCGCTGTTCTCATGTCCAGAAGCTAGTTTTGGTCATAATAGACGGTAGCAGCAACATTATGTACAAAATGAGTTAAAAACAATGTGAAGTCTGGAGTTTGGAGTCTGTAAAACGGGAGCCATCACCTCCGACGCATCACTTAGACCTAGATTCAAATAGTATTTGGCTTCCCCCCAAATACTTTTAGTGTTCGATTCAGCCTGCCTGTAGTGCCAGATTTGTATTTTTGGGACTACAAGTGCAGATAAAGTCCTTGAAAGAAAGCAAACACGATTTGAACCCAGGTCTGTGTACATCAGGAAGAAGAGTGGGCTCTGGTCTGGAGGATGACTGGGGTTTAATGTGTAGATAGTGGAAACAGAGGCCAGCTCCTTTGGCACCACTCCTCACAGATCCAGACATGTTTTTTCAAGGGAAAAAAGGAGACAGACCGGTCATCCTCAGTATGTCCTGTCCAGGGTTTCATAATTCCACAAATTTTCTACAAATTCCCAGGTTTTTGAGAAATCCTTATTCCCTCCTGTTTGTGGGAATCTTCCAACCAGGATTTCTGGAAATGTTGGTCCCCTAGTCAAGTCTTTTCCCATTTCAGTGAAGTCAGTACTATGGGACCGTGTCTGTGCTGTGTCTGTACTGCAAGCTGTGGAAGCATCCCCATCCATGTACAGTTGTGTCGGGGACAAAGTTGTCAGTGCTGAGAGTTAGACAGTCATGTTAGTCAAGACACTGTGTTGTAAACCCTGCCCTGTCTGTGGTGAACGACAGACATGGTGCTGTCAGTTCTGAATGACAGACACGGTGCTGTCAGTTCTGAATGACAGACACGGCGCTGTCAGTTCTGAATGACAGACACGGCGCTGTCGGTTCTGAATGACAAACACGGCGCTGTCGGTTCTGAATGACAAACACGGCGCTGTCGGTTCTGAATGACAGACGCGGCGCTGTCGGTTCTGAATGACAGACGCGGCGCTGTCGGTTCTGAATGACAAACACGCCGCTGTCGGTTCTGAATGACAGACGCGGCGCTGTCGGTTCTGAATGACAGGCGCGGCGCTGTCGGTTCTGAATGACAGACGCGGCGCTGTCGGTTCTGAATGACAGACGCGGCGCTGTCGGTTCTGAATGACAGACGCGGCGCTGTCGGTTCTGAATGACAGACGCGGCGCTGTCGGTTCTGAATGACAGACGCGGCGCTGTCGGTTCTGAATGACAGACGCGGCGCTGTCGGTTCTGAATGACAGACACGGCGCTGTCGGTTCTGAATGACAGACGCGGCGCTGTCGGTTCTGAATGACAGACACGGCGCTGTCGGTTCTGAATGACAGACACGGCGCTGTCGGTTCTGAATGACAGACACGGCGCTGTCGGTTCTGAATGACAGACACGGCCCTGTCAGTCCCGAGGCGAACACAGATGGACAGAAGGAGTAAATAAAGAGCATAAAAACATGACCTGGCCCTACTTCCACCCTGCCTTTCAAGCCTCAGGAAAGAGTTACTGCACAGACACACTGTTAATGTCCGATGACAGACTGTTGTCCTGCAGCATTACTCTAACTCTGTCTCTGACAGTGACAGTTTGTTTCTGCTTGAAGAAATTGTGTCATACTCTATGGGTGTAGGCTTTATTAAAAAGGGTCAATACGCTGTTTATTTTTTGCAAAAGTCCAAGGTTCATGGAAGTGTGTTTTTTTTGTTTTGCTGTAGGAATTATGCCCTGTCAGATGGCTACTTCACGGGATGTTGGATAATATCCAACTGGGCACTTTCTCAAAGTTTGTGTCCTTTTGAGAACCGCCATTCAGTTAAAGATAACGGCTGTTGATTCATGGAGAGCTTCTCCATGAAAACCCTTTGTAAGGATGGTCTGCTCAGGTCCTGTATTTATAAAACCACTCAGAGTAGGAGTGCTGATCTAGGATCAGGTCCTCTAATCTTATTCATTATAATCTAAAAGACAAAACTGATCCTAGACATCAGCATTCTTACTCTGAGACAATTTGTGAATACAGGCCTGCTCTGCTCAGCGATACAATCTGTCCAAATCTGGAATGCTATATTACAAACTACTGTAACTGTAGGAACATTCCATCCATCACTCCGATTAGTGGAGAGACAGGAAGTGATGTCAGGTGATCCCCCACCCTAAACACATAAGTAACTAAGTTGTTTGTACACATTAGTACTCCTTCTGCAGTCCTCTAATGGAGAAGGTTAATGAACGGGTCACAACACAGGTACATTAATGATATGCATATTAGTGGTAAGGGAAAACATTTATATAATTGCACATCACAGTATTATTTTTGAACGGTATTATATCGAAATTTGACTTTTTATTGTATTTGCTACTGTAGGTAGTGTTAGCTAGCGCTAGTAGGCTGGCTGTACCTGCACCAAATAGTTTTCAGCACTTTTATTTCCACGACTCATCAAGATGTGTTTTCTCATGGCTCTCTCTTGTCTCTCTGCAGCAGACATATGGTGAACAATCTGTTTGGAACATTAAATCGCGATATCGAATCGGAATACATGCAGAATAGTGAGAATCGCAGTACATATCGTATCGGTACCAAAGTATCGTGATGAAATCATATAGTCAGGTCCCTGGTAATTCCCGGCCCTAATAAATATTCAGTGTTATATGATTATGATTGACGCCATTTAGTAGACGCTTTTATACACAGTGACTTACAGTAGTGCTGCATACATTTTCTTCTGATTGGCCCCAGTGGGAATCGAACCCACAACCCTGACACTGCATGCACCATGCTCATTGTCCTGTCCTATACACATTCTCAAAAAACCCTTATATCATTGCATCAATGTATCAAATCACCTGTGAGGCCAAATAGATCTGACCATGTACTGTATGCAATGAGAGTTGTAAAGTATCTGATCTGCAGCGCTGTATCTCTATGCCTGGCAGTAGCTGTGGCTCAGTCCCTCTGGCTGGCTCAGTGGATGATCCTTCATTTCCTCTGTAATCCTGCAGCCCTGGTCATGTGACGCTCATTGAAGGAGTCCCAGGGGATTAACCCACATACCTGCTGACTCGGCCTGACCTTGGCTGTGTTAGTGCTTGGGTGTGAAGCAGCATGACTGGGTGTGGCAGGCTGCAACCTTATAGCTAACACACACACACACACACACACACACACACACGTCTGTTTTACTATCCTTGATTGATTGATGAATTCCCATTCAAAATCCTATTTTCCCTAACCCTAACCTTAACCCCAGAACCTACGCCTAACTATTAAACCTAACCCCTAACCCTAACCTTATTTAAACCTAAAATAGCCTTTTTCCTCGTGGGGACTGGAGAAAAGTGCTGTGAGGGTGTTACTGAATACCAGTGGTGGTCAGAACCACCAGATGAGGGAGGACGATTGGATGACTGTCATTCATATTCCATTCACCCAGTTCAATGTAACAATGTAACAGCGATGGGTTTAGCCTATTACATGATACTCAAATCTTCCCTATACCCATCATGAGGTTGCTACAACCTAGCCTATGAATGACAGTTTTCCACGTACAGTTGAAGTCGGAATTTTACATACACTTAGGTTGGAGTCATTAAAACTCATTTTTCAACCACTCCACAAATGTCTTGTTAACAAACTATAGTTTTGGCAAGTCGGTTAGGACATCTACTTTGTGCATGACACAAGTAATTTTTCCAACAATTGTTTACAGACAGATTATTTCACTTTTAATTCACTGTATCACAATTCCAGTCTGAAGTTTACATACACTAAGTTAACTGTGCCTTTAAACAGCTTGGAAAATTCCAGAAAATTATGTCATGACTTTAGAAGCTTCTGATAGGCTAATTGACATAATTTGAGTAAATTTGAGGTGTATCTGTGGATGTATTTCAAGGCCTAGTTTCAAACTCAGTGCCTCTTTGCTTGATATCATGGGAAAATCAAAAGCAATCAGCCAAAACCTCAGAAAAAATTGTAGACCTCCACAAGTCTGATTCATCCTTGGGAGCAATTTACAAACACCTGAAGGTAGCACGTTCATCTGTACAAACAATATTACACAAGTATAAACACCATGGGACCACGCAGCCGTCATACCGCTCAGGAAGGAGACGCGTTCTGTCTCCTAGACATGAACATACTTTGGTGCGAAAAGTGCAAATCAATCCCAGAACAACAGCAAAGGACCTTGTGAAGATGCTGGAGGAAACGGGTACAAAAGTATCTATATCCACAGTAAAACAAGTCCTATATCGACATAACCTGAAAGGTCGCTCAGCAAGGAAGAAGCCACCGTTTCAAAACCGTCATAAAAAAACAGACTGTGGTTTGCAACTACACATGGGGACAAAGATCATACTTTTTGGAGAAATGTCCTCTGGTCTGATGAAACAAAAATATAACTGGCCACAATAACCATCATTATGTTTGGAGGAAAAACTGGCTGCAAGCTGAAAAACACCATCCCAACCGTGAAGCACGGGTGTGGCAGCATCATGTTGTGGGGGTGCTATGCTGCAGGAGGGACTGGTGCACTTCACAAAATAGATGGCATCATGAGGGAGGGAAATTATGTGGATATATTGAAGCAACATCTCAAGACATCAGTCAGGAAGTTGAAGCTTGGTTACAAATGGGTTTTCCAAATGGACAATGACCCCAAGCATACTTCCAAAGTTGTGGCAAAATGGCTTAAAGACAACAAAGTCAAGGTATTGGAGTGGCTATCACAAAGCCCTGACCTCAATCCTATAGAAAATCTGAAAAAGTGTGTGCGAGCAAGGAGGTCTACAAACTTGACTCAGTTACACCAGCACTGTTGGAAGGAATGGGACAAAATTCACCCAACTTATTGTGGGAAGCTTGTGGAAGGTTAACCAAAATGTTTGACCCAAGTTAAACAATTTAAAGGCAATGCTACCAAATACTAATTGAGTGTATGTAAACTTCTGACCCACTGGGAATGTGGACTTCAGTGCACAACACATCAGCTGTTTGTGACCAGGTGAAAAAACCTTTCCAAGCCAAACCTCTGCACACAACCTACATCATTGTCAGCATAGCTAATAGAACTAACGTGTTTTGTAACCCGCTACCATCATGCAGTAACGTTACAGTGTACAGTCAGCAAGCAGTTACACTGGCGGGCCCCGGTGGCAATAAATTAGTAAAACCAAAAGCTTACCTTGGAAGTGTTCCAGTACTGTGTTGGAAAGTCATAGCCAGCTAGCTAACATACTATCCCTGTGTTTGAGCAGGGTGTTTCAGTAGGCTAAACTAGCTAGCTGCATTTGCTTGCTAAGTAAGTGAAACTGAAAGTAAGAAATAAAAGACTCTCTCTCTCTTGCATCTCCTTCATTTTGAAATAAATAAATTTGCTAAACTGTCGAACTACTGTCTTTCTCTCTCTTTGAATCCACTACTCACCACATTTTATGCACTGCAGTGCTAGCTAGCTGTGGTTTATGCTTTCAGCACCAGATTCATTCTTTGATCCTCTGATTGGGTGGACAACATGTCAGTTCATGCTGCAAGCGCTCTGATAGTCTATGGATGGGGGTGAGGAGCATAAGCCTACTAGGTTTTGCAAAATAGTGTGATTCAATTGGTGACGTGATTATATGTCGTATAGTTTTGTCTAATATGATAACTTCTTAAATGTTTTACCATCGTCATTTTTAGGAAATTCACTGAGGACTGTCCTCCCCTTCCTCCACTCAGGGGCCTCTACTGCTGAATACTACTATTGTGATGAAAGAGTAGTGATAGGATCCCACTGTTTGCTGAGCCCGCTCTGTGTGTGTGTGTGTGTGTGTGTGCGTGCGTGCGTGCGTGCGTGTGTGTGAATACGTGCATCCATCTGCCTGTGTGTGTGCCCATGTGTGTGTGTGTGTGACACATTTCCCCAGTACCCTAAGGCTTACCCAGTCTCACCTGGCTGGCAGTGGGGCCCCCTGCTCTGCTTGACGTTAATAATTCACAGTGACCCTGAGCCACACTAACCTTCACTGTTCAACGCCAGCCATTTAGTATCACCTGGCTGCTTCTCCTCTACTGAGCAGCATCATTATGATGACCAGCTACTACGCTGTGTACTAATGATGACCTCCATCTTTGTTTATTAATCATCATACAGTAGGCACTCAATCACAGTTGTTTGGTTGTTGTTTTTTTACGGTGAAGGTTAGGACAGGACAGGTTAGACACGGTCCCCTGGCCAGGCTGCGTTCCAAATGGTACACTATTCCCTATGTATTGCACTACTTTTGACCTGTGCATTACATAGACGGGTTGGTTGTTTAGCAACAAAACCGACGCGTGCGTAGCTATGGGTCAAAACAGACGGGGTTGGCTTAAACTGTTGACAACATGTCAACTTTTTTTTCCGTTTGAAAACATAAATAATTGAAAACTTAAATAAAGTTGCACAATGAGTCTCTCAAATACATTGTTACAGTGGTTGGTTAGCTAGCTAGCACATTTGAGCCAGTAGCATAGATGTGACATCATTCAAAACACCTCAAAACAAGACAATGTATCAAAAACGAGCTAAAACTAACTGAAACGAGCCACTTAAACGATTCCCCACATGGCATTTTCTTGTCGTTATTGCTAGCTATCTGGCCAGCCGGAATCACAACAACACACGGCCTTCTGGCCCATTGAAGCTCCCGCCTCGTTTTTGCGATGTTCCCAGCTAACTCGTCAATAGTGCCTTAAAGAGGGCATGCTGTAGGCCAGTGCTTTTCAATCCCTAGGCGTTTCTCCTAGGGGAACCCTAGGCGTTTCACAATTTTGTTGTTGCCCTGAACTAGCACACCTGATTCACCTAAGGGCTTGATGATTAGTTGACAGGTTGAATCAGGTGTGCTAGCTCTGGAACTGTTCAAATACATGTAACGGCTGGGGGTCCCCGAGGAGAGGTTTTAAAAATGCTGTTGTAGGAAACACAGGGGAATAAAGAACAAAGCTGTTTGAGTGGGGTGAAAGTGGTTATTAATAGCTGTTAAGCGAGCACTTTTGTGAGTGACAAGTGACAGAAAGATATGAGGAGCGGGGCCAGAGGTGTGAAGTGAGAGAGAGAAAGAGCGGGAGAGAAAGAGAGAGGGAGAGAGAGAGGAGAACAAGAGGGAGAGTTTATGTGTATGTGTGTGACAGAGAGGGAGAGTGCGTGTGTGTGTGTGACAGAGAGGGAGAGTGTGTGTGTGTGAGAGAGAGAGAGAGAGAGAGAGAAGTAGAGAAAAGAGAACCTGACAACTAGAGAAAGAGGGGATGAATACATATTGACAATGACCACCTGAGAAATTCCTGGCCACTGGAGTGTGTTTTGGCATTTAATGACGGCTGACATTTCATGGTCCCAGTGTGTGTTCCTACACCCAGTAGAGAGAGCATGTGGGAGAGAAGGTCCTGCTGGGAACTGATTATCTGGCAGGAGTATCCTAGATGGCGGCGTCCCCATGACACCCTATTCCCTTATAGTGAACGGCCAGGGCCCATAGGTTTCTGGTCAAAAGTAGTGCACTATATAGGGAACAGGGTGCCATTTGAGACACATCCGATGTGTGTGTTTGAGATTTGGTGACAAACTCTGTGCCGGCCTGAGTAGGATTATTATATCATTATGATAGGCTAAATTGATAGGTTTTTCTAGGTATTATGAAGGAATGTTGATTTGCACCTAATCTGTATGAATCTCACATTTCTATATGAGAACATGTCAACAAGCAATTTCTGTGCCTGTGTGTGTGCCTGTGTGTGTGCCTGTGTGTGTGCCTGTGTGTGTGCCTGTGTGTGTGCCTGTGTGTGTGTCTTTGTGTATATGTGTCTGTGTATGTATTTGTATTTATTATGGATCCCCATTACAGCTACTCTTCCTGGGGTCCAGCAAAATTAAGGCAGTTAAAAAAACATTACAATACATTCACAACAGATTTCACAACACATTTAAGTGTTTGCCCTCAGGCCCCTGTGTGTGTTTGTGATGATCTGTGTGTGTCACTCACAGTAAGTATCCGTGTTTGTCTGTCTCCGTGCGTTTCTGTTTGTATATTGGCGTTATGGTTGCGTGTGTTTCCCAGTCTTTCCTGCCTCTCTTGATCTCCCCGTCTATGATTCAGATGAGACTGTGTCCTCTCTGGCTCCCTCCGTAGGTGACCAGTGTTGACGCTTCTATAACCTCCTGTACCCTTTCCCTAGTGTCTTTATTTGTGCTTCACACTTTCATCATTTCACATTTGCTGTTGACATTCTGATGACATTTCAGGTAGTTATGGGCTGCCCTGTCTGTCTTAAACACACATGTACAAACATGCATAGGCACACACGTTCCCATACACATACACACTCATGCAAGCGAACGCACGCACGCACGCACGCACGCACGTACGTACGCACTCAATGGTTCAATGACTAAGCAGGCTCCTCTGTGAGTGTGAGGGGATCAATCGTGGTGACCTTTTTCCTTTGGATAACCTGCTGTTCTCAACCCCTGATTATTGCCAGCGGGGAAAGACTAGCTCTTCCGGCCCCAAGGACTGAACTCCGACCCTGCCGGGATGGAAGGACCTCTGCCCATAGAATTTGAATATTAGAATGTATAACCACTAAGCATCCTGCTGTGGCTCACTCACTGTTTCCAGAACCACACAACTACAATTATGTTTCTCAAAATTCTATTTCTGTATGTCCAGAACCATTCATTGTGGCTGCAATAGATACTCTGCTACTGTACACTGAGTGTAGAAAGCATTAGGAACACCTTGACAAAGGCTGTCCAGGTGGATCCAGGTGAACGCTATGATCCCTTATTGATGTCACTTGTTAAATCCACTTCAATCAGTGTAGTTGAAGGGGAGGAGACAGGTTAAAGAAGGATTTTTAAGCTTTGAGGCAATTGAGACATTGATTGTGTATGTATGCCATTCAGAGGGTGAATGGGGAAGACAAAATATTTAAAGTGCCTTTAAAAACGGGGTGTAGTCGCAGGTGCCAGGCACACTGGTTTGTGTCAAGAACTGCAACGCTGCTGGCATTTTCACGCTCAACAGTTTCCCGTGTGTATCAAGAATGGTCCACCACCCAAAGGACATCCAGCCAACTTGACACAACTGTGGGAAACATTTGAGTCAACATGGGCCAGCATCCCTGTGGTACGCTTTCGACACCTTGTAGAGTCCATGTCCCGACGAATTGAGGCTGTTCTGAGGGCTAAGGGGGTGTGCAACTCAATAGTAGGAAGGTGTTCCTAATGTTTTGTACACTCAGTGTATATCTCTTTGCGGAAAAACAAAGTGCTTCATGAAACCTACATCTCTCCTCCCACCCTCATCCTACACTGACACCTACACACCTCTCTCTCTCTTTTGTTGCTGATCCTAGACCAGCCATTTCAAGGCAGCTCTCGGCTTACCCTCTGCAGTTTCCATATGACAGGTTATGACCAGTGACCACCAGGAAACAGGCTGGTCTGCTACCTGTATCTGGGCCCAGCGATGCAGCATTTCCGTGTTGTGAGGCCTGGGGGCCTCTCTCTGGTTTCTGTCCCAGTATCCCTCCTCCTGTTCTTCACCCCACCTCACCAGAGGGTGCGTCCCAAATGGCCCCCTACTCCCTGCCGATGTAGTGCACTACTATATTTTCACACCGCGTAAAGCCAGGGTACTGTAACGGGAAGGGTGTGTGCTATTGTGTTCGAGGGCCTATTGCTTTCTAATGAGCTGACCTGTGCTGCTACACCCCCCGCTGCTTAATGAGGTTAACAACTCACTAACGAGATCATCTCACTAACGAGATCATCTCACTGATGAGCTGAGCTAGCCCACCCTGCACAAGACACACACGCAAATGAGACCCACGCGCACATATGCGGGCACGCACGCACATACGCGCACGTGCAGGGGTGCACGCGCACAAAAATACGTCTGTGTGGGTGTGATTGAGGAGGTCGGGCTTTGACGTGGGTGCCGTTATGTACGCGACACACTTCGTTCCGGTAGCGATGTAGCTACACGTTAAACGGCACAGATATGACTCCGCTGCTTTCCACAGTCGTCGTCGTCCTTTGTGAACCGGTGGAGTGTTTATGGCGCTCTAATGCCTGGGACTGCCTGTGTTGTTATTGGACGTCTCTCTAACACACAGTATGACAGGCAGCACCATCTGTGTTGTTTTGTGTGTGTGTGTGTGTGTGTGTGTGGAGGGTGGTAGGGTGTGTATTTGTGTGTGTGTGTGCCTCAGTTTGCTACTTCTTCCTGTAAACCCAGGCCATCATTCATTGACATAGACTTTCTGTAGCAACACAGCATCCTATCCTATGGGGGGCGCTTATCTAGTGACCCATTGTCATCCTTACATTACTGGCTTCATAATCATCCTCCTCTTGCTTACAAATCCTAATCTGTTTTTTTGCATCGATTTCATGAGGTTGTTGCAGGCTGGTGTTAGTCTTGTCCAGACTGTGCGTTTGGGAGAGGGGAGAGGAGAGGAGGGGAGGGGAGAGGAGAGAGGAGGGATGGGAGAGAGACAGAAAGAGGTGAGGAGAGGGGCGGTCATTCACAGTGGGCAGTAATCTGTACTTTGTTCTGGGGGAAGTGTTTACAGGTTCTAGAAATGTCTGGATGTCTCAGAAGCCCAAAGGTGCAATGTCCTAAATGGGACCTATTATCCTTCTACACAGGGACTGATTGTGTGTGTGTGTGTGTGTGTGTGTGTGTGTGTGTGTGTGTGTGTGTGTGTGAGAGAGAGAGAGAGAGAGATTTACACTGCTGTAAAAGCCAAAGCACTCTCTACATAAACAACTCTCCTTTCCCTTCTCAGCCCTCTGGTTTGGCTATGTTCTCTCCCTCTACTCCCCCTCTCGCTCTTTCTCCTCTTTATTTTATTTCTCTATTTTCTCTCTTTCACTTTCTATCCTCTTTCTCTCTCTTTCACTCTCCTTTCTCTCTCTCTCTCTCTCTCTTTATCTTGTTTTCTATCTTATCTCTGTCTGTGTGTGTCTCTCTCTACCCTCTTTCCCCCTCTGTCTCCAACACAGTGATATTATGCTGATTCAGTAAAGGCGCAAGAGAGGGGGACATTTGGCAGCACAAACGTGTGACAGGAAGCGAGCTGCTCAAACGCTTATTAGCATCTCATATTAGCATTTTACATTAGCATCCTCTTTATGAACGCAGCCGCCCAAAAGGCTAAAGGGACTTCCTGCTGTTTGGGTGTCAGCCATTGATAAGCCTGTAGTTGATGGATGGGGGTCAACCAGCTGACATTTCAGTACACAGGGACCACACACACACACACACACACACACATACTCACTCTCCTCAGGCCAACTTCTTCACATGTTTGTGTGCCATGTTACTGTGTTAGGATGGTTGAGTGAGTCCGAATATGCATGTATGGGTGTGGAGTCTGAATATGCATGTATGGGTGTGGAGTCTGAATATGCATGTAAGGGTGTGGAGTCTGAATATGCATGTATGGGTGTGGAGTCTGAATATGCATGTATTGGTGTGGAGTCTGAATATGCATGTATGGGTGTGGAGTCTGAATATGCATGTATGGGTGTGGTATCTGAATATACATGTATTGGTGTGGAGTCTGAATATGCATGTATGGGTGTGGAGTCTGAATATGCATGTATGTGTGTGGAGTCTGAATATGCATGTATGGGTGTGGAGTCTGAATATGCATGTATGGGTGTGGAGTCTGAATATGCATGTATGGGTGTGGAGTCTGAATATGCATGTATGTGTGTGGGGTCTGAATATGCATGTATGGGTGTGGAGTCTGAATATGCATGTATGGGTGTGGAGTCTGAATATGCATGTAAGAGTGTGGAGTCTGAATATGCATGTATGGGTGTGGAGTCTGAATATGCATGTATGTGTGTGGGGTCTGAATATGCATGTATGGGTGTGGAGTCTGAATATGCATGTAAGGGTGTGGAGTCTGAATATGCATGTATTGGTGTGGAGTCTGAATATGCATGTATGGGTGTGGAGTCTGAATATGCATGTATGTGTGTGGAGTCTGAATATGCATGTATGTGTTTGGAGTCTGAATATGCATGTATGTGTTTGGGGTCTGAATATGCATGTATGGGTGTGGAGTCTGAATATGCATGTATGGGTGTGGAGTCTGAATATGCATGTATGTGTGTGGGGTCTGAATATGCATGTATGTGTTTTGAGTCTGAATATGCATGTATGTGTTTGGGGTCTGAATATGCATGTATGGGTGTGGAGTCTGAATATGCATGTATGTGTGTGGAGTCTGAATATGCATGTATGGGTGTGGAGTCTGAATATGCATGTATGGGTGTGGAGTCTGAATATGCATGTATGTGTGTGGAGTCTGAATATGCATGTATGGGTGTGAAGTCTGAATATGCATGTATGGGTGTGGAGTCTGAATATGCATGTATGTGTGTGGGGTCTGAATATGCATGTATGTGTTTGGGGTCTGAATATGCATGTATGTGTGTGGGGTCTGAATATGCATGTATGTGTGTGGGGTCTGAATATGCATGTATGTGTTTGGGGTCTGAATATGCATGTATGTGTGTGGGGTCTGAATATGCATGTATGTGTGTGGGGTCTGAATATGCATGTATGTGTGTGGAGTCTGAATATGCATGTATGGGTGTGAAGTCTGAATATGCATGTATGGGTGTGTGCTCCTGAGTGTGTAATGTATATTATTCTAAATATGTACATGCCCCCTTTTTCCACCTCACACCCACACCAACACAAACCCATCACACGCACTCTCTGACCATATTCCACATTTTCCATCTCATTTAGGTTTTCCACGTAAATGCAAACTGCACAGATGGTTAGTTCTGAGAGCCCTGCCTGCACCTGTTTATATTTAGCTCCTCAGTAGAGCACTTGAGGGAGAGAAAAAAACAAAGCGTGTTTCGTTTGTTTGGCATGCCAATGACTCCCTCGCCTTCTCGCTTCAACAGCCAACTACATTGAACAAAAATATAAAATGCAACATGTAAAGTATTGGTGCCATGTTTCATGAGTTGAAATAAAAGATCCCAGACATTTTCCATACGCACAAAATGCTTATTTCAATCAAATTTTGTGCACAAATATGTGTACATCCTGTTAGTGAGCATTTCTCCTTTTCTTGGCATATCATATCAATAAGCTGAAAAAACAGCATGGTCGTTACACAGGTGCGCCTTGTGCTGGTGACAAAAGACCACTACAATGCCACAGATGTCTCAAGTTTCGAGGGTGTGGGCAATTGACATGCTGACTGCAGGAATGTCCACCAAAGCTCTTGCCAGAGAATTGAATGTACATTTCTCTACCATAAGCCGCCATCCAACGTTGCTTTAGACAATTTGGCAGTACGTCCAACTGGCCTCACAACCGCATACCAAGTGTGTGGCGTCGTGTGGTCGAGCGGTTTGCTGATGTCAGTATTGTGAACAGAGTGCCCCATGATGGTGGTGGGGGTTATGGTATGGGCAGGCGTAAGCTACAGACAATGAACACAGTTGCATTTTATCGATGGCAATTAGAATGCACAGATGCATATCTGTATTCCCAGTCGTGTCAAATCCATAGATTAGGACCTAATGAGTTTATTTCAATTGACTGATTTCCTTACATGATCTGTAACTCCGCAAAATCTTTGAAACGGTTGCATGTTGCGTTTACATTTTGTTTCAGCGGGATTTGGGCAGAATTGGTGAAGGCATTATCTGGCTCACAGAGTGCTGTGGTTAGAGATACTCTCTGCTGCTTATGTAATACAGGATGACCTGTAACCCCCTCCATCTCTCCCCTTGGTTGTGTTGTTGGCCATTTGATTGTGTTTGCTGGTGGGATGCGTCCGAAATGGCACGCTATACCCTATGTAGTGCACTACTTTTGACCAGAGCACGGTACACTACATAGGGAAGAGGGTAGGCACTTTCGGACACAGATTCTGTATCGGATATGTTGATTGGTCAGGCTTGGTGGCTATTGTTCTGAGTGGCTAATAGACCTTCAGTATCACAAGAGCCGTGTGCAGGGATATGTTAGCTTCGTCCTTGAAAAGTACAGACTCGTTCATTTTTCCCCTGTCTCTCTCGCCAAACCTTTGACAACATCCTTTTTTTTTATCTCCTTCCCAGCTGGAGAAAATTGCATTTTCCAACTGCCCACTTAGATCAAAATGCGCTCTAAAAATCTCTGGATCTGACGGAAGCCAAATGTATGGTGTCCACATTATGATAGTCTCAGCAGGACGGAGTCTGAGGCTGTCCTAATATGGACACCATACAATTGGCTAACGTCAGGACTGTTTCCCAGCTCCGTAACGTCATCGACTGATTATCCAGTTTCTGTTAGGTGTCCTGATATGGACACTGCACACATGGCAGTAGGGAACAGCATAATGCTGGTGTCGTGTTTCTTTTCATATCTCTCATGGTTTCTATACATCGTGTCTAAATGATGTCTCTGCCTAGATCATTAGCAGCCATGTTGCACACAGTCCCTAATTAAACCATTACCAACCATGGGAAACATGCTGTAACCATCACCATTATTAGGATGTATAGTTTAGGCTTAGTTTAGGCCATCATCATTAATAGGCTCGTCCTATCTGTGCAGTTATAACCTATGTCTAGTAACAGTCGGATTTGTTGGGGTTAGCTAGCTAGGTGGTTTTGTGCAATTATTGTTTTATGGTCGACTATATTCTGATTGGCAGGAAGATGGATGCGCTCACTCTGCATCATTTGGTGTGTGCGGTCATCTCCGAACACAGTGAACGTGCCCCTTGCCGGCCCTTCTTCATTCCCGTTCATGTAGCGCTGTTCGATTTTAACATCCACCTGTATCCCTCTACTAAATGTGTGAGTCTCGGTGTGTTTGGAAAGGTGTGCCAGATATGTTTGAGAGAACGGTGTGTGTGTGTGTGTGGGGTGCTCAGGTACAACTCAGTGTTTCTGCACCTCATGTTGTTACACAACCATAGCAGAGCACCCCCGCCACCCCCCCCACCCCACCCCTACCCCCCATGGGGGCACACTGTGTTACTAATGAGCCTAGGCTGGAGAACACAAGCAAGGAATCACACACACACACACACACAGCTCTAATCTTGTCCACCAGCCGGCTCTCTCGAACCGTCGGGTTTCATAGCGCCTCAGAACGCGGACTTGACTGGAAGTCTATGGCAGGAGCGGACGAAACCACCGCTGGTTTTAATTGGCTGATCTCTCTGTTCATTCACCATCCAGCATAACCCTTAGAACGTCCTGCCGACATTGTGGACTTCAATGAGCGAGCAGCGCAAGTGATGCAAAGTATGCATCTTAGAAATAGCTTCCACATACGTGCTTTGTATGCCCCCGAACTCGATTGGGCTTCCCAAAAAACAATATGGCCGTTGTGATCGATCGTTTATTTTGATTGGCGATTTTCCCCATATTTCAAAGTCCCATCTAATACGGCTGTAGCAGGCTCGCCCCCTCTCCTGCCTCGACATCAACCACACCCCTTTCAAGTCCCGCTTTGTTGCGCGGTTTTCACAGGTTCTATGCGCCTGCCATTATTTTCTGGGACTGAGGTTAACACAGCTCTAACCTGTTAACAATCACTGTTCATGCACCTACAGCACAGTCTCACACTTGCACATTTACAATACAGGTGTACATTGACTGATATAAACCCTTGCACACACTGACACCCCAAAAAGCAGTCGCATACCCCCGCACTGTTGTATTTACACAATCATACGAAACTCCAATACATTCACTGATTCACTTTCGTCAGATGAGAAGGCTAAGGCAGAGGAGCTGAGTAGTGGCGAGAGTGGCACTCCCAGGCCTTATTGCTGGAGAGACTGTACCTGTCAACCACTGTTCTTTGGGGCCCTCAGATTAACATCCATATCAGACTGTCTGTTAGTCAGGAACCTCCAGGGCCCATGGCCCAGACACACAGACGAAGTGACTACATTATTTCCCTGAATGTGGCACTTTTAGCTTGCTTCTCCCTCTTTTTTTCATGATCAATTCTATTTCCTTATTTCCTATTTCCAATTCTATTTCCTTATCTCCTCCCTCCTTGTAACATAAACACGCTCTCTCTACACATTTTATGCAGGGAGCAGGTTGCAGGTAGAGTAACTCACTTGTAACTTGCCATTCCTCATGCTGCTGCTGCACACTCAATTCTGGAGTGTAACCAAAATCCGAACACATTTTCAGCCCAAAATGTGACATTTAAAGTATGCCGCAGTGAATTATGGGAGCGTAGCAGTGGTGTCCTCCACTCTACGATGGGATCATTTAACACCTGTGTTGTGCTTTCCTTTATGAGTTTTGTAGTTTGTTGTTATAGTCTTTATTTCCTCCTCGGAGGTTAAAAAGGCACCATAACAATAAAGGAGGGTGTCCTAATATGGACACCGTATAAAGATAGGATCTATGCTACAGTGGTATCGATGGTAATCGGCTATAGAGGTGTTTATGAGGTTATTTGTTATCGCCTTGACGCCAACAATGCACGTTACACACAGATGCCATTTCTCCATGCCTTGAGGCTCTGGGCCCAGCTTCACAAGGCGTCGAAGAGTATGGTTGCTATCTAGGATCAGTTTAGCCTTTTAAATCATTAATGAATAAGATTTCATGGACAGGGAGGGAGGGGCCTGATCCTGGATCGCTTTGTGAATACGGGCCCTGGGCTACAAACATGGTGCCACCATCTCTCGTTGTGCTTTTCATAACCTGGTAATAGAAGCATTTAAATGTTCCCGTTGATCTGAGAATAAAATAACTCCTGCTGAGACTAAGGCTGTCCTAATACGGACACCGTAGTTCTGTCTTATTGATCAGCTCTTTTAATCGGAAATGGAATATGTTTCTGCTAATATCCTGTCTTTGATGGGTTTACACCCTTTTTTTTCCCTCAGGCAGAATGTTGACATAATCAATACCTCCATAGAGGTGTGGTGGCAGTGCATTGGAGACTATCTGATTGTGTCCAAAATGGCACCCTATTCCTTAAATAGTGAACTGCATTTGACCAGGGCCCATAGGAATCAGGTAAAAAGGAGTGCGCTAAATAGGAATATAGGATTTAGGGTGCCATTTTGGATGAACCCCGCTGTTGATTGAATGTGAGGGGTGACAGTCTGTATCTAACTCTCTGTTGATGAGTGTTATCTGCTCCGTGAAGGGCTGATTACATCTGAACAGTTGACTGTGGAACTAATTGCAGTTGGGTCTCTGTGTCTCAACACTAATAACCATAGTGCTGATTTGTATTCATGCAGCGGCCGTCCTCCTATGTGCTTCAAAGCGCTTAACATTGTCTGGTGATTAAGCCTTCTCATGCAGATGAAAGGGTTGACTTAAACAACTACAGGGGTTTGAGTCCTTTAGCCAGCTCTGACCTAACCTGTCTGTGCTGTGGCTGCGGCTGCTGCTCGAAGTACCTGATCTGACCTCAAACAAGCTTCTTCATAGGTATATCTTAGATAGTTTGCCCAAAATCTAGGAAGGAACATCTTTCTTGAACCGAGACTTTATCCCAACGGCCGGCTTGTTTTAATCGGAGGCTAATTTATCACAATTTCTGATCCTTTTAATCCGTCTTTATTATGCTGGTCTTTGGCCATATGGTGTGAGAGGGTGGCTATTTCTTTAATTTAGTAATGGCACCCTAAGATGCTTTCAGTTTTTTATACCCCTCCATCACTCCCTCTTTATCGAATCAATTTTTAGCAAGAGTAACCAGTCTTCCTCCATATGTGTTGACTCTCATATCAACATAAAGGTCAATGTTAAACAAGTCCCCTGTGTTCAGAGTCAGTACACTCCCTGTTAAAAGCCTTGGCTCTCTGCCACCAATGTAATCTCACTGTACAGTACTTTATTGCTTAGCCTAACCACATTGTTTCTACAGTATATTACAGCCATATGAAAGAAGAAGGACATAGTGGGACCGGTATTAATATATAGTGTACTACTTTTGACCAGAAAAAGTACACTATATAGGAAATATGGTGCCATTTGGGACGCAGAAGCAGTGTAAATTAGCAGCCTAAACCTTCTACCAGACAGCTGATTTATGGGGGAGTCGTGTTTTTACATATTTTTTTTTCCGGTTCGGAGGGCATGCTTCATTTGTAAGCGCTGCTGTGAGCACAGCGTCAGTGCAGACAGCCAGCTATTCCTGTCCTCTTTTATCTCAATGTTACTCAAGCGTACTTTCACTTTGTTTGACAAGTATAGCACCTCTTTTCATCTACCACTGTCCTACTTCTACCCCATTATGTTTCACTATGGTATGATAAAGTCTATGGAGAGTATCAATGTGAACAGCATATATATTTTAAATGTTTCGATCGTTGTGGAATAATCGTTAGTTTGCAGACAATGTTTGGTTTTATACAGTCCTGTACCATGCAGTTTTCTAAATGTCGCTTTTTGTTCTGTCTGTGTTTCAGAATAAAGAATGGCTCTGCCTGAACTGCCAGACCCAGAGAGCTTTGTCTGGGGCCCTGGGAGACACTCCACTTCCTGCTCCTCAGCCAATGGGATCCCCACGGCACCCGGCTCCAGCCAATCAACTACAGCCTCAGCATAGAGGGCCCAATCAGCAGGCAGGGCTACGGCCCACTGGTCCTCAACAGCAACAGAAACCACCGGGTGCCCAAGTAAGTGGCCCTCCTTTCTCCCCTGCCAAACAGGCAGGGCCCACCGCCCAAAGCAAGGGGCCTGCTCAACCGTCCCCTGCCAAGGCACAACCCTCCCCTGCTAAAACAGCCCAGCCTTCACCTGCTAAGGGTGAACCCTCCCCAGCCAAACAGACAGGACCCACCACCCAGAGTAAGGGTCCTGCCCAGCCCTCCCCTGCCAAGGGTGCACCCTACCCTGCCAAACAGACAGGACCCACCACCCAGAGTAAGGGTCCTGCCCAGCCCTCCCCAGCCAAGAGCGCACCCTCCCCTGCCAAACAGACAGGACCCACCACCCAGAGTAAGGGTCCTGCCCAGCCCTCCCCAGCCAAGGGCGCACCCTCCCATACTAAAGCTGCATCCACCCCTAGCAAGGGTGCACCCTCTCCTGTTAAGGGTGCACCTACCCAACCTAAACCCAACCAGAGTGTACCCAACAAGCAGTCTGGTAAGCAGCAGCAGGGCCAGGAGAAAACTAAAGTCGCCACCAAAACTCAAAAGGAAGCAGAAGTCAAAGCCTCGCCCAAGAAGGGAGCACCTGAGACCATCACCACATCAAAAGATGAAAGGAAAAAACCTGCTGGAGACTCGCAGAAGTCAAAACACCATGACGTGAGCGACCTGCAACTTTGCAACTTCAACGTCTTTACCACTGTTGTTGTTCTTGATTTACCACCAGAATTGTATTTGCCTTCATTTCAGTCATTCTTGACAGTTGTCGTCGTCGTCATCATCTTCATCATCAATGTCATCCTCTTTGTCATTGTCATCATCTTCATCATGAAATGTTTCCATATATTGAATCATTTCTTTCTCTGTCTATAATCTTGTGCTGAGCGATGAGTGCTTTCTGAGGTCGGTTTGGTTTCGGTTTGATTATAGAGCATTTTTCGTTTTTCGTTTTTTAATTTTTAAAAAAATTATTAAGTGACATTAAAATGATTTTAGAGCTTTTTAATGGATATTTCAAAGCCAAAAATAGTGAACATTCAATTGCTAAAACATTGAAAATATTCCATTGTCTCTGTCAGCTCCACATTGGCTAGACATCAATATAAAGATATGAAATTGCTATGAAATAATAAAATATTCCAGTTGTGTATATTACACAAAAAAAAATAACGTTGGTCATTTCGTTTTTTAATAACCGGTCAATCACTCAGCATTACTATCATCATCATCATCATCATCACTGCCATCATCATCACTATGATCATTACATTATATCAAATAGGAGGCTGCAGGTAGTCTAGCAGTTAGAGTGTTGGGCCAGGAACCAAAAGGTCGCTGGTTCGAATCCCTTAGCCCACTAGGTGAACAAAAATCGGTCGGTGTGCCATTGGCACTTAACCCTAATTGCCCCTGTAAGTGGCTCTGGATAGGAATGTCAGCTAAATGACTAAAATATAAATGACCACCTATCATCATCATTACAACATATCATTCTTATCCCCCTTCTCCTCGTCATCTCTATCCCCAAGCATCAGCTGTTTACCATGCACCAGGTTTGGTATCTTTTACCTCTCTTTTTATTTCACCAATCATAATGTTAAGCCTGTGTTATCTTTAATATGGTCATCTTTCTCTGGCATTGCGATCGTGATTAATCAGCGTTATTAACATGCAATGCCCTGTTTTTATTTATTTATTTATTATTATTATTATTATTTATTTTTTACTTCATCATTATATTTTGATCAACTTGTTCATTTATTTCCGTCATTCTTCAACAAGCATGTAACAAAAATATCATGTTTTTTTCTTTGTGTGTT
Source organism: Oncorhynchus clarkii lewisi (assembly GCF_045791955.1). Classification (NCBI taxonomy): domain Eukaryota; kingdom Metazoa; phylum Chordata; class Actinopteri; order Salmoniformes; family Salmonidae; genus Oncorhynchus; species Oncorhynchus clarkii. The sequence goes on from NC_092163.1 coordinate 39,022,451, forward strand.
GTTTTTTGTCACTTTTTTTGTCACTTTTTTATCTCAAGCTTTTTATTTAGTCATATTTATACAGTGTCGTGAAAAAGTATTTGCCCACTTTCAGATTTTTCTCTATTTTTGCATATACTTTTTTTGATACTGAATGTAATTTGATCTTCAACTAAAAAATAATATTAGATAAAGGGAACCTGAGTTTACAAATAACACAAAAGAATATACTTATTTTATTTATTTTATTAAGAAAGGTATGCAGTGTTTGGTTTTCGTCAGACATAATGGTACCCATCTGGCCCAAAAAGTTGACTCAGGTTTGCCAAAAAGCACCTGGAAGTACCTGGATGATCAAGACTCTTGGGAGAATGTTCTATGGACAGATGAGTTTAAGTATAACTTTTTGGACGACATGAGTCCCGTTATGCCTGGCGAAAACCAAACACTGCATTCCACAGTAAGAACCTCATACCAACGGTCAAGCATGGTGGTGGTCGTGTGATGGTTTGGGGATGCTTTGCTGCCTCAGGACCCGGACGACTTGCCTTAATAGAAGGAACCCTGAATTCTGCTCTGTATCAGAGAATTCTACAGGAGAATGTCAGGTCATCTGTCTGTGAGCTGAAGCTGAAGCGCAGCTGGGTCATGCAGCAAGACAGTGATCCAAAACACACAATCAGTGTGTTATAACATTTAGTACCAAAAATATGCAAAAATTTAGAAAATCAGAAAGGGGGCAAGTACTTTTTCACGGCACTGTATGTATTACATTATCTGTTATAGTTGCATGTGCTTTGATGATTGAATTCCTTTAATTACATTGAGTCTCTTGTGTCTTGCCAGAATAGTAATATATCCTGTATAAGCTCCATTGCTTTAATTCCAACCCCTATCATCTGTGAAACAAATGCTCATAAAAGTGACACTACCGTTGAGTTAGGTGAAACGATAGGAAAGAAAGGGTGCGCTGATGCCTGTAATAGACTTTTTTGCTATAGAAACAAATTAAGTCAAGGGGAAAAAGGACTGATGCTAATACCGCCCTCTGACCTCTCTTTTTTTCTCTCTTTCCTTCAGTATTCCAACAAGTCCAGCACACAGAGCCTCAGTGACACGGGCTACTCGTCAGATGGGATATCCGGCTCCATGGGTGAGATCACAGGCCAGATCCAGGAGGATCCGGGGTTGAAGCTAAGTGAACGAGGCCCCTCTAGCCCCTCTGAGATAACCAAGCTGGAGAGCTCCATGCGGCCGCTGCTAGAATCAAAGTCCAAGGAGGCTGCAGACCAGGGCCGGGGGAGGCCTCACTCTCTGTCCATTGGCCAGGACGAGGAGTACAACTCAGATGGGGAAGTGTCGGATGATCTCAGCTCAAAGCTGCGACACGACTATGTGGAGGACAGCAGCGAGAGTGGTCTGTCCCCCTTACCGCCCAGGCAGAAGAAGTCCCATAAAGAAATGACAGATGAGGAGTTCATGAGGAGGCAGATCATGGAAATGAGCGCTGACGAGGATGAGATGGAGGAGGAAGAAGGGTACGGCTACCAGAAAACAAAAAACAAAAAGGATTTGGGGAAGGAGAAACGACGTAGCCTCACCCACCATTCCAGTAGTTTTGAAGAGGACACCAAGGGCACTGATGGTGAAGAAGACGAAGGTATGATGGCTTCCCAAGGAGGCCTGCGGCGGTTTAAGACCATCGAGCTGAACAACTCAGAGCATGACCTCAGAGAGCCAGAGCTGGAGATGGAGAGCCTGACTGGATCACCAGAGGAGCGGTCGAGGGGGGAGTATTCCTCCACCCTACCTGCCACCACTCCCAGCTACACCTCCGGCACATCCCCTACCTCTGTGTCCTCTATGGAGGATGACAGTGACAGCAGCCCCAGCCGCAGGCAGAGACTGGAAGAAGCCAAGCAGCAGAGGAAGGCTCGCCACCGCTCCCATGGCCCACTCCTGCCCACCATTGAGGACTCATCCGAGGAAGACGAGCTGAGGGAGGAAGAGGAGCTTTTGAGAGAACAGGAGAAGATGAGAGATCTGGACCTGCAGAGGATCCGCAGCACAGCCAGGAAAACTAAGAGAGACAAAGAGGAGCTGAGGGCCCAGAGACGTAGAGAGAGATCCAAAACTCCGCCCAGCAACCTCTCTCCCATCGAGGATGCATCCCCAACAGAGGAGCTGAGACAGGCAGCAGAGATGGAGGAGCTCCACAGATCCTCCTGCTCAGAGTACTCCCCTTCCATGGATTCAGAGGCAGAGGGCTTTGAAATGATGGGCTCCAAGCTCTACAAGTCAGGAAGCCACCACAACCTACCCACGTTCATGTCTCTCTACTCCCCCACTGAAAAACCTACTGCCACTTCACCGTCTGACAAGACACTGAAAAGTGCAGAGGAGGTTTATGAAGAAATGATGAGGAAAGCAGAGATGCTGCAGCAGCAGCAGCAGGGACAGCCAGGAAGGCCAGGTCAACAACAAGGAAGTCCACAAAGGCAACCGGCTGGGGCACCTCAGCCTGGCAATAAACAACATCTAGACACTGGAGCTTCCCTAACACCTGGCTCCAGTCCCACACAGATCTCTGCACCTGTTTCCTTCTCCTCAAACGACCCACGTGGGTCTGGACGAGGGATCCCCCAAGGAATCAGTGTGACACAGCATCTATCGAAAGAAACCCAAGACAGGATGAGGACGCAGACTGCCAAAATAGGGGGTGTTATCCCCCCGGCAGCTGGAAGACCAGGTACTCATGGACCAGCACAGGGGGTGCCTCCTCCTGACCCTGGAGTGCCCTCCATCGCATCCTCCCTCTTCTCCTATTTTAAAGGCCCCAGTCCTCCTGTTTCCCCTGCTCCCTCTCCCTCACAGAGCCCCACTCATTCCCCGTCCCCACGACCCACAGGGCCTGGGGTGTCCCCACGACCCACAGGGCCTGGGGTGTCCCCACGACCCACAGGGCCTGGGGTGTCCCCACGACCCACAGGGCCTGGGCTGTCCCCACAAACCACTGGGCCTGGGGGGTCCCCACGACATTCTCAGCCTGGTGCTGGTGGCCCAACCTCCCCAATACCGCCACAACAACATGGAGCCCAGACGCCACAAAGGTCAGCGTCGCCACGCCTTGCAAGACAACAGTCCTCCTCCGACTCACCAGTAATGGTGATAACTCTGGGCTCTGAGACCACCACCAGTTCTGCAAAGCCTTTAACTGTAAACTCTTCCACTTCGCCCCTGTCCTCGCCAACACAGGGTATACGTCAGCCCATGTATCAGCAACATACTCCTTCAACAAGCTCCCCAACATCCACACAAATGCACCCACTGCACCAAACCCCTCAACCCGGTTTACAGAGGCCCCAAACTGCAGAGAGGGTTAATGTTGGTATGAGCATGACAATGACAACCACAGCTACCACATACAGTCGTGGGTCAATGTCAATGGAAAATATCTCCCTATGTAGAATCTCCAACGTTCCAGGTACCTCTAGGGTCGTGGAGCAGGGCCAAATTCAAATGCATCCGACTGGACCTGCATCTGTGGTGGACCTGAGAGCACCAATGAAGCCTGCCCCAATCATCATGACTGACCAGGGCATGGATCTAACGTCTCTGGCAACTGATACAAGGAGGTATTCTCTCGATGCTGAACAACCACCCAGCCGTCACACAGCGGTGCAGGACCTGAATGCAGCCATGAACCTGAATGCACAAGAGCAGCCGCATGTGTCTGCGTCCACTCCAACAACAGTCACCGTGGCAGCCTCCATGTTTATATCTCAGCCTAAGGGGCATCCAGTGGTTTATGGAGATCCCCTTCAGAACCGTATGGATCTGGGGCAAGGCGTTGGATCAGCAATGTGTCTTACACAAACTAAGACACCCATCACTGACCCGTCCATTCCTAAGATTGACGCATGTCTGGAGGATTTGGGCATCCAGCAGCAGCAACTCCAGATGCAGCAGCAGAAGCTCCTACAGCAACAACAGCTCCTCGAGCAGCAGCTCCAGCAGCACCAGCAGTCCTCTTTCGCTCGCTATAACCTAGCAAACCAGGTCCAGCCGCTGTTGCTGAAGAAAGACCTGGTGGTGAGCCAGACAAGCATTGGCATTGCTCAGCCTGTGGTCAGTGTCAGTGCAATTCCTAGAGTATCTCCCTTACCTCCTCAGCCAGTGTCTGTGGCTCCACCTTCCTCTAACACTCTGCATGACTATTGTCAGGGTGGGCTTGCTTTGGAGTTGAAGAACAAGCCCACGGTCATGAACCTGTCCACGGGAAAGCCCCATGTTATGATGGTCCAACTGGAAGACCGCAATACATCTCAGGTGGCCACAGTGACTCAGCTGGTCAAAGAGCCTCCTCCTCCTCCCCAGGTCCTGGATCTCACTGGTGGACAGATGCAGAAACCAGAGAACCAAGTGGCTTGTTGTGACGTTGTTTACAAGTTACCCTTCGCTGGTAGTTGTGCAGGGAACTTAACTCAGAAAAATCTTACCACTGAACCTTCCCAAGTCACCCTTCCACCCCCTGCCCCACATTACAGTGTAAGCCAGCAGCAGCAGCAGCAGCAACAGCAGCAGCAGCAACAGCAGCAGCAGCAACAGCAGCAGCAACAGCAACAGCAGCAGCAACAACAACAACAGCAGCAGCAGCAACAGCAGCAGCAGAAACAACAACAACAACGTCAACAACAACAACAGCAACATCATCATCATCAACAACAACAACAACAACAACAACAACAACAACCTGGAAATAATGGCTACCAGACATCAAGCATGCAAGGAGCACCAGAGGAGCTTAAACCAATGCAGGGAGTCCCTCCATATCCTATACCCCCTGGAGGGAGACTTCAACCTTCTATGTCTGACACCAACCTGTCTAATGCAGGGCTTCAGTACTATCAGAGGACTGACCCTGGGGACTTGGCTGTGGATCTGAGCACCATGAATCAAACCTACGAAGGAGGATATCTTGGTATGGGTGCGCAGTATGGATCCTACACAGACTTACGTCATGAAGGAGATGTTACAGGTTCTCCCTTACCCCTGCGACGATACGGCTCCATGTCCAACATCAACCAAGACTACGGCTATGGTCAGGCAGGTTTACCGGACGCCAACCTGGCACAGTATAGTGCCACCACTGCCAGAGAGATCAGCCGAATGTGTGCAGCTCTGAACTCTATGGATCAGTTTGGTCAACGGTACAGCAACCCTGACATGATGCAGTATGGTGCTGGAAGAGGAGCAGGCCCTGCAGCCAGGCTCAACCTACAGCAAAGTTTAGCATCAATCCGAGCCAACCTACTCTATGCCCCTGACGGCAGGCCCACTGCACACGGCCAAGCCCTAACCAATCTGATCAATGCCAGACAAGCAAGCATACGGGCCTTATATCCATCTGCAATGAGAGGAGCTGATGGCATGACATACTCCACCATCAACAGCCCAATAGCCTCTACCTTGCCAATAACCACCCAACCTTCCTCTGTTCTGCGACCCATGCCACGAGGAATATACCGACCTTACCCTGCAGGCGTGACTGCTGTACCACTGGCTAGCCTCACTAGGTTGCCTCATGTGACCCCAAGGATGCCTCTGTCTACACAGGGACCTTACGGTTACGCTTCTCCCAACCAGTTTCTTACAACAGCGGGTGTTCCTGGAAATGTACCTGACACAAGCACCTCCACCCAGGAAGCTCCTGTCTACCTTGGGAAGCCTTTGGAAACCGTCGCTGTGCACACAGCTGCAACTTTACCACCGGCCCACCCGGTTTCTCATATGGGTGGACAGATTGTACAAACTACTGCAATGGCAATTCAGTCTGCAAACCAACAGACCCCCCAAACTCATATCCAAGTGCAGAAAGTTACGACACACCCCCTTACACAAACTCAAATGCAAGCCCAAATACAGCAACAAATGCAGTCCCAAATACAGCAACAAATGCAAACTCATATGCAACAAGAAATACCAACTCAAACTCAAGCTTTATCCCTGACTCAAACCCAGTCCCAGCTAATAACTCAGCCTCAGCCCCAGGCTCTAGTGCAGCACCAGACTCAGCTGCAGCCCCAGACCACACTCCAGGCTGCAGCAGCCAGCACCACCATTGCTACTTCCGTAGACCCAGAGCTAGAAAAGGTAGAAGAGCGTTTGAGACAGCAGCAAGAGCAGATGCTGCAGATGGAGCGAGAGCGTGTGGAGCTGGAGAAACTTCGGCAAATGCGCCTGCATGAGGAACTGGAGAGAGACCGCATGGAGCTCCAGAGGCACAGGGAGAAAGAACAGATGTTGGTGCAGCGCGAGATTCAGGAGCTGCAGACCATCAAACAGCAAGTCCTGCATCAGCAGCAATCGGAAAGGGAGACCCAGCTGGTCATGCAGAGGGAACAGCTAGCCCAGCAGAGGATGCAACTGGACCAGATCCAGTCGCTGCAGCAACAGCTCCAGCAGCAGTTGGAGGAGCAGAAGAGGCAGAAGACTGCAGTGGTGGAGGCAGCAGCTGCAGCCGCAGCAGCCGAGGCAGCTGCTGCATCGGCAGCAGCAGCTGCTACAGCCACTACTGCTCAAGGGTTAGTAGTTGGAGGAGGAACCCCACAAGGTTTCATCATCTGTGACCAGAGTGGTAGGGTGATTCAACAGGAGGGCCAAAGTGTGCAGTTCTGGCAACCCCACATGGAAGGGCAGGTGGTCCAAACAGTGGTGACCCCAAGGCCTATACCTAGCTCTGCTTCTGAGATGTCCTTCAGAAATAGTGAGGATCAGGCGGAGTCCAGGGTCATGAAGAAGCGGAACTCCATGCCTCGTCTTAGGGACGAAGCAGAGGAGGAGCCGGTGAGGAGGATTGCAGATAGCTGCGTGCAGACGGATGATGAAGATGGTGAGGACAGGTATATGAACCGTAGGGGCAGGAGAACCAGGCGCATCGCCGACTGCAGCGTCCAGACAGACGACGAGGATCAAGCAGAGTGGGAGCAACCGGTTAGGCGCAGGAGGTCACGCTTCTCCAAGCACTCAGACTCTAGCGCAGAGGTCAAATCTGACGGAGTCTCCAAAGTGTCCTCCTCTAGCATAGCCATTCAGACCACCAACGACTCCTCATGCCAGACTGAGACAGACCAGTTGGGCAGGGTCTCACCTGCAATCCACATCACTGCGGCTGAGACAAACAAGGTGGAGCTACTACATTACATCTCTGCTCCTGAGAGAACCCATAAGGGTGAGAGCTTGGCCTGTCAGACCGAACCAGAGGTCCAGTCTCAGGGGGTGGTGGCCCCTCAGCTCAGTGTCCCCACCACCATCAGCCCATATTCCACCACCATGCAGATGGTAGGCTCCACCCCATCTCCTCCCCAAGGGGTGGCCAAGTTTGAAAGGAGGAAACCCGATCCTCTGGATATCGGCTACCAAGGCCAGCAGCAGAATGAGTCCCCATCTCGCCAGCCTCCCAAGTCTCCTCAGGTGCTGTACTCCCCTGTGTCCCCACTGTCACCCCATCGGATGCTGGAGACCACCTTCACCTCCCAGGAGAAACTCAACAAGGCGCACGTCACACCCCAGCAGAAAGCCTTCACTGCCGAGTCCCCTCAGCGTCATCAGAGCCTCCCCAGGCCCATCAAGAGTGTGCAGCGCTCCATGTCAGACCCCAAACCCCTCAGCCCCACCTCAGAAGACCCTGCCAAGAACAGGTTCTCACCGTATCATCAGCAGGCCCTCTCCAACAGTCAGGTATGTAATAAGTTGCATTATTATTTCACTTTCACTTCAGTAACATTAAAACCCTGTGAGAACCCCGATTGCAAAGATGAAACAGGTCCTACCCTGCAAAAAAATATTCTAAATATATTCACGTCACCAAATAACAGATTAGAACACACTGTTTTGCAAAGGTTGTCTACAGTATCCTACAGTATCCTCAACAGGACTCTCTGGCGTAGCACCATAGTGTAGCTGGAGGACAGCAATTTTCCGTCCTCTTCTGGGTACATTGACTTCAATACAACACTTAGGAGGTTAATGGTTCTCACCTCCTTCCATAGACTTACCCAGTAATTATGATGACGTCCGGAGGAATCGGAGCTCTTGCAGCATGGATTGACATGTTGTCCACCCAATCAAAGCATCAGTGAATGAATCTAGTAATAAAAGCATAAGGTACAGATAGATAGCACTCCAGTGCATAAAATGTGTTGAGTAGTTGACTCAAAAAGAGAGAAAGACAGTTGAGCAGTTTTGAACAAATTAATTTCTTACAAAGTTAAGGAGAAGCAGCAGACAGAGAGCTAGCTACAGTGCTTTCAGAAAGTATTCATACTCTTAATTCATAACTTTTCCACATTTTGTTGTGTTACAGCCTGAATTTTAAATATATTTAATTGAGATTTTGTGTCACTGGCCTACACACAGTACCCCATATTTTTTTTGTTTTTAGAAATGTTTACAAATGAATTAAAAACGAAAGCTGAAATGTCTTAACTCAATAAGTATTCAACCCCTTTATTATGGCAAGCCTAAATCATTTCAGGAGTAAACTTTTGTTTAACAAGTCACAGAAGTTGTATGGACTCATTCTGTGTGCAATAATAATGTTTAACCTGTTTACCCTACATATATAATTATCTGTAAGGTCCCTCAGTCGAGAACTGCAATTCAGACACAGATTCAACCACAAAGACCAGGGAGATTTTCCAATGCCTTGCAAAGAAGAGCACATATTGGTAGTTGGGTAAAAATGTTCAAAGCAGTCATAAAATATCCCTTTGAGCATGGTGAAGTTATTAATTACACTTTGAATGGTGTATCAATAGACACAGTCACGACAAAGATACACACGTCCTTCCTAACTCAGTTGCAGGAGAGGAAGAAAACCGCTCAGGGATTTCACCATGAGGCCATTTAAAGAGTTTAATGACTGTGATAGGAGAAATCTGAGGATGTATCAACAACATTGAAGTTACTCCACAATACTAACCTAAATGACAGAGTGAAAAGGAAGCCTGTACAGAGTAAAAAATATTTCAAAACATGCATCCTGTTTGCAACAAGGCACTAAATCTCTATTGCACTGCACATTGCCCTTTTCCACACCTCCTGTATTCCCTGTTCACTCATGACTGCACGGCCAGGCACGACCATTATTAAGTTTGCAGATGACACAACAGTGGTAGGCCTGATCATCGACAATGAAAAGACTGCCTATGGGGAGGAGGTCAGAGACCTGGCTGTGTGGTGCCAGGACAACAGCCTCTCTCTCAACGTGATCAAGACAAAGGAGATGATTGTTTCCTACAGGAAAAAGTAGACCAAGCACCCCCCCCCATTCTCATCAATGGGGCTGCAGTGAAGCAGGTTGAGAGCTTCAAGTTCCTTGGTGTCCACATCACCAACAAACTAACATGGTCCAAGCACACCAAGACAGTCTGGAAGAGGGCACAACAAAACCTATTCCCCCACAGGAGGCTGAAAAGATTTGGCATGGGTCCTCAGATCCTCAAAAGGTTCTACAGCTGCACCATCGAGAGCATCCAGACTGGTTACATCACTGCCTGGTATGGCAACTGCTCGGCCTCCGACCGCAAGGTACTACAGAGGGTAGTGTGAACGGCCCAGTACATCACTGGGGCCAATCTTCCTGCCATCCAGGACCTCTATACCAGGCGGTGTCGGAGGAAGGCCCTAAAATTTGTCAAAGACTCCAGCCACCATAGTCATAGAATGTTCTCTCTGCTACCGCATGGCAAGCGGTACCTGAACACCTAATCAAATGGCTACCCAGACTATTTGCATTGCCCCCCCCACTTTACACCACTGCTACTCTCTGTTGTTATCATCTATGCATAGTCACTTTAATAACTCTACCTACATGTACATATTACCTCAACTAAACGGCGCCCCCCGCACATTGACTCTGTACCAGTACCCCCCTGTATATAGTCTCACCATTGTTATTTTTCTGCTGCTCTTTAATTACTTGTTACTTTTATCTCTTATTCTTATTCATATTTTTTAAACTGCATTGTTGGTTAGGGGCTCATAAGTAAGCATTTCACTGTAAGTTGTATTCGCCGCATGTGACTAATAACGTTTTATTTGATTTGATTTAAAGTATAACTGCAAAAAATGTAGTAAAGAAATCAGACACAACACATCAATAGGTACCACTCTTCATATTTTCAAGCATGGTGTTGGCTGAATCATGTTATGGGTATAGAGCTAAGTACAGGCAAATTCCTAGCGGAAAACCTGGCTCAGTCGGCTTTCCAACAGACACTGGGAGACAAACTCACTTTTCAGCAGGACAATAACCTAAAACACAAGGCCAAATATGCACTGGAGTTGCTTACCAAGACGACATTGAATGTTCCTGAGTGGCCTAGTTACAGTTTTCACTTAAAATGACTTGAAAATCTATGGTAAGACTTGAAAATGTCTGTCTAGCAATGTTCAACAACCAATTTGACAGAGCTTGAAGAATTAAAATAATAACGTGCAAAATTTGTACAATCCAGGTGTGCAAAAATCTTAGGGACTTATCAATTAAGATTCAAAGCTGAAATCACTGCCAAAGCTGCTTCTAACATGTATTGACTCGGGTGTGAATATTTATTGAAGCTAGATATTTATATTTTTCATTTTCAATATAATTGCTTAAATGTATTGAAACATGTTTTCACTTTGTCATTATGGGGTATTGTGTGTAAATGGACGAGGACAATAATATATTTAATCAATTTTGAATTCAGGCTGTAACACAGCAACATTTGGAACAAGTGAAGGTACAGTGCCTTGCGAAAGTATTCGGCCCCCTTGAACTTTGCGACTTTTTGCCACATTTCAGGCTTCAAACATAAAGATATAAAACTGTATTTTTTTGTGAAGAATCAACAACAAGTGGGACACAATCATGAAGTGGAACGACATTTATTGGATATTTCAAACTTTTTTAACAAATCAAAAACTGAAAAATTGGACGTGCAAAATTATTCAGCCCCTTTACTTTCAGTGCAGCAAACTCTCTCCAGAAGTTCAGTGAGGATCTCTGAATGATCCAATGTTGATCTAAATGACTAATGATGATAAATACAATCCACCTGTGTGTAATCAAGTCTCCGTATAAATGCACCTGCACTGTGATAGTCTCAGAGGTCCGTTAAAAGCGCAGAGAGCATCATGAAGAACAAGGAACACACCAGGCAGGTCCGAGATACTGTTGTGAAGAAGTTTAAAGCCGGATTTGGATACAAAAAGATTTCCCAAGCTTTAAACATCCCAAGGAGCACTGTGCAAGCGATAATATTGAAATGGAAGGAGTATCAGACCACTGCAAATCTACCAAGACCTGGCCGTCCCTCTAAACCACATATGTCAGAGTCAAGGCCCGCGGGCCACATCCGGCCCGCAAGAAGGTTTTTTACGGCCCCTGGGATGATCTTGATTTATTATTAGAACCGGCCCGCAGCAAGCCGGCAGCCCGCAGATCTTTTACACGCACCAATACTACATTTCCCACAATGCAAAGGTGACGCACCGAGCAGTAGGCTGCTTCATTTCAATATTTATTGGCACAGCAGTCGTCAGCATCACAGTAAAATTAACTTTCAGATACCCATCAAAAATGGCAAAACGGAAGGTGGATACTGAGAACCGGGGGTTTCAAACAAGGTGGGAGTCGGAGTATATGTTCACGAAGGTAGCTGGAAAACCTGTGTGTCTTCTGTGTGGAGAAAGTGTGGCGGTACTGAAAGAGTATAATCTGAGACGACATTATGAAACGAAACACGCGGACACACACGCGGACGCAACTGTCAAGGCCAGTTTTATTTTGGCAGAAGAGATCGCTAAATCAGCCCGGCCATTTACGGAGGGGGATTTCATCAAAAACTGCATGATTAAAGTTTGTGACGAAGTTTGCCCAGAAAAAAGGCAACTCTTTTTAAATGTGAGTCTGAGCAGAAACACCATTGCCGAGAGAGTAGACCAGTTGTCCATCAATCTAAAAGAGCAGCTTGTGAAAAAGGGAAAAGATTTTATTGCATATTCCTTGGCTGTGGATGAGAGCACCGACATTTCTGACATTGCCCAGTTGTCAATTTTCATCCGCGGAGTGGACTCCAACCTAAGCGTGACAGAGGAGTTTTTGGCTTTACGTCCTATGCATGGCACAACTACGGGGCATGATTTGTATGAAGAGGTGTCAAGATGTGTAAATGAGATGGAGCTGCCTTGGGAAAAACTCGTGGGTTTGACAACCGACGGAGCACCTGCGATGTGTGGACACAGGAGCGGACTGGTGGCGAAGATACGGGAAAAGATGCAAGAGGAAAACGCGACAGGTGAGCTGACAGCTTATCATTGTATCATACACCAGGAAGCGTTGTGCGGTAAAGCCTTGAAAATGGAGCATGTAATGAGCATCATCACGCGCACAGTTAACTTTATCAGAGCCAAAGGTTTGAATCACCGCCAGTTCAAGGCATTTCTGACGGAGTTAGAAACGGAGCATGGTGATTTGCCTTATCACACAGAGGTGCGATGGCTAAGCCAGGGAAAGGTGCTTCAAAGATGTTTCGAGCTTCGTGAGGAGATTTGTCTGTTCTTGGACAGCAAAGGGAAAGACACAACACAACTCCGAGACGAAATGTTTCTGTGTGAAATGGCTTTTCTGTGTGACATTACGAGTCATCTGAATGCAATAAACTTGCAGCTGCAGGGTCGGGATCGTGTCATCTCTGATATGTACAGTACAGTGAAGGCATTTAAAACCAAACTGACTCTGTGGGAGACGCAGATGCGGAAAGAAAATTTGAGCCACTTTCCCAGCTGCCAGACCATGAAAGAGAAGCTCTCTACCAGTGCGTTCCCGAGCACACAGTTGGCTGATAAAATAGGTATGCTTGCCGCTGACTTTCGACGCCGATTTGCTGACTTTGAAGCACAAAAAAGCAGGTTGGAACTGCTCGGTAACCCATTTGCTGTTGACGTGGAAAGCTCACCACCAAACCTCCAAATGGAGTTGATTGACCTCCAATGCAATGATGCACTGAGGGCAAAATATGCGGCAGTGGGTGCTGCGGAGTTCGCCCGTTTCCTCCCCGGCACAATGCCCCAGCTGCGCATCCAGGCTGCTCAAACGTTGTCTATGTTTGGCAGCACATACCTGTGTGAACAACTGTTTTCTTTGATGAACCTGAACAAAACATCACACAGAAGTCGACTTACTGCTGAACACCTCCACTCAATTCTGAGGATTTCTTCAGCTCAGAGCCTTACCCCGAACATTGATGAACTTGTGGAAAAGATGGGACACCACCAAGTATCACCCTCAACCTCAAACAAGTGAACATTACTGTGCAATCACATATTTAGAGTTTTTACTCAGTTCAAGTTTAAAAGTTAAAATGTAATATTTGTTTTCACTGCATGTTACTTCTCCTTAAACAAAGTGTTGTTTTTGATTAATAGATTTTTGCACTTTATTTTTTTGTATTTCAATCCAATTATATTTTAAAAATATTTCAGTTGAGTGGATGATAGAAAATTGCTATTATTGTTTTTTCTTTGAAGTAAATTTAGCCCACTTTTGCTAAAATAGAAAATATAGTCTACTGATGGTGCCTTGAATATCGGTTTCTTTCATTTAATGTTCATGTTATGGGGATATTTATATAAAGGAAATTTGTCTTTTGTGTCTGTTGAAAATTAAAGATTACTGACAGAGCCATAAGAAAATATTGCTTTATTTATCTGATCATATTGTAATATATTTGTTAGGTTTTCAGTAGGTTCAATTAGGTTCACTAGACTATATGCGTCATTTAAAAATTTTTCAATGAACATTCGAACAGTCCGGCCCTCGTCTTGTAGCTGATTTTTTTATTTGGCCCTCCGTCCATTTGACTTTGACACCCCTGCTCTAAACCTTCAGTTAATACAAGGAGAAGACTGATCAGAGATGCAGCCAAGAGGCCCATGATCACTCTGGATGAACTGCAGAGATCTACAGCTGAGGTGGGAGACTCTGTCCATAGGACAACAATCAGTCGTATATTGCACAAATCTGGCCTTTATGGAAGAGTGGCAAGAAGAAAGCCATTTCTTAAAGATATCCATAAAAAGTGTTGTTTAAAGTTTGCCACAAGCCACCTGGGAGACACACCAAACATGTGGAAGAAGGTGCTCTGGTCAGATGAAACCAAAATTTAACTTTTTGGCAACAATGCAAAACGTTATGTTTGGCGTAAAAGCAACACAGCTGAACACACCATCCCCACTGTCAAACATGGTGGTGGCAGCATCATGGTTTGGGCCTGCTTTTCTTCAGCAGGGACAGGGAAGATGGTTAAAATTGATGGGAAGATGGATGGAGCCAAATACAGGACCATTCTGGAAGAAAACCTGATGGAGTCTGCAAAAGACCTGAGACTGGGACGGAGATTTGTCTTCCAACAAGACAATGATCCAAAACATAAAGCAAAATCTACAATGGAATGGTTCAAAAATAAACATATCCAGGTGTTAGAATGGCCAAGTCAAAGTCCAGACCTGAATCCAATCGAGAATCTGTGGAAAGAACTGAAAACTGCTGTTCACAAATGCTCTCCATCCAACCTCACTGAGCTCGAGCTGTTTTGCAAGGAGGAATGGGAAAAAATGTCAGTCTCTCGATGTGCAAAACTGATAGAGACATACCCCAAGCGACTTACAGCTGTAATCGCAGCAAAAGGTGGCGCTACAAAGTATTAACTTAAGGGGGCTGAATAATTTTGCACGCCCAATTTTTCCGTTTTTGATTTGTTAAAAAAGTTTGAAATATCCAATAAATGTCGTTCCACTTCATGATTGTGTCCCACTTGTTGTTGATTCTTCACAAAAAAATACAGTTTTATATCTTTATGTTTGAAGCCTGAAATGTGGCAAAAGGTCGCAAAGTTCAAGGGGGCCGAATACTTTCGCAAGGCACTGTATGTGAGGGTATTAACTGTTAAACTGCTTGCTGTACAATGTACTGGGAAAGGGAAAGGGTTGCACAACTGAATGCATTTAACAAAAATGTTTCCTTTACATTTAACCTAGCCCCTCTGAATCAGAAAGGTACTGGGAGGCTGCCCTAATCGACCTCCATTGGCCACCCGGGAAGCAGTTGTTGGGGGTTAATTGCCTTGCTCAGATAGATTTATAGTATGATATTTTTTATTTTTTTTTACCTTTATTTAGCCAGGCAAGTCAGTTAAGAACAAATTCTTATTTTTCTTATTTTCTTATTTTACGGCCTGGGAACAGTGGGTTAACTGCCTGTTCAGGGGCAGAACGACAGATTTGTACCTTGTCAGCTCGGGGGTTTGAACTCGCAACCTTCCGGTTACTAGTCCAATGCTCTAACCACTAGGCTACCCTGCCGCCCATATTATGGGGAATGGGAATAAGTGTTGGGAAGGGATCACAGCAGTGATTGAATGAGGGTATGAGGCATGAGTTGAGGTGTTCAGAGTCTTGACTTCAGTGCAGGACAGGCTCATTATGAATGAATGGTGTTGGAGAACAGCTCAACTTCTGCTGAGGGCAGGACAGAATTTGACTGGGAGGACAAAAAACTATTACACAATAGACTACACAGTTAGAAAAAAAGAGCTAAGAATGAGTTAATACAATCAAGGAGTAAAATCATTGATGTGTAATAATGTGATTGTGTATGTGTCTCTGATTGACTACATACGGTAATGACAGAAAATTGACAGGTATAATCACAGTGCTTGGAGAGGAAACATTCAATGTGCCAGAGGCATGAGACGTGGCTTCAGTTCATGTCAGGAAAGATTTCTCACAACTTCTCAACTGGCAGCTTCATTAAATAGTAACCGCAAAACACCAGTCTCAACATCAACAGTGAAAAAGCCATATCTCAGACTGGTCAATAGAAATCAAACATTAAGATGGGGGAAAAAGAACACAGACACTGCAGAGGAACTCTGCCTAGAAGGCCAGCTTCCCGGAGTTGCCTCTTCACTGTTGACAATGAGACTGGTGTTTTGCGGGTACTATTTAATGAAGCTGCAGTTGAGGACCTGTGAGGTGTCTATTTCTCAAACTAGACACTCTAATGTACTTGTCCTCTTGCTCAGTTGTGAACCGGGGCCTCCCACTCGTCTTTCTATTCTGGTTCGTTTGCTCTGTTCTGTGAAGGGAGTAGTACACAGCGTTGTACGAGATCTCAAGTTTCTTGGCAATTTCTCGCATGGAATAGCCTTCATTTCTCAGAACAAGAATAGATTGACGAGTTTCAGAAGAAAGTCATTTGTTCCTGGCCATTTTGAGCCTGTAATCAAACCCACAATTGCTGATGCTCCAGATATTCAACTAGTCTAAAGAAGGCCAGTTTTATTGCTTCTTTAATGAGGACACCAGTTTTCAGCTATGCTAACATAATTTCAAAAGGGTTTTCTAATTTCTAAACTTCGATAAGCTAACACAACGTGACATTGGAACACGAGTGATGATTGCTGATAATGGGCCTCTGTACACCTATGTAGATATTCCATTCAAAATCAGCCTTTTCCATCAACAATAGTCATTTACAACATTGACAATGTCTATCCTGTATTTCTGATCAATTTGATATTATTTTAATGGACAAAAAAATAGATTTTCTTTCAAAAACAAGGACATTTCTAAGTGACCCCAAACTTTTGAACGGAAGTGTATATATTCAGTATATGTATGTATGTATATATATATATATATATATATATATACACTTCCGTTCAAAACTCAGAGGCACTGAGTTTGAATGACTGATATATATTTGATATATATATATACAGTTGAAGTCATTAACTCGTTTTTCAACCACACTACACATTTCTTGTTAACAAACTACAGTTTTGGCAAGTCGGTTAGGACATCTACTTTGTGCATGACACAAGTCATTTTTCCAACAATTGTTTACAGACAGGTTATTTCACTTTTAATTCACTGGTATCACAATTCCAGTGGGTCAGAAGTTTACATATACTAAGTTGACTGCCTTTAAACAGCTTGGAAAATTCCAGAAAATTATGGAATGACTTTAGAAGCTTCTGATAGGTTAATTGACATAATTTAAGTCAATTGGAGGTGTACCTGTGGATGTATTTCAAGGCCTAGCTTCAAACTCAGTGCTTCTTTTCTTGACATCATGGGAAAATGTAAATAAGTCACACAAGACCAATACATTGTAGACCTCCACAAGTCTGGTTCATCCTTCAGAGCAATTTCCAAACACCTGAAGGTACCACGTTCATCTGTACAAACAATAGTATGCAAGTATAAACCCCATGGGAACATGCAGCTGTCATAGAGCTCAGGAAGGAGACACGTTCTGTCTCCTAGAGATGAACATACTTTGGTGCGAATCAATCCCAGAACAACAGCAAAGGACCTTGTGAAGATACTGGAGGAAACAGGTACAAAAGTATCTATATCCACAGTAAAACAAGTCTTATATCGACATAACCTGAAAGGCCACTAAGCAAGGAAGAAGCCACTGCTCCAAAACCGCCACAAAAAGCCAGACTACGGTTTGCAACTGCACATGGGAACGAAGATCGTACTTTTTGGGGAAATGTCCTCTGGTCTGATGAAACAAAAATATAACTGTTTGGCCATAATGTTATGTTTGGAGGAAAAAGGGGAAGACTTGCAAGCCGAAGAACTCCATCCCAACCGTGAAGCACTCAGGTGGCAGCATCATGTTGTGGGGGTGCTTTGCTGCAGGAGGGACTGGTGCACGTCACAAAATAGATGGCATCACGAGGCAGGAAAACTATGTGGATGGAAACAGTATGTGGATATATTGAAGCGTGTGTCAGCAAGGAGGCCTACAAACCTGACTCAGTTACACCAGCTCTGTCAGGAGGAATGGACCAAAATTCACCCAATTTATTCTGGGAAGTTGTGGAAGGCTACCCAAAATGTTTGACCCAAGTTAAACAATTTAAAGGCAATGCTACCAAATACTAATTGAATGTATTAAAATGTCTGA
The DNA here is from genome assembly GCF_045791955.1 of Oncorhynchus clarkii lewisi. Classification (NCBI taxonomy): domain Eukaryota; kingdom Metazoa; phylum Chordata; class Actinopteri; order Salmoniformes; family Salmonidae; genus Oncorhynchus; species Oncorhynchus clarkii. Next base: position 39,040,458 of record NC_092163.1, read on the forward strand.
CCCACTGGGAATGTGATGAAAGAAATAAAAGCTGAAGTAAATCATTCTCTCTACTATTATTCTGACATTTCACATTTTTTAAATAAAGTGGTGACCCTAACTGACCTAAGACAGGGAATTTTTCTAGGATTAAATGTCAGGAATTGTGAAAAACAGAGTTTAAATGTAATTGGCTAAGGTGTATGTAAACTTCCGACTTCGAGTTCTTAGGAAACTATGCAGTTGTCATGACGTTGGCCTGTGGGTAAGGAGAACTTGCACAATTGGTGGCTGACTAAATACTTTTTTGCCCCACTGTATCTGGGAAAGTCTACACATTATAGTTATCAGATTCACATGGAATTCTTGTGCAATTCAAATGTTTAAATATAAAATTATTGGTGAAAAGATTAAACGTAATTTTAGCTTCCAAATGAGAGATTTGTAAGGTTAGGGCATAAGGTTAGGGCTCTGTTCAATCAGTGGCCCACCCCTTTGAAGAGACATGGGCTATAAACTATGAAACACACCCTTTCAACCACCACTATATAAGCCCTTGACGAAAATGTAACCTCCTGTTCCGGATACATTAGGATGACGGTCCAATGTCAGAAGGATTCAGATAATAACTACAGAACGAAGCCAACCTCAGCGTGAGCTTTGGTTGAGAATGGTAGGAACTTTGAACTCTTATTCGCTACAGAAGTAATCCCTCCTAGCCGTAGAGTTAGCAGCGGCCGCTGTAAACTTGGGCTAGGAGAGGACGGACAGAGTATCCGGTCTACCACACAACGACGACACTACAACGTTTCCCGTTCACCACCAGAGACACTCTTCAGAGGTCAAAGGACTCTGTTGCGCAACACGGCCTTCCACCAACCTGAACACGGCCTTCCACCAATTGAAGCGCAGCTCAGAGTAAATATTTATTGCATTTTCCTTTTCCAAATGGGCGGTAATTTAGAATGCATAAGATTCTGTATTTACGATAGAGTAGCTGCCGATAGAGACATCGCTTCTTCCTTTGTTCTTCAGTCTTCCCGCTCTTTCACTCAAACCCAGCCCCCTTTTCTTTGTGTAACCAGCTGTCATATCTGTTCCGTCCGCTAGGGACTTTTTCCTTTATGACATAATTTGTAATTGAGGTATAATACATTCTGCGTATATGTAATTCTGTGTGATTAGTTAGGTATTTAGTAAATAAATAATTAAACCCAATTTTGTATTGCTGATTCAACTTGCTATCCTGGGTTCGTGATTAATATTGACGATTATATTGCTATTGATGTAAAATATTACTAGGTCTTTAAGAGTTTATTCGTAAGATAACTGCTCTATAAATATTCTTTCCTGGTGCCCCGACTTTCTACTTAATTACATTTTCATGATTAGCTCAATCAGGTAATATTAATTACAGAGAAAGGATTTTATAGAATAGCATGTCATATCACTTAATCCGGCATAGCCAAAGACACGACACAGTATTTAGTTTTTTTAATGTATTATTTCTTACATTGTTACCTCAGGAAATCTTAAGTCTTATTACATACAGCCGGGCAGATCTATCTGATTTAAGAGCAACGTCAACTTACCAACATTATGACCAGGAATACGACTTTCCCGAAGCGGATCATCTGTTCGGACCACCACCCAGGACAATGGAGCTAATTCCAGTAGGCGATCCACAAGAACGACACCGCAGAAGGGACAGATGAAGCGGCCAACTGGCCAGGCTCCGTAGACGTGCACATCGCACACCGCTCCCTAGTATACTATTAGCCAATGTACAGTTTCTTGACAACAAGGTAGCCGAAATTCGAGCAAGGGTTGCCTTCCAGAGAGACATCAGAGATTGTAACATTCTCTGTTTCACCGAAACATGGCTCTCTTGGGATATGTTGTCGGAATCGGTTCAGCCACCGGGCTTCTCCATGCATCGCGCCAACAGAGATGAACACCTCTCTGGGAAAAAGAAGGACGGGGGTGTATGCTTTATGATTAACGACTCATGGTGTAATCATAACAACATACAGGAACTCACGTCCCTCTGCTCACCCAATCTAGAATTCCGGCCATTTTACCTACCAAGAGAATTCTCGTCAGTTATAGTCACATCTGTGTACATTCCCCCTCAAGCAGACACCAAGACAGCCATCAAGGAACTTCACTGGATTGTATGCAAACTGGAAACCATACATCCTAAGGCTGCATTTATTGCAGTTGGGGGATTTTAACAAAGTAACATTGAGAACAAGTATACCTAAACTCTACCAGCATATTGATTGCGCTACGTACATGCGCAATACCTTCGGCCATTGCTACTCTAACTTCCGCGATGCATACAAAGCCCTTCCCCACCCTCCCTTTGGCAAATCCGACCACAACGCCATTTTGCTCCTTCTGTCTCATAGGCAGAAACTCAAACAGGATGTAACAGTGACGAGAACCATTCAACGCTGGTCCGACCAATTGGAAGCCATGCTTCAAGATTTGTTTTGATCACGCGGACTGGAATATGTTCCGGTCAGCCTCAGAGAACAACATCGACCTATACGCTGACTCGTTGAGTGTGTTTATAATGAAGTGCATTGGAGATGTTGTACCCACTGTAACTATTAAAACCTACCCTAACCAGAAACCGTGGCTGGATGGCGGCATTCGGGCAAAAACTGAAAGCGCTATCCACCGCATTCAACCATCGAAAGAGGTCTGGGAATATGTCTGAATATAAACAGTGTAGCTATTCCCTCCGCAAGGCAATCAAACAAGCAAAATGCCAGTACAGGGACAAGGTGGAGTTGCATTTCAACGGCTCAGACATGAGACGTATGTGGCAAGGTCTACAGGAAATCACGGACTACAAAAATAAATCCGGCCATGTCACGGACACCGACGTCACGCTTCCAGACAAACTAAAAACCTCCTTTGCCCTCTTTGCGGATAATACAGTGCCACCGTCGTGGCCCGCTAACAAGGACTGCCCCCATCTCCTTCTCCGTGGCTGATGTGAGTAAAACATTTAAACGTGTTAACCCTCGCAAGGCTGCTGGCTCAGACGGCATCCCTCTAAGCATGTGTAGACCAGCTGGTGTAGTGGAAATGTCCTGTATTTACCAAATCATGAGACTAAACCACCACACAAGTCAGAGTTATCATAAAGTCCATCTTTAATTATTATGAGCTCCATCACAACCCTGTGGCTCTCAGATCAATTCAGTGTCTATACATGAATTATCTGAGAGTGCTTACACATTACAACTGAGATCCTTTATAGCAAAGACACACATAGCCAGACAGCATTGGCTATAAATTATCGTTTAGCTTTGTCTCCTAAACTATGTTCTTATCTCGCTCTTGGTACCACTCAGGACCATAAAACAAAACCTCATCAACAGGCATATATCAAATACACCCCTCCTGGACAAGATCAGAGACACAGTGATTGGCACACAGACATTGTGGAGCCAAGATATAATTGGTTCCCCCTCAATCATCCCTTCACATGGTTTAAAAGATATGTTTACATATGAAGACAAGCTTGACCTCTCCCCTCTCTGCGGCCCAAGTAACTGACCCCAGGACAGAGAAAGGATAACTGCAAATGGCCACCACTATAGTACAACAAGATACATTCTAAATGAGAAGTAACTCACAAGCATATAATGAAAATAAAACATCTTATCTATGTTACCCAACTATTCTGATTAATCCCCAACACTGGCTGGAGTGTTTACGGACATATTCAATCACTCTCTATCCCAGTCTGTTGTCCCCACATGCTTCAAGATGGCTACCATTGTTCCTGTACCCAAGAAGGTAAAGATAACACTCACTTCTTTCATCATGAAGTGCTTTGAGAGACAAGTCAAGGATCATATCACCTCCACCTTACCGGCCACCCTAGAGCCACTTCAGTTTACATTACACCCCAACAGGTCCACAGACGACGCAATCGCCATCACACTGCACACTGCCCTATCCCTGGACAAAATTAATACCTATGTAAGAATGATGTTAATTGACTACAGCTCAGCATCCAACACCATAGTACCCTCCAAGTTCATCATCAAGCTGGAGGCCCTGGACTTTCTGACAGGCCGCCCCCAGGTGGCGAAGGTAGGAAATAACATCTCCACTTCGCTGACCCACAACACTGGGGCCCCACAAGGGTGCGTGCTCATCCCCCTCCTGTTCTCCCTGTTCACCCACAACTGCATGGCCATAGATGCCTCCAACTCAATCATCAAGTTTGCAGACGACACAACAGTAGTGGGCTTGATTACGACAAGACAGCCTACAGGGAGGAGGTGAGGGCACTCGGAGTGTGGTGTCAGGAAAACAACCTCTAACTCAACATCAATAAAACAAAGGAGATGATCGTGGAGTTCAGGAAACAGCAGAGGGAGCGCCCCCCCTATCCACATCGAAGGGACAGCAGTGGAGAAGGTTGAAAGTTTTAAGTTCCTCGGCGTACACATCACAGACGAACTGAAATAGTCCACTCACACAGACAGTGTGGTGAAGAAGGCGCAACAGCGCCTCTTCAACCTCAGGAGGCTTAAGAAATTTGGCTTGTCACCCAAAATCCTGACAAACTTTTACAGATGCACAATTGAGCGCATCCTGTCGGGCTGTATCACCACCTGGTATGGCAACTGCACCGCCCTCAATTGCAAGGCTCTCCAGAGGGTGGTGCGGTCTGCATAACGCATCACCGGGGACAAACTACCTGCCCTCCATGACACCTACAGCACCCGATGTCACAGGAAGGCCAAAAAGATCATCAAGGACATCAACCACCCAAGCCACTGCCTGTTCACACCGCTACCACCTAGAAGGTGAGGTCAGTACAGGTGCATCAAACCTGGGACTGAGAGACTGATAAACAGCTTCTATCTCAAGGCCATCAGACTGATAAACAGCAATCACTAACTCAGAGAGGCTGCTGTCTACATTTAGACCAAATCACTGGCCACTTTAATAAATGGATTACTAGTCACTTTATACAATGCACTCTAAATAATGCCACTTTAATAATGTTTACATATCTTACATTACTCATATCACATGTATATACTGTATTTTATACCATCTATTGCACCTTGATTATGCCGTTAGGACATTGCTCATCCATATACTTACATGCACATATTCTCATTCACCCCTTTAGATTTGTGTGTATTAGGTAGTTGTTGTGGAATTGTCAGATTACTTGTTAGATGTTACTTCACTGTCAGATCTCTAATATTTAGGTGTAGACTAGGCTACTGCAACATTTATGGGATGAGTTTTAGCTTGTGTCTGTCCAGAGTGATCATGTGTTATCACTTTTGCTAAATCAATATCAGAGGAAAGTAGTAAGCCTACTTGAGCGGGCGCAAAACAGTGCACTGCGTCAACCTCTATTTTTAATCTCACTTTCCAAGCCAAAAAAAGTATATTTCAATATATTACAACTATACTAATGTATACTTAAATATACGAACAATTTGAATAACATACAATATGTTTTTTTCTAGTATATCTGAAGGAGCCTGATACTTGGCCACAAGTCAATTTTCCAGCAAGACAATAACCCCAAGCAAACATCAAAATCCACAAAGAAATGGTTAATTGACCACAGCTTTTTTTGGGGGCAGAATTGTTTATTTATTTTTCTGTAATGTAATGAACACGATGGTAGACAGAGAGCTGGTTTCAAGTGCAGGGCGCAGCAGGTGTTTATTGTTAAAGGACCACAGGAGGAGGCAGGTAGCTGGGTCCAGGGTCAGGCAGAAGGCCATACACAGGGGGTCCAAAAAGGCAACCGTACAGGCAGGGAAAAGGCTAATAATGTCGTCCGGGAGATCAGGCAAGAAGTTGATAACAGGAAATCCAATAGGCAAAGTAAAGGCAGGGAATAGGCAAAAGGTGCCATTAGTGAGGCAGGCAAAAACGATCATACACAGGAGGATTAAATTCCGGGAAAATCAGCGCTCCGAATAGAAATGTGTCACAAAACAAACAATACCTCACAATGATGGGGTGCAAAGAACTGAACTAAATAGTGTGTGATAATAACATACAGGTGTGTGAACAGGTGATCAGTATTCAGGTGATTGGGATCTGGAGAGTGAGCTGCGTTCAGGGGATCGATGTGTTTGAGAGTGTGAGCTGGAAAGTGGTCTGGAAAGTGAGCTGCGTTCAGGGGATCTATGTGTTTGAGAGTGTGAGTTGGGAGCAGACTTTACATCTATCCTGCCCTGATTCAGAATATATCATTTTTTATAGCCATGGCACACCTTTTTAAGAGCAGTGCTAGAGGCGTCACTACATACCCGGGTTCATCTTACAAAAGTCCTAACATGGTCCTCAATGACGTCCTGGTAACTAACAGGGAAGTAGACAAAGGTCCCCCAGAGAACGCTCCTTTGGGACCATCATGAAACGTCCCCTTGTGGTCATTGAATGTCCCATGGATAACATCCTATCAGAACCAAATAGGAACATTTTCCCAACGTTCCCTAATGACCATCAAAATACCTTATTATAACATCATACTGTGACCAAACTGGGACCTGTACTGAACATGCTCTTATGGTCCCCCTTAACGTCATGTTTTAACGTTCCTAGAACATTCTCAGAACGTCAGTGGGATAACGTCTCGCCAAAACCCTTAAAGGGACCTAATGGGAACGTTGCCTAATGTTCTTAGCACACCCCCTGTTTGCTGGGTAAACTCATGTTTCGACCTAGATGTAACTCTTAGTAGCAACTGGTGTGTGTCCTGTCTTCTCTAAAATATAGAGATTATGTAGAAAAATAAAATTGAGAAACAAACATTCTGAGCCAGAACTGGAGGTATTTTCGTGTGTTGCAAAAATGCATTTGCAAAAATACTTGGGACTAACAGGGTTAAGACACTGTACATCACAATGACCTGCTATGAAAATAAATACATACATTTATTATTTTGAAGAGAACAAGCATTTGTTCTCAAACAATGTTTTTATTATAACTGTGCTATATACAGTTGAGAGCATAGAGAGTAGACAACACAATACTGAACAGAGTGATACTGAATAGACTAGAGTCTTGTGTGAGAGCACATATGCATCACACAGGGTTTGGCATCAAAGGACGTGACAGAATGTTCTCAGGAGAGCAGCTGTCCGTGCCAGGCACCAAGCAAGCTTCCCCTTTACTCCATTATACCATCATCTCTGTTTCTCACTCCATAGTTTTCCCTGATATCATTTTATTTTTTCTACTTTGCCTTCTCTAGCTTTCACTCACACACACACACACACACACACACACACACACTCCCACCCCACCCCTCTTTTTCTCCATCATGCTATCCCCGCTATATCTGGCAAAGCCCTTAGACATGCCAAGGGGAGACACAATGTGAAGGCATCCTGCTACAGCCCTGCTGTCTTCCGGCATGTTAGCAGCTGGTCAAAGTAAAGTCAGATCCTTCTGCACTCAGTGCGAAGGCTGTCAGAGGAACAGGCACACATAGAAATCATAAGAGGATTTTTTACATATATTTTCTTGTTTTATTTGTGCTGGCCATTCATCAACATTTGTAAAAATGTCATTCTCACGGATACTTATTCAATTCACCATGGGTCTGCACAACTCCTAAACTGTAAGTAGAAAGAAGGAATCTTGCCATGTTTGAATGTTTTGTCTCTTCTGTGAACAAAAATGTATTATTGCTCTTAGTTTTGTTGTTGCCATTTGGTTTTGAGACAAGTAAGGACAATGTGGATGACTATGTTACGATTGGAATTTTATAAGGCTCTGAAAATAAGAATGTTAATTATTTATGCTGAGAATCGCTCCCAGGTTGTCTATTCTCTCTCACGTGGACATTATTCTTCACGGTCTCTTCCCATTGTAGCACTCATCTTTTACAGAGTTCTGTTTAATAAGAAACTTGCTCTTGGTTATTATTTTTGCTCATTTATTTATGATGGAAGTGTTTTTTTAATGGACCCAAACTAATTTGAAACATAATTATACATTTTACCTTAAATTGATGCTAAGCTATTCTATGAAATTGACATTTTCTGAATTAAGCTATAAAAAAAATTACAATGAGTAGAAGAGGGAGACTGGACTGTAATCGTCACATAAGCACTTTAGTGCAATTAGTCTGATTTCCATGCAGGCATTCTGTTCATTGTTATGTGCGTGTCGTCCTAATGGTGCTTCTCTTTCTCTAGCTCCAGATGGCCACCCTGCAGCAGCAGCAGAACTCTCTGATGAGAAAGGTGAAGAGGACCCTGCCTAGCCCTCCTCCAGAAGAAATCCCTCTCCCCATCGTCACCCCAGCCATGTCCCACATGTACAGCAGCCCCCCGGGGATGCAGCCCCAGAGGGTGCTGCCAAGGCCTGCCCAGGGAGTCACTAAGGCTGGCCTGCTGAGCGAGCTGAAGGCCGTGGAGCAGGAGTCTACCAAGCTCCGCAAGCAGCAGCAGGAGTTGGAGGAGGAGGAGAAGGAGATTGACGCCAAGCTGCGGTACCTGGAACTGGGCATCCATCAGCGCAAGGAGACCCTGGTGAAGGAGAGGGAAAGGAGGGAGCTGGCCTACATGCGCTGCATGGGTGACGCCCGTGACTACATGTCGGACACCGAGCTTAACAACCTGAGGATGGTTGCGGCCACGGGGACATTCGATGGTAACGGTCTGCTGACGAGGCCTAGTACGGCGCCTCTGAGCCAGTTCACCAATGACCTCGGCCCGGCCTCCCAGTACCCGCCCACCTCCTCCTACATGGCCTATCAGTACGCACAGAGCCAGCCCACACCCACACAGCAGCCAACCGCTGCTTACCAACAGATCGGTTTCCAGCCCCCTCAGTACCCAACAGCTGGCCAGCCCCAGCCAGGCACCTTCCAGCCACACCCACCCCAAGGCCCAGGTTACCAGACCCAGCCAGGCTACCCAGCCCACGGGGGCTATGGCCAGCCATCCTACCATACAGACCTGGGCATGCAGCAGCATAGCCACCAGGGTTTCCAGCCTCCCAACCCCTCTATCCCAGGCCAACACCTCCCCTACCCAGGCCAGAGCCCCTATCCCGGCCAGGGGATGTCCTATCAGTCCCAGGCTGAGATCCTTACTGTCCACCAGAGGCCTCGTCAGACCTCCCTGGCCGACCTGGAACAGAAGCTGCCCACCAACTACGAGGTGATCAGTAACCCTGCCGTCTCAGTGGCCACATCAGCTCCAGACACCTGCTTTGGCTCAGTCTATGCCTCTAACACCATGCCCAACGCCTACGGGCAGTACCGCCCCCCGGAACCTGTGCTGACCCACGGTGTGGACAGCCCCACATCAGCCTATGCTGCAGACGGCCTCTACACCTCCAACCTGGAGCAGAATATCCCCAGGAACTACGTCATGATTGACGACATCAGCGAGCTGACCAAAGAGAACACGGGCCCTGCTGTTGATGCTCTTGGCCATCCAATAGGAGGACGCTACGGTGAGAACGGCCCCGTGCGCCAGACTGGCTACGGCAATGAGCCTGTGGACCCGTACATGCCTGCAGGCACCACGGGCTACCACCAGCAGGGCGCTGTGGACCCCCGGACCAGCACTACTGGGGGATCTTCTTATTACTATGACGACTATAATAAACACCCCAGCACAACACGTCCAGGGGGCCCAGGGCCCCAAAAACACCCATCCAAGAACCTGGCCCCTGCTGTGGTCTCCTCCGGTAAGCGCAGCAAGCACAGGAAGCAAGGCATGGAGCAGAAGATCTCAAAGTTCTCCCCCATCGAGGAGGCGCGGGACGTGGAGTCTGACCTGGCCTCTTACACCATGACCACCTCTACCGGTGGCAGCTGCACCGTGGTGTCCCGGTCCGGGGTGAAGAAGAGCGGCTACGACCAGCAGAAGTACTATGGCGGCCAGCCGGGAAGCCGGGAAGCCCTGGAAGAGGAGGACCGGATGTACGGCTCGGGGAGATCCCGGTCTACAGGCTACGGCATGGACAAGATCTCCTCCAGGGACTCCTCAGGCTACAGAAGCAAGTCCTACGAGAGGGACGCCTTGGAGCGGTCTCAGAGAGGCAACCGCGGTGGACGGAACTCAGAGGAGGAGAGCCCCCTCAGCCCCGTGGGGAAGCCTGTGGGGATCGGACGAGGCGGCACTGGGGTACCAGGGGATCCCCATGACGTGAGGAACCAGTATGGCTCCAGCCACTCCCTGCCGGACGTCCAGGATCACCACATGAAGGACCTGCCCAGGAGCCACGTATACAAACCAGATGACTCATACCTTGTAGACGACATGCACGCAGCTGTGTCGGACAGCGAAGGTAACTGGTGCTGAATGCCACTAACTGCCTGACCTCCTCTGTCTCTCTGTCTGCTGGAAGGAGTCTGTATGCCAAGTGTGGTCTTCAGAGTAGCACGACGGCTCCTTCTATTATGTGATTGTTTGAAAAGACGTGCATGTTGTGCCCAATGCATAAACCGCATATGCCTATGTTTCGTATATCTTTTTCTGTTTTTGCATGCTGAAAACATTTCAATTTTTTGAGTTTTGTGATTTTACATGTTTTTGCTGTTTTTTGTTTGACTCTGAAAGACTTTGCATGTTTTTGAGACTTTGGGCCCGTCTTTTTGTCTGTCTTCCGCATGGCTTCAGTTCAGTCTGCATGTCTCTCTTCTTCTCCTCACTTCACATCACAAAACAAAAGGAAACTGACTGATGATAATCTTTGTTGTCCAAAAAGCCTATCATCTGGGTCAGGAGGAAACGGACTGGTTTGAGAAGCCGAGGGAGGCTCGCGCCAACCGCTCCAGACACCACGGGAGTGCAGGCCACATCTCCACAGGTAGACAACAGACCGGCGCCAACGTGAAGCACACCTACCATGACTACGACGAGCCCCCCGAGGAGCAGGACCTGTGGCCTCAGGATGAGTACAACAACCAACCTCGCCACCCCTCGTCCACCTCATCATCCCGTGACCACCGTGGTTACCATGGCAGTAGCGGCGGCAGTTCGGGGAGGCACTCATCTTCCCGCCACTCTGGCGAGGAGCCCCGGTCATCCAGCCGCTCCTCCAGAACACACCCCAAAGACCCATCCGCCCGCTCTGAGGGCCGTGGATCCTCCTCCACCCAGAAGAGGGGAGGCTCGGAACCCCGTTCCTCCCGGGAGGGCTACCGGGATCGGGACTCTGGGGACTACTCCTCCCGTGATCCGGCCTCTGGACACCACCGCGAGGGCACCGGAGGCAGGGGTCAGAGGCCACCGGGCTCGTCATCCAGGAGACAGGAGGGGGTGCCCTCTGCAGGGGCCAAGCAGGGCCAGGGGCAGCAACCCCAGGGTGGTCCAGGGGGGCCCCAGCAGCAGGGGCAGCGTTCCAGTGGGCAGTCCCAGTCAGGCAGACAGCCTGGGTCCCAGGGGCCAGACGGGGGACAGCCAGCCCAGCAGCCTGGCCAGCAGCCTGGCCAGCAGCAGCAACGCACCCAGCAGCAGCAGCCCCTGCAGCAGAGCCAGCTTCCTCAGACCACTGCTGGTGGGCCTCAGGCCAATCCAGGGACCGCAGGGCCAGGTCCCATGGCAGGACCAGGGACAGGACCAGGGACAGGACCAGGTACAGGACCAGGGGCAGGACCAGGAGCGGCACAGCACCAGGATAAACCTGTCCAGACTCCGGCACAAGGCCGGCAGCCAGCTGGACCCGCCACAGGCCAGTCACCAACCACAGTCGTAAGTACATCTTAGATGGGGTTGGTATTTCAAGATCCATTGAATGTCATGTGAAAATGTATGCCATCTTACTTTCTACCTCTTGGTGAACAGCTAGACAGTAATGATTTTGTTCCCCTCTCTTTCTGTTCTGTGACAGGTGACCCCTGCTACACCTGCAGCAGCCATTGGGGGGGTGAAACCTGCAGCAGCGATTGGAGGTGCAGCAGCAGCACAGCCTCCCAAGACAGTCACACCCCCCCTCACAGGCATTGGTGAGACTGACATCTCCCCTATAGTCACATTACATAATTCCCAAACACAGAATGACATAATTCCCAAACACAGAATGACATACTACCCAAACACAGAATGACAAAGTACCCAAACACAGAATGACATACTACCCAAACACAGAATTAAATACTATCCAAACACAGAATTAGATACTACCCAAACAAAGAATGACATACTACCCAAACACAGAAGGACATACTACCCAAACACAGAAGGACATACTACCCAGAAACAGAAGGACATACTACCCAAACACAGAATGACAAGCCCCCGACATACTTGGGCTCCCGAGTGGCGCAGCGGTCTAAGGCACAGCATCTATGTGCTAGAGGCGTCACTACAGTCCCTGGTTCGATCCCAGGCTGTACCACAACCGGCCGTGATCAGGAGTCCCATAGGGCGGCGCACAATTGGCACAGCGTCGTCCGGGTTAGGGGTGGGTTTTACCGGGAAGGCCGTCATTGTAAAATCTGAATTTGTTCTTAACTGACTTGTCTAGTTAAATAAAAATGTAATAAATAAAAATATCATCTGACAGTGCTATTCTTGTTCCTCTGCAGGCTCTAAAGCAGCCCCTCCTGGAGGGATAGGGAGCAGGCCTGGAGGGATAGGTGGGATCGGCAGTGCAGCGGCAGGCCAGCCTCCAGCGGACGGGGGAAACGTTCTCACCAATATCCTAGGAGGGGCGGGAGGGGCTGCCGAGCAGGCAGGGAAACTGGGTGATGGTAAGGCCCTGAGTGCCTGAATACTGGAAAACTGACACAAAAACACTGGGTGCATCTCAAATGGCACCGTATTCCCATACAGTGCACTCCTTTTAGCCAGAGGCCTATGGGCCCTGGTCAAAAGTAGTGCACTATAGCGGGAATAGGGTACAATTTGGGACACAACAAGAGTCTGATGTGGAAGGAATTACAGTTGAACAAATTCTGTATGGTGTGTGTGTTCAGTGGTGGAAAAAGTATACAAAATTGTCATACTTGAGTAAAAGTAAAGAAAATGATTCAAGTATAAGTGAAGGTCACCCAGTATAATACTACTTGAGTAAAAGTTTTTGGTTTTAAATATACACTACCGGTCAAAAGTTTTAGAACACCTTTTTCTTAATTTTTACTATTTTCTTGAATAATAGTGAAGATATCAAAACTATTAAATAACACATATGGAATCATTTAGTAACCAAAAAGGTGTTGAACAAATCAAAAATATATGTAATATTTCAGATTCCACCCTTTGCCTTGATGACAGCTTTGTACACTCTTGGCATTCTCTCAACCAGCTTCACCTGGAATACTTTTCCGACAGTCTTGAAGGAGTTCCCACATATGCGTAGCGCTTGTTGGCTGCTTTTCCATCAATCTTCGGTCCGACTCATCCCAAACCATTTCAATTTGGTTGAGGTCGGGGGGTTTTGGAGGGAAGGTCATTTGATGCAGAACCATCACAGCCTGGAGGTGTGTTGGGTCATTGTCCTGTTGAAAAATAAATGATAGTCCCTCTAAGCCCAAACCAGATGGCATGGCGTATCACTGCAGAATGCTGTGGTAGCCATGCTGGTTAAGTGTGCCTTGAATTCTAAATAAATCACAGACAGTGTCACCAGCAAAGCACCCCCACACCATAACACCTCCTCCTCCTCCATGCTTTACGGTGGGAAATACACATGCAGAGATCATCCGTTCACTCACACCACGTCTCACAAAGACACAGTGGTTGGAACCAAAATTCTCTAATTTGGACTCCAGACCAGAGGACACATTGGCACCGGTCTAATGTCCATTGCTCGTGTTTCTTGGCCCAAGCAAGTCTCACCTTATTATTGGTGTCCTTTAGTAGTGGTTTCTTTGCAGCAATTTAACCATGAAGGCCTGATTCACAAAGTCTCTTCTGAACAGTTGATGTTGAGATGTGTCTGTTACTTGAACTCTGTGAAGCATTTATTTGGGCTGCAATTTATGAGGCTAGTAACTCTAATGAACTTATCCTCATGAGAGCCAGTTCATCATAGCGCTTGATAGTTTTTCAAAGTTCATGATATTTTCCGCATTGACTAACTTTCATGTCTTAAAGTAATGATGGATTGTTGTTTCTCTTTGCTTATTTAAGCTGTTCTTACCATAATATGGACTTGGTATTTTACCAAATAGGGCTATCTTCTGTATACCCCCCCCCCCCCCCCACACACACACACCTTGTCACAACACAACTGATTGACTCAAACACATTAAGAAGGAAAGAATTTCCACAAATGAACTTTTAAGAAGGCTGTTAATTAAATCTCTTAATTGAAATGCATTCCAGGTGACTGCCTTGTGAAGCTGGTTGAGAGAATGCCAAGAATGTGCAAAGCTGTCATGGCAATGGGTGGCTATTTGAAGAATCTCAAATAGAAAATATACAGTGGCAAGAAAATGTATGTGAACCCTTCGGAAATACCTGGATTTCTTCATATATAAATTGGTCATGACATTTGATCTGATATTCATCTAGGCCACAACAATAGACAAACACAGTCTGCTTAAACTAATAATACACAAACAATTACATGTTTTCATTTCTTTATTGAACACACCGTGTAAACATTCACAGTGCAGGGTGGAAAAAGTATGTGAACCCTTGGATTTAATAACTGGTTGACCCTCTTTTGGCAGCAATAACTTCAACCAAACATTTTCTGTAGTTGATGATCAGACCTGCACAACAGTCAGGATGAATTTTGGACCATTCCTCTTTACAAAACTGTTTCAGTTCAGTAATATTCATGGGATGTCTGGACTCTGACTGGGCCACTCCAGAAGGCGTATTTTCTTCTGTTGATGCCATTCTGTTGTCGATTTACTTCTGTGTTTTGGGTCGTTGTCCTGTTGCATCACCCAACTTCATTTGAGCTTCAGTTGGCAGACAGATAGCCTAACATTCTCCTGCAGAATGTCTTGATAAACTTGGGAATTAATTTTTCTGTCGATGATAGCAATCTGTCCAGGCCCTGAGGCAGCAAAGCAGCTCCAAACCATGATGCTCCCTCCACCATACTTTACAGTTGGTTTGAGGTTTTGATGTTGGTGTGCTGTGCTGTGCTGTGCTGTGCCTGTTTTTCTCCACACATGGTGCTGTGTCTTCCTTCCAAACAACTCAACTGTAGTTTCATCTGTCCACAGAATATTTTGCCAGTAGCGCTGTGGAACATCCAGGTGCACTTTTGCAAACTTCAGACGTGCAGCAATGTTTTTATTGGACAGCAGTGGCTTCTTCTGTGGTGTCCTCCCATGAACACCATTCTTGTTTAGTGTTTTATATATCGTAGACTCATTACCAGAGATTTCTGTCAATCTTTAGCTGACACTCTAGGATTCTTCTTAACCTCATTGAGCATTCTGCGCTGTGCTCTTGCAGTCATCTTTGCAGGACAGCCACTCCTAGGGAGAGTAGCAACAGTGCTGAACTTTCTCCATTTATAGACAATTTGTGTTACTGTGGACTGATGAACATCAAGGCTTTTAGAGATAATTTTGTAACCCTTTTCAGCTTTTTGCAAGTCAACAGTTCTTAGATCTGAGATCTCTTTTGTTCGAGGCATGGTTCACATCAGGCAATGCTTCTTGTGAATAGCAAACAAACATTTTGTGAGTGCTTTTTATAGGGCGAGGCAGCTCTAACCAACATCTCCAATCGTGTCTCATTGATTGGACTCCAGGTTAGCTGACTCCGGACTCCAATTAGCTTTTGGAGAAGTCATTGACCTAGGGGGTTCACATACTGTTTTCCAACCAACACTGTGAATCTTTAAATTATGTATTCAATGTAGACAATAAAAATACAATAATTTGTGTGTTATTAGTTTAAGCACACCATGTTTGTCTATTGTTGTGACTTAAATGACGATCAGATCAAATTTGATGACCAATTTATGCAGAAATGCAGGTAATTCCAAAGGGTTCACATACTCTTTCTTGCCACTGTATTTTGATTTGTTTAACACTTTTTTGGTTACTACATGACTCCATATGTGTTATTTCCTAGTTTGGATGTCTTCACTATTATTCTACAATGTAGAAAATAGTAAAATAAAGAAAAACCCTTCAATAAGTAGGTGTTTAAAATATGTTGACCGGTAGTGTACTTAAGTATCAAAAGTAAATGTTATTGCTAAAATATACTTAAGTATCAAAAGTAAATGTTATTGCTAAAATATACTTAAGTATCAAAAGTAAATGTTATTGCTAAAATATACTTAAGTATCAAAAGTAAAAGTTTAAATTATTTAAAATTCCTTATATCAAGCAAATCAGACGCCACCATTTTCTTGTTGATTTATTTACGTATAGCCGGGGGCACACTCCAACAATCAGACATAATTTACAAACGAAGCATGTGTGTTTAGTGAGTCCGCCAGATCAGAGGCAGTAGGGATGACTAGGATGTTATTTTGATAAGTGTGTGAATTGGAGCATTTTCCTGTCCTGATAAGCATTCAAAATGTAACAAGTACTTTTTGGTGTCAGGGAAAATGTATGGAGTAATAAGTACATTATGTCCTATAGGAATGTATTGAAGTAAAAGTAAAAGTTGTCAAAATATAAATAGTGAACAAAAACTACTTAAGTAGTACTTTGAAGTATTTTTGCTTAAGTACTTTACGCCGCTGTGTGTGTGTCCTTAGTCGGTGATGTTCTTTCTTAGTGATTGAATATAATACAAACATTGATCCTTTATAAGATACACACCTACTACAGAATATTCTGTGAAATGTACTAATGTGCTATCTTACTGTCTTAAACATTATTCTTTCATTATTTTCATCCCCCCCCCTTCCCCATCTATCTCTTTTACACAGCTATTTCTGGCCTCGGCAAGAAGTTCACTTCGTTTTGGTGAACGGAAGAGAGGAGGGTAAATGCCATGGATTTGTGATTTTCTTCGATGTAAAGCTTACTTAGTTGACACTTGCAGTTTGCTAGTGTGTTGCGGAAGTCCCAGGGGTGAGGGACAGCTTGTGTTTGTCTTGCAGGGTATGAGGACTTGAGATGGAGAGGGATTGGAGGCTTGGTACTGGAAAAACCTATGAAACTGTTTACGCCATTTTATACATTTCACTATCACAAGGAAAGGGAGGAGGAGGGAAGAGGAGGGTACCTGAGCGCATCAGTGAGTATCTCATTACCTCTCCCTTCCCTTGCGAGATGAATACATTTCTTAACACATTGGGGCTGTGGGCCTTGTCTTAGGAGAAAAATGGTGTAATGAGAGATTTTTTTATAGGATAGTGAATCATCATTCTGTGGGCCCCAGTTTGTGTGTGTGTGTGTGTGTGTGTGTGTGTGTGTGTGTGTGTATGTGTGTGTGTGTGTGCGTATGGAAGGACAGCATGATTCCCCTTGTCCTCTGCTTATTTCCAAGATGTATATGAGTGTTTATTAAATATTTAAATATATTGAAATAGCTTTCATCTTTTTAGAAGTTAAATACTCACCCCTCAAAGTAGTAATACTATCAACAATGTTTAAGGTTAGGTTTAATGCAGTACGGGATACAGATCTGCAGTACGGGATACAGATCTGCAGTACGGGATACAGATCTGCAGTACGGGATACAGATCTGCAACCCCAATGGCACCCTGTTCCCTATATAGTGCACCACGTCTGCTCAGGGCCCATAGATATCTGGTCAAAAGTGCTCTAGGTAGGGAATAAGGTGCCATTTGGGATGCAGACAGTATCTTCAAGCTGTGGCAGCAGTCCCACACTGTGATGGATAAAGTGTTGTATCAGCTGGATATTTGCATAGATTAACATAGATCCATGTCTGCATAATGCATAATGTAGTAGCATGAGTGAACTGATGACTCATTAAGTACTGTAATTGTATATTCTGTCTGACCAGCTGGGTGCATTTTTCTCTTTTTTTTCCTTCTAATTTTCCCCTCTCTCTTTCTCTCATTTTCTTTCTTTCTCTCGCTCTCTTTCTCCCACTTGCTATTTTCTCTCAACCCACGTTACCACCAATCAGGGCTGGAATCAAAGGATGCCTGGTCAGCACTGAACTCCCCAGACATGAGCACACAACATGATCAGAATTAGAATGGGTGGATGCTTTGTCAGCACTGGCTGGGATCTCCAGACATGAGCAGAGGATGGAGGAGAGGACGAAGTGGATGGATATCAAGTCAGAGCGGGGGTCCCAAGCATGAGCAAACTATTCAAGAGAAACTTTTGCTGCTGCCTCTGCTGGCTGTAAGTGAAAATCAGATGTACATTAATCCAGTGTGTGTGTGTCTCTGTGTGTGTGTGTCTCTGTGTGTGTGTGTCTCTGTGTGCTCTTGTTTATTGTGCATTTTCAGTTAATTGGTTCTCTGCTGTGTCAAGTCAGGTAAACAGAATGACTGTGTCCATGTTCTCACTCTGCTGGAGAGGTCAGAG
This sequence comes from Oncorhynchus clarkii lewisi, assembly GCF_045791955.1. Classification (NCBI taxonomy): domain Eukaryota; kingdom Metazoa; phylum Chordata; class Actinopteri; order Salmoniformes; family Salmonidae; genus Oncorhynchus; species Oncorhynchus clarkii. The sequence continues at coordinate 39,058,855 of NC_092163.1, forward strand.
GTTAGAGCCCAGGATAGGTCCAGGAGGTTTACCCGTTCACTTGTCCACACAGAGCACTATAATTAGCCAATGGATGAGCAGACTAACCATGGCTTTATACTGTCATTCCATGCACACACACGCACGGACACACAGACATGCGCGCGCACACACAGAAACTGTGAAGCCCACAGAATGATAATTTACTATCCTATAAACAATCCCTCATTACATGGTAGAATGGACTAACACTATAGAATTGTTTTGCAAACGAAATACATTTCAATGCAGTTCTATTGGGCCCCTGTTCAAAACACATGAAGACTAATTGGGTCCCTGCTTTCTCTTTCTGGACACTGCTATCTCTACTAGAACTAGTTATTATGGCATCTGGGTTGGGTTGACCGTGATATCATAGGGCGTGACACCAGGTGCCTCTCTGTGTGTGGGGCAGGGGGTGAGGGATCCTGTGATCCAGTGCAGGGATCTAGAGATAAACCCAGCTCAGTGCCTCTTTGAGCAGCAGGCAAGCCTTCTCAGCCCCGGGGATTACTGACAATCCCAGCAGGGCTCTGATTGGCTGCAACCGCCCGGGGAGGGAGGGGCTTGGGACATAGTGGGTGAGTTTGTTTTGCAAGGGCCTGGTGGCCCGGGTGGGCGGAGTTTGCACATTTTAGACCATGTCCACCCACCCGGGGCACCGGGCCGAGCAAAACAAACCGGCCCAGTGACGCATAGGGGGGAGTAGTGAAACTGGAAGCACTCAGCGTGACTGTCTTGGGCCAGTTGTGAGGTCTTAGATAGGGAGTGTGGTCTGTTTTAGTGAGGTGTCAACTCGTGGTGGGTGTGGCCTACTACTGCACAGCCGCGTTAGAAGTGTAGCGCAACTAGTCGATGAGGGGAAAGGTCACGAGCAAAACTCAGTACATTCGGATGAACCTTTCTAATCAGTCATATTGCAGAGCTTGTATTTATTGCCCTATTTTAGAGCTCGGAGCTTTAAAAAAATAAATAATAATGACTTTGTTCAACAACAAAAAGTATTGTTATAGAGAGTTTTACAATAATTCCCTGGTATTAGGGTGTGGGATTGGTTCCCATGGTAAATAGAGTCTGGCACTGGAATGTTAGCCACTGGATGACCCTCCATGCTGCATGAGCTCTGGCTCAGGGATTTAAGGGAATACTGTGAATAAAGACAGTGGTTCTCTCTTTCTCTTGTTCTCTCTCTCTGTCCCTGTTTCTTTCTCTTGTTCTCTCTCTGTCCCTGTTTCTTTCTCTTGTTCTCTCTCTGTCCCTGTTTTTTTCTCTTGTTCTCTCTCTGCCCCTGTTTCTTTCTCATTCTCTCTCTCTGTCCCTGTTTCTTTCTCTCATTCTCTCTGTCTGTCCCTGTTTCTTTCTCTCATTCTCTCTCTGTCTGTCCCTGTTTCTTTCTCTCATTCTCTCTGTCTGTCCCTGTTTCTTTCTCTCGTTCTCTCTCTCTCTGTCCTTGTTTCTTCCTCTCGTTCTCTCTCTCTGTCCCTGTTTCTTTCTCTCGTTCTCTCTCTGTCCCTGTTTCTTTCTCTCGTTCTCTCTGTCTGTCCCTGTTTCTTTATCTCGTTCTCTCTCTCTGTCCCTGTTTCTTTCTCTCATTCTCTCTCTCTGTCCCTGTTACTTTCTCTCGTTCTCTCTCTCTTTCTGTCTGTTTCTTTCTCTCGTTCTCTCTCTCTGTCCATTTCTTTCTCTCGTTCTCTCTCTGTCCCTGTTTCTTTCTCTCGTTCTCTCTCTCTGTCTGTCCCTGTTTCTTTCTCTCGTTCTCTCTCTCTGTCTGTCCCTGTTTCTTTCTCTCATTCTGTCTCTGTCCCTGTTTCTTTCTCTCATTCTCTCTCTCTGTCCCTGTTTCTTTCTCTCATTCTCTCTCTCTGTCCCTGTTTCTTTCTCTCATTCTCTCTCTGTCTGTCCCTGTTTCTTTCTCTCGTTCTCTCTCTCTGTCTGTCCCTGTTTCTTTCTCTCGTTCTCTCTCTCTGTCCCTGTTTCTTTCTCTCATTCTGTCTCTGTCCCTGTTTCTTTCTCTTGTTCTCTCTCTCTGTCTGTCCCTGTTTCTTTCTCTCGTTCTCTCTCTTTCTGTCCCTGTTTCTTTCTCTCGTTCTCTCTCTCTGTCTGTCCCTGTTTCTTTCTCTCGTTCTCTCTCTCTGTCCCTGTTTCTTTCTCTCATTCTGTCTCTGTCCCTGTTTCTTTCTCTCATTCTCTCTCTCTGTCCTTGTTTCTTTCTCTCATTCTCTCTCTCTGTCCCTGTTTCTTTCTCTCATTCTGTCTCTGTCCCTGTTTCTTTCTCTTGTTCTCTCTCTCTGTCTATCCCTGTTTCTTTCTCTCGTTCTCTCCCTCTCTCTGTCCCTGTTTCTTTCTCTCGTTCTCTCTCTGTCCCTGTTTCTTTCTCTCGTTCTCTCTCTCTCTGTCCCTGTTTCTTTCTCTCATTCTCTCTCTCTGTCCCTGTTACTTTCTCTCGTTCTCTCTCTCTGTCCGTTTCTTTCTCTCGTTCTCTCTCTGTCCCTGTTTCTTTCTCTCGTTCTCTCTCTCTGTCTGTCCCTGTTTCTTTCTCTCGTTCTCTCTCTCTGTCTGTCCCTGTTTCTTTCTCTCGTTCTCTCTCTCTCTGTCCCTGTTTCTTTCTCTCATTCTCTCTCTCTGTCCCTGTTACTTTCTCTCGTTCTCTCTCTCTGTCCGTTTCTTTCTCTCGTTCTCTCTCTGTCCCTGTTTCTTTCTCTCATTCTCTCTCTCTGTCCCTGTTTCTTTCTCTCGTTCTCTCTCTGTCTGTCCCTGTTTCTTTCTCTCGTTCTCTCTCTCTGTCTGTCCCTGTTTCTTTCTCTCGTTCTCTCTCTCTGTCCCTGTTTCTTTCTCTCATTCTGTCTCTGTCCCTGTTTCTTTCTCTCATTCTCTCTCTCTGTCCTTGTTTCTTTCTCTCATTCTCTCTCTCTGTCCCTGTTTCTTTCTCTCATTCTGTCTCTGTCCCTGTTTCTTTCTCTTGTTCTCTCTCTCTGTCTGTCCCTGTTTCTTTCTCTCGTTCTCTCCCTCTGTCTGTCCCTGTTTCTTTCTCTCATTCTGTCTCTGTCCCTGTTTCTTTCTCTAATTCTGTCTCTGTCCCTGTTTCTTTCTCTAATTCTGTCTCTGTCCCTGTTTCTTTCTCTCGTTCTCTCTCTCTGTCTGTCCCTGTTTTTTTCTCTCATTCTGTCTCTGTCCCTGTTTCTTTCTCTCGTTCTCTCTCTCTCTCTCTCTGTCCCTGTTTCTTTCTCTCGTTCTCTCTCTGTCCCTGTTTCTTTCTCTCATTCTCTCTCTGTCCCTGTTTCTTTCTCTCATTCTCTCTCTGTCCCTGTTTCTTTCTCTCATTCTCTCTCTTTGTCTGTTCCTGTTTCTTTCTCTCGTTCTCTCTCTCTGTCTGTTCCTGTTTCTTTCTCTCTTGATCTCTCTCTCTCTCTCTCTCTCTCTCTCTCTCTTTCCCTCTCATTGTGTCTGTTTTCTCTCTCTCAATTCAATTAACATGTTCAATTCAAAGGGCTTAATTGGCATGGGAAACATACTGTATGTTTACATCTCTCTCTCGCTCTCTCTCTTTCTCGCTCTAAAGGACACTGAGCTGAACCATGTGTGAGGAATGAGAATGGAATTGTGTGTATACGTGGGCCCTTTTGTCTGCCTGTAGGGAAGGCGTGTGCGCACACACATAGTTATCCCTCCAGCGGTACAGTATTACAGTTCTACAGCTCTCCTCTGCCCCCTTGAGGTGAAATCAAGTCCTGAAATATTTCAAATCAAATCACAGTCTATTTGTCGCATGCACAGATCAGCAGATGTTAAAGCAGGTGTAGCAAAACCCTTACGTTTCTAGCTCCAGCAATGCAGTGTCTAACAGTGCAATGCTGATACACAAATACACAAAAAAAAAACAGAAATGAAGAAATATCAGAATGAGCAATGTCAGAGTCCTGAATATAAATACGTGGAGGTGTATAGGCAGTCTGGACAATGTGTAAGTAGGAAAATGTACTGGCTGTCCAGCAGTAGTTATATAGGATGAGCTACAGTATGTCTAGAATACAGTACGTACATATAAAGTGACGAATCAATTAGTTAGCTTAATTTCTCAGAGGTCAAATAAAATGTCAGCAAAATAATGTCGCAGGAACTCTATGGGACAGTAATGAACACTCTGTGTACTGTCAATTGTAATGCCCTGTGTTTTGCCTGTGTTTGTCATATGATTCAAATGCCTGTGACATATTGGATCCTAATGCAACACACACCGTATAGATTCGGTGCATATTGTTCTCGTAGCGTTGCAACATTTTGGTACGTTTGCCAGAAATCCCTGGTTTTCCAGAAATCCCATTTGGAAGATTCCTGGAATCAGGAGGACATAAACTGAAAATCTGGGAATCTTCCAACCGGGAAGATGGACAATCGGGGAGTTTTGGGAAAGTTACCGGAATTTTGGAACCTTTAGATCTCAGTAGAAATGATCTCCAGGTGAGGGACACTGATCTTTGACCTTGTGTTTTCAGATACACCAACAGAATGCCAGGGAGAGCCTGCCTCACAGCTCCCGTAAGAGAGTGAATAAGACAGATTGAATCCTCACCTCCCTGTCGGTTGTCTGCTTACTGAGAGATATAACTCCGGATCCAGGTACAGGACAGGGAGCTGTCACACACCTTAGGCTTGGCTTCAGCATCTCTCAGCTCAGGGGGACAGCAACGGAGGACGCTGTTTTTTCACCTGAATGTCTTGTATCACTCGCTGAGGTTCTCCTGTTGGAAAACCAGGCCAGATGGGAGCGATTGTAGTTGAGGGAAGCTTCATAGTGCCCTCTACAGGGCATTGAGGGGAAGTCACTCTGTCTGAGGAGTCCACATCTGACCACAATCTACTCGGGGCAAGTCCCAAATGACACCCTATTCCCTATTTAGTGCACTACTTTCGACCAGGGTCCTTTGGGCTCTGGTCAAAAGTAGTGTATTATATTGGAAATATATAGGAAATAGAGGCCCTTTTGGGATGCAGAGTCTGTCTGAAGAGTCCACATCTGACCAGAATCCTTCACGACCCCACGCTTTTGTGCCCAAAGGGCCTTTTTTTTACAGCATCACCATTATAACGCAATGGAGGAGGTCGACAGAGGTAGACAGCTCATAGGTTTTACTAGTACCAAAGAGACTTCTTCGCTAACTATGACACTCAAACTACTACTACCGGAGGAGGCAAGACGTTACTACGGCGACAGACAAAACAAACAAACAATTCCCTGTTATTAAACCCTTGAATGCTTGGTTTCTATGATCTCTACATTCCAGGGAACGATGACCCTTTCTTTGAATGTGCTTTCATTTCTCCTCCACCTGTTGTGATGATATGATGTCTCCAGAATGCAACATGTACATGTGGACATGGGAATGCACGCACAATAATAATAATCGAACAGAAACCCATATCTTCTCAATACTTTTCCCACCACCATGTCCAGAAGAGGGGCCACTAGACATTACTAGACGAGTAGGATCACGAGAGGTGGAGGAGCTACCAGTGGTGCCCCACCAATGAGAGTGTGAGATCTACACAGAAGAGAGAACCAAACGGAGCGCAAGTAAGCGTGGCCACGGCTGTTTTTTGTTTGTTTGTTAGCCATCACAAAGCCATCAGTTGTCAATCCCAGAGCACTTTGGGACTTTGTTGTTGTTTCGTTTCTTTTTATGATCTATTTGTTGATTTATTTTCATCTTGTTTAGTTTCTTATCATTTCTGCCTGGTATTTTTTGGGAAAAGAAGAGCCTTATTCGGTCCATATTTTTTACTTGTATACCTCATATGTTTTGAAATGTCCATCATACCTTTCTTAATTTATTTTTTTTGCACAAATGTATACTACTGTATGTATATACATCTAGCTAGAACACTGATAATGTAAATGATTCATTTGTGTATTTATTAATTTATATTTATGTGACTTCTGTATTTTTTTGTTTCATGTTTTTCTTTGGTAAATCTATTTATATTTGAATGGTCTATGGTTTTCTTATGAATTATCTCGTGTTTGAATAATTTGCTGGTTGATTTTTAAAAGCAATAGCATGCAGAAAACGTTGTACAGCACAATGGTGTTAATGTTGTTTAAATTCGTGCTTGGGGATATCTGAGACATGTTGAATAACATCAGTAAATGTGTCTGAGAGAGTTGCATAAACACACATAAATCTCGGCATTTACGCTAACCCGCCCACACACACACACACACACACACACACACACACACACACACACACACACACACACACACACAGGATTGGTTGGAAGCAATCATCATTTCAAATGTTCTATGCAATGATTCATTTTGAAACTGGAAAAGACTCCAAAAAAGTTTAATATCATGATGACCAATGTTACTCACACGACTCCCAACATCATTGTGAACTGAAAAACGTCAGAAAACGGTTATGAACATGTTTGTACTTGTATGTATGGATCTTAATATTGAACTATTGAATCTAGACTTGTTTTTATTTTTGTGGCATGTTTAATAGTACCCCATCACTCCCCATACGGGGGACTTGTTGCCAAAGGGTTAACTGTATAGACTGTCAGTCATGAATGTCCAACATCTTGTTGCTAGAAGCATGGGTTTGCTTGGCTTCGTCCGGCTGTTTGTATGACCTCATTAAGTCTTGGTGTGTGTGTGGCTTGACCAGGTTTCCACTGTGCCGTGGCGTGTTCGGCTTACAGTGACTGTCCAATCCGTGCTGCTATACAAACCTGTGATGCAGTTGGTCAAGAAATTCTCCATGTAAAATGTAATTGTGCGTATTACGGTCGGTGTATAATCTGAAGGGTGGGTGTGAGGGGGGGGGGGGGGGGGGGTTAGTTTCTGGTATCTGATTGGTTGATCAAACCATCCAACAAATAGAACTGTTTCGTATGCCTCACTGCATATCGGGATGGCTTCATGTGGTGATATATGATGTGGGAAACAACATTAAAGTGCTTTGAAGCCACTAAAAGGTACATTTAAAGAACAACAAATCAAGGTATTATTTGTAGTTGGAGGAACAATGGGGGAAATCCTTTCCTCCACTTAGTCGTGCATTCATTTCACTGGGAGACTAAGTGAAAATGTGACTTAAATTGATGTTAAGATACGCCCTTAAATGAACAGAAGCACGTCTAGAACTCCATCAGTGAACCGCTGAACCTTCCATATCCAAGGCCAACCTAGAGGGAAACTCCAGGGAACCTAAAGGGAACCTACAGTACTGTCAGTCAAGTCCGAGAGACTCGACATGCTGCTGACCCCAAGCCTGTCATTTACCAAATCAGGGCACGTTATAATGAAAGCACAAGCCTGACTGGTTACAGTTTGTCACTATACTGTCTGTAAAGACACAGAAATATGACACACCAATAGGAAATGTGTTGACAATTTCAAGGCCAGGTAAAAACAAATCAAGTATCTCATGTCATTAATATGAATGAGTGTGGGTAGAATGAATCAGGTCCTTAGTGGTGGTTCGGTATAGACAGATGCATGCTCACCATCTTCATGGAGACGTTGTGGTCGATAAGAGAAGAGGTGCATGTGACAGAACAGCCATCACTGACTGTAGCCGTCCAGCGAGACACAAGGACGGACAGACAGACATTGTCACTGTAAATACAGATGGATTCTTCTGTACAGTGTTTGAGTTCATAGTAAGGCCGTCTTGTGCATCCCCCACGCTGTACTTGCTGCCAACTTTTTGTGCTTTTGTGCATAATATAATATTTATTATGATTAAATATTATGATTATAATGATGAAATGAGCGGTGTATGTGACTGTTGGCAAAAGGGGAACAACTTGTATTCAGAAAACATATCTGGTCTCTGTAGAGTTTCTATACATATTGTGTTTGTAAAACAAGGAGAAATACCTCCATGACAAAAGTTTATCCAGGCGTTCTATTGTCATTCTATCGGGAGGTTTCAAAGGTGATGGGACATGATCCGCTAATTAAAAAAAAAAAAAAGAGATTGAAATAAGAGGAAAAAGGAAAGAGAAAATGCAACAAAAAATCCAGAAAAAGTCTTAACTCAAGTCATTCACTGTTGTAAGTGCAATGGGCGAAACATCAGTCGTGTATCCATTGTGAAATCTTGTGTTCTATTCAGTGTATTCCTGTAAACAGATAGAGTAACATTTTGGTGCATCATGTCATGTAATGTGATTAATGAAAATAATGACCCTGCAATTTGTTTCCAATCAGGAAAAAGAATAAAGAGAAAATGAAAAATGTCTCTCTTGTAGTTATTTGTTTGTCATCCACTTTACTATTTTTCCTTGTTCTTTCACTGACTGACTGGCTGAATGACTGACTGACTGACTGAAATGGTTGCCAACAGCAACCACTGTTCACCACATTGTATTCAAGGAAATAATTGTTGCCTGTCTCCCTAGAAATTACAGAAAAATACAAAGCTCTGCTGAGCCCCTTGGAGCATTGAAAAATAATAGCCATCAGAACAGCCTTAATATGTCTGGTCATGGACTTTACCAGGTGTCAAAATCGTTCCACAGATGCTTCCAACAGTTGTGTCAAGTTGGCTGGATGTCATTTGGGTGGTAGACAATTCCTGATGCCAGTGGCGGTCAGTGTCGTTTCATGAGCATGGCCTTATTTCTATTACAGCATATTGGATGGCTGTCATTCATATTGCATTCACCCAGTTCAATGTAACATCGATAGGTTTAGGCTACTACATGATACTCCAATTGTAAGGAATGACGCTGGAGAATAGACGCAGGTACGGGGAGTTGACATTTAATTAGGAACGGACATGCAACAGGACAGGAACAGCGTCTGAACTGGGAAACACAAAGACAGACGACAAACAATGCAGCAACGGGGAACAGCGCTGGGGAACTGACAAATATAGGGGAGGTAATAAACAGGAGATTGAGTGAGTCCAGGTGAATTCAATATCACTGATGCGCGTGACGAGGAAAGGCGGGTGTGCGTAAATGATGGTGGCAGGAGAACGTGATGCAGGGCAGCCTGGCGCCCTCGAGCGCCAGGGGGGAAGAGCCGAAGCAGCGCGTGACACAAATGTTCCCTATACCCATCATGAGGTTTCTACAACCTAGCCTTTGAATTAAAGTTTATAACGAAGGGGCACACAGGTCTAGAGACAAATTTGAGATGACAGACAGTGACATTCAATACTTGCACACTCTTGCCTGCATCTAGCTGATACTGTATAGGATGTAATCATTAGTCCAACAGTTGCAAATGAGTTTCTATTGGACAAATTCAAGTATGTTTATCCCCGTTAGCTTCCGTTTAAGAAACGTTTTTCAACAGAATCGGCGGAATGAATCAAATCAAATCAAAGTTTATTTGTCAAGCGCGCCGAATACAACAGGTGACCTTAAAGCGAAATGCTTACTTACAGGCTCTAACAAATGGTGTGTAAAAAGAGGTATGTGTGTGTGTGTAGGTAAGTAAAGAAATAAAACAACAGTAAAAAGACATTTCAAAAAAGAGTAGCAAGGCTATATACAGACACCTGTTAGTCAGGCTTATTGAGATAGTATGTACATGTGGGTATCGTTAAAGTGACTATGCATATATGATGAACAGAGAGTAGCAGAAGTGTAAAAAGAGGGGTTGGCGTGTGGTGGGGCACAATGCAGATAGCCCGGTTAGCCAATGTGCGGGAGCACTGGTTGGTTGGGCCAATGTAGGTAGTATGTACATAAATGTATATTTAAAGTGACTATGCATATAAGATAAACAGAGAGTAGCAGCAGCGTAAAAGAGGGGTTGGGGGGGACACACACACACACACACACACACACACACACACACACACACACACAATGCAAATAGTCTGGGTAACCATTTGGTTACCTGTTCAGGATGGCTTGGGGGTAAAAACTGTTGAGAAGCCTTCTTGTCCTAGACTTGGCACTCTGGTACCGCTTGCCATGCGGTAGTAGAGAGAACAGTCTATAACTGGGGTGGCTGGGATCTTTGACAATTTTTAGGTCCTGGAATGCAGGCAGCTTTGCCCCAGTGATGTACTGGGCCGTACGCACTACCCTCTGAAGTGCCTTGTGGTCGGAGGCCGAGCAATTGCCGTACCAGGCAGTCATGCAACCAGTCAGAATGCTCTCGATGTTGCAGCTGTAGAACCTTTTGAGGATCTCAGGACCCATCTTTTTAGTTTCCTGAGGGGGAATCGGCTTTGTCATGCCCTTTTCACGACTCTCTTGGTGTGTTTGGACCAATCTAGTTTGTTGTTGATGTGGACACCAAGGAATTTGAAGCTCTCAACCTGCTCCCCTACAGCCCGTCGATGAGAATGGGGACGTGCTCGGTGCTCCTTTTCCTGTAGTCCACAATCATCTCCTTAGTCTTGGTTACGTTGAGGGATAGGTTGTTATTCTGGCACCACCCGGCCAGGTCTCTGACCTCCTCCCTATAGGCTGTCTCGTCGTTGTCGGTGATCAGGCCTACCACTGTTGTGTCGTCTGCAAACTTAATGATGGTGTTGGAGTCGTGCCTGGCCATGCAGTCATGGGTGAACCGGGAGTACAGGAGGGGACTGAGCACGCACCCTTGGGGAGCTCCAGTGTTGAGGATCAGCGTGGCAGATGTGTTCCTACCTACCCTCACCACCTGGGGGTGGCTTGTCAGGAAGTCCAGGATCCAGTTGCAGAGGGAGGTGTTTAGTCCCAGTATCCTTAGCTTGGTGATGAGCTTTGAGGGTACTGTGGTGTTGAATGCTGAGCTGTAGTCAATAAACAGCATTCTCACATAGGTGTTCCTTTTGTCCGGGTGGGAAAGGGCAGTGTGGAGTGCAATAGAGATTGCATCATCTGTGGATCTGTATGCAAATTGGAGTGGGTCTAGGGTTTCTGGGATGATGGTGTTGATGTGAGCCATTACCAGCCTTTCAAAGCACTGCATGGCTATGGACGTGAGTGCTATGAGTCTGTAGTCATTTAGGCAGGTTGCCTTTGTGTTATTAGGCACAGGGACTATGGTGGTCTGCTTGAAGCATGTTGGTATTACAGACTCAATCAGGGACATGTTGAAAATGTCAGTGAAGACACCTGCCAGTTGGTCAACACATGTCCGGAGCACATGTCCTGGTAATCCGTCTGGCCACGCAGCCTTGTGTATGTTGACCTGTTTAAAGGTCTTACTCACGTCGGCTACGGAGAGCGTGATCACACAGTCGTCCGGAACAGCTGATGCTCTCATGCATGCCTCAGTGTTGCTTGCCTCGAAGCGAGCATAGAAGTGATTTAGCTCGTCTGGTAGGCTTTTGTCACTGGGTAGCTCGCGGCTGTGCTTCCCTTTGTAGTCTGTAATAGTTTGCAAGCCCTGCCACATCCGACGAGTGTCGGAGCCGGTGTAGTATGATTCAATCTTTACCCTGTATTGATGCTTTGCCTGTTTGATGGTTCGTCGCAGGGCATAGTGGGATTTCTTGTAAGCTTCCGGGTTAGAGTCTCCCGCACCTTGAAAGCGGCAGTTCTACCCTTTAGCTCAGTGCGACTGTTGCCTGTAATCCATGCCTTCTGGTTGGGGTATGTACGTACAGTCACTGTGGGGACGATGGTTGCACATTTAACATGTTGATAGAGATTTGGTAGAACTGATTTAATTTTCCCCGCATTAAAGTCTCCGGCCACTAGGAGCACCTCTTCTCGGTGAGTGGTTTCCTGTTTGCTTATTTCCTTATACAGCTGACTGAGTGCGGTCTTAGTGCCAGCATCTGCCTGTGGTGGTAAATAAACAGCCACGAAAAGTATAGCTTAGAACTCTCTACGCAAGTAGTGTGGACAGCAGTTTATCACAATATACTCTACTTCAGGCGAGCAAAATCTAGAGGCTACCTTAGATTTCGTGCACCAGCTGTTGTTTACAAATATGAACAGACAGACCCCCCCTCGTCTTACCGGAGTGTGCTGTTCTATCCTGCCGGTGCAGCGTGTATCCCGGTAGCTGAATATCCATGTCGTCATTCAGCCACGATTCCGTGAAGCATAGGATAATACCGTTTTTGATGTCCCGTTGGTAAGATATTCATGATCTTACCTCGTCTAGTTTATTGTCCAATGATTGCACGTTTGCGAGTAATATTGACGGTTGTCACGTCCTGACCGTAGAGAGCCTTTTAATGTCTCTGTTTGGTTTGGTCAGGGTGTGATTTGGGGTGGGCATTCTATGTTTCGTTTTCTATGATTTTGTGTTTCTATGTTTTGGCCTGGTATGGTTCTCAATCAGGGACAGCTGTCTATCGTTGTCTCTGATTGGGAACCATACTTAGGTAGCCCTTTCCCTCCTTTCTGTGTGGGAAGTTGTCTTTGTTTGTTGGCACTATTGCCTTAAGCTTCACGGTTGGTTTTTGGAGTGTTTATTGTTTTTGTCGGCGTCATCCTAAATAAAAAGGGAATATGTACGCTCACCACACTGCACCTTGGTCCAGTTCTTTCAACAGCAGTGACAACGGTAACGGCAGCTTTCCTAGTTGTCTTCTGCGGGTCCGGATGAGGCATCCGGCTCTTCGTCCTCTGTGTCGCTTCCTTTTGCAAATAATTGGGATGTCTGCCCTGTGGGGTGTTTGGAGAAAATCGTGTGAGTCCTGCTTGCTGCTGTTGTTGTTGTTGAAGAAATCTTTGTCTATTCCGAGGTGAGTGATCGCTGTCCTGATATCCAGAAGCTCTTTTCTTCCGTAAGATACGGTTGCAGAAACATTATGTACAAAATAATTTACAAATATTGCGAAAAACCCCACATAATAGCACAATTGGTTAGGAGACTGTAAAACGGCGGCCATCTCCTCCGGCGCCATTTTGCTCAATACACCCCTGATCATGCATAAACACACAGCCACGTTGTATTCCTTCTCGCCTCCTTTCACCTCTTCCCTTCGCTTGTGGACTTCAATGCACAACACATCAACTGTCCAAGCCAAACTGCTGCACACAACCTACAACCTTTGTCACCATAGCGAAAGTATCGTCACAGTCAGCATAGCTAATAGAACGAACGTGGTTGTAAACCCAATCATCCAATCAACCAATACAATCATGCAGTAACAGGGACTTCAGGAAACAGCAGAGGGAGCACCCCTCTATCCACATCGACGGGACAGTAGTGGTGAGGGTAGTAAGTTTTAAGATCCTCGGCGTACACATCAGGGACAAACTGAATTGGTCCGCCCACACAGACGGCGTTGTGAAGAAGGCGCAGCAGCACCTCTTCAACCTCAGAAGGCTGATGAAATTCGGCTTGTCACCAAAAGCACTCACAAACTTCTACAGATACACAATCGAGAGCATCCTGTCGGGCTGTATCACCGCCTGGTAAGGCAACTGCTCCACCCACAACTGTAAGGCTCTCCAGAGGGTAGTGAGGTCTGCACAACGCATCACCGGGAGCAAACTACCTGCCCTCCAGGACACCTACACCACCCGATGTCACAGGAAGGCCATAAAGATCATCAAGGACAACAACCACCCGATCCACTGCCTGTTCACCCCGCTATCATCCAGATTGCGAGGTCAGTACAGGTGCATCAAAGCAGGGACCGAGAGACTGAAAAACAGCTTCTATCTCAAGGCCATCAGGCTGTTAAACAGCCACCACCAACACTGAGTGGCTGCTGCCAACATACTGATTCAACTCCAGCTCACTTTAATAATGGAAATTGATGTAAAAATTTTTTATCACTAGCCACTTAACAATGCCACTTAATATAATGTTTACATACCCTACATTACTCATCTATAAAGAGATCCTAGTTGTATATACTGTACTCTATATCATCTACTGCATCTTGCCATCTTTATGTAATACATGTATCACTAGCCACTTTAAACTATGCCACTTTATGTTTACATACCCTACATTACTTATGTACAGTGGGGCTAAAAAGTATTTAGTCAGCCACCAATTGTGCAAGTTCTCCCACTTAAAAAGATGAGAGAGGCCTGTAATTTTCATCATAGGTACACTTCAACTATGACAGACAAAATGAGGAAAAAAAATCCAGATAATCACATTGTAGGATTTTTATGAATTTATTAGCAAATTATGGTGGAAAATAAGTATTTGGTCAATAACAAAAGTTTATCTCAATACTTTGTTATATACCCTTTGTTGGCAATGACAGAGGTCAAACATTTTCTGTAAGTCTTCACAAGGTTTTCACACACTGTTGCTGGTATTTTGGCCCATTCCTCCATGCAGATCTCCTCTAGAGCAGTGATGTTTTGGGGCTGTTGCTGGGCAACACAGACTTTCAACTCCCTCCAAAGATTTTCTATGGGGTTGAGATCTGGAGACTGGCTAGGCCACTCCAGGACCTTGAAATGCTTCTTACGAAGCCACTCCTTTGTTGCCCGGGCGGTGTGTTTGGGATCATTGTCATGCCCTTGCTGATGGAAGGAGGTTTTCACTCAAAATCTCACGATACATGGCCCCATTCATTCTTTCCTTTACACGGATCAGTCGTCCTGGTCCCTTTGCAGAAAAACACCCCCAAAGCATGATGTTTCCACCCCCATGCTTCACAGTAGGTATGGTGTTCTTTGGATGCAACTCAGCATTCTTTGTCCTCCAAACACGACGAGTTGAGTTTTTACCAAAAAGTTCTATTTTGGTTTCATCTGACCATATGACATTCTCCCAATCTTCTTCTGGATCATCCAAATGCTCTCTAGCAAACTTCAGACGGGCCTGGACATGTACTGGCTTAAGCAGGGGGACACGTCTGGCACTGCAGGATTTGAATCCCTGGCGGCGTAGTGTGTTACTGATGGTAGGTTTTGTTACTTTGGTCCCAGCTCTCTGCAGGTCATTCACTAGGTCCCCCCGTGTGGTTCTGGGATTTTTGCTCACCGTTCTTGTGATCATTTTGACCCCACGGTGTGAGATCTTGCGTGGAGCCCCAGATCGAGGGAGATTATCAGTGGTCTTGTATGTTTTCCATTTCCTAATAATTGCTCCCACAGTTGATTTCTTCAAACCAAGCTGCTTACCTATTGCAGATTCAGTCTTCCCAGCCTGGTGCAGGTCTACAATTTTGTTTCTGGTGTCCTGTGACAGCTCTTTGGTCTTGGCCATAGTGGAGTTTGGAGTGTGACTGTTTGAGGTTGTGGACAGGTGTCTTTTATACTGATAACAAGTTCAAACAGGTGTCATTAATACAGGTAACGAGTGGAGGACAGAGGAGCCTCTTAAAGAAGAAGTTACAGGTCTGTGAGAGCCAGAAATCTTGCTTGTTTGTAGGTGACCAAATACTTATTTTCCACCATAATTTGCAAATAAATTCATAAAAAATCCTACAATGTGATTTTCTGGATTGTCATTTTGTCTGTCATAGTTGAAGTGACCCTATGATGAAAATTACAGGCCTCCCTCATCTTTTTAAGTGGGAGAACTTGCACAATTGGTGGCTGACTAAATACTTTTTTGCCCCACTGTATATACTGTACTCGATACCATCTACTGCATCTTGCCTATGCCGTTCTGTACCATCACTCATTCATATATCTTTATGTACATATTCTTTATCCCTTTACACTTGTGTGTATAAGGTAGAAGTTGTGGAATTGTTAGGTTAGAAGCACAAGCATGTCGCTACACTCGCATTAACATCTGCTAACCATGTGTATGTGACAAATAAAATTTGATTTGATTTTAACATTACAGTGTACAGTCAGTAAGCAGTTACACCGGCGAGCCCCGCTGGCAATAAATGAGTAAAACCAAAAGCTTACCTTGGAAGAGTTCCAGTGTTGTGTTGGATAGTCATAGCCAGCTATCTAACATGGCATCCCTATGTTTGAGCAGGGTGTTTCAGTAGGCTAAACTAGCTAGTTGCATTTGCTAGCTAAGCATGTGAAACTGAACGTGAAAAAAATCTTGCATTTTCATTGAAATCAATCCCAGAAAGGTACTTAATTGTTACCTATAACTGATTTGATATTGAATAAAACATGGCTGTATTGGGTCTTTAACTAGAAAGAGGTTAAATCAAACAATTACAATATAAGTGCCTATTAAGTGCCAAATAAAGTAACAAGGTTGACGATTTCATCTTAAATCAGCCATAAATCCCCTTATGACAGGGTGCATGGAAACGTTTTATGTGCAACAGGGAGGGACATTGTTTTTTATTGATAATTGTCTAGCCTGTCTATCTATGGGGAACAGGGTTGATGTGTTATGCTCAAACCACTTTTCCATCACAAAACTGCAGAAAATGACTAGAACCAGCTCACCTGCTTTTCCAATATGTTTTGACTATTAGATGACAGTTCAGTTCACATAACGGGGTAGACCTTAAAATGAGGGACAGGTTATTTTTTCTCCACTAATCACATTAAATAAATAATAATCTTCAGAAATGACTTTGTCAATGCAACAAAATAACTAGGCCTAGATTCAGTCCGATCAATTATTAACCGGCGATAGCCGACACCCGTATTGAGTGATGTTTTGGTGGTGTCGTAAGTTTAACTGTGTTGGAGCTGTCAAATCGGTGAGCTGTCAAATCGGTGAGCAGCTGCTCTCGATCATTGTCATGAAGCCACACCCATCCCACTTGCGTTTCAAATTTAGAATGAGATAGTGTAAGCTATAAGAAATAGTTACGCTCAAACTAAATAATTAGGATTTTTATCAGCCTAATTGAGGTGTAGATTACATCTCACATTTGTACTTGTAAACAAGGCTGCATGGGATTTCTTCTAATGCAACTCTGTGCAGCCAATGGCAATGCCCGGTTTAGGTATAATGCCAGGAGCCGCTTGTGAATTTGACAGCTCTAACGCAATTCCATCTCCGACACCCCCTCAACAACTGCCATGCGGATTTCGGCTAAAGCAGATTTAAAAACAAATAGAACTAGGTGCTCCACCTAGGGCTTTAACATGATGGTGAAACTTAAAATTCAATATTGGTGCAAAGAAAGACAATATGACAATATTAGGGAGGCTGTGTTGAATTATCACCATATGGGCAGGCCAGTCCATCCAGCCAGTTGAAATATCTCTGTTGATGAGAACAAAATGACAATATTATCAACACTGGCTTCTGGACTGTAGCATCACACACGCACGCATGCACGCTGTGGATGGAGAGGGATGGAGGTGTGTGTCATGCTCCAGTCCATGTCCCTATGTCCCTCCATGTCATGTCCCTCTTATCTACCTGTTTTCCGTATTGTTCTCTCTATGATATTAGTACTCCTCTACAGTAGTATCCCGACAGGCCCCTTTGTTGATTCTATGAATAATACTGTATGTCCAACCACAGACTCTCAACATCCGTGCTAGCTATTTAGAATGCTAGTAGCATGCTAGGGTTGACATCGGCACAGATATATCAAGGCACTGCACTCATCAAGTACAGCTCGGGTTTGTTTCTACTCCACTGGCGCTGTCTAGGTTACTATCAACATGTCTGCATTATTCCATCTCTCTTGACAATACAATTTTAAGATGCAAACTGGTTGAAATGACATCCTTAGAACCTGGTAAGAAACAGCTAATTATGTCATTTCAACTTTAAGAACAGAAATGCAGGTTCAGCATCACATCCAGTTGTATTTCTTCAGATTAGCTTTAGCTGATATCTGTTAGCTAACAATTGAACTAAACACCCGCGAGTGTTGATTCTCAGGGTACTATTATTCCATGCGTCCAGGGAAAGGCATCACATCAGAACCACCTATAATGTGGAGTCCAGCCCCTCTCTGAATCAGACCCGTCTATTGGTGATGACCTACGTCCACAAGGTAAGTGCCACGGCAACCATCAGTCTCTGTTCTGGACATCAATGACATCGGCCCAGAGTGCCAGCCATCTCTTATATTGTGAGAGGAGTCTACAGGCCTACTTCCACTTCCTTTGTCTCAACTGTTGTCTCTTCGCTTCTCTTCTGTCTTTCCATTTGTGCATGTCCTCTCCCCTCTGCTTTGATTCCTCGCCCCTCCTTTACCATTCTCCACAGCCACAACACTACTTTTCATTTTTTCATTTCCCCTTTCCTGTACTTGTGAAAGGCTGTGCAGTTATCTTCCGTAACTTCCTGTGTATCTGTGGGGTTGAAGGAGAATGCTCCTCGGGTTACCGTGGTAACCATAGTCCGAGCCACAGACCGAGACTGCCCCCACCTGGTCAGATACAAGATAACAGGTGGAGCCGGAAAATTGATGTGCTGTAAAAATGTAATAAAATGAAAGAAAACAATGTGTACCAGATTAATAACACTCTGGATTATGACTGCTGACTGCAGAGACCATCTCTACACAGCAGACTTTGCTGTGTCGGATAACGAAGTACCTTCTCTGTCAAATTACCCTGTCTGTGTGGTTATAATTACACATGTATTACAGCAAAACTAGTCTTGAATAAAATGCCATCATTGAAAATAAGAATTTGTTCTTAACTGACTTGCCTAGTTAAATAAAGGTAAAAAAAAAAAAAAAGCCAAAAGCAGTTAACTGTAAAATATTTAATTGTGCCTCTGCTCCATAGCGACAGTCCCAGTGTTTGTGATGGTGACTCAGGTGAATGAACATGATCCCTGCTTCACTTGTATCTGTGGGTGTAAATGCGAATGCTCCTCTGGGTCCCATGGTAACCATAGTCTGATCCACAGACAGAGACTGTCAGGTGGAAGATTACAGGCAATGCTGGAAACAACCCACTATATTTCCCTGATTCAGGTCTAGTGCAGTATGGCAAATATAATTTAAGAATATACACTACCGTTCACAAGTTTGGGGTCACTTAGAACATATTTTTTTTGTCCATTAAAATAACATCAAATTGATTAGAAGTTCTTTGTTTCTTGTCATTTTGAGCCTGTAATCGAACGCACAAATGCTAGATACTCAAATAGTTTATAGAAGGCCAGTTTTATTGATTCTTTAATCAGACAAAGTTTTCAGCTGTGCTGACATAATTGCAAGTGTTTTCAAATGATCATTTGGCCTTTTAAAATGATAAACATGGACTAGCTAACACAACGTGTCATTGGAACACAGGAGTGATAGTTGCTGATAATGGGCCTCTGTACGCCTATGTACAGTCGTGGTCAAAAGTTTTGAGAATGACACAAATATTAATTTTCATAAAGTCTGCTGCCTCAGTTTGTATGATGGCAATTTGCATATACTCCAGAATGTTATGTAGAGTGATCAGATGAATTGAAATTAATTGTAAATTTCCCTCTTTGCCATGCAAATGAACTGAACCCCCAAAAAACATTTCCACTGCATTTCAGCCCTGCCACAAAACGACCAGCTGACATCTTGTCAGTGATTCTCTCATTAACACAAGTGTGAGTGTTGATGAGGACAAACCTGGATATCACTCTGTCATGCTGCTGATTGAGTTCTGATTGAGACGAATAACAGACGGAGAAGACAAGGTGAGCGCTACCATCAGTCCTGTGTCATGTCAACAGTAAAGCATCCTGAGACCATTCATGTGTGGGGTTGCTTCTCAGCCAAGGGAGTGGGCTCACTCACAATTTTGCCTAAAAACACAGCCATAAATAAAGAATGGTACCAACACATTCTCCGAGAGCAACTTCTCCCAACCATCCAGGAACAGTTTGGTGACGAACAATGCCCTTTCCAGCATGATGGAGCACCTTGCCATAAGGCAAAAGTGATAACTAAGTGGCTCGGGGAACAAAACATCAATATTTTGGGTCCATGGCCAGGAAACTCCCCAGAACTTGATCCCATTGAGAACTTGTGGTCAATCCTCAAGAGGCGGGTGGACAAACAAAAACCACAAAATCTGACAAACTCCAAGCATTGATTATGCAATAATTGTTATTTGATTTATTTCACCTTTATTTAACCAGGTAGGCAAATTGAGAACAAGTTCTCATTTACAATTTCCACCTGGCCAAGATAAAGCAAAGCAGTTCGACACATACAACAACAGAGTTACACATGGAATTAAACAAACATACAGTAGAAAAATAAGTCTATATACAATGTGAGCAAATGAGGTGAGATAGGGGAGGTAAAGGAAAAATAAAATAAAAAAAGGGCTGCCATCAGTCAGGATGTGGCCAAGAAGTTAATTGACAGCATGCCAGGGTGGATTGCAGAGGCCTTGAAAAAGAAGGGTCAACACTGCAAATATTATCTCTATGCATCAACTTCGGGTAATTGTCAATAAAAGCCTTTGACACTTATGAAATGCTTATAATTATACTTCAGTATTCCATAGTAACATAGTGACAAAAATATCTAAAGACACTGAAGCAGCAAACGTTGTGGCAATTAATTAATTTGTGTCATTCTCAAAACTTTTGGCCACGGCTGTAGATATTCCATTAAAAATCAGCCATTTCCAGCTACAATAGTCATTTACAACATTAACAATGTCTACACTGTATTTCTGATCAATTTGATGTTATTTTAATACATATACAAAATTCTTAATATGCGAATAAATGTTTTAATCATTTGGCAGCCCTAATTTTGATGTTAAAACTAGTAATCCTACCTTGTTAAATGAAAAAAGACTCCAACTCCAATAAACCCTATACTACTGTAGCCCCACCCAGTTACTGTAGCCCCACCATTTAGTATGCCTCTCAAACCCTCCAACTTTGTTTAACTCTGTGAACAGGAGCCATCCACCTGCTATTCCAACTGGACTTTGGGAAGCAGTGTCACGCCTACTCCCTCTCCCACATTACGCACACCTGGCAACCATCATTACACACACCTGCTCCTCATCGTCATGCACACATGGTCTTCCTCATTACCTTGATTACTTCCCCTTTTCTGCTTACGGTTGAAGTTGTGGATCTCAACCAAGACCATAACCCACTGAACCAGAGGACAGCCTACTGAGGACAGCCTAAGTTGACAAACAGGTGACTCCTGTTTGTCAACGTCCTGGTTTAAATAGACTCAACATCTGTCAGGGTTGAGGTTCATGGGGTCAGTAAAATGAATATTCATGCAAGCCCTTATTCAAATGAAAGAGGAAGTAACATGACCCTTTAGGTATTCTGTACAAACAGTGAGGCCTCCATTAAGTTTTTATACTATACTGAAGAAAAATAGAAAGGCAACATGCAACAATTTCAAAGGTTTTACTGAGTTACAGTTCATATAAGGAAATCAGTCAATTTAAATATAAATTAGGCACTAATCTATGGATTTCACATGACTGGAAATACATATATGTATGTATCTGTTGGTAACAGATACCATAATCATAGGTAGGAGGCTAGATCGGAAAATCCGTCAGTATCTGGTGTGACAACAATTTGCCTCATGCAAAGCGACACATCTCCTTCGCATAGAGTTGATCAGGCTGTTGATTGTGGGATGTTGTCCCACTCCTCTTCAATGGCTGTGTGAAGTTGCTGGATATTGGCGGGAACTGGAACAAGCTGCCCGTACACATCAATCCAGAGGATCCCAAACATGCTCAATGGGTGACATGTCTGGTGAATATGCAGGCCATGGAAGAACTGGGACATTTTCAGCTTCCAGAAATTGTGCACAGATCCTTGTGACATGGGGCCATGCATTATCATGCTGAAACATGAGGTGATGGCGGCGGATGAATGGCATGACAACGGGCCTCAGGACTTCGTCACAGTATCTCTGTGCATTCAAATTGCCATTGATAAAATGTCCGTAGCTTATGCCTGCCCATACCATAACCCCACCGCCACCATGGGGCACTCTATTCACAACGTTGACGTCAGCAAACCACTCGCCCACACAACGCCATACGGATGGTCTGTGGTTGTGAGGCTGGTTGGACGTACTGCCAAATTCTGTAAAACGACGTTGGAGGAGAAATGGTAGAGAAATTAATATTACATTCTCTTGCAACATTTCCTGCAGTCAGCATGCCAATTGCACGCTCCCTCAAAACGTGAGACATCTGTGGCATTGTGTTGTGTGACAAAATTGCACATTTTAGAGTGGCCTTTTATTGTCCCCAGCATCAGGTGCACCTGTGTAATGGTCCTGCTGTTTAATCAGATTTCTGATATGCCACACCTGTCAGGTGGATGGATTATTTGGCAAAGGAGAAATGCTCACTAACAGGGATGTTAACAAATTTGTTCACAACATTTGAGAGACATTTGTGGGATTTTTTCTTCCAGCTCATGAAATATGGGACCAACACTTTACATGTTGCATTAATATTTTTGTTCAGTGTAGATACAACCTTATACTAAATACTAACCCTGAAACAAAATACTAACCCTGTAACTAAATACTAAATACTAACCTTGTAGCTATCATTGTCTTACTTAAGATAGCCTGACGACTCGGTCTCTACTGAGTTCATGGCAACGCAGTCATGTTAAAATGAAACTATCTGTCAGAAGACAATGTATATCCTTAAAATGAAATACTAACCTTATACTGTATGTACACAATATATTATAGTAAAGTAATAGAATGTCTCGTTTTTGTAGAATTCTAATGATGACCCGCCTCAGTGTAGCGGTATATATTCCACGCTGAGGGAGTGGGGATACTGACTGTCAACTGTGAGGATTTGGACACACCCGGACAGAGCCTCACCTACAGCATTGTGGGAGGTGAGAAAATATCCCATTTCACATGTAGTGCATTATTTTTGACCAAGGCCCATAGAGTTCCAGTCAAAAGTAGTGCACTATATAGGGAGCCATTTGGGACACATCCCATATCACATAATGTGCTCTATTACTAGTGATCAGTGATCAACTCCTTTTGGTTTCAGTTAGAACCTTTTTGGGTTCCTGGATCCAAATTGTTGCTCCTACGGGGACAGCCGTGGAACCATTTTTTTTCTAAGCAGACAGAACACACAATATATAACCCCAGGTACAGATGGAACACAGAACATTCAGCCCAGACAGAACACATTGTCTAGAAAGGACATACACTATTTTTTATTTATCTGTTGTTTTACCAGGTAAGTTAACTGAGAGCACATTCTCATTTGCAGCAACGACCTGGGGAATTGTTACAGGGGAGAGGAGGGGGATGAATGAGCCAATTGCAAACTGGGGATTATTAGGTGACTGTGATGGTTTGAGGGCCAGATTGGGAATTTAGCCAGGACACCAGGGTTAACACCCCTACTCTTATGATAAGTGCCATGGGATCTTTAATGACCTCAGAACACCCGTTTAACGTCTCTTCCGAAAGACGGCATCCTACACAGGGCAGTGTCCCCAATCACTGCCCTGGGGCATTGGGATATTTTTAGACCAGAGGAAAGAGTGCCTCCTACTGGCCCTCCAACACCACTTCCAGCAGCATCTGGTCTCCCATCCAGGGACTGACCAGGACCAACGCTGCTTAGCTTCAGAAGCAAGCCAGCAGTGGTATGCAGGGTGGTATGCTGCTGGCATACCACGATAGAACCCCATGTACAGACGGAACACAGAACATTCAGCCCAGAGAGAAATCATACAAATGATGGAAAATGCAGCCCAGAGAGAAAACAGAGCATTCAGCCCAGATGGAACAAAGACCTCCAAACCAAGACAGAATGAATCAGAGGGAATGTAATTCACCATCTGCTTGAATTGCAGGTAAATTTGATTAGATACAAACTACCGCATTCCTGTTCTCCCAGGGAACACTAAACAACCGATTTACCACGGATGGAGCACAGCTGGTGTCCAGTGCCCAGTTCTCCTATCACACCCCATGGTTTATGAGCTGCTGGTCAGGGCTCAGGACCATGACATGCCTGTATGCTCCACTACTGTTACGGTCATTGCCAATGTGGTTCCCTGGACCACAACTCGACCAACAACCACCACCACGATCAAGGTAACTCACCACTTTTACACTGTCTATCTGACCTGCAGCTAGTAGGTATAAACAAACATAGTGTGAGTGCCTCTGCATGTTGTGTGTTATATGTGTGTCGTAACGTGACCATCATTAAATGAAGACGGTTATATTATCAAATCAATTCTCTATGTGTAATTATTCCTTACGTGACTAAACTAATCATGTCAACTTTAATTAACTAGGAAGTCGGGGCATCACAGGATTTTTTTTGAATGAGTCTCTATTTCCCGAATCTTATCCATTACAGTCACTTATTAATGTCTTCTTACCTCATCAGTCTCATTCCTGAACGTCGCAAACCCTTGGATATCTGATATCCGATATGACGGCTTGGTAGACAAAGGAAAGGGATGAGGACAGGTAATAAAGAGCCGGAGAACAGAATGGACTCACTGCATACATACAGTTGAATACGTTCATCGTAAATATGGACATTACTAGGAAAAACTTTTCTCATTAGAATACTAAGATCACATTGTTATCTTTGCAAAAGTATTCTTATGCTTAATCATTTATTTTATACAACATTCAGATGCAAACCCCATAACTGAGAAGTGTATACAAACAAATATACAGTAATATGTGTCTCCTGTCCTTCATGAGGTCATCAAATGAAACAAACTCAACATGACTCTTCCTTGATTTCCCCCCGACCGATTCCACATTCTCAAAAATATAAATATGGTTTAGTTCTACAATTTTGGGGATGTAGGAGTTTTGGCAGGTCTCTCTCTGTGTCCAGAGCCCAGAGGCCGAGTATTTACAACCTCCATAAAGCGACCTTCTCCCCCTCTCCCCCTCTGAGGGAGAGAGAGTCGCTGTAGAGTGGACCCACTGTAGCCTGATTCTTCAGATCTTTACAGGAAAGTAATGACCGTCCACCTCTGGTGGGGTCAAGTTGAAAGGATCCTGCAAGTTGCAACCCACCATAAGAATGAATCTCAGATATCCTGGTTGGGGATCAGCGTAGCAGTCCCCCTCTGGTGGTTGACCCGGGTAGGATTTCTGCAAATGGAGCAGGCCGCCACAAGGATGGGCAGCGGATGTCCGGATTGGGATCGCCAATCTGGTAGATCTAGGCAGTAATTTAGGCAGATATTAACAACGCACACACACTCACAAAATACATAATTACATTTATTCCCAAATGAGTGGTGTTGTGGCACTAAGGGATGGTTGTATGGGGAACTTGTTTATGGCTCTATCAATTCCTAAGTGTCAAAGGAAATTAAATGAAAAGGAATGAAAGCATAAACAAAGATACACAAAATATAGTTATCACACCATAATCATCTAATTGGACTGTATTCTATATACGTCCAACGTTTTGGCAAAATGACCCTATCATGGCATTGTCTAATGTCATATCTAGGGCGTTCCTAATTTGCAGTGTGTTGCTAGAGCACTATCCTAAGTTGATAACTACATGATAAGTCTACATCTGTAAGGCACCAGTTTGGGGCAGTCTACAGGGATGACCTATGGACCTCTATGGAGAAACTGGTGAGTACTGTAGCTGTAGAGTCAAATGCCTCAGAGTACATTTTCAACTTTACTAAGGCTGGTCTTTTGTTCTGACCCTAAAGTGATCCATTTGTGCTTACACAAGCGCACACGCCAAGGGAAATAAGCCAAGTATCCGGGTAGGCTGAAACCTGTTCCGATTGAGTCTGACATCATCAGATAATTTCCGGGTCAATGCCTGGAGGTTTAGTAACAATTGATGCCAACCTCACGACCTACGTTAAGGGGACCTGTAGTAGTTTTTATTACACGCCAATGTGTCTTACACCATTGTAGTGGCGATAGGTATGACGGAATCTATTTCATAGCTAAGTTATCCACGGAGGAGCTAACCCCATGACGGAAGTACTCTCTAAGCACTGAACCACGTTGTGATCATGGTTTATGACTTCTAATAACTTTCCTCCTGAATGGAGGGTTCTATTTATTAGTGGCATGTGTGTTAACCGTCAGAAGAGTGTTCTGGAGATTCCCTTACACGTGTTGCGATCTGAGTCACTACTAACTCCTCTATTGCTGTTCTCAATAGAAATTTGACTTGTGACCTTCATGATACACTAGCACATGATGCCGCACAGTGAAACACCGCTTCCAATTCATTTCAATGGAAGGAAAGCGGCGAGAAGCGGATAGGGCGGGGGACCTTTGGGCGGTGTGAAGGAGGTGTGGGAGGATGTGAAAAAGATGAACTTTTCCCAACTCTATGCATATCACCAGCGGCGACCGCTGACCAACCAGGCTGTCGTCTTGTGAAACAGTGGATGTAAAGAATCTAGCTAGCTAAAGCATTTACTACAAATTGAATGTACAATTTTGTAAGCTTGTCTTGCTGTTATTTGCTGATATTTGCTATGCAATGCAGATGTATTAAATAACTATGTTCTTACTTATTGTGCAGTGGAGGATAAAATACCTGTATGACTATGGATGTGCAGCTAGCTATCTAGCCGATCTGTGTATGGACCCAAACATTTGGTATACATATTAGTTCAGAACCTAGCTATGAACCTCAGCTATCATATCCAGTTGTATCAACTTCAAAACAGTCTGAATGACATTAATGAAGCCTATGGATTGAGTAGAATATAATCTAACTTTGTGCCAAGGATGCAAGTTGAATATGCATGTAGTTATTACCATGCATGAGATCCCCACATTGTAGCCTGCCAATTTAATGTATTCCCTGATCATGTACTCTATCTTGGCAAATACAGGTGCAGTTCAGGTATGTATCTCTTCGAGATTATTTTTCAGTCATATGCAATACCAGGAGTATAAAATCCAGTCTTTGAATGATGCTCTGTCTGCAAGTATCTATTACAATTATACACTTCAGTGTTAACCAATCTTGGTCCTGGGACATCCGTGGTTACTCATTGTAACTAATAGACTACAAACAGGATTTAACTAGTTAAAGGCTGATTTGTAATTCATATATTCAGAAATATAATTTTTTTAAAACAGTATACTACACTTCCTATGCATCATGTAAAACTGGTTCATCTCAATATCTAATGCTCTTTATCTGCATTGATCTGATAAACACAGGATAGGTGTAAATGAGAGACTTCATTTCAACCACGAGAGAACATGAAAAGCTTTATTGAAAGAAGTTTATTATCCAAGTGTTATAAATACATGCATTATAAATATTATAATAGTAGTATTATAAATACAACTTCAATCTGTACTTCAATGCACATCTGCTGTGCATTATAAAAACAGAGGAAGAAAGAGGAGGTGGCGAGAGGTGTAAAAGACAGGAAGGGAAAGAGCTAAGGACATAGGAGCAGAGAAGGTAGCATATGTGTCACGATCGTTGAATGAGGAGGACCAAAGCTCAGAGTGGGGAGCGTACATATTCCTTTATTTTCGGATGACCCGGACAAAAACAATAGCCATACAAAAACGACCGCGAAGCTTAAGGGCTATAATGCTACAAACAAAGACAACTTCCCACACCCACAGGTGAGGAAAAGGGTACCTAAGTATGGTTCCCAATCAGAGACAACGATAGACAGCTGTCCCTGATTGAGAACCCTACCCGGCCAAAAACAAAGAAATAGAAAACATAGGACACAAAACATAGAATGCCCACCCCAACTCACGCCCTGACCAAACCAAAATAGAGACATAAAAAGGATCTCTAAGGTCAGGGAGTGACGATATGATTAATGAATCACAGTGCTACCCAAATATTCTCTCAGTTCATCACAATTACATAAGTGTCTCTAGTCTACCCGAAGGTTATCTTAAAAGTGGGTGAGGTGGCAATGATGGCTCTGGGGGTTGGCATCCTCTCTCACATCAAAACATATTTGCAGAGAGACAGATGGAGAGAGAGAGATAGCATGTTAAGCCTTGTTTTTTAAATTTATTCTAACATTGTTAGTCATCATACTAACCAGGTGAAATGCAAAACTGGCCTTGGATCATTAACTCTGGGACTACTGCATCTCTATCTGTATTTCAATGTAAAGCATGTCTTTAATAATACTTCCTGTTGAACTGACCAAGTGACCTCTCAACTCTGAACATGCTGTACTGTACCCTCTATGTTGCCATTTCAGATGCGGGAGTGGTTCACCAACACAGCTGATATAACCTAGAGGATTTAGGGAGAAGAGGAGAGAGGGATGAAGTGGAGAGAGACTTATTGAGAAAATAAGATAGTTAAAGAGACAGTGTTCAACAGGAATCTGTGTGTGTGGCCTCACCTGGTATCCACACCACACTAAGTGGCAGCAGAGCACTTTATGCTGAAAAACATGAACGGACACACAAGGACAAACAATATTGCGTAGTTATGGAAATAATGAAGTGTCTTACTATTCTCCATGGTTGGCCCTCTTGCCTATTCTTTGAAGGTGGAAGAAGCCACACCTGAGCCTGCTTACTGCACAACAATCCATCAATCAATCAGATACATGACTGTGTAGGTGTGGGTTAAAGGGTGTCTAATTGTACTAAATTTTTTCAATATGGGTGATTTAAAATAGCCTGTTTTGTTTTTGTACAGACATCCCACCCTTACCTAAACAGCACCCTCACCTGATCAAAGGGAGAGAAACTGGGAGTTGAATAACTGCAGTTAACATAGCTAAGTAAATGGAATAATACTCTTATTGCATTGTGAATGGCTCTTAAAAGAGCCTTTGGGTGTGCATAGTGTAGTCTATGGTGTTGCCAGGGAACAGCGCCCTCTTCAAAGAAGTAGGAGGTGAAGATCTCCTGCACACAGATTGCCTCTCTTGCTGCGTTGTTGGACCCCATCCTTTTAACATCCTGCAGAGCAGCAGACTTCTCCTCTGGCACACGACGGCGAGCTGCAGATCCCCTCCTGGTCCTTGTGTCCATTCTCATGAAGTTATGCAGGACACAGGTAGCTTTCATACACCTGAATTCCTCCAGGAGGCAGTCTCAGGCGGGGCCCTGGTCACCCAACCTTGCAGTGCCCTACACATTAACTGTAGGCAATCGTTTTGAAGGAATCTCCAATTACAAGGTATCTGTAGGAATATGGAAGACAATGAGATTATTAGACTTTTACAACACCAGGTCATTGTGGATTACTAAAGTATGATATCCCTGATAACAAATCATGATAACATTGGATTGATAGATGCATGGGCACACATATGTGCATGTGACATTAACAGGATCATATCAAGGATAGCACCACAAATGAATACATAAATACCACTTGAAGCTTGATGATGAGTTGATCATTTGAATCAGCTGTGCAGTGCTAACGCAAAAACAAAATGTGCACCTCTTTGAGTCCCCAGAACCAGGACTGAGAACCACTTAATTGGGACCTCTTCATATGTAGACAGGCTTTCATAGCTCTCTTTATCTGAGGACAGAAAACCTCACAAGAAACGGACTTCATTATAGTCAAATTAGCTAGCAACCTACAAATGCATTTGTAGTTAGTTATTTTACAGTGATAAATACATCAAGATAGCTAGCTAAAATGAAGTTAGGTAGCTGGTGATATTTAATTCACTTTGCTAGCTATCTATACAGTATCTGAAGTTGGCTAGATAGCTATCTAGCTAGCTCATTTAGCAGCTCATTTGAGTTAGCCTGCACCTTAGCTAGTTAGCTAATAATACATTGGTTTTTTACATTTTCGAAATATATTTATTTACTTGAATAGGTTCTCCCAGCCATGTGGACAATTGGAAACAGGGCAGCAAAGTTTGTTTGTCACCAGAGTGTTTTACAGGTTATTACTATTGATCTATGTACCCATTTAATAACCAGACCTTCATACAAACTTGCTATGATGAATTCTTGACACACAACCGAAAAGCTGCTCTATGCTGCCATATGCTGCTAGCACGCCCACAAACGAGTCACAATGGGTGGCCTACTCGGCACGCGGCAATTTAGATGCACCTTGAGGTCTCTAACCTTCTTACTGATTGTGGTTGGACTGACTGTGCTGGCATTGGTACTGGTACTCAAGGGGACCAGTTATCCTATCGATTTATTCTGAAATGCCAACCACAACACATGATTAGAGCATGTTACTAGTTGCATTGTAGTGGAAACCACACATGGCAAGGAATTATTATTTTTGCCATTTGTTTTGGAGGTGCAGCATCCACTGGATGACCAGTGTGGTACAACTCAGTAATTATTTTAGATGTGTTCTAAGGTTATCCCAGTTATCCCACTGTTCTTATAGGGGAGTTTACAACTAGATTTGTTTTCTGCTCTAGCGGCCTCATACAGTGTTGCACGTAGTCTCGCCCCCCCTCCCCCACCGGCCTCGATAAGGCTCATCATGGACCCCCAGTGGTTGGTGTTGGTATCCAAGGCACAAACGAAAAGGTCGGATCCTTATGTACGAGTTGTCAATGGCCATGTTGTTATGAGAATGACTGTAACCTTTCAACAAAATCTCCTGGTGTTTGTGCTTCAAACCGCTCAGTGGCTGTCGAGGCCTGTCAGTCACCACAGCATTCGCGTGTTGCAACATCTTCAGTACCTGCGAACTGAGACGAGGATATCTGTATGTGATATCGCAAGTGTTTCACCAGTGGGAGTCATCGGGTCAGTTGAGGGACTGATGCCATTAGTGTCATTGTAAGGGGTGACAGTCCCCCACAAAGCGGAAGATGTATCATTGGAAGCAGAGTACACTCTGCACATCAATGTTTTTCTTGCTGATATCTCCTTGGATCGGATTCTGCACCAAGAAGTTTAGAAACGGCTATTTCCAAAGGGGGGGCTTTCGACAGATACCCCTCATTGTTTCCAGAGACAAAACCTCTCTCATTGTCACTCAATGCCTAGGTTTACCTCCATGGTATTCACATCCTACCAAACCTTTGTCTGTACATTATGCCTTGAATCTATTGTTCCGCACCCAGAAACCTGCTCCTTTTACTCTTTGTTCTGAACGCAATAGACAATGAGTTCTTATAGCCTTTAGCCATACCCTTATCCTACACCTACTCTGTTCCTCTGGTCATGTAAAGGTTAATCCAGGCCCTGCAGCGCCTAGCTCCACTCCCATTCCCCAGGTGCTCTCATTTGTTGACTTCTGTAACCGTAAAAGCCTTGGTTTCATGCATGTTAACATTAGAAGCCTCCTCCCTAAGTTTGTTTTATTCACTGCTTTAGCAAACTCTGCCAACCCGGATGTCCTAGCCATGTCTGAATCCTGACTTAGGAAGGCCATCAAAAATCCTGAAATTTCCATCCCTAACTATAACATCTGCCAAAGGGGGCGGAGTTGCAATCTACTGCAGAGATAGCCTTCAGAGTTCTGTCATGCTATCCAGGTCTGTGCCCAAACAATTTGAGCTTCTACTTTTAAAAATCCACCTTTCCAGAAACAAGTCTTTCACAGTTGCAGCTTACTTGTAACGGCTGTTGTCGGGAGAAGAAGGAGTAGACCAAAGCGCAGCGTTGTACGTGTTCATTTTGCCTTTAATAAACTGAACACTAAATACAAAAGAACAAGATAATAAATTAAAACCGAAACAGTTCTGTATGGTGAAACACAGAAAACAACTACCCACAACCTATAGTGGGAAAAAAGGCTGCCTAATTATGGTTCTTAATCAGAGACAACAACAGACAGCTGTCCCTGATTGAGAACCATACCCGGCCAAAAACAAAGAAATACAAAAACATAAAAAAAGAACATTGGACACCCACCCTAGTCACACCCTGGCCTAACCAAAATAGAGAATAAAAAGCCTCTCTATGGCCAGGGCGTGACATTACTATAGACCACCTTTTGCCCCCAGCTGTGCCCTGGACACTATATGTGAATTGATTGCCTCCCATCTATCTTCAGAGCTCGTGCTGGTAGGTGACCTAAACTGGGACATGCTTAACACCCCGGCCATCCGACAATCTAAGATAGATGCCCTCAATCTCACACAAATGATCAATGAACCTACCAGGTACAACACCAAATCCATAAACACGCGCACCCTCATAGATATCATCCTGACCAACCTGCCCTCCAAATACACCT
The DNA here is from genome assembly GCF_045791955.1 of Oncorhynchus clarkii lewisi. Taxonomy (NCBI): domain Eukaryota; kingdom Metazoa; phylum Chordata; class Actinopteri; order Salmoniformes; family Salmonidae; genus Oncorhynchus; species Oncorhynchus clarkii. Next base: position 39,090,736 of record NC_092163.1, read on the forward strand.
CTGCTGTCTTCAACCAGGAACTCAGCGATCACTGTCTCATTTGCAGGTGTCCGTAATGGGTCTGCAGTGAAATGACCATCACCGTCAAACACTCCCTAATACCCTTCAGCGAGCAGGCCTTTCTATTCAACATGGCCAGGTTATCCTGGAAGGATATTGACCTCATTCCGTCAGTAGAGGATGCCTGGTTATTCTTTAAAAGTGCTTTCCTCACCATCTTAAATAAGCATGCCCCATTCAAAAAATGTAGAACCAGGAATAGATATAGCCCTTGGTTCACTCCAGACCTGACTGCCCTTGACCAGCACAAAAACACTGCACACTGCATTAGAATCGAATATCCCCCGCGATATGCAACTTTTCAGGGAAGTTAGGAACCGATATACACAGGCATTAAGGAAAGCAAAGGCTAGCTTTTTCAAACAGAAATTTGCATCCTGTAGCACAAACTCAAAAAAGTTTTGGGACACTGTAAAGTCCGTGGAGAATAAGAGCACCTCCTCACAGCTGCCCACTGCACTGAGGCTAGGAAACACTGCGACCACCGATAAATCCACAATAATTGAGAATTTCAAGAAGCATTTTTCTACGGCTGGCCATGCTTTCCACCTGGCTACCCCTACCCCGGTCAACAGCCCTGCACCCCCACAGCAACTTGCCCAAGCCTCCCCATTTCTCCTTCACCCAAATCCAGATAGCTGATGTTCTGAAAGAGCTGCAAAATCTGGACCCCTACAAATCAGCTGGGCTAGACAACCCTCTCTAAAATTTTCCACCACAATTGTTGCAACCCCTATTACTAGCCTGTTCAACCTCTCTTTCGTATCGTCTGAGATCCCCAAATATTGGAAAGCTGCCACGGTCATCCCCCTCTTCAAAGCGGGAGACACTCTAGACCCAAACTGTATAGACCTATATCTATCCTACCCTGCCTTTCTAAGGTCTTCGAACAGATCACCGACCATTTCGAATCCCACTGTACCTTCTCCGCTATGCAATCTGGTTTCCGAGCTGGTCATGGGTGCACCTCAGCCACGCTCAAGGTCCTAAACGATATCATAACCGCCATTGATAAAAGACAATACTGTGAAGTCATATTCATTGACCTGGCCAAGGCTTTCGACTCTGTCAATCACCACATTCTTATCGGCAGACTGAACAGCCTTGGATTCTCAAATGACTGCCTCGCCTGGTTCACCAACTACTTCTCAGATAGAGTTCAGTATGTCAAATCGGAGGGTCTGTTGTCCGGACCTCTGGCAGTCTCTATGGACTAACCTCCAGACAAGCTTCAATGCCATACAACTCTCCTTCCGTGGCCTCTAACTGCTCTTAAATGCAAGTAAAACTAAATGCATGCTCTTCAACCGATCGCTGCCCCCACCTGCCCGCCCGTCCAGCATTACTACTCCGGATGGTTCTGACTTAGAATATGTGGACAACTACAAATACCTAGGTATCTGGTTAGACTGTAAACTCTCCTTCCAGACTCACATTAAACATCTCCAATCCAAAATTAAATCTAGAATCGGCTTCCTATTTTGCAACAAAGCATCCTTCACTCATGCTGCCAAACATATCCTTGTAAAACGGACAATCCTACCGATCCTTGACTTTGTCGATGTTCTTTACAAAATAGCCTCCAACACTCTACTCAGCAAATTGGATGCAGTGCAGTCCGTTTTGTAACCAAAGTGCCGTCCGTTTTGTAACCAAAACCCCATATACTACCCACCACTGAGACCTGTATGCTCTCGTTGGCTGGCCCTCCCTTCACATTCGTCGCCAAGCCCACTGGCTCCAGGTCATCGTCTTTGCTAGGTAAAATCCCGCCTTATCTCAGTTTACTGGTCACCATAGCAGCACCCACCCATAGCATGCTCTCCAGCAGGTACAGTGGGGAGAACAAGTATTTGATGCACTGCCGATTTTGCAGGTTTTCCTACTTACAAAGCATGTAGAGGTCTGTAATTTTTATCATAGGTACACTTCAACTGTGAGAGACGGAATCTAAAACAAATAGATTCATTTGATACATCAGAAAAGCAGAACTTAATATTTGGTACAGAAACCTTTGTTTGCAATTACAGAGATCATACGTTTCCTGTAGTTCTTGACCAGGTTTGCACACACTGCAGCAGGGATTTTGGCCCACTCCTCCATACAGACCACTCCAGACCCTTCAGGTTTCGGGACTGTCGCTGGGCAATATGGACTTTCAGCTCCCTCCAAAGATCTTCTATTGGGCTCAGGTCTGGAGACTGGCTAGGCTACTCCAGGATCTTGACATGCTTCTTACGGAGCCACTCCTTAGTTGCCCTGGCTGTGTGTTTCGGGTCGTTGTCATGCTGGAAGACCCAGCCACGACCCATCTTCAATGCTCTTACTGAGGGAAGGAGATTGTTGGCCAAGATCTCATGATACATGGCCCTATCCATCCTCTCCTCAATACGGTGCAGTCGTCCGGTCCCCTTTGCAGAAAAGCATCCCCAAAGAATTATGTTTCCACCTCCATGCTTCACGGTTGGGATGGTGTTCTTGAGGTTGTATTCATCCTTCTTCTTCCTCCAAACACGGCGAGTGGAGTTTAGACCAAAAAGCTCTATTTTTGTCTCATCAGACCACATGACCTTCTCCCATTCCTCCTCTGGATCATCCAGATGGTCATTGGCAAACTTCAGACGGGCCTGGACATGCGCTGGCTTGAGCAGGGGGACCTTGCGTGCGCTGTAGGATTTTATTCCATGATGGCGTAGTGTGTTACTAATGGTTTTCTTTGAGACTGTGGTCCCAGCTCTCTTCGGGTCATTGACCAGGTCCTGCCGTGTAGTTCTGGGCTGATCCCTCACCTTCCTCATGATCATTGATGCCCCACGAGATGAGATCTTGCATGGAGCCCCAGACCGAGGGTGATTGACCTTCATCTTGAACTTCTTCCATTTTCTAATAATTGCGCCAACAGTTGTTGCCTTCTCACCAAGCTGCTTGCCTATTGTCCTGTATCCCATCCCCCCCCAGCCTTGTGCAGGTCTACAATTTTATCCCTGATGTCCTTACACAGCTATCTGGTCTTGGCCATTGTGGAGAGGTTGGAGTCTGTTTGATTGAGTGTGTGGACAGGTGTATTTTATACAGGTAGCGAGTTAAAACAGGTGCAGTTAATACAGGTAATGAGTGGAGAACAGGTGGGCTTCTTAAAGAAAAACTAACAGGTCTGTGAGAGCCGGAATTCTTACTGGTTGGTAGGTGATCAAATACTTATGTCATGCAATAAAATGCAAATTAATTACTTAAAAATCATACAATGTGATTTTCTGGATTTTTGTTTTAGATTCTCACAGTTGAAGTGTACCTATAATAAAAATGACAGACCTCTACATGCTTTGTAAGTAGGAAAACCTGCAAAATCGGCAGTGTATCAAATTTCTTGTTCTCCCCACTGTATATTTCACTGGTCACTCCCAAGCCAATTCCTGCTTTGGCCGCCTTTCCTTCCAGTTCTCTGCTGCCAATGACTGGAATGAATTGTAAAAATCACTGAAGCTGGAGACTGATATCTCCCTCACTAACTTTAAGCACCAGCTGTCAGAGCAGCTCACAGATCATTGCACCTGAACATAGCCCATCTGTAAATAGCCCATCCAACTACCTCATCCCCATATTGTTCGTTTTTTTTCTTTCTCCTTTGCACACCAGTATCTCTACTTTGCACGTTCATCTTCTGCACATCTATCACTCCAGTGTTTAGTTGTTAAATTGTAATTACTTCGCCACTATGGCCCTATTTATTGCCTTACCTCCCTAATCTTTCATCATTTGCACACACTGTATTGTGGCATATAGCAGGTCAGCCACCAAGGGTAGACTCGTCGAGGCCTGGTGACAGACGGTGTATACGTCACGAGGCGATGGCTCCATCTGCTGGATCTCCATCTGCTGGATGTGCCAGGTCTCGACTGGTTCTCCGGCCAGGACTAATTGGGGCTGATTGGGAGTTGGTGAGTAATCAAGGGCTGATTGCTCACCAGCTCTGCAAGGCCCCTAAAGCTACCAGAAGGGCAACACACAAGGAGAGTGAGGGAAGAAAGTACTCCCGTATAGTTGGGGATGGTTACAGAGGTAACAGGAGTGAGTGCAGTTATGATCCCGACAGGATACATCAAGACCCGGAGCCCAGAAAACGGTATCCCAGAGAGGGTCTCAAAGGGGAGACCTATCCTTTTCTTTTCCTTTGATTTATTATTCAAATAAATACCCCTGAAACTGAGTTTATCCTACTCTGTCAGTGTCTGATCTGTGTAAACGTCTTGACCAAACCCCCTGGTCTGCCACAGTATATAGACTTTTCTATTGTGTTATTGACTGTATGTTTGTTTATTCCATGTGCAACTCTTTGTTGTTGTTTGTGTCACACTGCTTTGCTTTATCTTGGCCAGGTCACAGTTGTAAATGAGACCTTGTTCTCAATAGGCTTACCTGGTTAAATAAAGGTGAAATAAATACAAATAAATGGATGACTGTGTTGCAGCTAGCATTGGAGGAAGACAGTGTGGTCAGTGGAGAAGGCAGTGTGACCTGTGACCATACATGGTTGGTTTTCCAATCCATCAGTGGGAGTAACCGATCAATCAAGTCTGCTCCGAGTTGCAGGGGTTCAGATTTGAGGCTGTTGACATACACACGATAAACAAGCAATACGTCCTGGAAGTGTAGTTTCAGCATGGTCTGAATGTGAGAGGTGTGGTAGTCTGAGTGACCCCTCGGAGTGTCCCGGTGCTCTTGACGGCCAATCCTCCACTGAACGTAGCGAACAGGTCAATTGTAGCTGTAGTCGTTTCGATGGCGACGTACTTTACAGTTATTTCAACTGTGGTGGTTGAGTTGTGGTTTCGTGGTAGAAACAGTTGTTGTGTGCCGTATCTCAACGCTCCAATACCTGATAATGCACCCTCTAATTGGAGTGAGTGCTCCTGGTCAAACTTCAAAAGCCATCCAATGCGTCCTCTATATCAGCTAGGAACGTCTCAGTATCGTTTGGCTGACTTAGAACGTGTTCAAAGGTTGGGACATTTTTTACGAGTTTGTCAAGGCATTCCCTGCCAAGCGGGTGGAGAGGGTTTGCTTCATCCTGTGTGGAAATTGTGGCCGAAAGGCCAAGAGGAGAAGCAAAGCTTTGGCTTTGTTGGCGAAGAGGCGCATATTATTCAGTGCCGAATGGCCAAGAGGAGAAGACTGAGGGACACATGAGGGAGGCAATGTCTCCTTCTACACAAATGCTCCTTTTAAACATGACCCCAACTCTCTTGCTAAACATGTGAGCAAAGGCATTTTGTTATTGTATATGTTGTGGTCTATGGACCATTCTGGCTTGGACAAGGCTTTCTAAACTCTGTAGTAGAAAAATAATATATTGTCCAAATTGCTCTATCAGAGTTAAGTCTTCTGGCCCAGAGGTTTGACCCAGGTATGACCCAGGTTATGGGCATACAGAAAGTGTTTCTGAAATGCCTTAACATGGCGATGTTTAAGTCATCATAGCCAGTTCCTGAAACCCAAGGGACACAATCAGGCTCATGTTTGTTACCCATCAGCCCCCCTCCCTCCATGCTCTGTGCTGACAACCCCACTGGGGGATGATGTTGACGATGTGTTGTGTTCTGACTCGCCCTGTCTGTAGTGATGATGGGAAAGGTGACAAGCAGAGGAGGCAGAGGAGAAGCCCAACATACCCCCAGTGAAGGACCCAGAGGAGGAGGAAGCTCTAGAGGAGAACCCCTTTACCACGTTTAGTCTGACAACGTCTGTCTACCTGTCAGTGATAACACTTCACCAACAATGAAAAATACTTTTGTAGGTCTCACCTTCAGGAAAGAGGTCTTCTGACACAAAATAAGAATGTGTCATAGCACACACCATCTGACGTTTGATTGTAAATGCGAGGCCACGCTTCCAAGCATCTCACTGCCTGGCAGTAATGATGTCACTTTATTGATTTACTGACTGATTTACTCATAGAAATGGAAAGATAATTCATTTTAAGTCTATGGATTTACGGGTTATGACTGAATGACTAAGACAATTATTTTTGTCATTCACGCTCGGCGGTTCAACAACAGGGCTCACGATCCAGGTGATGATTTGTCTTTAGATTCCGTTAGCCTGGTCCCAGATCTGTTTGTGCTGTCATGCCAACTCCTAATTTCATTGTCGTGTGACAGCATAAAAAGATCTGGGACCAGGCTAATACCTACACCCTTTATCTTTATATGTCTCTGAGGTACCATCTCTAACAGTGTCTTTCTTTCCCGTCTGTTTGCTTGTTATTTGCTCAGACACTGGGAGAGCAGACCTCTTTATCTCAATCTCTTCGTTCAAAGACTCAATCATGGACACTTACTGACAGTTGTGGCTGCTTCGCATGATGTATTATCGTCTCTACCTTCTTGCCTTTGTGCTGTTGTCTGTGCCCAATAATGTTTGTACCATGTTTTGTGTTGCTACCGTGTTTTTGTCATGTTGTGTTGCTACCATGGTGTGTTTTCATGTGTTGCTGCCATGCAATGTTGTTGGCTTAAGGTCTCTCTTTATGTAGTGTTGTGGTGTCTCTCTTGTCGTGATGTGTGTCCTATATTTTTATTTTTAATCCCAGCCCCCGTCCCCACAGGAGGCCTTTTTGCCTTTTGGTAGGCAGTCATTGTAAATAAGAATGTGTTCTTAACTGACTTGTAGAGTTAAATAAAGGTTGAATAAAAAATGTAAAAAAACAACGAGATGATGGAGAGATGCATTAACAGAAACCAGGACGATGTGTGATTGTTTGTGTGTGTATCCTATCATTATCACTGATTACTGAAGATAATTACTACCCAAGAGAACCTGCTGAGAATGTTCAGTGAAGAACACAGTATTCAGGGGAGCTCATCGTCAACCACCAGAGGCCAGCAGAGAGCTAATTGAAACAGTCACAGACATTGAATTAGCCAGCAGCCCTAAATATGTCCACATGAATTACACTAACTTTAGTAAGCAAAAGGGAGGGGATGAAAAATGAAAAAGTGGAAGAGAGAAACAAAGGTTTGCCTCTCCCGCCTGTCAATCACAGACCCCGGCTCGTCCGATGTGCTTGTCTTGTGTGAGATTCCAGTAGACTGCATAATGTCTGTGCCTCGACCTAGGTTGGGCAAAACTAAACATGGAGGTATTCGCATTAGCAATATCACTAGAATAAAGCCCTCTTCCATTCCTGCCATTATTGAAAGAGATCGTGATACCTCACATCTCAAAATAAGGCTACTTAATGTTAGATCCCTCACTTCAAAGGCAGTTATAGTCAATTAACTAATCACTGATCATAATCTTGATGTGATTGGCCTGACTGAAACATGGCTTAAGCCTGATGAATTTACTGTGTTAAATGAGCCCTCTCCTCCTGTTTACACTAGTGACCATATCCCCCATGCATCCCGCAAAGGCGGAGGTGTTGCTAACATTTACAATAGCAAATTTCAATTTACAAAAAAAACGACATTTTCGTCTTTTGAGCTTCTAGTCATGAAATCTATGCAGCCTACTCAATCACTTTTTATAGCTACTGTTTACAGGCCTCCTAGGCCATATACAGCGTTCCTCACTGAGTTCCCTGAATTCCTATCGAACCTTGTAGACATGCCAAATAATATTCACATTTTTGGTGACTTTAATATTCACATGGAAAAGTCCACAGACCCACTCCAAAAGGCTTTAGGAGCCATCATCGACTCAGTGGGTTTTGTCCAACATGTCTCCGGACCTTCTCACTGCCATAGTCATACTCTGGACCTAGTTTTGTCCCATGGAATAAATGTTGTAGATCTTAATGTTTTTCCTCATAATCCTAGACTATCGGACCACCATTTTATTATGTTTGCAATCGCAATAAATAATCTGCTCAGACCCCAACCAAGGAGCATCAAAAGTCGTGCTATAAATTCTCAGACAACCCAAAGATTCCTTGATGCCCTTCCAGACTCCTTCTGCCTACCCAAGGACGTCAGAGGACAAAACTCAGTTAACCACCTAACTGAGGAACTCAATTTAACCTTGCGCAATACCCTAGATGCAGTTGCACTCCTAAAAACTAAAAACATTTGTCATAAGAAACTAGCTCCCTGGTATACAGAAAATACCCGAGCTCTGAAGCAAGTTTCCAGAAAATTGGTACGGAAATGGCGCCACACAAACTGGAAGTCTTCCGACTAGCTTGGAAAGACAGTACCGTGCAGTATCGAAGAGCCTTCACTGCTGCTCGATCATCCAATTTATCCAACTTAATTGAGGAAAATAAGAACAATATTTTTGATAGTGTCGCAAAGCTAACTAAAAAGCAGCATTCCCCAAGAGTGGATGGCTTTCACTTCAGCAGTAATAAATTCATGAACTTCTTTGAGGAAAAGATCATGGTCATTAGAAAGCAAATTACAGACTCTTTAAATCTGCATATTCCTCCAATGCTCAGTTGTCCTGAGTCTGCACAACTCTGCCAGGACCTAGGATCAACGGAGACACAAGTGTTTAGTACTATATCTCTTGACACAATGATGAAAATAATCATGGCCTCTAAACCTTCAAGCTGCATACTGGACCCTATTCCAGCTAAACTACTGAAAGAGCTGCTTCCTGTGCTTGGCCCTCCTATGTTGAACATAATAAACGGCTCTCTATCCACCGGATGTGTACCAAACTCACTAAAAGTGGCAGTAATAAAGCCTCTCTTGAAAAAGCCAAACCTTGACCCAGAAAATATTTAAAAAACTATCGGCCTATATCGAATCTCCCATTTCTCTCAATTGTTTTTGAAAAAGCTGCTGCGCAGCAACTCACTGCCTCCCTGAAGACAAACAATGTATACGAAATGCTTCAGTCTCGTTTTACACCCCATCATAGCACTGAGACTGCACTTGTGAAGGTGGTAAATGACCTTTTAATGGCGTCAGACCGAGGCTCTGCATCTGTCCTCGTGCTCCTAGACCTTAATGCTGCTTTTGATACTATCGATCACCACATTCTTTTGGAGAGATTGGAAACCCAAATTGGTCTACACGAACAAGTTCTGGCCTGGTTTAGATCTTATCTGTCGGAAAGATATCAGTTTGTCTCTGTGAATGGTTTGTCCTCTGACAAATCAACTATAAATTTCGGTGTTCCTCAAGGTTCCGTTTTAGGACCACTATTGTTTTCACTATATATTTTTACCTCTTGGGAATGTCATTCGAAAACATAATGTTAACTTTCACTGCTATGCGGATGACACACAGCTGTACATTTCAATGAAACATGGTAAAGCCCCCAAACTGCCCTCGCTGGAAGCCTGTGTTTCAGACATAAGGAAGTGGATGGCTGCAAACTTTCTACTTTTAAACTCGAACAAAACAGAGATGCTTGTTCTAGGTCCCAAGAAACAAAGAGATCTTTTGTTGAATCTGACAATTAATCTTGATAGTTGTACAGTCGTCTCAAATACAACTGTAAAGGACCTCGGCGTGACTCTGGACTCTGATCTCTCTTTTGACGAGCATATAAAGACTGTTTCATGGACAGGTTTTTCCATTTACTTAACATTGCAAAAATCAGAACTTTTCTGTCCACAATTGATGCAGAAAAATTTATTCATGCTCTTGTCACTTCTAGGTTAGAGTACTGCAATGCTCTACTTTCCGGCTACCTGGATAAAGCACTAAATAAACTTCAGTTAGTGCTAAATATGGCTGCTAGAATCCTGACTAGAACCATATTTCTTTAATCATATTACTCCAGTGCTAGCCTCCCTACACTGGCTTCCTGTTAAGGCAAGGGCTGATTTCAAGGTTTTACTGCTAACCTACAAAGCATTACATGGGCTTGCTCCTACCTATCTTTCCGATCTGGTCCTGCCGTAGATACCTACACGTATGCTACCGTCACAAGACACAGGCCTCCTAATTGTCCCTAGAATTTCTAAGCAAATAGCTGGAGGCAGGAATGGTCTGCTTACCCATAAGAGAGACGCAGACTTGGTCTCAACCTTTAAGTCTTTATAGTCTTTAAGACTCATCTCTTCATTAGGTCCTATGATTGAGTGTTCATGCTTTTATTTAGAACTGAACACTGAATCACAAAACAACAAAGAGAATGAAGAAAACTGAAACAGTTCTGTCTGGTGCAGAAATACAGAAAACAACTACCCGCAAAACCCATGTGGGAAAAAGCTACCTAAGTATGGTTCTCAATCAGAGACAACGATAGGCAGCTGCCTCTGATTTTTTATTTATTTATTTTATTTCACCTTTATTTAACCAGGTAGGCAAGTTGAGAACAAGTTCTCATTTACAATTGCGACCTGGCCAAGATAAAGCAAAGCAGTTCGACAGATACAACGACACAGAGTTACACATGGAGTAAAACAAACATACAGTCAATAATACAGTATAAACAAGTCTATATACGATGTGAGCAAATGAGGTGGGAAGATTGAGAACCACACCCGGCCAAACAAAGAAATACAAAACATAGAAAATGAACATCGAATGCCTACCCTAGTCACACCCTGGCCTAACCAAAATAAAGAATAAAAGCCTCTCTATGGCCAGGGCGTGACAGTACCCCCTCCCCCCCAAAGGTGCGGACTCTTTACGGCGGTGGCTCTGGTGCGGGACGTGGACCCTCGCAACGGGCCCCGGACAGGAGGGCGACTCTGGCAGCGCCGGACAGGAGGGCGACTCTGGCAGCGCCGGACAGGAGGGCGACTCTGGCAGCGCCGGACAGGAGGGCGACTCTGGCAGCGCCGGACAGGAGGGCGACTCTGGCAGCGCCGGACAGGAGGGCGACTCTGGCAGCGCCGGACAGGAGGGCGACTCTGGCAGCGCCGGACAGGAGGGCGACTCTGGCAGCTCCGGACAGGAGGGCGACTCTGGCAGCTCCGGACAGGAGGGCGACTCTGGCAGCTCCGGACAGGTGACAGGTACAGGACTCACCAGGCTGGGGAGACACACAGGAGACCTGGTTCTGGGAACAGGCACAGGACTCACCAGGCTGGGGAGACCTACTGTAGGCCTGGTCCATGGAGGAGGCACAGGATAGACCGGGCTGTGGGGGAGCACTGGAGATCTGGTGCGTAGCCTTGGCACCACTCTTCCAGGCTGAATGCCCAGTCTAGCCCGGCACGTGCGGTGAGCTGGAACAGGCCGCACTGGGTTCTCCTGGCAAACTGGGGAAACCGTGCTTAGAACCGGCGAAGGATATCCTGGCCAGAGGAGACACACTGGAGGTTTGGAGAGCAGGGCTGGCACCATCCATTCTGGCTGGATCTTCACCCTAGCCCGGCAGATGCGGGGAGCTGGAATGTAGCGCACTGGGCTCAGAACGTGTACTGGAGATCTGTAGCGCCAAGCTGGCACAAGACGTGCAGTGCTGGGGAGGCGCACAGGAGGCCTGGTGCTTGGGGATGGCACAGTCTTAACCAGACGGCTAGCACGCACCTTAGGACGAGTATGGAGAGTTGACTCAGGTGACATCAAATCCAGGACATGCTCCGTCGGGCGGATGTCATGCCTCATGCACCAACACAGCAACTCCCTCATTCCTCTCTCCTTCAATCTTCCCATCAACTCCTTCACTGTCTCTACCTTGCTTCCGTCGCTCACCTCCAATTTCGCCCTGACTGGCTCTGGTTCCATCCTTGGCTCCTTACGGTAAGCATGGGGAGTTGGCTCAGGTCTGACTCCTGACTCTGCCACACTCCCTCTGTGCTCCCCCCAAAATATTTTTTGGGGCTGCCTCTCGGGCTTCCTTCCTTCCTTTTCCTGCTGCCTCCGCTCTCCTGGCTGCCTCCACCTGTTCCCATGGGAGGCGATCCCTTCCAGCCAGGATCTCCTCCCATGTGTAGTATCCCTTGTCGTTCAAGATGTCCTCCCATGTCCATTCCTCCTTTTCACCACACTGCTTGGTCCATTGGTGGTGGGTAGTTCTGTAACGGCTGTTGGAAGGAGAGGACCAAGGTGCAGCGTGGTACGTGTTCATGCTTTTATTTAGAACTGAATACTGAAATAACAAAACAACAAAGAGAATGAACGAAACCGAAACAGTTCTGTCTGATGCAGAAAGACACAAAACAGAAAAAAACTACCTAAGTATGGTTCTCAATCAGAGACAATGATAGACAGCTGCCTCTGATTGAGAACCACACCCGGCCAAACAACAAAGAAATACAAAACATAGAAAATGAACATAGAATGCCCACCCTAGTCACACCCTGGCCTAACCAAAATAGAGAATAAAAGCCTCTCTATGGCCAGGGTGTGACAAGCTGATGTAAGGAGGGCTATATAAATACATTTGATTTGATTTGATTTGATAATCAATGCCTATCGCTATGATAATTAAACAATCCTTTACCCCCGTTGTCCCCATTTCTCTACGCTTTCTTAAGAGGCTTGTTTTACCCCGGAAATGGGAATCATTGCTGTCTGGACTGCAGGGGGGTTTAATGGCCCTCTGCAATGTATTGATCGTCATGTCTAGGAAGTGAAAAATAACTGGATTAACGGGGCCGGTGACAGAATGTGGACGGGGATACATTGCAAAATCTCACTGTCTACATCCCAAATGGCCCTATGGGCCCTGGTAAAAAGTAGTGCACTATGTAGGAAATAAGGTGCCATTTGGGATGCACACACTGAATAACTCCATAGGGCCTGTAATAGATGGGAGCTAAAGAAAGTTCTGACCTGACTATATACAAACAGTATAATGCTATTACACTGTGTTTCCTGATTGAGATTTCATTATAGATTGTGACCAGCGTGCCTTTTACTGTCAGCCTGTGAGCTGTCAGCTCTGTTTTGATTAATTGGTTCTAATAGATTAATGAATGTGTGATTAATGAACAGGTCCCTCTCCACTTCTGTGGTGTGTGTGTGTGTGTGTGTGTGTGTGTGTGTGTGTGTGTGTGTGTGTGTGTGTGTGTGTGTGTGTGTGTGTGTGTGCGTGTGTGTGTGTTTGCATGCTCGCATGTGTGCGTGTGTACGTGCATGTGTGTGTGTGTGTGTGTGTGTTAAACTGATGCTCCTCTCTCCTGGGCCTGTCCCTGTCACCGCCATTCATCGTCAATGTTTGCATCACAGTTATAGCCCTCGGGCCTTCCAGGCCCTAGCATATCGGGACAGCTCATAAAGAGAGAGAGACGGAGAGAGTGTGTGTGTCTGTGAGTGTGTCTGTCAGTGTGTGTATCTGTGTGTCTGTGTGTCTGTGTCTGTGTGTGTGTGTGTGTGTGTGTGTATGTGTGTGTGTGTGTGTGTGTGTGTCTGGCTGTATAGGAGGGGTGAAGGTGGTTGTATTTTAGGCTGTATTTTGTTTTCAACATCAACATATCTCACATCCTCAGGAGAGCCAGGAAGGTTCAGTTATAGTGATGTCATTATGTGTGATGTAAGAGTAATGCACTCAGATTGATTTAACGTGTGCTGGGTTGCCGTGGCAAAGGCAGCTTAGTTTCTCAGTCAGTCCTGGATGTACACAGGAAGGAAGGAACCTAGGCTGACATCACCATGACGATGGGAGAAGCCATCATGTGATTAACGATGCCAAGGCATGGCTGGGAGAAAGAGGCGCTGGCTGATTCACTGGCTTAAAGGACAAGGACAACCACAGCCAGGAACCACCTCCAACCCAACCCATGAGAAAGAATGTATTTCATCATCCTATTACACCTTGCACGCACGTTAACGACCACCCATGCCTCATAAACAAACAACCAGATTGTATTGTGTGTTGATTGTGATTCCTTGGTGTCAGAAAAAGATCATCCTCCTATCCCAACAAGATGTTTCATCTCCTCCATACAGGGGTTGCTTTGAGAACATTCCTGTCCTTCACTGCATCTCTCTCGTCTCCTGTTCCGTTTTCTCTCTCTCTGCTCTCCCTGCTAAAGTGGGTGGCAAAACATCTGTCTTTGCCCCACCTCCATCCATTCCTAATACGACTGAACAGTTTCCCACAGGGACATTGCTTTTTCCATTCACTGAGTTAAAGACTCATATCTCCAGAGGCATTTTCCCACAGTGAGGATTCTCCCCACACCTCCACACAGAGCCCCATTGGAGCGTGTGGGGTTGGACCCTAAGGGCCCTGGTCAATAGTAGTGAACTATATACAGTTGAAGTCGGAAGTTTACATACACCTTAGCCAAATACATTTAAACTCAGTTTTTGACATTTAGTAGTAAAAATTCCCTGTCTTCGGTCGATTAGGATTACCACTTTATTTTAAGAATGTGAAATGTCACAATAATAGTAGAGAGAATTATTTATTTCAGGTTTCATTTCTTTCATCACATTCCCAGTGGGTCAGACGTTTACATACACTCAGTATTTGGTAGCGTTGCCTTTAAATTGTTTAACTTGGGTCAAACATTTCCGGTAGCCTTCCACAAGCTTCCCACAATAAGTTTGGTGAATTTTGGCCCATTCATCCTGACATAGCTGGTGTAACTGAGTCAGGTTTAAAGGCCTCCTTACTGGCACACGCTTCTTCAGTTCTGCCCACAAATTTTCTATGGGATTGAGGTCAGGGCTTTGTGATGGCCAGTCCGATACCTTGACTTTGTTGTCCTTAAGCCATTTTAATACAACTTTGGAAGTATGCTTGGGGTCATTGTCCATTTGGAAGACCCATTTGCAACCAAGCTTTAACTTCTTCACTGATGTCTTGAGATGTTGCTTCAATATATCCACATAATTGTCCTGCCTCATGATGCCATCTATTTTGTGAAGTGCACCAGTCTCTCCTGCAGCAAAGCACCCCAACAACATGATGCTTCCATCCCGTGCTTCATGGTTGAGATGGTGTTCTTCGGCTTGCAATCCTCCCCTTTTTCCTCCAAACATAAGGATGGTCATTATGGCCAAACAGTTCTATTTTTGTTTCATCATACCAGAGGACATTTCTCCAAAAAGTAAGATATTTTTCCCCATGTGCAGTTGCAAACCGTAGTCTGTCTTTTTTTATGGCGGTTTTAGAGCAGTGGCTTCTTCCTTGCTGAGCGGACTTTCAGGGTATGTCGATATAAGACTAGTTTTACTGTTGAAATAGATGCTTTTGTACCTGTTTCCTCCAGCATCTTCACAAGTTCCTTTGCTGTTGTTCTGGGATTGATTCACACTTTCGCACCAAAGTACGTTCATCTCTAGGAAACAGAACGCGTCTCCTTCCTAAGAAGTATGACGGCTGCGTGGTCCCATGGTGTTTATACTTGCGTACTATTGTTTGTACAGACCAACGTGGTACTTTCAGGCGTTTGGAATGTGCTCCCAAGGATGAACCAGACTTGTGGAAGTCTACAATTTTATTTCTGAAGTCTTGACTGATTTATTTTGATTTTCCCATGATGTCAAGCAAAGAGGCACTGAGTTTGAAGGTAGGCCTTGAAATACATCCACAGGTACACCTCCAATTGATTCAAATTATGTAAATGATGTCATAACAAACTGTAGGCCTGGTGCGTGGTGCGCACCTCAGGACACGCACCTCAGGGCGAGTGCGGGGAGGAGGTACAGGGTGTACTGGACCCTGGAGGCACACTGAAGGCCTAGTGCGTGGTGCCGGAACTGGTGGCACCGGGCTGGGGACACGCACCTCAGGGCGAGTGCGGGGAGGAGCAACAGAGTGTACTGGACTCTGGAGGCGCACAGGAAGCCTGGTGCGTGGTGTTGGCACTGGGCTGGTGACAAGCACCTCAGGGCGAGTGCGGGGAGGAGGCACAGGATACACTGGACCGTGGAGACGCATTGGAGATCCAGAACATAGAGGTGGCTCAATACGTCCTGGCTGGATGCCCATTCTAGCCCGGACGGTGCCTGACCAGTTACACGCTCCCCACGGTAAGCACGAGGAGTTGGCTACCTGACTCATGCAATCTCCTCATGTGCCTCCCAATTTTTTTTATTGGGGCTGCCTCTCGCGCTTCCGTGCTAGCCGTGTACCTTCATATTGTCGCTGTTCCTCTATTCTCCGGTATTTATCGTAGTATCGTCGTTCCGCCTTCGCTGCCTCTAACTCCTCCTTAAGACGGCGATACTCCCCAGGCTGTGTCCAAGGTCCTGCTCCATCTAATATCTCCTCCCAGGTCCATTTCCCCATTAAGCGCTGTTCCTTCTTTTCATGCTGCTTGGTCCTGGTTTGGTGGGTTATTCTGTCACGTTCGTCATAACGATGAGACCAAGGCGCAGCGGGATAAGCGTACATTATATTTATTAAACAAATGCAACACTGAACAAAACTATACAAAATAACAAAACGAACTGTGAAGCAATATGACTAGTGCAAACAGGCAACTAAACATAGAATAATAACCCACAAAACCAAAATGGTAAATGGCAACCTAAATAGGATCCCCAATCAGAGACAACGATAAACAGCTGCCTCTGATTGGAAACCAATTCAGGCCACCATAGACCTACATATACCTAGATATACTAAAACCCCATAGTTATACAAAAACCCTAGACAGGACAAAAACACCTAAACAGGACAAAAACACCTAGACAGGACAAAAACCCTAGACAGGACAAAAACACCTAAACAGGACAAAAACACCTAGACAATACAAAAACTAAACCAACCACCCTTGTCACACCCTGACCTAACCAAAATAATAAAGAAAACAAAGATAACTAAGGTCAGGGCGTGACAATTAGCCTATCAGAAGCTTCTAAAGCCATGACATCATTATCTGGAATTTTACAAGCTGTTTAAAGGCACAGTCAACTTCGTGTATGTAAACTTCTGACCCACTGGAATTGTGATACAGCGAGGTATAAGTGAAATAACCTGTCTGTAAACAATTGTTGGAAAAATTACTTGTGTCATGCACAAAGTAGATGTCTTAACCGACTTGCCAAAACCATAGTTTGTTAACAAGACATTTGTGGAGTGGTTAAAAAACGAGTTTTAGTGACTCCAAACTAAGTGTACGTAAACTTCCGACTTCAGCTGTATATATATATTGTATTGTATTGTATTGGGAATAGGGTTTCATTTAGAATGCAAAAGGCAGCCAAGCCAATCAGAGCACTCACAATGCAGGAGCTTAGAATAAAATGGGCCTGAGATCCTTCAGCCAATCACCACAGACTATTCTGCATCTGTGACATTTAGAAAAGGTCATATAATTAAGCACACAAATGACAAGAGTTATAGGGGATGGCATGCCTTGATGAATTGCAATCTCTGGTTGAACACAGTTAATGATGGTGCTTAATGGTAGATGATGGCACAGCGGCTGTGAAATTAGACTAGAGGATGACTTACTAAGACTGTGAAATGTGGTTGTCTTAACTATAGCTACCTTTCTGCACTAACTGTAAGTCGCTATAAATAAGAGCTTCTGCTAAATGACTAAAATGAAATGTAAATGTAATCATGAGGGGTGTTGGTTCGGAGTGGGGGCAGATTTTGTCACATTTTCCACCTCTCAGATACCTAATACTTCAACCAATTAAACCTGAAATTAGACTGGATTTTCAATGCTGAAACTCCTGAAACCTTCACCATTCACACAAACGTGAGGACTGTGACCACAAAGAGCTAGGAGAATAAGGATGGAAGTCTGAGTTTGTGAGTTGAATTGTGAGATTTCGATGTTGTGATTCCACACTTAAAGTCACGTTTCTATGATTGAGTCCATCCATTCTGCTCGAGACTCTCTTGGCTGTCCCTTTAACAATCAGACTGTGCAGCTCCCTTGCGGGTAGGGGGAGAAATCGCGTGTCCGCTACCCAATGACAGTGCAGGATGCTGAGACCGGTGTGAATGGAGACTGGAAGACGCCACTGTCTCTGGATGGTGATGGAGAGGAACTAATGGTAGAAAAAGGTACATTTCTATTTTGATTCATTCAAGATCAACGCAAATACGTATGATAGAGAACGGCACCGAATCACCACATGCCCGAAATAGTGAAGTGTTTTCGATATTATGGGGTTGACGGTTCTCTTTCGATTAGACGGATTGAGGGAATGCATCTGTGCGTAAAATATCACTCCCAATTCATTCGTTGGATTGCATAGTAGATGAATGCATGGGAAAAACATGCTGTAAGCTAATTTGTAGAAGTCAATATGTGTTTTTATCTTGTATATTTCAGTCATTCGATTCGGTTGAAAATCGAATTGGTTTGTGAGTTCATTTCAAGTAGAATTGGTATCAAGGAAAGGTGAAACGAATTACATATCTCTATTTAATTTTCAATATAAAAGATTTCTAGGGCTTTAGAGTCGTATTTCATCCTAAAAGCGCCCAATTCCTATGGAATGTATGTGACGTTATCTATAGTGGCCAGCTGTCATAGATTCTCACATTGCATTGGAGAAGAATGATGTATTCCTATGAAACACGAGACATCAAGGGCAGTAACAATTCGACAAAAGAAACGTCTGTAATGCCTCAGGCTTACATTATGTAATATATTTCCTTATTAGGGGAATTCAAGAGGAACATTTTTGGAGATGCTGTCATTGTGAATAAGAAATATTATGCAATATCGACACCAGGATCATATTTATAAATAATTGAGGCTATTCGGCTACTAAACATTAGCGTGTTATGTTCCAATAATTTCAATAATCGATTGAGAAGAACCCGAAGAACCCTCAGCTACATGTGTCCCCTTCAAACGAACGAAATTCCCTTCAGAAATTGACTTTTCATTTTGGCTAACTGACAGAGGCGACAGCCACTCGGAAAAGCATGTTTGTACTATCTGATCCTCTCAACCAATCATGAAAGGCAAGGGGAGGGATTTTAATTGTGGGGTGTCTTGTCAGCAGCAGGGCTTGTTGATGGTCATTCAGTATTTTCTACTTAAGTAGGCCATATGCATCATTTCCCCCGTGTTATTATGGTCAAGTGACAACCTGCTGCACTGTCTCATTGGAATGATTGATCTCCAAACATGTCCCTGCCTCCGCTCAGATAGGATTTCCTTCATGACCATTCTGCACACTAGCCTATGCAGCTGACCTTTTGCCGCAAGAGTAGTGCGGATGTGGAGGGAATTAGAAATTATGTTCAGGTGTGCGTGCACAAGTTTGTTTTCGCACTCTAGCCCACGACACTGTATTGATGTATGAAAGATGGACCATTTGTGACTGCAACGATGATGCCACATTGATGTGTATAATTTATGTGTATAATTATTGATTTATAATGGCATTTAGAGAGACACTGCTATGATCTTTTGTGGATTTCGATTCCAACAAGATGGCAAAGATAAAGGACACTATAGGCCTAATAAAGGGTTTCTAAGGGATGGACTTAAAGGTTGCATTTGGTTGATTAAAGGGAAATGACATGGCCTTATAGAAATGCAGCCAGCACCAGAACCTAAAGCGCTATTAATTGGCACAGAAAGGGTGAAAGTCATGCTTTCAGAGCATCTGTAAGGCCTATCTGTGCGAAAATGGCCATGCCAGTAGGCCCATCTAATAGTTATGTTGCCCCTCGCAATCACAGCAGGTTGCGCTTATCTACCCCATATTTATTTCTCCCACGTGCATTTACTAGTCTAACAATATTATCATCGTTGGGCAGGTTGATTGAACCCCAAAAATGTGTAAATATACAAATACCAGTAGGCTAGTGGTGCGCGGATCAGCTGTTTTTTTCACCAACGCCCGCCCGCAATTGCAAATAACCCATCCGCACCGCGCGACTACACACTGATCATATAGGCCTACAAAACATTAGGAACACCTGCTCTTTCCATGACATAAACTGACCAGGAGAGTGCAGGGGAATGCTAGGATCCTTTATTAATGTCACTTGTTAAATTAACTTCAATCAGTGTAGATGAAGGGGAGGAGACAAGTTAAAGAAGGATTTTTAAGCCTCGAGACAATTGAAGTATGGATTTTGTGGGGTGGTGGGAAAAAGTTATTGTCCCCGCTGAAGACATCTATATCGGTCCGCAAATAGAGCAATATTAAAGGCCCAGTGCACTAGTTTTGTGAAAAAATATATTTTTTAAAGAATAAAAAAATATTCCGTATTCTGATTTTTCAGTGGGTGGTGCAGCACCCATACTTCCCGCGATTATTCATATTTTATGTGGTTGAAATACTATCAGCCGGTATTGAACTGCGCAGTCACATTCTCTCAAGATGCTGAAAGAAATATATCATATTTCTCCACTCTTGTTCCCGAGTATCATTTTACTGCAAGAAATGCTTATTTTTGCAAGAGTTAATGTTAAGGCTATGTGAGAGGGTATAGACCTAGAGTCAGTGTCCAGATTTTAGTTTCCATTTAACCCATCTGAACAGTAGGCTACAGTTCTCTTAACGTGCCATAGGCCTATTTGACACCCCATCATGTCACTGTCGAATTTGTTTAGCGCTTCACAATCATCACACATAACATATAATCCTCTTTAACCACTTAACCAACTCTTTCCCAAACGTTACCTTTCTGGCCCTCCCTTCTCTTTTATTTTCAACTCTCAATTTCGCAGCTTTTCTCTTATTGAATTTAACTCCAACATTGTCCTTTTTGCCTCCATGGATCAACGTTAACTTTTTCTGCTCATTCCAAAAATTATTTGACGATTGACCTGTAGGTTGTTTGGCGGAGTACCGTTAGACCCTGAAGTTTAGGCTCGTGCACTAATGCCAGATAGCCTAAAATAAAAACCTCAATGAAGCCTATAGATATAAATTACACATGAATGATACATTTCTGGATCTTTTAAGGTATTGCAATGAAACAGGCAGGGAGCAGGTCTCGAACCTTCGACCTTCTATCCCGAAGTCCAGCGCGCTATCGACTGTGCCGCAAAAGCATGCACGTGCGGCAGCGTCGATATCCACGGTTATAAACCCAGGGTGTTATGTCTTTATTCAACCAACCCGCCCTTCATCCACACAATGTATATAAGCGCGGGGACGGCAGTTACTACGGTAGGCTACTATGCAATGTGTTGATTGAGTCTTAGTTCAGCACCATGGACAGCACGGCGATTGGTGGATTCAGCGCTATGTTTGGGCGATTCAGCACCACAGCCCTGGACAGCAATACATGAGAGAGGATGTTTGCACCAAGGGGCAGACCGGCCATCCAGCATTTCTTGAAAAAGCCAGATGGGCTGGTCCATTTTTTTTTTGCCAGGTGGTCTAACTTTTTTGTTGTTTCGCAAAATGATAATTATCTTGCTAATAATCGGGGCCTCAAGGGAAAAAATGGGCCAGTGTGTTAGAAATGCCAGAGCCAATTTATGGTCCCAGTCCATCACTGTGTTGGTGTGGCTTGACAGACAGAAAGCCTAGACTCTTAGAATTTGGGGTGATTCGAGGAACCCTGGAAATTCTCAAGGAACCATTGCAGTCAATGGGTTAATTTTTGCACCATTGGTTAGTTGAGGGGTTCTTGGAGGAACCTTTCATGTTTTCAATGTTTCCTGGAGGAACCTTTGTGCTGGCACATGCAAAGCACTATAAATAAATCCATATATAATATTATTTCATCATTGGATTTGTGGTGCTGCCAGACTCAGAAGAAAATGGAAATATGTGGCTTTTGGTGATGGCTTTATGCGATAGCTAGCAACTTGTAAACAATAACCCATTCCTATTTGAATACTATTTTAATAGCCATGTTGAATAATACAACATTGTCTGTCATGCCAATTGTATTATATGACTGTAGCCTCCTGTTTTACTTCCGAAAAGTTTGTTGTGATGGTAATGATGTTTGTTTATGATGATAATTATTAGGAGTTGTCTTAGGTCACCAGTTAGCTACAGTATTTTCATCCTAGCCTACACTCTTGGTTGTTTGGATTGGTTGTTTAGATTACCTATCTGGGTTGCAGGCATTGTTTCACTTAGTTGGGTTGTTTTCTTTAAAAAGAGCCAGGTTGGGTGGTTGATGTTATGTTATTGATGCTGGATTATTAACCCTGCATTCATAACCAAGTGGGAATGTGGTATTTACCACACACGACTGGGAAACATCCACTTGAACGCCCCTCCAACTGGTAATCACTAGTGGGAAACCTTTGACATCACCTAAAAAGGAAATTACCTCGAAAACAGAATTTTCGGCAAGCAAGTTATTATACAGTTTTTTTAACATTAGAATTTGTTTGCAAGCATGATAGCTGTACTTTTAGTTTATGGTTGACACAGCTTGTTTTCCATTAGCCAATCGTAGTACGTCATCAAGTTCAAAGCACGTGAATGCATCCAAATTGTATTTACTACTTCACAACTGAAAATTGCCACCTTCCCACTTGGTTGTAAACACAGCATAAGATATGACTCAGTGGGTCAGATGAGAAGAATGCTTAGTAAGGGCGTGGCATTCACATAATTATGTTTGGCCACCCGTGAGAGTGAATTCCTTCCTGTTAATCTTTTCTGTTGTATTGTCATCTCATGTTAAGGTTGAACACTAATGTTTTTGTAGCATCAATGAGGCTTACAGACATGTATGAGTTCCTCAAGAGCCTATGCAAATCCCAATGTTGGATTTGTTACCACTTTATTACTATATAAAGAAGTTATTGCATTTGGATGACTGTCAATGCTCTATATGTAGTCATCAATGTTAATATTAGATTATGAAAAATGCATAAACATTCAAGGAAAATAGACATTTGTATTGTACAAACTTTCAACTTTATATGATAAACAGAAATGACATGTATTCTTACCAGTAGGCAAAAATAACTATCTGAAAACCGTGCCTCTAATCTTCTGATTGGCTGCTGCTGCTGCAATATTTTATTAAAAAGGTAAACATTTAACTTTTTTCCCCACCCCAAAAAGGTTCCTGTTTGAACCTTTACATAGGCAGCCCAGTATCAGCATATAAATGTCAATCTGTGACATTTTTGCGAAAATATATGCATCATGGCACAGGGGTTCCTCGAGGAACCTTTGTGACCAGAATAGGTTCCCCCCTGAGTGACAATTTACCGATTCGCAAAAGGTTCTTCCAGGCTCCTTCACTTCTAAGAGTGTTGGCTTTAGCTCAGCGGGATTGAAAAGTCTTGTTGGGCCCAGGAGACCCGGGGTCTAAACTCAGCCGGCCACATGCAGTCCTTGCCGCTTTTCCCAACATTTTCACTCCAGACTTCACAAACACTGCAGCCATTGCCAACCAATTGAAGATAATAATTGCAGAACTTCCTGATACAGTATGTGTGTTGTATAATTCGTTTGAGTTTAATGAGCTACAGTCTCTCAGAGGGACTGGCTACTGAAAAAGCAACTTGTTTGGCTAATGTTACACCCGCTCCACTTCTTTCAGCTAATGTAGGCTGACATATTACATCCCTTCCAGCGGATTTTTTTTCATTCACTTCTGCCATTTTGTATTTGTAACACTCCTGTCCCATTTTAAAGTTTTTTGTTGCAACAAACTGAAATTATAGTTATTACTGAACTCCCTGTCTGCTCTCGCCTGTCATTGTATCATTGTAATTGCTTCTGTTGAAGTGTTTTCTCGCAGGTATTTCTTCAGCATTTCTTTCTTGTCCCAAAAATGCTTAGCCTGGTCCCAGATCTGTTTATGCCATCTTGCCAACTCCCATGGTCATTGTAATTGGCTACAAAATGCTTTCCTTACCTCAAATACCCTTTATAGACTGGTGGGTTGTCATATCACAAAGCTATCTGACTCTGAATGGTGGCAGAGTGTTCCTGTAAAGATATTGGCAAAGTCAGGTATTGTGTGAGTTCATAAGACAGCCATTCAGCCATGTCACATCGTTGATTCTGAAAGGGAGAGGTGGCACAGTGCTATAGGCAAAGTCAGGTCTGGCTGTAGGACATGCGGATAATGGCTCCAAAAAGCTAGTGGCCATCTTGTCCCCACCCTCACCCTCACCCTGGCCCTGGCATGGAGACAAGAGTGTGTGGCACCGATGAGCAGACCATCTGTTGTCAGTCACTCATCACTTTGCCTTTTAACTTCCTCTATCCACCTGCACCGGAATTCATAGGAATACAATTTTTTTTCTCCCCTTTTGAAACTTAAGTTACAGTGATGTAAGAGGACTGCCAAAACCAGGTGCTTTATCTCTGTGAGCCCAGACACTGCAGTCTCTATGGAAACCGTGTCTTCTGAGAAGACGATGCAAGGGTGGCCCGGAAGGAAGGAAGAATACAGCCCAGCTATCCCCAAAGACACGCTACACCACCACTATCCGTTTAAAAACAGACGTTCATCTTTAGTTTTTTTTTTCAAAAGAACCCTCCCGTACTATCCAGTACCATCCTGTATCCTGCTGTACCCTCTTGAGTCCTCATCTGATAACACTGGGGTTTTATCCCAAAGGGCAGCTATTCCCTACGGGCCATATATGCCCTGGTAAAAATGAAAATAAAAAATAAAGTATTCAGACCCCTGGACTTTTTCCACATTTTGTTACATTACAGCCTCATTCTAAAATTGATTAAATTGTTTTTTTCCTCATGAATCTTCACACAATACTCCATAATTACAAAGCAAAAACACGTTTTTTATACATTTTTGCAAATGTATTACAAATAAAAAATGGAAATATCACATCCCCATAAGTATTCAGACCTTTTCATTCAGTACTTTGAAGCACCGTTGGCAGCGATTACAGCATCAAGTCTTCTTGGGTGTAAAGCTACAAGCTTGGCAGACCTGTATTTGGGGAGTTTCGCCCATTCTTTTCTGCAGATCCTCTAAAGCTCTGTTTGGTTGGATGGGGAGCGTTGCTGCACAGCTATTTTCAGGTCTCTCCAGAGATGTTCAATTGGGTTGAAGTCCAGGCTCTTGCTGGGCCACTCAATGACATTCAGAGACTTGTCCTGAAGCCACTCCTGTGTTGTCTTGGCTGTGTGCTTAGGGTCGTTGTACTGTTAGAAGGTAAACCTTTGTCCCAGTCTGAGGTTATGAGTGCTCTGGAGCAGGTATTCATCAAGGATTTCTCTGTACTTTGCTCCGTTCATCTTTGCCTCGATCCTGACTAGTCTCCCAGTCCCTGCCGCTAAAAAACATCCCCACAGCATGATGCTGCCATCACCATGCTTCATCGTAGGGATGGTGCCAGGTTTCCTCCAGACGTGACGCTTGACATTCAGGCAAGAGTATTTAATCTTGGTTTCATCTGACCAGAAAATCTTGTTTCTCATGGTCTGAGAGTCTTTAGGTGCCTTTTGGCAAACTCCAAGCAGGCTGTCATGTGCCTTTTACTGAGGAGTGGCTTCCGACTGGCCAATCTACCATAAAGTCCTGATTGATGGAATGCTGCAGAGATGGTTGTCCTTCTGGAAGTTTCTCGCATCTCCACAGAGGAACTCTAGAGCTATGTCAGAGTGACCATTGGGTTCTTGGTCACCTCCCTGACCAAGGCCCTTCTCCCCTGATTGCTCAATTTGCCTGGGCGGCCAGCTCTAGGAAGAGTCTTGGTGGTTCCAAACTTCTTCCATTGAAGAATGATGGAGGCTACTATGTTCTTGGGGACATTCAATGCTGCAGACATTTTATGGTACCCTTCCCCAGATCTGTGCCTCGACACAATCCTGTCTCTGAGCTCTACGGACGATTCTTTCGACCTCATGGCTTGGTTTTTGCTCTGACATGCACTGTCAACTGTGGGACCTTATATAGACAGTGCCTTTCCAAATCATGTCCAATAAATTGAATTTACCACTGGTGGACTCCAATCAAGTTGTAGAAACATCTCAAGGATGATCAATGGACAGGACGCACCTGTCCTGAAACAGGACGCACCTGAGCTCAATTATTGAGTCTCATAGCAAAATACTTACGTACATTAGGTATTTCTGTTTTTATTTTTTATACATTTCCAAAATAAGAATAAAAACTGTTTTCACTTTGTCATTATGGGGTATTGTGTGTAGATTGCCGAGGATTTTCTTTTATTTAATACATTTTAGAATAAGGCTGTAATGTAACAACATTTTTTAAAAAGTCAAGGGGTCTGAATACTTTCCGAAGGCAACGTACATGTATGTGACGGCCAGAAACGTGACTGCCATTTTAAAGTCTCTGGTGTTTAGTGACTCCACAGGGAGTTGACTCCTACTGGGCAACACAATCTGGCCAACTTTAGCAGTAGCCTACACAATACGTATTATACACACATTGCTCTGTACTGTTTCATGGATGGGAATTACAAATGATTTGCAACACACATAAATGTAGCTATATTAGCTGTAACATAAGAGGTGGATGCTATATAAGGCGCACCTGTAGGATGTAGGTCTATAGATGAACAATGAAAATACACTTGTTCTGCTCTTTGATGATAAGGAGTCAATACAACAGCACAATTTCCATTTGTATGTACAGTATACTTTCTGCCTCCCCCTGGGTCATATTCATTAGTGCAAAATGTAGCAAAGCCTTTTGAAACGGAAAATGAAAATGAGTGTTTCTTATTGGACAAGATCAAGGTAGTCCCTCCCTGTTTCAGTCCATTTGCTTCCTATTGGGGTCTAGTGAATATGACCCTGGTGTGTGGAATGATAGGAGTGATTACATGTGGCTGAGTGCTCCAGAAGAGGAAATGACAGCATGCACAGCTGAACTCTGGGGGATGTATTCTTGAGGTTCCTGCTTATTGACATGTATTATATATGAATATAGTGTTTGTATTAGTGTATTGATATAGAGCAATCCTGGGATTTAATAGTACTGCATTTGAAATCTCTTCAAATACTTTGAGCATTTGCCTTGGCATGCCAGATGGGCTTGATACTTGGTTCTATGCATAGAATATATGTGATATTGTGGTTGCTATACTAGATGTACTAAATACTATGCACAGTGAGGTAGGTGTTCTCTGCTTCCTGATGGGGTCAGCACTAATAGGACTGGGATGAGTGCCTGGGCCGGGGGAAGCCAGGGTGATGCTGCGATTCCCAGTGGGTTCACTTAGAATTGGAATCCCTCCCTGCAAAAGAAGCCCACAGAGCCACAGGCTGGTGTGACTCACTCACCCAGCTCTCAATGTGAACAGGAGGAGAGGAGCTGCTTCTTATGACACTACACCTACCAAATGCTGTAGAAGGAGTGTGGGATGTGTGTGTGTGGGTGGAGTGTGTGTGTGCGTGTGAGAGAGAGAGAGAGAAAGAAAGAGAGAGCGAAAGCAAGAGAGAGAGAGTATGCTGTGTGTTCTTGATAGATAAAATATGCAGCATATTTCTTGTCATTATTATGACAAATTGCTCTTTCCCCAGATCTGTCGATGTCGAGGTCCTTCACCCACACAGGCATGCAGTGAGCCGCCCATGTGTGTTATAGAGTGAGGGTGCACTGTGATCGTCGCAGCGTGCCCCTGGTAAGGACCCCGTGGCAAGCGTCCGGCCGGCCCAGGCCACACCTCCCACACCCAGGACATGTACGGCAGCGCCAGAGCGGTCGGCCACATCGAGAGCAGCCCTGCACGGTCCCCGCGCCTGCCTAGGTCCCCCAGGCTGGGCCACCGGAGGGCCAACAGTGGGGGCGGGGGCGGTGGAGGGGGTAAGACGCTCTCCATGGAGAACATCCAGTCACTGAACGCTGCCTACGCCACGTCCGGGCCCATGTACCTAAGCGACCACGAGGGAGTGGGCTCAACCGCTACCTACCCTAAGGGCACCATGACGCTGGGGCGAGCCTCCAACCGGGCCATGTACGGGGGCCGCGTCACGGCCATGGGCAGCAGCCCCAACATCGCCTCGGTGGGGCTGGGCCACCACGCTGACCTGCTGTCCTACAGCGACCTGGGCTCCCTGTCCATGCTGCAGCACCACCACCACCACCCTCAGGGGGTGCCGTCAGCCCTGTTGCGGCAGGCTGTGCGAGGCAGTGGGGGGGAACTCCTGGAGATGCAGGCCACACTCCGGGACATGCAGCGGGAGAACGACCTGCTGAGGAGAGAGCTGGACCTGAAGGACAGCAAGCTGGGCTCGTCCACCAACAGCATCAAGAGCTTCTGGAGCCCCGAGCTGAAGAAGGAGAGGATGATACGCAAGGAGGAGGCGGCGCGCACCTCCGTCCTCAAGGAGCAGATGAGGGTGACTCACGAGGAGAACCAGGTTAGAACACAACATGTTTTCTCCCCTCGTCTCCCCCTATGCTGCTACTTGATAGTGTACACTGGATAGTGTGTACTTGGAAAATCTTTTGGTATTTGTTTCAGTAGTCCATTGTTGATTGTCCATTGTTGTCAGCAATCAAGTTTTGAAGATATATAGCTTTCAAAATACAGAAATACAGCCGGTATGATGCTTTTTGCACCATATGATACAAAACGCAGCATCATACTGGCTGTATTTCTGTATTTTAAAAGTTATATACACTACATGACCAAAAGTATGTGGACACCTGCTCGTCGAACATCTCATTCCATAATCATGGGCTTTAATATGGAGTTGGTCCCCCCTTTTCTGCTGTAACAGCCTCCACTCTTCTGGGAAGGCTTTCCACTAGATGTTAGAATATTGCGGCGGGGACTTCCACTCAGCCACAAGAACACTAGTGAGGTTGGGCACTGATGTTTGGTGATTAGGCCTGGCTCCCAGTCAGCGTTCCAATTCATCCCAAAGGCGTGGAGGCCAGTCAAGTTCTTCCACACTGATCTCGACAAACCATTTCTGTGTGGACCTCGCTTTGCGCACGGGGGCATTGTCATGCTGAAACAGGAAAGGGCCTTCCTCAAACTATTGCCACAAAGTTGGAAGCACAGGATCGTCTAGAATGTCATTGTATGCTGTAGCATTACAATTTACATTCACTGGAACTAAGGGGCCTAGCCCGAACCATGAAAACAGCCCCAGACCATTATTCCTCCTCCACCAAACTGTACAGTTGTCACTATGCATTGGGGCAGGTAGTGTTCTCCTGGCATTCGCCAAACCCAGATTCATCCGT
Organism: Oncorhynchus clarkii lewisi; assembly: GCF_045791955.1. Taxonomy (NCBI): domain Eukaryota; kingdom Metazoa; phylum Chordata; class Actinopteri; order Salmoniformes; family Salmonidae; genus Oncorhynchus; species Oncorhynchus clarkii. The sequence goes on from NC_092163.1 coordinate 39,119,656, forward strand.
CGGACTGCCAGATGGTGAAGCGGGATTCATCACTTCAGAGAACGCATTTCCACTGCTCCAGAGTCCAATGGCGGCAAGCTTTACACCACTCCAGCCGACCCTTGTTATTCCGTATAATGATCTTAGGCTTGTGTGCGGCTACTGAGCCATGGAAACCCATTTCACGGAGCTCCCGACGAACAGTTCTTGTGCTGACGTTCCAAAGGCAGACGATTTTTACGCACTTCACCATTTGGTGCCGTTCTGTGAGTTTATGTGGCCTACCACTTAGCGGCTGAGCTGTTGTTGCTCCTAGATGTTTCCACAACAACAGCGCTTACAGTTGTTGGAACGGTAGCATCCTATAACGGAAAGTCACTGAGCTCTTCAGTAAGGTCATTCTACTGCTAATGTTTGTCTATGGAGATTGCATGGCTGGGTGCTCGACTTTATACACCTGTCAGCAATGGGTGTGGTTGAAATAGCCAAATCCACTAATTTGAAGCCGTGCCCACATTTTGTATATGTAGTGTATCATGAAAACTTGATCATTGACACGCAAAACATTTTGGGACAATATCAACAATGGAATTTGAAACAAATACCAAAAGATCGTTTTTGGGTGGAGTTTTCCTTTAAAGTCCGCCACTAGTCAATCTCCCTTTTACAACTCACACAGACATATGTCTCCTCTCTCTCTCTATCTCTCTCCCTTCCTGTCACAGTCTCTCACTGTACTCCCTCCTGTCTTGTCACTCGAACTATTCTATTTTCCTCCCAAGGTACTGTCTCCACTCCCTGATGTCGAAGAATTATCCCACTGTCATGTTTATTTAATACATCTGGAAACCTTTTTGGAAAGAGGTGTTGGTGGTCATAAATGTTTCATCATCCACTCGTACTATACCTCATTTCTAATAGTCCCCAGAATGAATAAGAGAGGGGGAGGGAATGAGGGATGGAGGAAGAGAGGGAGGTTGAAAAGAATACTGTAAGAAGCATACATGAAATATTCATGTGATTTTTCAAATGATCTAGATTCTACTGTGTCTTACTGTGGTAAAAAACCATCATTCAGTACAAGGCTCCCGTCTTAGCGCAGCACACAGTGTATTGACACATCAAATTCCTCCCTTTGTAAAAGCGTAATGCTTACCCTGGTTTATCATTTCGGTGGCTTATTTAGGTTGCGTCCACAGGTGAAATGTGAATATTACAACAACAATATTACAACAAGTGATAAGACAACAAGTGGCTACAGAAAGGCCAGAGGTGATTTCAGGGCTATGGCCACCTCAGTGGTGGCTGGTGGGCGAAGATATAGGAAGACATGCTGATTGTAATGGAATGAATGGAACAGTATCAAACACATGGTTTCTTTTCAATACATTCCATTCCAGCCATTACAATGAGCCTGTCCCCTTGTATCTTTGCCCACAAGCCGTCACTGGGCCACAGGTCGATCCTGTTCGGGCTTTGTCCACAGTCACACGCAATTTCATTTTGTTTCTGTGCCTTTCCCCTGCGTCTCTGTGTGTTAGTTGTAAAGGGGGTGGAGTGAGCGGCCTAGTTAAATCACTCACACGTCTCCAGTCTGCAGTCTGCAGGAGGTTCAGGGCCTGGAGAGGAATGTCAAGGACAAAGCACTGTCTGAGAGTCTCTCGCTATCTCTGTCTCTCCCCGTCTGCCCTTCTCCCTCTCGATCTATTTAGCTTACTCTCACTCGCTCTGTCTTTCATTTTCTCTTCCTGTCTACCCCTATCTATCTCCCTCCCATTCTCTTCTGTCTCCGTGTCCGTCGCTCTCTCTCTCCCTCTCTCTCTCTCTCTTGCCCCCCCCCTCTCTCTGTCTCCCTCTCTCTCTCTCCCTCTCTCTCTCTCTCTCTCTCTCTCTCTCTACCACTCTATATCGCCCCTTTCCTTTCCCCTCTCCCTCTTTCTTTTCTCTGTGTCCTGCAGGGCACCATATGGGATTTCTCTGACATACATTATCAAATGAAGGTTGATTAGATGGAAATAGATAGATCTGTATACCTAATTAGGCAGGCAAAGCTAGATGGTAATTACATAATATCTACCATACCGGATAGGATGTCTTGTCTTGATACAGTGCTTTGAGGATGGATGTGGTGACCTTGTCAGTAGGGCATTGACATGAAAGTGGACAAGGGAGGCACACTTGTATGTTGTATAGATTTAACTTATACAGAAGGCACAGTATAAGATGAATAGGGTCCATTATGGTAGAAGTTAGGCTTACATACAGTGTGTGCTGTATAGTTAAACATTAGTAACATCCACAATGTGTGACGTGTAGTGTGTGCGTGTGTGTGTGTGATGTATAGTGTGTTTGTGTGTGTGATGTATAGCGTGTGTGTGTGTGATGTATTGTGTGTGTGTGTGTGATGCATAGTGTGTGTGTGTGATGTATAGTGTTTCTCTGTGTGTGTGTGTGTGATGTATAGTGTTTCTCTGTGTGTGTGTGTGTTATGTATAGTGTGTGTGTGTGATGTATAGTGTGATGTATAGTGTGTGTGTGTGTGTGTAATGTATAGTTGAACATGAGGCCCACCTATAGTATCTGACATACAGTACAGTGATGTATAGGACCCCAGTGAAGTCACCCCAGATCAAAGGAGGCTGCTGAAGGGAGAACGGCACATAATAATGTCCGGAATGGAGCAAATAGAATGTCATCAAACACTTGGATTCCATTCCACTCATTCCGCTTCAGCCATTACTATGAGTCAGAAATTGACGTTCATCCAGGTTCCCAGAACGTCGGGAGATGACGTGAATAATGGCCACTAGGAGCAAAACAGACTCAAAACTAGTGCCTGGCAGCCAGAGGTCGGGCTTAAACCAATCCGCCATCCCCGTCCATAACATTCTAGCACGCCGCGAGCATACATTGCTAGGCACTCGTTATTATAATTTATCTATCCAAACCTCAGCCCTTAACTTAACCAGTCAATTTCTTTCTGTTTTATACAATGGGTGGGTCTATTCCTGGATGCTGATAGGTTAAAACCTCGTTCCAGCCGGTGTCTAATCCACAAGTTATGATGTTGAAATGCCTATTCACTATTTCATCTGACTGCGCGATCCACTGTTCCGTTAGCCCAGCCAGGCAATTTATAAACTTGATCTCCACTTTAAAAAGCATCTAGATATTATCTCCCATTTCTTTTATACTGGCATTTGGTTTTCAACATCAGAGATTTGTATTAACCTCGATTGTTTGTCACTCCGACATTTGTAACATTGTTTCTATATTGAAATTAGATTTCCAGCTGTCCCATAGTAATGAACGTGTCAGGAGTTGGGACGAGACAGACAGGCAGGCAGCATGAATCAGCATCATTTTGTTGGATATATACAAAGAAATGTCAATAAAAAAACCCGAAATGCAGCTAGTTTGCTGTCATTCCAGCTTCAATTTGATTGATCAATCAATTGATTGATTGTGTTAGCTGTGTAGTTAGCTAGCTCCTCTGAACAGTGTCCCGGCGAGAGAGCAAATGTTGTATGCCAGTCGAAATCGCAAATCATTAGCTCATTGTTTGTGGATGTATACAAAAAAATCACTCGAAAACAGCTGAAACAAACACTAAGGCAGCAACTTTTCTGTTATTCTGGCTGCACTGTTTGATGTGACCCTGTTAGCCGAAGTTGGCTAGCTAGCGAGCAAGGGATAAGAACGTTGCCAGCCGTCATGGTAACGGAAACATTTAGAACGAACGACTGTGTCACGTCCATCGATTTATAACAAAAATACTTTTCTGAAAATCTGGGAATATTTGGCCAAGGAAACATTTCTGGTTGGTCTCGGGGAAGGTAGAACAGTTAGGAAGGGAGACTTTGGAAACTGGATTGAATGAAGTAGCAGCAAATATGTCGAATGAGCAATGAGCATTGGACAGCCTCACAAGTTTTGACGAAATGTGGTCACCCTAGACGCAGTGTGTGTGTCATAGTGAGCTCCTCTGATGCTCTCTCCTAGCGGCCAACAGGTCCCTCCCTCATCATTACTCACAGACAGGATACAGCCACACAGTCTCAAGGTTACAGCAGGACGCTGTCTGCCTGTCTCCCACTGGCTGGGGCTCCAACCTGTGTGTTTGTGTGTGTGTGAGCGTGAACGTGCTTGTGCGTTTCTGTGTGTGCCTTGTGCCCAAATGAGTTTGTGTTTCTGTACCCATTTAGTTTAACCTCTAGAGTTGTGTGATTGTCTTGTCTGTGTGTGTGTGTGTGTGTGTGTGTGCGTGTGTGCGTGCGTGCGTGTGTGTGTGTGTGTGTGTGTGTGTGTGTGTGTGTGTGTGTGCGTGTGTGCGTGCGCGTGTGTGTGTGTGTGTGTGTGTGTGTGTGCGCTATAGTATTCCATTGAGGTTGAGATTGAAACCGAAGGAAGTCTCTTTGTGCTGTTCAGTGGAGCCAGGAGAGTCTGCAGTGCCCTGGCTCAGTGGCTCCACGGTTCTCTGGAGCTGTGCCACGCTGCCATGCTGCCTGGGGGAGAGATACCCAACATCCTGACCTGATGGTATCACCACCCTCCATCCTCAGTCTGGGATCACTAGAAGGGAACTGGAGGGGAGAGGGGGTATGGGGGCAGTACCCTCGGTTATACGTTGCACAAGTTGAAGGTCTTTTCATTTGACCCGCCCAAGTATAAGAGGACCAAGGCTGCGTCCCAAATGGCACACCATTCCCTATCTAGTGCACTACTTTTGACCCTAGGGCCCTATGGTGACAGGGGAAAGTCCCGCTGTACCTTCCATAGAGAATGTGAAGAGAATGGAGCATGTGTGGTAACATCAGGTTTGGTCTGTGTGACTGAGTAACGTGTGAGAAGAAATACAGTGTGGGGGGACAGGAGTCCATTTTGATTCTCTGCCTTGCCCTCATGACAGTTCGGTCTTGCTCTGATTGCTGTGAATGATATCTCCCTCCCTAGAGGCAGAATAAGCCTACATGAATAAATGTGCGTTTGGCTAACACAAAGCAGCTGTGTCTTGCCACTCTAGCTCTTACTGTAATTGCTCACTTGTATCTCGATTCACAGGGTTGTCTTTTGGGCGTAGCTAGGGCGTTGTGAGGCAAACACCCACCCAGACACACGTGCACGCGTATGTGCATAGGAGGAATGCACAGGAACATGCCCACACACGTAATCAGTGTGAGGTCATAATTGTAAGAAGGCACGCGTGGATTTGAAAACCCAGTATTCTGAGCAATCTTTTGAATCATTAGGACATGTACATGCCCTAGTCGGCGTTTCGGTGATGTAGAGCCTCTTCAGCGCGCGTGAAGTGTGTTAGGAACAACTGAATGGAAGCGTCTTAGAAGTCGTTTTCACAGACTAACATTGTATGTCCTGACCCCCGAAACAATACGTTCGCTGTGGTAGAACGTTTATTTTCGACGCCGTTTTTCTGTTATCGGGGTAGCCGGATTTCAGGTGTGTCCATGCAAACCGGATTCTTAGGGAGATTGTTCTTGCAAATGATGTGCATGTTTTCACCAAACTATTATATGAATCTGACTGTCCACAATAGTTGTGTTATTGTGTGCATGTAACTGCGCTCACACGCGCACCAATCCGACGGTTCTGGAGAGGGGAAGGTTTCCTCACCCCAAATAATGTTAGGCTCGTTGAGCCTCTGACTGAAGAAAAAATGACCTTATTAATTATGAAGTATTCATTTCTGACCCGTCTGCGTCCAGCTCAGTCTGTCTACTCTGGCAGCAGCCCACTGCAATCGCCCCAGGTGCCTACATCTACTATTAGCCGAAGCAAATATCCAACATTATTTATATACTGAAAATATAGCAAGAGCGTGATCTTTCTTGCGTGACAGTTTTAGGGGAGAAAAGCCACTCAAACGACTTAATGCAAGGTTCAAACCTACTCCAACGCCCCGACGCAAGATTCAAACCCACTTAAACGACTCACATTTAGCCTATATCTGTTTATTTGAACTGCTAGTTTTCTACTAACGGTATCTTGTCATTAAAACATGCAGTTGGCTGATGGTCTTAGCTTACCTGAAAGGCACTGCTACTGTAGCTGCTTTGGAGACGGCATTTTGAACACGGACCAGTGTGATCGTTGTTTAGCATCGGCTTGGTTGACTGTCATTCAGTTGAGTTGAGCACGCTGTCAAACACTGCCATCCCAACTCATAACGGTGTGTGTTTTTGTGCGCGCGTGTGAATGTGTGTGTATGCGATGTGATAGCTGGGCTGGAGGCTGCTCTCGGCCTTAGCGTGTGATATCTGACTGAGTCAGGAGCAGTCAACAGTCATCACCACAATCCCCGGAAATGGAGGCATAGACTCACATCCCCACATCACTGCTGTGTTTATGCTCAGACACGCCACAGAGACGCAGTTTCCACAGATGTGAGATTGTTGGTTCCTGCTAAACAGCCATTTTTCTGATCTCTGATCTTCTGTTAGTCGTCTCATCTCTTCTGGTGAAGACACCCGCAAACACACAGACATGCACAGACATACACACACAAATACGCATGCACGCACGCACACTCTCAGTGTTAGTCTTACAGCAGTTGGAGCTATTTTCTCTAGCCAGGTCATTCAATATTGATGTTGAAATGGACGTCTATCCATGTCCTGAGGAGGTTGGGAAATGCTTTCAAAACTGTCCACTAGGGGCAACAGTGAGTGCTATTACCATCAAGTAGGCTTGGGTTTTGGGGGTGGTGGATGGTCGTAATCCCATGACTCTGGATCAAAAGGTTGTGTGTTCGATCACAGTCGTGTACATTATTTAATGAGGGCCTAAACTTCACCCCTAACTTAGAAATGTGATGTTTGGAGAAATGGAATGATATAGCAGCAGGAGCAACAAAAACACTTACAAATTTGGAGGAACTTTGAAATGTTATGTTTGGGGAACATGGATGAACGTTTAATTCTGCAGTGAGACTGTGAGAGCTTGTTGGTTTACTCACTCCTGTTGGGAGTTCTGCATTCTAATGGCCAGCCAGCCCCCTAGCTCAGCCTCAGAGCTCCTTAGATCCAAACAGCCTGTATCCTCCTCCCAGGCTGTGTGTGTGTGTGTGTGTGTGTGTGTGTGTGTGTGTGTGTGTGTGTGTGTGTGTGTGTGTGTGTGTGTGTGTGTGTGTGTGTGTGAGAGAGAGAGTGCGTGTGTGTTTGGAGTGTGTATTTGTGGGTTTGGTGTTTGTGTGTGTGTCTGTGCGTGAGTCTGTGTGCGTGTGCGTTTGTGTGTATGTGGGAGCAGGTTGGTGACAAATGTGTTGCTGTGCCCACTGCTTGCTTGGGAAATATTATGTGGCCAATTTCTCTCTGAGCTTTAGAGGAGAGGCCTTATTAGAGTAACATATTGGCCCCATATCACAGACAGGGTTTTAGTGTGGCTCAGAGGAGTGGAGGGGAGGGGAGGGGAGGGGATGAGTGGAGAGGAGGGAATCAGTGGAGAGGAGAGGATGAGTGGAGAGGAGGGGGGAAAGTTGACAGTTCACTAAGGATGATATATGAGAAGAGTGTAAATAGGAAGAGAGAGAGAGAGAGAGTGAGAGAGAGGGGGAGAGAGAGAGAGAGAGAGAGGGGGGAGGGAGAGAGGGAGAGAGAAAGAGAGAGAGAGAGAGTGGGAGAGGGAGAGGGGGAGAGAGGGAGAGAGAGAGGGGGGAGAGAGGGAGAGAGAGAGAGGGGGAGAGAGAGGGGGAGAGAGAGAGGGAGAGAGAGAGAGAGAGAGAGAGGGAGAGAGAGCGAGAGAGAGGGGGGGAGAGGGAGAGAGAGAGGGGGAGAGAGAGCGAGGGGGAGAGAGGGAGAGAGAGAGGGGGAGAGAGGGAGAGAGGGAGAGAGATATACGAGATAAATCGGCTAGATATATAGACTGGATATAAGAGCAGATCAGTCCAAGCAGGCCAGATCAGCTTGTGTTAGGTGTACAGCATCTCCTTGTCCATCTATCCAGTCAGTATAGCTGAGACATGAGACAATTGGACTGAACAGTACATTCCTAGAGCCAATAATCCCGATCTGGGATTATCAATCCTGGAGCGGCGCTCAGCGTTCCCAGAGCTCCCTGGTTTAACGAGGTGGAGTGGAGCTGTCAGTGTGTTCCGGATGGTAACGTTCCCCTGTGTCCGGTCCGACGTTCCAGTCGGCTCCTAGCGAATGATCAGCCAGCCGTCGCCACAGCAACAGAGTCACAACGCGTGTCATGGCTTTTAGGCTAATTCAGCCATTTGTGTGTATATAAGATTTGTCATCTCACTGATTACAGATATCTAGTTTTAGTCAGTTTCTTTGAGCTGAGCCAAGGCAGGGAAATTACTTGTATTTTTGATTCCTTCCGCTGGTGAGGATTATACTGCTGAGTAGAAGTCAAGTGGTAAGCATGAATAGCTATGCAGATGACTGTGTCTTTCACCTGATCCTCAAAGGCCTCTGCTTCATCACACACACACACACACACACACACACACACACACACACACACACACACACACACACACACACACACACACACACACCTTCCTCACATCAATGACGTAAATGAGGTGGGAGCCGAGCGATGGCTATAGGTGTCGAGGGATGTGTGAGTGAGATGATGATTTTACACTTAGTGGGAGGGAGAGATATTAGTGTTTGTGTGTGCATTCGTGCAGTATGCAGTGTGTGTGTGTGTGTATGTGTGTATGTGTGTTTGTGTAGTATGACAAACGGTTAACCCGGTATAGATGATGGCCATGTCATGTAGCGTCATTTTTCTGCTACAGTATATCTAGGACAGGAGGACCTTTTCTAGCATGAGAGCTACTTTTTTTTAAATTCAACATGTCGCAAAAATAGAACTGTTTGGCCATAATGACCATTATTATGTTTGGAGGAAAAAGGGGGAGGCTTGCAAGCCGAAGAACACCATCCCAACCATGAAGCATGGGGGTGACAGCATCATGTTGTTGGGGTGCTTTGCTGCAGGAGGGACTGGTGCACTTCACAAAATAGATGGCATCATGAGGCAGGACAATTATTTGGCTATATTGAAGCAACATCTCAAGTCATCAGTCAGAAAGTTAAAGGTTGGTCGCAAATGGGTCTTCCAAATGGACAATGACCCCAAGCATACTTCCAAAGTTGTGGCAAAATGGCTTAAGGACAACAAAGTCAAGGTATTGGAGTGGCCATCACAAAGTCCTGACCTCAATCACATAGTAAATTTGTGGGCAAAACTGAAGAAGCGTGTGCGAGCAAGGAGGCCTACAAACCTGACTCAGTTACACCAGCTCTGTCAGGAGGAATGGACCAAAATTCACCCAATTTATTGTGGGAAACATATGGAAGGCTACCTGAAATGTTTGACCCAAGTTAAACAATTTAAAGGCAATGCTACCAAATACTAATTGAGTGTATGTAAACTTCTCACCCACTGGTAATGTGATGAAAGAAATACAAGCTGAAATAAATTATTCTCTCTACTATTATTCTGACATTTCACATTCTTAAAATAATGTGGTGATACTAACTGACCTAAAACAGGGAATGTTTACTAGGATTAAGTATCAGCAGTTGTGAAAAACTGAGTTTAAATGTATTTGGCCAGGGTGTATGTAAACTTCCAACTTCAACTGTATCTTTCATACTTCCCTTGCCTTCACTCTGCTGTGCCTCCACTATCTCAGTACCCTTTATGTCATTCTCTCCTCAGCTCTCCCTCACTTCACTATCTCCTCTTCCCCATTCCACTGCCATTCCCTGTTGGCCAACGCAGGCTGAATGATTATTCATGCAATGCTTACATGGCAGGGCTGATAGTGGGTTCGAAACACGCACACGCCCGCACACCCACACTGCTGTGAGTGGTTTATTTGTGTTTCTCTCTGACTCAGCGCTTTAGCTCCAGTCCATGTGTCAGATACGAACAGAGGGAGAACACACACGCACACACACACACACTACCCCCCCAACACACTCTCAGGGGGACGCAGCTGCTACCGTCTCTGCTGCCTGGCACAACCACGTCAGTGTGTTTACGTGTGTCTGCCCCCTTAGCCCATGTCCAAACGCTAACCAATCATTTACACTCCGTTGCCAATTATGAGCCATTTTTAAGTAGAAATGTTCTATCTCTGTTGTTGATGATCACGTTGGCTCAAAAAGGTGCTATAGAAAAGCACCCAGACCCAGTAAAGTAGTAATAATAATAATAACAATATATGCCATTTAGCAGGTTCTTTAATCCAAAGCAAAAAAACATTTTATGGGTGGCCCCAGTAGGAATCGAACCCACAATTCTGCTGTTGCAAGCACCATGCTCCACCAACTGAGCCGTAGTAAGGTGTATGTTGACATGCCTCCTCCCTGTCCCTTGCTCATTGGGGTATGTATGAGGGGTATGGACAGCCAATAGTACTCCCTGTCCCTTGCTCATTGGGGTATGTATGAGGGGTATGGACAGCCAATAGTACTTCCTGTCCCTTGCTCATTGGGGTATGTATGAGGGGTATGGACAGCCAATAGTACTCCCTGACCCCAGGAGATGGAGTGTGTTGTGTTCATCAGACCTCAGCCCCCCCCTCCACCAGCCTTCTCCCTCCTCCAATATCTGCTGAGTCACGACTGACAGGCCAGGGCCCCTGTGGGTAATCACAAGAGGACCATTGCTCCCTCCCAGAAGCTTGGCTGGTTCGTAAAACCTGCAAATTCAGACAAATAACAGGTGTAATGGGTCTGCACTCAAAAGTATGTTGCATAGTGCTTACTTCATTCAATGTATTTTTTTTGTGTGATTTTCCCCACATCAGGGATAGTGTACACAGACATCTCGGCTTTGCATCCTGCTTCAGCGTGTAGGTACACATTTTCAGTCAAAACAGCATATGTAGGGAACACAGATGAGCAACCGATGAGCAGCACGTGCTTCTAATCAGGTTTGCCACTCATCTGCCAATCTGGGTGTGGCTTCTCTGGTCTACCTGTATTGAAGTTGGCCCCGAGATAGAGCCTGGAGTAGAGAGGGAGACGGGGACAGTAGAGGGAGACGGGGACAGGAGAGGAGGATGGGGACGGGAGAGGAGGATGGGGATAGGAGAGGAGGATGGGGACAGGAGAGGAGGATGGGGGCAGGAGAGTAGGATGGGGATAGGAGAGAAGGATGAGGACAGGAGAGGAGGATGGGGACAGGAGAGGAGGTTGGGGATAGGAGAGGAGGATGGTTGCAGGAGAGGAGGATGGGGATAGGAGAGGAGGATGGGAACAGGAGAGGAGGATGGGAACAGGAGAGGAGGATGGGGGCAGCAGTGGAGGATGGGGATAGGAGAGGAGGATGAGGACAGGAGAGGAGGATAGGGACAGGAGAGGAGGCTGGGGGCAGGAGAGGAGGATGGGGATAGGAGAGGAGGATGGTTGCAGGAGAGGAGGATGGGGATAGGAGAGGAGGATGGGAACAGGAGAGGAGGATGGGGAAGCAGTGGAGGATGGGATAGGAGAGGAGGATGAGGACAGGAGAGGAAGATGGGGACAGGAGAGGAGGATAGGGCAGGAGAGGAGGACGGGCAGGAGAGGAGGATGGGGGCAGGAAAGGAGGATGGGGTTAGGAGAGGAGGATGGGGGCAGGAAAGGAGAATGGGGATAGAAGAGGAGGATGGGGGCAGGAAAGGAGAATGGGGAGAGGAGGATGGGGATAGGAGAGAAGGATGGGTATAGGGGAGGAGGATGGGGGCAGGAGAATAGGATGGGGACAGGAGAGGAGGATGGGGACAGGAGAGGAGGATGAGGATATGAGAGGAGGATGGGGATAGGAGAGAAGGATGGGGACAGGAGAGGAGGATGGGGCCAGGAGAGGAGGATGAGGACAGGAGAGGATGGGGACATGAGAGGAGGATGGGGGCAGGAAAGGAGAATGTGGATAGGAGAGGAGGACGGGGACAGGAGAGGAGGATGGGGACAGGAGAGGAGGATGAGGACAGGAGAGGAGGATGGGGACAGGAGAGGAGGATGAGGATATGAGAGGAGGATGGGGGAGGAGTGGAGGATAGGGACAGGAGAGGAGGATGGGGCAGGAGAGGAGGATGGGGACAGGAGAGGAGGATGGGGATAGGAGAGAAGGATGGGGATAGGAGAGGAGAGGTGGATGGGGCCAGGAGAGGAGGATGGGGACAGGAGAGGAGGTTGGGGACAGGAGAGGAGGATGGGGACAGGAGAGGAGGATGGGTATAGGAGAGGAGGATGGGGGCAGGAGAGGAGGATGGGGACAGGAGAGGAGGATGGGGACAGGAGAGGAGGATGAGGATATGAGAGGAGGATTGGGACAGGAGAGGAGGATGGGGACTGGAGAGGAGGATGGGGACAGGAGAGGAGGATGGGGACAGGAGAGGAGGATGGGGGCAGGAGAGGAGGATGGGGACAGGAGAGGAGGATGGGGGCAGGAGAGGAGGATGGGGGCAGGAGAGGAGGATGGGGGCAGGAGAGGAGGATGGGGACAGGAGAGGAGGATGGGGACAGGAGAGGAGGATGGGGGCAGGAGAGGAGGATGGGGGCAGGAGAAGAGGATGGGGACAGGAGAGGAGGGTAGGATGGGGGAGGAGAGGAAGGGGGATGGGGGAGGAGAGGAGGGGAAGGGATGGAGCGGATGGTTGGAGTAGAGGAGTGTAGGATAGGATGACGAAAGGAGGGGAGAATGGGTATAGGAAGGGAGGATGAGGAGAGAAGAGGAGGGGAGGAAAGGAGGTGGAGGTTATGTATGGGAAGGGATGAAGGGGAGAGGAGAGGATGTTCGTTTTAACCCTGTGTGAAAAAGGTTTTATTGGACCGCATCCTACAATTCTGTTCCAACAGGTCAGAATATTGATCATGAGGGAGAGAGATAAGTAAAGAGAGCTAGAGAGCTAGAGAGATAAAGAGCAAGAGAGAATGATATAGAATGAAATAAGAAATGACAAAGTGGAGGGAGGGAGGGATAGAGAGAAAGATAAATGTGCAATGGCCCTGCTGAACCCCCTGACAGAGAGAAATATAATCTCTTCTGGCTTTCTGTGTTTCTGTGTAGTTGTGTGTGTTTATTTGAGAATTGCTGTGTGTGAGTCTGTACTTGTATGGTAGGAGAATCATGACTGTGTGTACAGAGGAGGTCCGAGTCTTTGAGTGTTTAGGTGGATGATTGATTTGCATGGGAGTGCTGTTCATCCAATATAGTATGTGAATGTGTAGTCCATTGTTCAGCTTGCTTTCGTAACAACATGTGGTATAATGCATAGTCAGAGAAAGCAAATGGTCACAGACAGTCATACTGTACAGTCCTAAGTGATTGCACATAATGTGTGTGTGTGTTTGTGTATGTGTGTGTGTGCGTGTCATAGATTATGATTCACATAGCTGCTGCAGCGACTCCAGGCGTTGTTGCTTCACTGCAAGGCCACGACTTCATCAACCTCTTTCCCCGGCTAATACATCATGTTACTGACTAGCTGGGATTATTAATATGAATTAAAAAACGTCAGAAATCAGGAGAAATTCATTTCAACTCAGCGAGTGAATGTTACTTACCGTGCATTCGCAAAGCATTCAGACCCATTCACTTTTTTCACATTTTGTGGCGCTACAGCCTTATCCTAAAATGTATAAACATTTTATTTTTCCTCTACAATCTACACACAATACCCCATAATGACAAAGCAAAAACAGGTTTTTAGAAATGTAGAAAATTTATTAAAAATAAAAAACTGAAATATCACATTTACATAAGTATTCAGACCATTTACTCAGTACTTTGTTGAAGCACCTTTGGAAGCGATTACAGCCTCAAGTCTTCTTGGGTATGACGCTACAAGCTCGGCACACCTGTATTTGGGGAATTTCTCCCATTCTTCTCTGCAGATCCTCTCAAGATCTGTCAGGTTGGATGGGGAGTGTCGCTGCACAGCTATTTCCAGGTCTCTCCAGAGATGTTTGATCAGGTTCATGTCCGGGCTTTGGCTGGGCCACTCGAACATTCAGAGACTTGTCCCGGAGCCACTCCTGCGTTGTCTTGGCTGTGTGCTTAGGGTCTTTGTCTTGTTGGAAGGTGAATCTTCACCCCAGTCTGAGGTCCTGAGCACTCTGGAGCAGGTTTTCATCAAGGATCTCTCTGTACTTTGCTCCGTTCATCTGTCGCTCGATCCTGACTAGTCTCCCATACCTGCGACTGAAAAACATCCCCACAGCATGATGCTGCCACCAACATGCTTCACTGTAGGGATGGTGCCAGGTTTTCTCCAGACGTGACGCTTTGCATTCAGGCCAGAGAGTTCAATCTTGGAGTCGTTTAGGTGCATTTTGGCAAACGCCAAGTGGGCTGTCAAGTGCCTTTTACTGAGGAGTGGCTTCCGTCTGGCCACTCTACCATAAAGGCCTGATTGGTGGAGTGCTGCAAAGATGATTGTCCTTCTGGAAGGTTCTCCCATCTCCATAGAGGAACTCTGGAGCTCTGTCAGAGTGACCATTGGGTTCTTGATCACCTCCATGTCCAAGGCCCTTCTTCCTCTGATTGCTCAGTTTGGCTGGGAGACCAGCTCTAGGAAGAGTCTTTGTGGTTACAAACTTCTTCCATTGAAGAATGATGGAGGCCACTGTGTTCTTGGGGACCTTCAATGCAGCAGAAATGTTTTGGTACCCTTCCCCAGATCTGTGCCTCAACACAATCCTGCCTCGGAGCTCTATGGACAATTCCTTCAACTTCATGGCTTGGTTTTTGCTCTGACATGCACTGCCAACTGTGGGACCTTATATAGACAGGTGTGTGCCTTTCCAAATAATTTCCAATTAATTGAATTTACCACAGTTGGACTCCAATCAAACTGTAGAAATCTCAAGGATGATCAATGGAAACCGGATGCACTTGAGCATCATTTTGAGTCTCATAGCAAAAGGTCTGAATACTTATGTAAATCATGTATTTCTGTTTTTTTAATTTTGTATAAATTTGCTAATATTTCTGAAACAATTTTTGCTGTGTCATTATAGAGTACTGTGTGTAAATTGATGAGGGAAATAATATAATTTAATCTATTTTAGAATAAGGCTGTAGTCTTACAAAATGTGGAAAAAGTCAAGGGGTCTGATTACTTTCCGATGGCACTGTAGTTAAAAACATGCATCATTTCGATATGTTGAATATTCAATGGATGATTATTCAGCACATGACTTATGTTTAAACATAAATCGTATTTAGCACTCTCTCTACATATTTACTTGAATTGTCCCCTTTAATTGGCGTTTTGTCTGCTGCCTTGTGTGTTTGTGTATCAATGTTCGAAAGAGAGAAAAAATAACATAGGGAGAAAGAGAGGGAGGAAAAGAGGGCGAGAGAGATTGAGGGAGATAAAGAGTGTGAGTAAGAGAGGATGGCAGGGTGAGCGTGTGTGAATGTAGTTTTGTGAGCACGAGTAAAGATTTGAGAGGCTTTAAGTGGTTTGAGCGTACTGGCCCAAAAAGACTGCGATGCTTACATAAGTGAGTGTTGCCCAATGCAGTGGAAGTGAAAGGCACTGGCACAGTCCAGTAGAGACAGACTAAGAGATAGCACCCTGCTAGAGTGATCACTGCCCTCTGCTGGGTGGAATAACACACTACCACAGCACAGGATATAGGGGCTGTGGCCCAGGCACAGATTAAGCCTAGCCCTGGATTTAAAAGTACTTTCATTGAGCTTTCTTTTAATCCAGGGCTAGGCTAAATCTTTTCCCCGGAAACCGTACCCCATTGTACCACACCTATTCTTTATAAATCACAGTACTGTGTAATGATTCACCTGGTGTGTGGTTACTAGTGTCAATTTGCAATGCCTTGTATGTATTCCAGACTGGAATATGTTCTGGGATTCATCCAATGTCATTGAGGAGTTTACCACATCAGTCACCGGCTTCATTAATAAGTGCATTGACGACTTGTCCCCACAGTGACCGTACGTACATATCCCAACCAGAAGCCATGGATTACAGACAACATCTGCACTGATCTAAAGGCTAGAGCTGATTTTATTGATGTCACTACTGCTGTACTTTCTGTCTGCTGTAATCTGTTTTATTTATTTTTATAAAGCTGCCGCTTTCAAGGAGTGGGACACTAATCCGGACTCTTATAAGAAATTCTGCTATGCCCTCTGATGAACCATCAAACAGGCAAAGCATCAATGCAGTACCAAGATCGAATCCTACAACACCTGCTCTTACGCTCGTCAGATGTGGCAGGGCTTGCAAACTATAACGGATTACAAAGGGAAACCCAGCCGCAAGCTGTCCAATGAAGGGAGAGTATTAGACAAGCTAAATACCTTGTATGCTAGAAACACTGAATCATGCATGAGAGCACCAGCTGTTCCGGACGACTTTGGGCTCACGTTCTCCGTAGCCGATGTGAGTAAGACCTTTAAACAGGTTAACATTCACAAGGCCGCAGGGCCAGACAGATTACGAAGACGTGTACTCAGAGCATGCGCTGCCCAGCTGGCAACTGTCTTCACTGACATTTTCACCCTCTCCCTGACCCAGTCTGTAATACCTACATGTTTCAAGCCGACCAGCATAGTCCCTGTGCCCAAGAATACCAAGGTAACCTGTCTAACCTGTCTGTGGACAACATGTCAGTTCATGCTGCAAGAGCTCTGATAGGTTGGAGGACGTCCTCCGGAAGTTGTCATAATTACTGTTTAAGTCTATGGAAGGGGGTGAGAACCTCGAGCCTCCTAGGTTTTGGATTGAAGTCAATGTACCTAGAGGAGGATGGAAACTAGCTGCCCTCCGGCTACACCATGGTGCTACCCTACAGAGTGCTTTTCAGGCTACTGTGGACCTTCATTTCAAAACAGTGTGATTTAATCAATTATTTGGTGACATTAATATATTTAGTACATTTTTATCAAAAAATTATAACTTTTTTAATGTTTCATTATTTACATTTTTCTGAAATTCACTGAGGAGGATGGTCCTCCCCTTCCTCCTTTGAGGAGCTTCCACTGGTGAGAATGCTGTTCATTGACTACAGCTCAACGTTCAACACCATAGTACCCTCCAAGCTCATCACTAAATTCAGGACCCCGGGATTAAACACCTCCCTATCTGCATTGACCATTTTTGCACTAACTCTTTTGACTCATCATGTATGCTGCTGCTACTGTTTATTATCTATCCTGTCGAAACACTGTATCCCATACATATCAACATAATTTACTTCAAGCATGGGACAAATACACATTTGATTTGATTTAGATTTGATTTGGTGAGATTTAATGCCGAAAGTGTTCACCACTAAATAACTTCACCTTCTTTTTCCACAAAGGTTTCCATTATGTTTTAGACTGATTAGACTGATATGTCTTTGTGTGAGTTTGTGACGTTCCTCACCACACCACGAGGTTCTATACTGTACCATGAGGTTCTCTACTGTACCATGAGGTTCCTTAGTGTACCAATTCCATCAGAACGGATAGAGATACATGATTTGAGGGTTGGATGGATGGGATAACCAGAGACATCCTCACATGTTCCTCACACATTTTCTTTGTGTCCTTCAGCTCTCCCTGTAGCTCACGGTCTCCACATGCGTTTCGTGTTTTGTACTGTTCTGACGCTGTGTTCTCCGTTGCGCTATGTTTCTCTTCTGTTGGCTCCGCCCGTGCTACTCCAGCTGCTGGACGCCAGGAGAACCAAGGTTTGTCCCTATGTTTGCAACCGCTGCCCTGGCTGCCGTGTCTGCACAACATAGAGTCACCACCAGAGTGACGTCGTCGTGTGTCTTCGGTGCCCCCAGAGACCTGGCAGTCCTGTTCCTCTGCCCCCCCCCCCCCCCCCCACCCCCCTGGGCTGTGTCGGAAATGCACCCTATTCCCAATGTAGTGCACTACATTTGACCAGAACTTGTGTGCTCTGGCTAAAAGTAGTACACTAGGCCTATGTTGGGAGTAGGGTTGCCATTTTGGACACGCTCCGAAGTGGACCCCCATACACACACCAGCAAGGAGTGTGATTGGTTTAGCCTGCACCGTTCCCTAAGCCCTACCCGCGTCCGTCAGACCCTCTCCCTGCTCTTACACACTGCCGAGTAGAATTCTTCTGTGTTCTCCCTTTACTGGGTGTGGCTCTACTATAGGGGTGTGGCTGCTGTGTGACCCTTGTGACCCTATAGTATACTCTAAAATAGGCTGTGTTTTGTTCAATTTCCCCGCCCCCTAAACCTCAACACCCAGGCTACGTTCCAATATCCATACTAGTGTAGCACTAAGAATGCATGGCCCAATCAGTGTATAGTGGCATGCTAGGGTGGATATTGGAACAGAGCCACTTGTCTCCTTCTTATTTCTTCCTATAGTGGATGTGTCTTTTTTTTTTCTTCTCAAGTAATGTACAAGTAATGTCTTTGTCTTTTTGTATGCGCACACACATGCATACGCCACAGGAGGTTGGTGGCACCTTAATTGGGGAGGACGAGCTCATAGTAATGGATGGAAGGGACATAATGGAATGGTATGGAACTCCATGTTTGACACCGTTCCATTGACTTCATTCCAGCCATTACTATGAGCTGTCCTCCTCTCAGCAGCCACCAGTGGCACACGTACACACGCGCACCCGCCTCCCTAACACACAGCATAATGGATGGGCATGGACCCAGAGGTCCACTGAGTCTACTGCTGTTGGTTGGCTACCAGCTCTCAGTGGGAACACTGTTTACTGCGCTGTGCACGGATCTCTGCTGCTCGCCACTCGGCAGCACGGACAGCACATACACACCCCCTACAGTAATGATAGATAATGATCACTAATGCTGCAACAATCAAGCGTTCTGTTGAAAGTGCAAGCTGTTGAACACGAGCCGTCCAACTCTGAACACTTGACAGGGATCGGTCAAAACTGTTATCGAAGGATCACGGTTCTACAAGTTCTTCACGTTCCCCACGATACAGGGAAGGATTGTGCACTTTCAGTTGCACAATCGGTTTCTCCCAGCAACACAACGATTCAGTCATTCACTGGATGGCTTTGTTTAAATGTGGCTCTCGTAGTATTCCTACCGTCAAAGCTTCAAGAGAGATTCCTACAGATTAGATTGCTGATGCACGGTACTGCACATAAATAACCGTTTACAGTACACCTTACTCACCCTGAAAATAGTTACAGAAGGTGGAA
Organism: Oncorhynchus clarkii lewisi; assembly: GCF_045791955.1. Lineage (NCBI taxonomy): Eukaryota > Metazoa > Chordata > Actinopteri > Salmoniformes > Salmonidae > Oncorhynchus > Oncorhynchus clarkii. Next base: position 39,138,782 of record NC_092163.1, read on the forward strand.
AGCAAGTCGATCACGGATAGTATGTAAAAACCACTTGCCTTTTATTTAACGTCTTCTCATACTGCCATACTTTGTGTCATTTGTATTTTTTCTTTTTGTCTTTCATGCCATAGTGAGGTAAGTCCTCAAATTCCTCTCCAAGTGTGTTTGGCAGGAACTGTATTTCCCCAGAGGTTGAATAGATTACGGTGTGTGTTTCTGAGTTTGTGTGTGCTCTTCGTAATACACATCTCCTTTCCGCAGGGCCACCTTCAACCCCCCCCCCCCCCCCCCCCCCCCCCCCCCTCTATAAGATGTATTGGTGTCTGTGAGTTTGCGTGTGTGTCTGAAAATGTCCCTCCATATGTACATATTCAGTGACCCATCCTAGTCTGATCTGTCATTTAATTGAATCCACCCTAGACTATGTGCTGCGACCCTACCAGATTGAGATTCCTTGACGTGTGTGTGTGTGTGTGTGCGCTTGTATGTGCATGTGCTTTCATGTGTGTGTGTGTGTGTGTGTGTGTGTGCGTATGTGTGTGTGTGACCCCCACAGCACCTGCAGCTGACCATCCAGGCCCTACAGGACGAGCTGCGGACCCAAAGGGACCTGAACCACCTACTGCAGCAGGAGAGCGGCGGCCGCTCTGGGGACCACTACACCAACATCGAGCTGACCGAGGAGAACTTCAGACGGCTACAAGCCGAGCACGACCGCCAGGCAAGGAATCTTAATAAATTACTCATAATAAATGAGTGATTAAATAAATGAGTTTGCCGTTAGTTACAGGTTCTTATGACCAGGATCTTGGTTGTAGGATTTTGAATTCCCTGATACTTCCCTCTGGGAATGTAGAGAATCTTCCAACTGGGATTTCTGTATCTTCTTCCATTCTGGACATTTTGGAAAGTTCCTGAATTTTAGCTACCTTAATAATGACCCAATTGACACTTCCTTCCTTTAAAATTCCTTACAATTCCTTGCGTTCCGGCAGGCCAAGGAGCTGTTCCTCCTGAGGAAGACCTTGGAGGAGATGGAGCTGCGGATCGAGACCCAGAAGCAGACACTGGGGGCCAGGGACGAGTCCATCAAGAAGCTGCTGGAAATGCTCCAGAGTAAGGGTCTGCCTGGAGGGCCAGGCAGGGTCAACGAGGAGGAGGAGCAGGAGAGAGCCAGGCGCATTGCTGAGGCCGAGGCTCAACTTGGACACCTGGAGGTCATCTTGGACCAGAAGGAGAAGGAGAACATCCACCTCCGAGAGGTACAAGAGTACATGTCTGTCCCAAATGGCACCATATTCCTGTATAGTGCCTTACTTCTGAACAGGGCTCTGGTAAAAATTAGTGCACTATGTAGGGTTTATGGTGCTGTTTGGGATGCATATAATGTAGTGCTTACGGTTTGTATATGCCCTTATTCTACTGTATGGCCACAGCAGACTCAGAGTATATGTAGTGCTATTAAATGGCTACTAAGTGTCTAGTCTCAGAAATCCCACACTGCTTTACTAAAATTCCATTGGCTAATACAGTACTGTAATACATGCCATTTCCCAGAGCAGACACTTTCATTCAAAGTGACAAGAGTCTACACATGTTGGTATGTGACCCCAGTGGGAATTGAACCCACAACTCTGCGGTTGCTAGTACCGTACTCGTATGAACTGAGCCACTTACAGGACGACTACAATACCTAACTACAATATAATACTGCAAAATACAAAGGACAATTACAATACAGGTGGAAGATGTAGGATTGCCATCCCCATGAGCGTGCCACCTTCCTTCAGGCCGTGGATGAGGCATGCAAGGATTTCAATCCAGACCTATGTCAGGCTTGGATTCGCCATGCCAAAAGGCTTTCCCCAGGTGCATGAACAATGAGGACCTTTGGCCAAGTGCTCAAGACAGGTTTGATGCAAACTAATGCCAGCTAAACACGCTGTTTCTTTCATTTCTTTCATTTGATTACACTGTGAAAGTTGTCTTCAAGGATCACACCATTGATCACACATGGGATAGAAATGATGGATATTTTGTGTTCATTCAATTTGAATGGGTAATGCACGTGTGTTGCTTGCTGTTTGGGGTTTTAGGCTGGTTTTCTGTTGAGCATTTTGTGACATCGGCTGATGCGAAAAGGGCTTTATAAATACATTTGATTTGATTTGAATTGATTGCCTAATGTGAAAACAGTGTAATGTACTGCCATTTGCAGTACTGTAGCATACTACATTCAAAGGGCAATTTTAAAATATGTATCTTCAATATTTTGCTATTGGATCAACTGATTGTTAAAACAACGACATTGAGAACACATCATCATGTTGTGTTTTGGTGACTAAGCCAATGTACTCGTGACATTTCACAGTAAAATGTCGGACCAATGGCTGTGTGTTGAAAGATGTCTACAAACAAAATGCACAATGAAACGTTTTGAATGTAACACTGGCTGTGTTTACAAGTGTAACGAGGTTGGAGTTTTGCACTAAGAGTTTCAGGAAATACTACCAAAGTGATTAAAAAGACAACTGTAAATAGCCAAAACTATGTAGCTACTATATGGCCACAGTAGACCTGGTCTCACCTGTGTTTGAGGTGTTACTGAAAGCGCCGAGTCATGTTGATTGTTCGGTACTGCTTTTAAAGCATACGGTTTTTGGGACTTCCAGGCAATTTCCACAATTTTCTTCTAACCTGCAGTGTATGCCCATCAACACTAGAGGGCAATACTGGCCTTCTCTTTGTGTACCTACTGTGCTCTGACTGCAGTGTTCAATCTGTGTACAGTGTTATTGCCAGGGGAGAAGTATATATATGACTGATGTAATGTTAGTGCAAGTAAATGTAACTAATTTCAATGCTGTCGCTCTAGTATTGAGCTAGGTTAAGCTAAGTCATTACCCAGGCATTTGGAGAGATTCAGGGCTCATATTTATGAAGCATCTCAGAGTAGGTGTGCAGATCTAGGATCAGGTTCCTTCTGTCCATGGTGATCTTATTCATTGTGATCTAAAAGGCAGAACCGAACCTAGATCAGCACTCCTATTCTGAGATGGTTCATAAATACAGGCCCATTTGCACTAGGTCCTAAAAGAGGCGACATTTGATGCTTGTCTTGTCCATTTCATATCAACTGGTGTTCTCCCAGGAACTGCACAGGAGAAACCAGATGCACCAGGACCCTGGCAAAACCAAAGCCCTCCAGACCATCATAGAGATGAAGGTAAGAACCATGGGGAATTATGGGTAGTGTAGTACACCTGGCTGGCACCATTGCTGAGACCAACCATGTAGTCAGATGAAATACGAAAACCTTAGAGTTCGGGAAAGCCAGATTTAGCTTGTATTGAATTAACTTTGAGTCTGTTGATAGCTTCAGACGCCCAGGCTCATTCAACGACACAAGATTTGGAAGGATGACCTTGTGAGACTAGTCGGTGGATGATGTTGTAATGTTACATCATATGCAAAAGCTATGAAAAATGTATTCAAAGCACTAATTGAGCCACTGTAGAGCCCAACGGCCCACTGCAGAGCCCATCGGCCCACTGTAGCTGCAGAGCTGTGATATCACTTCTAAATATAAAGCATGCGCTCACAGCCCGACAGCATGCCTCTCGCTCACACACCACATCATCAGACGGAGCTGGATTGGTGCTGAGCAAACCCCAGCATCCCCTAGCACGGTCACGTGACTCTCCTCTAGCGTGGTCACATGACACGCTGGCTCCTGGAGGCTCTGGATTTTCATACAGAGCAGAGCCCCTCTCCCTTCCATCCTCGGTGGAGGACCTCCCCGCTTCTCTCTGCTCTCTCCAACAGACGTGTTGGTGCTGATGTTAGCATGAGTAATGCTAACCCCCCTCTCTCTACCCTCGCTGTCTCTAGGATCTCTTTCTCTTTCTCTCAATTTCTTTCTCTCCTTATCTCACTCTGTCTTTCAATCTCTCTCTCTCCCTCCCTCCCTCACCCACGAGGGAGAGCACATTCTGCCTGCTGCTACCATGGAAACAGGTGTGGTTGTTTACGACAGCGAGGCCAGTGGCACAGGGAGGAGAGCGAGAAAGGGATTCAGATAGAAAGAGAGAGAGAGAGAGAGAGAGAGTGTGTTCATGAGAGCGTCACATCCTCTGCTTGATCAGCTTGATCTGCCGTAGCAGTGAAATCATTTGGATGGCATAGCATCTCTGACCAATTGAGCTACGGTATGTTGTCGTCTACACTATGTCGTCTCCACTGTATACTATGCTATGTTCTCTCCGGTGGTTAGTTAGCGTCTTGCTACAAGTCATAGAATAGCGATGCATTGATGAAGCACATGGCCATGATAACAGCGTTCACACGCTTACGTTAACCCCTTAGATCCAGGACCATCTGTTGTTAACTCTCAGTCGACCTAGGGACAGCCTCGCATACAGAGCTGGATTTCCTAGTTTTCCACTGCCTGCTGGATGACCCTGCTGAAGCTCTAGCCACAGAACCACAAGTTCACAAGTTCAGAACCAGTCAAAGGTATAGATAGAGGGAAAGAAGGAGGGGAGACAGAAAGGAGAGAGAGGGAGTGAAACCAGGTTCTTGCTCGTTGCTCTGCAGGTGAAGTGCATGTGAGATGGACCATGGCTAATCTTAAAGACGTTGTATTATTTATTTAAAAACTCTGCAAAGCCAAAGCTCCACTCAGAGGTGCAGTCGCAGTCCATGGACTGGCTCCTGCATTGATGTGCGAGCGACTACAGAGCAGCACGGCTCCTCTTCCTCTTCCTGCTTCTTCTCCAGGCGTTTCTCTCTGGGCTGGTCCCTCTCAAAAGGCTGGCTGTGATGTGTGCTGCTCAGTATTTCCAAATGGTGATTAATCCACTGAGAGGCTGGCTGTGAGGGAGCTGCTGCAGCCGGAGAAGGAGGAGGCTTTTGATTTTACCCCAAGATACTGCAGAGGCTCTCCTCCGTACTACCTCAAAGAGCTCTTCCTTTCTCTGACACTTACTCTCTTTCCTCGTCTTCCGTCTCTCTCTCTCTACCCATCTTCTCTCCTTCACGCTTTCTTTCACTGTCTTTCGCTCTCTCTTCTCTCTCTCCCTCTTTTTCAGGTGTTTTGTGTTTTGTTCACTGGTCAAGCTTTGGAGATGTTCTAGTACTGAATTATAAGTGTGGCTCAGCAACAGTACAGCACAGCTGGTGTGTGTGTGTTGGGCAGGACACCAAGATGGCATCTTACAGCTGGTGTGTGTGTGTTGTGCAGGACACCAAGATAGCATCTTACAGCTGGTGTGTGTGTGTGTTGTGCAGGACACCAAGATAGCATATTACAGCTGGTGCGTGTGTGTTGTGCAGGACACCAAGATAGCATCTTACAGCTGCTGTGTGTGTGTTGTTTAGGACACCAAGATAGCATCTTACAGCTGCTGTGTGTGTGTTGTGCAGGACACCAAGATAGCATCTCTGGAGCGCAACATCAGGGACCTGGAGGATGAGATCCAGATACTGAAGGCTAACGGCTTGCTGAACACCGAGGACAGAGAGGAGGAGATCAAACAGATGGAGGTCTACAAGAACCACTCCAAGTTCATGAAGACCAAGGTACACACACATACAGGAAAACACAGACACACTATATGCACAGGAAAACACGCACACACACACACACACACACACACACACACACACACACACACACACACACACACACACACACACACACACACACACACACACACACACACACACACACACACAGACACACGTGCGTACAGTACTGTAGTAGTCTATAATGTGGCAAACACAGTCACGCACACAATCTAGGGTTTGCTGTGCACGTTCAAAGTGAACAGAACAGATTAGAGCTGTCTGTCTGGCTGACAGTAAATGAGCTAGCTTTAGCATTACATTAACTGTTTTCATCAGGGAAGTGCTTCGCTGGCAGCTATACCTGACTGGGAGATGCTTACGCGTTGTTTTGTTACTGTACACTTAGCAGAGAGAGCAGAGGAAGACCATAAAGAAAACCATTCCTGTGTTGTTAAAATTGATCTTTTATTGTCCTCCGTAGCCTCGTCAATATGTTCGCATCCATCTAGCGTGATTGATTGTATTACCATTGGATCCCACTGTCAGAAACTCTGGTTACATTTCATTTCCTCATCAACCGTTGCACATCTTATCCAGTCAGTCCAGCTTTGACTTGCTCAGTCATATTACACAGTCCGTCATCAGTCATCTTACGGTCAGGTTCCCAGCCTCCCTCCCAGCCTCCCTCCCAGCCTCCATGCCTCTCTGGAGCATTGTGTCTGTGTGTTTACATCCATGTGAGGATAAAACCAGCGGGAGTTTTGTTGTTTTATTTTTAGAAAATGATTCATCAATCATAGATAGGGTCTGATGTATAATACATGAATAATGCAGGGAGCCAGATGCATCTTTAATGAGAGGAGAGCTTGGCTACAATGAACACAGTGGATAAAGGTTCACTTTACCCACTGTCCCTCTGTTATGGTGAGAGGCGTTTCTACCAAGTGTCCACCGCACAAAGTTTACCCGTGCACAGACACCTAATACCAACACGCAGGTACGAAGGCACAAACACACCTGCCAGGATGCCCGTTAGCCGACGCCGATGGCGACAGCTAGTCCTACTGGGGTCCGACGCGTAACGAAAAAGACATTGCAGACAAAAAAAACATCAACATGTAATGTGTGTGTGTGTATCAGTTACACATACATGTCAGTATGTACACACAACAAGCAGGTCACATGGGTTGGAGAGGCGTTGTGCCGTGAGGTGTTTCTTAAACCAGGTTTGCTGTTCACTTGCTCTATATGAGCTGGAAGGGAGTTCCATGCACTCATGATCCTACTTTTTAGCTGCCAACTTCACACGAGTTAGTTGTGACAAACCCTGTTGTGTGTGTGTGTGTGTGTGTGTGTGTGTGTGTGTGTGTGTGTGTGCGTGCCTGCCTGCGTGCCTGCCTACGTGTGTGTGTGTGTGTGCGTGCCCCCCGACAGATTGACCAGCTGAAGCAGGAGCTGTCTAAGAAGGAGTCTGAGCTGCTGGCCCTGCAGACCAAGCTGGAGACCCTGAACAACCAGAACTCGGACTGCAAACAGCACATAGAGGTGCTCAAAGAGTCTCTCACTGCCAAGGAGCAGCGCGCCGCCATTCTGCAGACAGAGGTGGCTACAGCACACACACACACACACACACACACACACACACACACATCCTTGCACACATGCATATATGAACACACCCGTGTGCACACATAAGCCCACACACACATTCCTGCACACACGCATATGAACACACGCACGTGCATGCATACAAAACACACACACACACACACACACATGCCCACACACACACATATAGTATGCCTAATGAAGACGCCTACATGCTTACAGTAAGATACACCCCCGGGTGTGCACAGCATCTCCTTGTATTCATTGATACACCAGATGTATGTTGGTCCTTGTACACTGTTTTTTTACACATTTAAGGAAACACTGTATCACCGTCTCCCTGTATTCTGCTGCATACACTTACATACCCCCTCCCCTCTTGCTTTCTACCCTTTAGTGGAGCATGAAGCTTGTATTGCAAATGTCAAGCATCTCGGAGAGATGTGCAATTCAGGGTTTATGCCAGGTCACTGGAAAAGCACTTTGTGTCAACTGCTGATGTAAAAAGGGCTTTACAAAACACATTTGATGGAATTTGACCTCCGAACTGTGACATTTGACCTATGACCGCTCCCCTCCCAGGTGGACGCCCTGCGCTTGCGTCTGGAGGAGAAGGAGTCCTTCCTGAACAAGAAGACCAAGCAGCTGCAGGACCTGACGGAGGAGAAGGGCACGCTGGCCGGAGAGATCCGTGACATGAAGGACATGCTGGAGGTCAAGGAGAGGAAGATCAACGTCCTGCAGAAGAAGGTTAGGGGTCAAGGGTTAAGGGTCAGGGGATAAGGGGTTTAAGTGTCAAGGGTGTATTTAGGTGGAAAGTAGTAAAGGGTAGCCTGGGCATGCTCACAAGTTTGTTTAATAAATGGATAAAAAAAAACACATCTCTGACCAACACTGTGTTCTCCTACCATTGCTTACAGAACTATAGATGGGACAGCCTAGCTCTGCTGTTCCACGCTAAAAGCTTTTAGGCATAACATGTTTGGTAGTAGAAATACTGGTAACGGATGCTGACTCGGGGGCCTCAGCGACTCGCCTAAGAGCAAATCTGAGGGAAACACTGGAAAAAGGGATACACTTGTAGACTTAGGTTTACAAGAAAACTCACCTCTGGATTGAGAAGAATTCCTCAGAATTGTTACATAATGTAGAACCTAAATGAGAGCTTGCTGTGTGTGGTTATAGGTTAGGTATAGGTTAGGTTAGGTTGTATGGATGTTTGGTTCCCTGTCTTATTCCTGAGACCCGGGCTGCTTCCCAAATGACATCATATTCACAATACATTGCACTACTTTTGACCAGAGCCCTTTGGGCCCTATTCAGAAGTAGTGCCCTAAATAGGGAATATGGTGTCATTTGGGATGCACACCTGAGTTGGTTGGTCTCTGAGGATACGAAGCGAGCATGCATGCACAGACACGCACACACACACACACACACACACACACACACACACACACACACACACACACACACACACACACACACACACACACACACACACTCCATCTCTCTCTCTTCGCTTTATATTTCTCTCCGTCTCTTCTTCAGTTGTTTCTCTACTCTGTCAGTGCACTGTGTCTCTCCCTGTCTCTTCTTCTGATGTTTCTCTACTCTGTCAGTGCACTGTGTCTCTCCCTGTCTCTTCTTCTGATGTTTCTCTACTCTGTCAGTGCACTGTGTCTCTCCGCGTCTCTTCTTCTGATGTTTCTCTACTCTGTCAGTGCACTGTGTCTCTCCGCGTCTCTTCTTCTGATGTTTCTCTACTCTGTCAGTGCACTGTGTCTCTCCCTGTCTCTTCTTCTGATGTTTCTCTACCCTGTCAGTGCACTGTGTCTCTCCCTGTCTCTTCTTCTGATGTTTCTCTACTCTGTCAGTGCACTGTGTCTCTCCGCGTCTCTTCTTCTGATGTTTCTCTACTCTGTCAGTGCACTGTGTCTCTCCCTGTCTCTTCTTCTGATGTTTCTCTACTCTGTCAGTGCACTGTGTCTCTCCCTGTCTCTTCTTCTGATGTTTCTCTACTCTGTCAGTGCACTGTGTCTCTCCCTGTCTCTTCTTCTGATGTTTCTCTACTCTGTCAGTGCACTGTGTCTCTCTCCGTCTCTTCTTCTGATGTTTCTCTACTCTGTCAGTGCACTGTGTCTCTCCCCGTCTCTTCTTCTGATGTTTCTCTACTCTGTCAGTGCACTGTGTCTCTCCCTGTCTCTTCTTCTGATGTTTCTCTACTCTGTCAGTGCACTGTGTCTCTCCCCGTCTCTTCTTCTGATGTTTCTCTACTCTGTCAGTGCACTGTGTCTCTCCCTGTCTCTTCTTCTGATGTTTCTCTACTCTGTCAGTGCACTGTGTCTCTCCCTGTCTCTTCTTCTGATGTTTCTCTACTCTGTCAGTGCACTGTGTCTCTCCCTGTCTCTTCTTCTGATGTTTCTCTACTCTGTCAGTGCACTGTGTCTCTCCGCGTCTCTTCTTCTGATGTTTCTCTACTCTGTCAGTGCACTGTGTCTCTCCGCGTCTCTTCTTCTGATGTTTCTCTACTCTGTCAGTGCACTGTGTCTCTCCCTGTCTCTTCTTCTGATGTTTCTCTACTCTGTCAGTGCACTGTGTCTCTCCCCGTCACTTCTTCTGATGTTTCTCTACTCTGTCAGTGCACTGTGTCTCCCCGTCACTTCTTCTGATGTTTCTCTACTCTGTCAGTGCACTGTGTCTCTCCCCGTCTCTTCTTCTGATGTTTCTCTACTCTGTCAGTGCACTGTGTCTCTCCCTGTCTCTTCTTCTGATGTTTCTCTACTCTGTCAGTGCACTGTGTCTCTCCCTGTCTCTTCTTCTGATGTTTCTCTACTCTGTCAGTGCACTGTGTCTCTCCCTGTCTCTTCTTCTGATGTTTCTCTACCCTGTCAGTGCACTGTGTCTCTCCCTGTCTCTTCTTCTGATGTTTCTCTACTCTGTCAGTGCACTGTGTCTCTCCCCGTCTCTTCTTCTGATGTTTCTCTACTCTGTCAGTGCACTGTGTCTCTCCCTGTCTCTTCTTCTGATGTTTCTCTACCCTGTCAGTGCACTGTGTCTCTCCCTGTCTCTTCTTCTGATGTTTCTCTACTCTGTCAGTGCACTGTGTCTCTCCCTGTCTCTTCTTCTGATGTTTCTCTACTCTGTCAGTGCACTGTGTCTCTCCGCGTCTCTTCTTCTGATGTTTCTCTACTCTGTCAGTGCACTGTGTCTCTCCCTGTCTCTTCTTCTGATGTTTCTCTACTCTGTCAGTGCACTGTGTCTCTCCCTGTCTCTTCTTCTGATGTTTCTCTACTCTGTCAGTGCACTGTGTCTCTCCCTGTCTCTTCTTCTGATGTTTCTCTACTCTGTCAGTGCACTGTGTCTCTCCGCGTCTCTTCTTCTGATGTTTCTCTACTCTGTCAGTGCACTGTGTCTCTCCGCGTCTCTTCTTCTGATGTTTCTCTACTCTGTCAGTGCACTGTGTCTCTCCCTGTCTCTTCTTCTGATGTTTCTCTACTCTGTCAGTGCACTGTGTCTCTCCGCGTCTCTTCTTCTGATGTTTCTCTACTCTGTCAGTGCACTGTGTCTCTCCGCGTCTCTTCTTCTGATGTTTCTCTACTCTGTCAGTGCACTGTGTCTCTCCCTGTCTCTTCTTCTGATGTTTCTCTACTCTGTCAGTGCACTGTGTCTCTCCCTGTCTCTTCTTCTGATGTTTCTCTACTCTGTCAGTGCACTGTGTCTCTCCCTGTCTCTTCTTCTGATGTTTCTCTACTCTGTCAGTGCACTGTGTCTCTCCCTGTCTCTTCTTCTGATGTTTCTCTACTCTGTCAGTGCACTGTGTCTCTCTCCGTCTCTTCTTCTGATGTTTCTCTACTCTGTCAGTGCACTGTGTCTCTCCCTGTCTCTTCTTCTGATGTTTCTCTACTCTGTCAGTGCACTGTGTCTCTCCCTGTCTCTTCTTCTGATGTTTCTCTACTCTGTCAGTGCACTGTGTCTCTCCCCGTCTCTTCTTCTGATGTTTCTCTACTCTGTCAGTGCACTGTGTCTCTCCGCGTCTCTTCTTCTGATGTTTCTCTACCCTGTCAGTGCACTGTGTCTCTCCGCGTCTCTTCTTCTGATGTTTCTCTACTCTGTCAGTGCACTGTGTCTCTCCCCGTCTCTTCTTCTGATGTTTCTCTACTCTGTCAGTGCACTGTGTCTCTCCCTGTCTCTTCTTCTGATGTTTCTCTACTCTGTCAGTGCACTGTGTCTCTCCCTGTCTCTTCTTCTGATGTTTCTCTACTCTGTCAGTGCACTGTGTCTCTCCGTCTCTTCTTCTGATGTTTCTCTACTCTGTCAGTGCACTGTGTCTCTCCGCGTCTCTTCTTCTGATGTTTCTCTACTCTGTCAGTGCACTGTGCCTCTCCCCGTCTCTTTGTATTTTTGATCTTTCTTTCTCAGATATCCCTCTTTCGCTTTCTTTATCTCTGGCTAGACTATCTTGTTTTATTTCTTACTATCTTTGAGAGACATCTAGCTATCTCTCTGCTTGTCTTGCTCAACAACAACGAGCTCATAACCTTCTACCATATGTTTCTCTGTAGCCTTTATAGTCCCATGTGAAAACAGACACTACACGTAGCCATTAACGTCGAAACACACTACTCTGTCTTCTGTCCTCCCCTTTCCTTGCCTCTCTCGCTCTTACCCTCTCTCTCTCTTCCCAAATACCAGCCAATCTTAAAAAGCTTCTACTAGATGAGATTAGACTGTATTTAATGTATTTTGCTAAAATAATAAAGGCTTCCTCTTCCAGGCGTCCCTTTAAGGAGACACACTTACCCTGCAAACATCACACACACTAACCCCTAACTCACACTCCTAGCTTTTAATGCAGTTTCTCTATCTACAGCTCTTTTGACCTCATGCTAATGCCCTCCCTCCCTCCTCCTCTCACCCAGATTGAGAATCTGCAGGAGCAGCTGCGTGATAAGGACAAGCAGTTGGGGAACCTGAAGGACAGGGTGAAGTCCCTACAGACTGACTCCAGTAACACTGACACGGCCCTGGCCACCCTGGAGGAGGCACTCTCTGAAAAGGTACAGAAAGACCCAGAGCTTTACACCCGGAGGACTTAGAACCAAAACCCAAACAATGAACTTTGAACTAATGTCCATGTGTGTGTGTCTCTAAGGAGCGTATTATAGAGAGACTGAAGGAGCAGAGAGCGAGGGAGGACAACGAGAGGATGGATGAAGTGGAGTCTTATAAGAAGGAGAACAAGGACCTCAAGGAGAAGGTCAACACCCTGCAGCTGGAATTAACAGAGAAGGAGGTCAGTGTAAAATAAGATAATTGATTGTATTATCCCCATGGGGTACATTTTTGTTGCGGCTCTGGGCATGCATAAAAACACAAAGACATTTCAAATACATGGGATGCTGTTCTCTCTGGAAGTATGACCCAATTTGGCCTGTGCTGTATTTTTCTACTGTGCTGTGCCTCCTGGTCTGGTACTGACTGTCCTCGCTGTTCCTGTTTGTCCCCATGTAGTCCAGTCTCATTGACTTAAAGGAGCACGCCTCATCCCTGGCCTCCTCCAGCCTGAAGAAGGAGTCCAAGCTCAAGTCTCTGGAGATGGCCATCGAGCAGAAGAAAGAGGAGTGTAGTAAGTTGGAGACACAGTTACAGAAGGTAGGTCTCCTAACACTTCATCATGTAAAAGTGTTAATGGGTTTGGGTTTACATGGCTGGGATTCAAAGATGCACTCTAAATAATGACTCTTTTTAACTGATTACAACTAAATGACATTTGTTGAAACCAAATGTATGATTCAATACCAGTTGTTAGATTTGATCATTAACAAACCTATATTTCAAGTTGAAACCTATTTCTTGCAACACTCAAATTACTTTCCCCCCTTTGATTAAACTTAAACTTAAATAAGATAAATGGAAATGAATATACATTGCTTGCGGAAAGTATTCAGGCCCCTTGACCTTTTCCACATTTTGTTATGTTACTGCCTTATTCTAAAATAGATTAAATTGTTTTTTTCCCCTCATCAATCTACACACTATACCCCATAATGATAAAGCAAAAACAGGTTTTTCGAAATCTTTGCAAATTTATTACAAATAAAAACAGAAATATCACATTTACTTAAGTATTCAGACCATTTACTCAGTACTTTGTTGAAGAACCTTTGGCAGTGATTACAGCCTTGAGTCTTCTTGGGTATGATGATACAAGCTTGGCACACCTGTATTTGGGGAGTTTCTCCCATTCTTGGCTGTGTGCTTAGGGTCAATGTCCTGTTGGAAGGTGAACCTTTGCCCCAGTCTGAGATCCTGTAGCAGGTTTTCAAAAAAAGGAACTCTCTGTACTTTGCTCCGTTCATCTTTCCCTCGATCCTGACTAGTCTCCCAGTAGGTGCCGCTGAAAAACATCCCCACAGCCTGATGCTGCCACCACCATGCGTCACCCTAGGAATGATGCCAGGTTTCCTCTGTTTTAGTACCCTTCCTCAGATCTGTGTCTCGACACAATCCTTCAACCTCATAGCTTAGTTTTTGTTCTGACATGCACTGTCAACTGTGGGACCTTAGGTGTGTGTCTTTCCAAATCATGTCCAATCGATTGAGTTTAGCACAGGTGTACTCCAATCAAGTTGTAAAAACATCTCAAGGATGATCAATAGAAACAGGGTGCACCTGAGCTCAATTTTGTCTCATAGCAAATGGTCTGAATACTTATGTAAATAAAGTATTTAAAAACATTTATATATATTTATATATATTTGCAAAAAATGTCTAAAAACCTGTTTTCGCTTTGTCATTATGGGGTATTGTGTGTACAATGATGAGCCTTTAAAAAAAAAAAGTTTTTGGAATAAGCCTGTAACGTAACAAAATGTAACTTTCCGAATGCACTGTATATACAACCCATTTTATCATGTTGTACCGAGTAGATTTGTCACATTGGAATTCCCTATCCAAATGTCTTAAATTGTGTTACAAGCAATTAAATCAATTTCCTGTTCATCAAGGTATTAAGTTGGTTCCATAACATGAAACAATGACCCCAAACACTTTCTTTTCATAAGATTTTCACATTACAACCAAATAGTGACCAACTCACCAATAGAAACCTTTCCAGGTTCTTTAGTATCACAGTACTTATGCAGATATAATTTAAGATTCAGTGCTGGCAGTGAACATTCAATCATACAAAATAAAAAAAAACGGAACACATTACATTACATTCACTTTCACGGGTGGGCAAAAATAACAAACGTAAAGTCACGCCCACAATAGGCCACGCCCACAACTCTTCTGACAGATTGCTGCCTCTATATTGCACCCACCGCTATGTAATGCGAATGGGCATGAGGTGTTGAAAGCAATTTAGAAGCTTTCATTCAATTAAATAAATCCCAGTGATCTGTCAAAATTGTTATTTGATTTCAGACAAATTTTATAGAATAGGTTGAACGGTGGGCCTCCCGAGTGGCGCCGTGGTCTACGGCACTGCATCGCAGTGCTTGAGGTGGTGTCACTACAGACCCGGGTGTGTCGCGGCCGGCCGCGATCGGGAGACCCATGAGCTTGGCGGTCCGGGCGCGTGCACGCTGACTTCGGGTCGCCAATTGTAAGGTGTTCCCTATGACACATCGGTGCGGCTAGCTTCTGGGTTAAGCGATCAGCGTGTCAAGAAGCAGTGCGGCTTGGCTGGGTTATGTTTCGGAGGCATGCATGGCACTCGACCTTCGCCTCTCCCGAGTCCGTACGAGAGTTGCAGCGATGGGACAAGACTGTAACTACCAATTGGGGAGAAAAAGGGGTAAAAAGTACAAAAATAACGACCCAAAGTGACATTTTGGACCACACCAATCAGAAAAAGCACTTCAGATGAACAGCAGTGCCGTCCCACTTTTTACAGTGTGCAGCACAGGAGGTTGGCGGCACCTTATTTTGGGAGTTCGAGCTCATAGTAATGGCGTGGGGCGGAATTAGTGGAATGGTATCAAATACGCCAAACACCTTCCATGTGTTTGATAACATTCCACTCGCTCCATTCCAGCCATTATTATGAGCTGTTCTCTCCTCAGCATCCTCCACTGGTCTACATTGATGTTTATTATGTAAACTAGCGATGACAACCTGAACAACTCATTTGGGACGGCCTCAATGTTTAAGTCCGTCACAGTTAAAATCACTGTTAGAATCCGATGACAAGGAGTTAAATGAACATTGTTAGGTACAAAAGCTTACTTATGTTTGATATTTGAGAGAAACTAAAGTCCATTGTGCACAGTTCTGCCAGTAAATGGTTAAATGGTTCAGTGAACCAAGTGGAAGAGATCTCTTTTATACCATCATAATCTCCTTTACTAATCTGCTTCTCTTCGGTTGCATTCTTACAATTCAATCTAAACCTGCAGTATGTAGACAGTGTATTGCCTGTACATCTGATGAAGACTTTTAATTGACCATGCATCAAGTCCAGCTGGTAGGCATAGTCACACTAAAGGTGATGTTCAGTATTGCACAGTTGCCCCTATCACATCCATTCTATTTGATTTCGCTAGCTGTGGCCAAGTCAGTGTAAGTTTGTAGTGGCTTTTTAAAGAAA
Organism: Oncorhynchus clarkii lewisi; assembly: GCF_045791955.1. NCBI lineage: Eukaryota > Metazoa > Chordata > Actinopteri > Salmoniformes > Salmonidae > Oncorhynchus > Oncorhynchus clarkii. The sequence goes on from NC_092163.1 coordinate 39,154,536, forward strand.
ACCGAACCATGGATTACAGATTCTCCTGGCCCATAGACGGCATTCACTATTAGGAACCATCTAACATTAAGTTGGAAAATACTCCATTTCCCCTTTAAATCAATTATTATTCAAGCATATCCAATTATGGAAAAATTGCTTCACTAATCTTAAATGCTACTGTATAATACAACAACATCATCCTCAATCCAAGACCATTTTGGTTTAAATCTGGTTATATGTGCTATCCCTGCTGGTTACTGGACTTGAGTGTGGTAAAACCTGCCATGTTTTATCTATCATGGAGGATAACTCTGAAGCATTCTCTACTAATAAGCATGTCTGATATATACCCCAGTCCCTGCCAACACACACCCTTTTCACAATGCTGCTGCTGCTACTATTAGCACACACATACACAACGCTCCAGCAACATTGTGAAAATGTCCAATCCCTCATTTGAATATGCTGCTTGTTTAAACCCTCTCATCAGCGACAACAAACACCTGCTCATATAAATTCCTCTAGTGATAGAATGCGAAAACTGGATCAGAGTTAATAACGTTCAGATAAGGATCCTACAACACCGTAGAACCACTGAGATGGGGAGCAAAGATGTCCATCAGATCTCCCCCGTGTGTCTCTCTGTCCCATAACCACCCATACTGTGTCCTCCTCCTCCCTCTGTTCCTCTCCAGTGGTCCTGGCTGTCTCAACCATAGAAATAGAATTACTAGAACGGGAATCCCCTTTCAAGTCAATGTTCCACGATGGTTGGACCGGCGGCCATATTGTGTGTAATTCTGTTTCTATGGTCTCAACATACTGTTCAACATATACAGTAAAGGTGTTCTCTGTATTGATACTGCTTTAACATGTAACATTTAACATGTAACATGTCTGTTCTTAGCCTGGTCCAGGAACAGTTTGTGCTGTCTCGCCAACTCCCTTGGTCATTGTCTGTTTGGAATGACATTGACCATATAGGAGTTTACGAGAGAGCACAAACAGATCTGGCACCAGGCTAGTCTGTTCTACCCTGATCCTGCAGTTTCCACTCTCCTCTGGCTAATGGAGCTACATGCTAATGCTATCTTCCCCGGGTCTCCCCCCTCCCCCTCCCACCTCGTTTCCCCCGTCTCCCCCCTTCACCACTTTCCTTTGCAATGTAGCAAGCAGAGCAGCTGTTCAGTCAGATGAACAACCCTGTAAGTCCTTCTCCGCCCCGGAGCTCTCTGTGGTGGCACATATTGAAAGCATGAGGACACCTTCCACCCACCAAAATCCACCTTAAAATCCTGGAACGTGCTATCTAACTTATGGGGGATCATGTCATGGTCACATGGACCCAGTTACACTGTCACTGGTGTATCTTTCACATCATGTAGTATGCATGTTGACCTTTGCACTTAATGAGTATGATTTAGCTTTCCAACTACACTCATATTATGAGTTAGGCATTTAATATTAATGTAAAAAAATATATGTTTTTTTTGGATATTCGCCTCTGTTCTTGGTGAGCTTGACATTAAAGTAGAACTGACAGCATTTTAGCAACATGAAATCGTATTAAAATCAGTTCAAATACACCCCCAGGAAGAATATGACACGTTTAAAAACATTTTCTGACAAGCAAGCACTTAGATATGGTCATTTTCAAATTTTCATGAAATCTTGGAATGTTTGGGAATTACATACAGTTAAAGTTGGAAGTTTACATACACCTTAGCCAAATACATTTAAACTCAGTTTTTCACAATTCCTGTCAGTTAGGATCACCACTTTATTTTAAGAATGTGAAATGTCAGAATAATAGTAGAGAGAATGATTTATTTCAGCTTTTATTTCTTTCATCACATTCCCAGTGGGTCAGAAGTTTACATACACTCAATTAGTATTTGGTAGCAATGCCTTTAAATTGTTTAACTTGGGTCAAATGTTTTGGGTAGTCTTCCACAAGCTTCCCACAATAAGTTGAGTGAATTTTGGCCCATTCCTCCTGACAGAGCTGGTGTATCTGAGTTAGGTCAGGCCTCCTTGCTTGCACACGCTTTTTCAGTTCCGCCCACACATTTTCTATGGGATTGAGGTCAGGGCTTTGTGATGGCCACTCCAATACCTTGACTTTGTTGTCCTTAAGCCATTTTGCCACAACTTTAGAAGTCTGCTTGGGGTCATTGTCAATTTGGAAGACCCATTTGTGACCAAGCTTTAACTTTCTGACTGATGCCTTGAGATGTTGCTTCAATATATCCACATAATTGTCCTGCCTCATGATGCCATCTATTTTGTGAAGTGCACCAGTCCCTCCTGCAGCAAAGCACCCCCACAACATGATGCTGCCACCCCCGTGCTTCACGGTTGGGATGGTGTTCTTCGGCTTGCAAGCCTCCCCCTTTTTCCTCCAAACATAACGATGGTCATTATGGCCAAACAGTTCTATTTTTGTTTCATCAGACCAGAGGACATTTCTCCAAAAAGTACAATTTTTGTCCCCATGTGCAGTTGCAAACCGTAGTCTGGCTTTTTTATGGTGGTTTTGGAGCAGTGGCTTCTTCCTTGCTGAGCGACCTTTCAGGTTATGTCGATATAGCACTCGTTTTACTGTGGATAAAAATAATTTTGTACCTGTTTCCTTCAGCATCTTCACAAAGTCCTTTGCTGTTGTTCTGGGATTGATTTGCACTTTTTGCACCAAAGTACATTCATCTCTTTGAGACAGAACGAGTCTCCTTCCTGAGCAGTATGACGGCTGCGTGGTCCCATGGTGTTTATTCTTGCGTACTATTGTTTGTACAGATGATCGTGGTAACTTCGGGCGTTTGGAATTTGCTCACAAGGATGAACCAGACTTGTGGAGGTCTACAATTTTTTTTCTAAGGTCTTGGCTGATTTCTTTTGATTTTCGCATGATGTCAAGCAAAAAAGCACTGAGTTCGAAGGTAGGCCTTGAAATACATCCGCAGGTACACCTCCAATTGACTCAAGTTATGTAAATTAGCTTATCAGAAGCTTCTAAAGCCATGACATCATTTTATGGAATTTTCCAAGCTGTTTAAAGGCACAGTCAACTTAGTGTATGTAAACTTCTGACCCACTGTAATTGTGATACTGTGAATTATAAGTGAAATAATGTGTCTGTAAACAATTGTTGGAAAAATTACTTGTGTCATGCACGAAGTAGATGTCCTAACCGACTTGCCAAAACTATAGTTTGTTAACAAGAAATTTGAGGAGTGGTTGAAAAATGAATTTTAATGACTCAAACCTAAGTATATGTAAACTTCCGACTTTAACTGTATACTAAGGCATTTGTGAAAATTCTATAGTAACATAGAGTGGGGATTTGGACAATTAACAGAGACAGCAGTAAATAAAACCGAATAAAAGCATCTGTCTCGTCCAGGACCGGATTCTACGCAGATCAGAGCACCATGGCCAATCAGAGCTACAGTAGGCCTTTGTGCAAACAGGCCTACCATCATTCACTTTGATCTGGACTGTGTGTTTACATGCAGTTGCAACAGTGCAACTTTAGATCATTAAAACGCATTCGCCAAAAGACACAAAATACACCTGAATGGATTTCTGTAAATGCGTCAATACCACGGGAGTCAAGCAAATCAAATCAAATTAAATTGTATTAGTCACATGCGCCGAATACAACAGGTGTAGTAGACCTTACAGTGAAATGCTTACTTAAGAGCCCCTAACCAACAGTGCAGTTTCAAAAAAGACGGAAAAGAATAAGAGATAAAAGTAACAAGTGATTAAAGAGCAGCAGTAAAAAGTAACAATATATACAGGGGTGTGCCGGTACAGAGTCAATGTGCGGGGGCACCGGTTATTTGAGGTAGTATGTACATGTAGGTAGAGTTATTAAAGTGACTATGCATAGATGACAACAGAGAGTGGCAGTGGTGTGGAGAGGGGAGGGGGGCAATGCAAATAGTTTGGGTAGCCATTTGACTAGATGTTCAGGAGTTTTATGGCTTGGAGGTAGAAGCTGTTTAGAAGCCTCTTGGACCTAGACTAGGCCTTCCGGCACCGCTTGCCGTGCAGTAGCAGAGAGAACAGTCTATGACTAGGGTAGCTGGAATCTTTGACAATTTTTAGGGCCTTCCTCTGACACCTCCCGGTGTAGAGGTCCCGGATGGCAGGAAGCTTGGCCCCAGTGATGTACTGGGCGGTTCACATTACCCTCGGTAGTGTCTTGCGGTAGAAGGCCGAGCAGTTGCCATACCAGGCAGTGATGCAACCAGTCAGGATGTTCTCGATGGTGCAGCTGTATAACCTTTTGAGGATCTGAGGACCCATGTCAAATCTTTTCAGTCTCCTGAGGGGGAATAGGTTTTGTCGTGTCCGCTTCATGACTGTCTTGGTGTGCTTGGACCATGTTAGTTTGTTGGTGATGTGGACACCAAGGAACTTGAAGCTCTCACAACCATTAAAAGGTAGTCTCTCTGTCCCTCAGTTAGGCGCATCAACAACAACAAGATCAACAACTAATGCTCGCCAGAGCAAGATGAGCTAAAATATAATGAAGTAGATAAACCCTCTCAAACTTTTTCAGCTAGTTGGCCGTCAAAATACCACTGAGAAATGATGGGGAATTATAGCCTACTCGTCCTTCTGCAGCTTGCCTGCCTGGCTAAAGTTGGCTAGCTTGCTAGCTATCTACTTCCAGACAGAAATGAGAGAACACCTCACTCTGACCATTTTACTCACCTCTAGCAGAGCTGGTTAGCTAGGCTGTTTACAATGTTATCTAGAGCATTCGTGACTACTTGTTTCGTCTGCGTTTACTGACACCAGTCATATTCAGTGTGTATTGCGTAAATTCATCAGTTATTCTCTGCTCTGGCACACTCATACGAGAGTGCTCTGAAATCGGAGTAGATAGCCAGAGTGAATGTGTGAATGCAAGAGATATGCAATCTGTATAACAGTCATTAGCTAGCTAACCAAATGACACCTGCATCTCTAGCTTTGTATAGCCACCGAAAAACGATATGAGGGGAGCAAGTCAGACCCTCTCCTCCAATGACATGACATCCTCCTAGCAGCTAGCTAGCTATCTAGCTAATGTTAGACTGCGTGTTTTTAGCTTGCTACATAAATAGATACGCTAACCTATTTACCAAGTTATGACTGACTTGTGATCAATTGCCTTTTGCTCGTTTGATTGTAATGACATTCCCAGCCTTAGTTTCATAAATTTTTTTCCAAAATAGAGTGATTGAAACTGAAACAGTGCATCCCGAATGGAGGCAGCAAACAATTTACCAGGCCAGCTGGGATTTAAAAACTAATAGCACATTTTTTGGACTACCAAGCTGTGTATTGGTGAATTATATGAATCATGCATTGAACAACAACTGTCTATTCTGCCAACAAGGCTTTAGTGTACGTCATTGGAATGTTGAGTCAAATAGAACCTATTTTTCAAAACCTCTTATAAAGTTGGTTTTGTAGCATAAATTGGGAATTAGATATTTTTTTTTACTGATATTATCATTGTCTGTTTGTTTCATATCTGTAAAGTAGTTAAAAAGCTGTCAGTTCCACTTTAAGCTTAGCATTTAACTTAGCATTTAGCTTACCATTTTTGCTTAGCTAAGCATTGCTAGATGTCTGTATGACTATACAGTTTGGGCTAGTTTCTTTTGTGTCTTGACAGTAGGCCTACTCTATTGTTGATGCTCGACCCTTGGTCTCTGTAAGACGTAATTGTTTTAAGACCAGTGCAATGGTGGTATAATGTGATTTTCTTACAAATAGTCCTAGCAACAAAAAATAAGAGAATTAGCTGAAAGTTATGGACAGTTTCTTTTTCTTCTATCGTGTTCTCACATCCGTCATCATGACTTATGATTAATAGTAAGATACCAAGATATCCATCAGCTCTGTACAACTCTGTTTAAACAAACTTGGATTTAATAACTAACCAATGTTAGTGTAGCAATAGGCCGTGCATACTGTGTGTTCCAAACAGCACCCTTTCCCTATACTGCACTACCGTTGACCAGGGCCTATAGGGTAGTACACTGTAGGGAATAGGGTCCCATTTGGGATTCACTCTCAATTCTCATGTCAGTTAGAGGTACGCGCCAAAACCCCACCCTCAGCTAAGAGCATTAGATTCCCCCAAACCATTAGTTCTGACCTTACTCCTCATGCTTGAAATATGTCACTTGCTGTCACTGCTGGATTGACCCGACTCTCTTCATGGGGAAAGCATTGCAAAGACTGTCTTCCCTGCCGCGTTGGACTTGCTTTGCATGCTGTGATTGGTCCTCCTGAGTATCGCATGCTTTGTTTTGTCGTCACTGTTTGGCTCGCTTCACTGTCTACACGTTGATAAGTGGTCAATTCAATAGAGGCGTAACGTTGCCCTTCTAACATTGGCAGTGGTTGAAGTGGCTTACTGTGGTGGCGTATGTTTGTCTGGATACAGTATGCTCTCTCGTTGCATTAGCTCTTGTGTTGGGTCTGTGGTGTGGCTCTGTGACTGTCAGCGTGGCCATATGATGTCTCAGAGGTGACGTCTACTTCTGATCTGTTTTGTGTGTTTAGAAGAGGACTCGAGCTGTTCAATTTGCACTGTATGATGGTCCTAGTTCAGTGACTTGGACACACCACAGGTGATACGGTGTGATTATCCGGAGGGATAAGAGAGGAGAGATGACAGTGATTATACCTAGTGATTATAACCAGGGCCTAAATACCCAAAGCATCCCAGAGTAGGAGCGCATATCTGTGATCAGTTTAACCTTTGAGATCATAAGGAATAAGATCGTATAGACAGGTGAGGAGCCTAGATCAGCACTCCTACTCTGAGATGCTTTGTGTATACAGGCCCTAGTCCGTCCTGTACACGCAGGGCCTGTTTCCCCCAACCCAGATTAAGCTGACTCCTGGACTAAAAGTAATTCACGCTAAATGTTGAATCTCCATTTGAAAGTGCTCTTTTGTCCAGGACTAGGCTTATTAATCTGTGTATGGGAAACAGTCTGCTTTGGCTACTAAAAAGTTATTGTCATGAGGTCAGCGAGTCTGTTAGGAGGCAAACTAATGACACTAATGACAGAATTGCGAATCTCAACTTTTCCATATCGCTTGTATTTCCTGTTAGCATTAGCATATAGTAACAGGCATAAGCAGCCTTCAGTTGTGATCACGGGACTGTTTAATGGAACAAATGACAGTCAGCCAGAGCTGATGAGCCAGTAGTGGTTCTGATGCCACCTGTTCGCGAGAGAGAGAGAGAGAGAGAGAGAGAGAGAGAGAGCGAAAGAAGAGAAGTGAGGAGAGGGAGAGGAGAGGAGAGGAGACGAGTAGTTCATATAAGAAACTGACTGACTGTGGAGTTTGCCTGTTCTGTGTTCTCTCCCTTTTCTGTGTGTGTGTGTGTGTGTGTGTGTGTGTGTGTGTGTGAGTTCATACTTGCGTCCATGTGTGTGCGTGTGTGCGTGTGTGTGTATGTGTCTGTTTCCCCACGTCTATGACCATGCAGAAGGCCCACGAGGTCCACGAGGTCCAACAGCAGCAGCAGATGGCGGGGCTGGGCTCCAGGGGGAACCCAGACTACGTGGAGCGGGAGCGGGAACAGCGGGTAAAGCTCCTGGAGAAGGAAGTGTCCTACTACAAGGAGGAGTCTGGCAAGGCCCAGGCGGAGGTGGAGAGGCTACTAACCATCCTCCGAGAGGTAGAGAGCGAGAAGAACGACAAGGACAAGAAGATCGCCGAGCTGGAGAGGTAATACCGTTGCTACGTTTTGTTTCTGTTCCTCTGTGTAGGTGAGCTTTCTATGTGCACGTGGTCTTGTGCAGTTGACGTAGTCGCTCATCCTGTTGCTGTTATTGTTGGTGGTGATGGTTTATTGGGTGTTACATCATCCTGTGAGTTTGTGACTGTACTATGCTGCTCTGGTGTCCATCCATGCCCTCCTATGTTTTGCCCTGCCTGGGTTCTGTACTGGCCAATGGTGGCAACCTGCGTCCTACTTATAGTTCATAGAGCATTAATGAACCAAACATTTCATCTTTAGACTTTGGATTGGCCATTTTAGTAAGAACCCAAGTGATCATGTAAAATACTGCAGAAAAGGGTCTGTTCTGACACTCAAGGTGGGTCAAACTGTAATTTATTGTCTCATGAACACCCCCTGGCGGTGATACGGTGCCATTATATTCCGTGTGCCAAACTCATGATGTGACTGTTGGATTAATTAACAGTGTTTTTGTTCTTCTTTACCGTCTTTTCCCAAATCTTCCTCTTTTAAATGTTCCTTGTTCACGCCAACCTTTCCTTTTTCCTCTCTCCGTGTCTCCATGTCTTCTTTCCTGCTGCCCTTCACTCCTGGCAATCCACCTCCTCTCCCTTAAACATTTTCTCCACCTTTCTTTCTTTCTTTCTTCCTCTTCTTACAACTATCTCTCCCTCTTTTATCTCTCTCTGTCTGTATCTACCCAACACTTTACCCTTCTCATCCTCCTCCTTCTACCCCTGGCCCAGCCCCCCTCACTCTGCCCCTGTTCCTCGCCCCGGCCTCGGCCCTGTCCCTCGCCACGGTCCCGGTGGCAGAGCCCCCCCTGACCCACTCCCCCCTGTGTCCTCCGCTGCCCCCGCTGCCCCCCAGCAGATAGGGGGAATGGTGTGGGATTTCCTGGGAAAGTGAGTGCTCTGCCCCTGGCACTTCAGCTCGGCTGCCCTCGTGGTTTACGTCTGCGTCTGCGACTGCACCTGCATCTGGTCTCACCTGTCCGTATGTCTGTCTGTCCGGGTCTGCCTGCTGTCAGTCTGTACGACTGAGAGATCCACAGATCTTTATACCAACGCTATGGGCTCTCTGCTGCTCTCATCTGTTCATTTCTTTGGTTTGATTTGGAAGCCCATCAGCTCATCCATGTTATGTAAAGATCACTGGATCTGTTTTGCAACTTTCATGGCAGAAGTTTTGCAAAATTCTGCATCTGTGTGTGTGTGTGTGTGTGTGTGTGTGTGTGTGTGTGTGTGTGTGTGTGTGTGTGTGTGTGTGAATGTGTGTGTGTGTGTGTGTGCGTGCATGCTTTGTGTGTGAGTGTGTGTTATGTTGCATGTGCATGTGTTTGTATCATTGTGTGCATGTCTTCAACCTGTTTCTCCACCCGTGTCTGTCTGCACACCCTTTATGATTCAGTAACTAAGGTGAGAATGGGAAATTGAAAAAAAGAAACGTTATACAGTGCCTCCTATAAATTATTCATACCCCTTGACTTATTCCAAATTGTGTTGGGTTACAGCTGGATTGTGAAACATTTGCCCATTATTCTTTTCAAAATTCTTCAAGCTCTGTCGAATTAGTTGTTGATTATTGCTAGACAGCCATTTTTATGTCTTGCCATAGATTTTTTTTAGCATATTTAAGTAAAAAATGTAAGTCGGTCACTCAGGAACATGCAATAACTTGTTGGTAAGCGACTCCAGTGTAGATGTGGCCTTGTGTTTAAAGGTTATTGTCCTGCTTTAAGGTGAATTCCTCTCCCAGTATCTGTTGGGAAGCGGACTGAACCAGGTTTTCCTCTAAGATTTTGCCTGTGCTTAGCTCCATCCCGTTTCTTTTTTATCCTGAAACACTTCCCAGTCCTTAACACTTACAAGCATACCCATAACATGATGAAGCCACCACTATGCTTGGAAATATGAAGAGTGGTACTCTGTAATGTATTGGATTTCCCCCAAACATAATACTCAGGACAAAAAGTGTATTGTTTTGCCACAGTTGTTGCATTATTACTTTAGAGCATTGTTGCAAATAGGATGCATGTTTGGGAATATTTGTATTTTGTACAGGCTTCTTTCTTGCCGTCCCCATTCCTCTCCAGCAACTGAGTTAGGAAGGACGCCTGTATCTTTGTAGTGACTGGGTGTATTGATACACCATCCAAAGTGTAGTTAATATCTTCACCATGCTCAAAGGGAAATTCAATGTTTACTTTTTTTCATATTGAATGCTCAAATATAAACAATTAGCTGGCGCACACCCAGAGAAAATGATTTTATGTAGAGGTGCTGACTAACGGCGAATAAACTATAAGCTATCAAAAATAAAGAGAGTCGCACACTCTATATATAAACTCCCAGTAATTTATTGAGTAAATCACCAATGTGTTCGGCATCACTGTGCCTTCTTCAAGACATTGGAAAACCTCCCTGGTCTTTGTGGTTGGATTTGTATTTGAAATGAAATGTTCGACTCAGGGACCTTACAGATAATTGTATGTAAGGGGTCCACAGATGAGGTTGTCATTCAAAAATCATGTTCAACACTATTATTGCACACAAAGTGAGTCCATGCAACTTATTGTGACTTATTGAGCACATTTGTACTCCTGAACTTATTTAGGCTTACCATAACAACGGGGTTAATTCATTTGTGAAAATGTTGAAAAGCATAATTCCACTTTGACATGATGTTGTGTTTAGGCCAATGACAAGAACACGCCATTTAACCCATTTTAAATTCAGGCTGTAACACAACACAATTTGAAAAAGTAGAGGGGTGTGAATACTTTCTGACGGCACTGTGTATGACTAAACTAACTATATCACAAACGAATCAATCATCTGTAGTTGTACTGTATGAATGAACAGAAACATACAGTATATTGTACTAATAATGAACTTGTCCATATGTTCAAAAACACATTTAACAAATACAATTGTACATATACAAGCCATAATGATATCATATACTGTATATGTCTTATATATGTCCGTTTTGGCATATACAACATGTGTATTCCTTTTCAATTATACATGCCCTGTTCACATCCTTTAACATGAGTTCTCTCATTACAACAGAATACCATTATAGGATCTGTACTGTAGAAAATGCACATATTGTACATGTACCTTACACACACACACACACACACACACACACACACACACACACACACACACACACACACACACACACACACACACACACACACACACACACACACCATTTTATGTGTTATTTTGTGTGTTGGCTGTTTGGTGTAGCTTGTGTACAGCAGGAAGGTCTTTGGAGTTGTGTCCTTCTCCTGCCATGAGCACGCTGCTTCCCCTGCTCATTCCAACTCCCCATCTGCCCGCTTGCCCCCTCATCCTCCCCCACAACCAGTCTCACAATTTATACTTCAATACCTCCACCCTACTACTCACAGTGAAACCCATCCTCTCTAAACTGACTTCTCCCCTGCTCTCCCTTGGTCTCCCTGCCCACTCCCCTGCCCTGCCCTGCCCGGCCCTGCCCTGCCCTCTCCCCTGCCCTGCCCACTCCCCTGCCCGGTCCTGCCCTGCCCTCTCCCCTGCCCGGTCCTGCCCTGCCCTCTCCCCTGCCCACTCCCCTGCCCAGCTTGCTGTGCCAGATGTAAAGGCTAGCTCTCAGCCTAGTAGCCTGGCCTGCATGACTAGAGCTGCAGTGCTCCAGGTCAACTGTGCCTTGCTCAATGAGTGAGCTGCTTTAGTAGGTAGGGTCTGTATATCCTCTATTGAACCCACACAGAGCCTGGTTTGTTTTGGTCCAGAGGGGTGTCAGTCAGTTGTTTGGACCCCTCTGTCTGTCTGGCTGCCATGGCTCCCTTGACTGGTTTCCTTGCTGCCTTGCCCACTTGGGCTCCTCTCCGCCTTGCTGTCTAGCTATACCAGCTCTTTTGTCCCCCTCCCTCCTCCTAGCCTACCCCCGCTCGCTCCCCCTCTCTCTAGCCCGGCTGGTGTCCTGACTGCATGCCCGGCCCACACTCACAGGCTGTGCAGCCAACAACTAATACACAGGCAGGGTTCTAACCTGGCTGTCAGAGGAGAAGATGTATCCTGTGCATCCTTCATTAGCTTTGTCTGTCAGGCTGCTGTGTCCTTCAGTGACTGACTCTCATTGGTGCTTCTGATGATGATGATCTCCCCTGTCTGTCTCTGAATAGACTCTGTTGTCGGGTCCTCTGTTGTCATTCTTCTTTTCTGTTATGATTCTAACGTTTCTATGGTTTCTTTTACTCTTCTCCTCCTCTTTTCCTCCTGTCTCCTGTGTGCGCTGCTGCTTCCTCTTGTCGTACCATCCCTCCTTCCTCCTCTTCCTCCTCCTCTTCTTCCTCTCCTCCACCTGCAGCCTAGCACCCAGGTAAGTAGCGAACCCCTTTTGGCATGCCCCCCCCACCAACACCCTACACCTCCATTCCTACACCTGAGAGGTGCAACTACCCCCCTCCAATCTAACTCTTGCTGCCTAAACCTGTGAGTCATTTCTGAACATATTAACATGGACTTGTCTATGTCTCATCTGTGTCTCATTTTTGTCTCCTGTACTATGTTTCCTGTATGTCTCCAGAATGTTTTTCATTGTTTTTATATCAAAATGTCAGTGTAATTGACAGTACCTGTATGTCTAACCTGAGTTTCCTGTGGTATGTTGTGTCCATCTCTACGTGTTTCTAATGAGTCTCACAGTCACCTTGTATTTAACATTCATACGTGTGTTATGCTGTTGGAGTTCTGTATGTCTTGTTCAAGTGTTATACTGTATTTACAGACAACGTGCAGTAGACAAAGTATTAGTAATGCCTCAAAAGTTGTTTCCCCAACACAAAGGGAAATGATCAGGAACGATTGGTATCAGTTGTCCTGGTAGTGGTGCAGTATAAAGATGGGTAGTATGACCGTAGAGGGTTGAACTCTGACCTCCTCTGTGGTACTCCATCCAGGCAGGCCAAGGAGCAAGTTACTAAGAAGGGGGGTCCCAACCTCAAACTAGGCCCCCAAGGGGACAAGAAGCCTGGTCAGATAGTGGGGGATCCTCGAAAGGACAACACCATGGACTCAGGACAGCATGTAAAGGTGTGCTTATATATGTATAGTATGTGTGTGTGAGACAGAAAGAGAACGATTTCTCATCATAGTTTAACATGGTAGTGCATGTAGAGGAGCGAAAGAACGTGAGGGGATATAGAGAGAGGAGAAAGAGAGACAGACAGAGAGAGACAGAGAGAGCGAGAGAGACAGAGAGAGAGACACAGAGAGAGAGAGTAATCACATCCTCTGTTTGTGTATCAGCTGGAGGAGATGATGAACACCCTGGAGAGGACCAGACAGGAGCTGGACGCCACCAAGCAGCGCCTCTCGTCTACCCAGCAGTCCCTGCAGGAGAGAGACGGTCACCTGACAAACATGAGGCAGGAGCGCAGAAAACAGTTGGAGGAGATCCTGGAAATGAAGTATGCCACAGGAAATCATATTGTACATTAGCAGAGCAATGAAAACTATTGATATTCTTGATATTCGTGTTATATTCATTTAGAGTTTTCAAGAGGGGCTAGGGTCAAATCATTCATGTAGTACAATAATATAAAGCAGAACTTGCTTGGCCTTGTGAATGCTTTAAAGCCATCTCATGATCAATCTTTGGATGTGGAAAGAGGCATGTCTTGCCTCTCTCTCCCTTCCCCTCTCTCTGTATCTCTTGCTATCCCTCTCTCTCTCGCTCTCTCTCACTCTCTCACTCTTCCTCTCTCTCCTCAGGCAACAGGCCCTGTTGGCAGCTATCAGTGAGAAGGACGCTAACATTGCTCTGCTAGAGCTGTCTGCCTCTGGGAAGAAGAAGACCCAGGAAGAGGTTTTGGCTCTGAAGAGGGAGAAGGACAGACTGATGCACCAACTCAAACAGCAGGTCAGGACTGGTGACAAAACGCAGGTGGACCTTGTATTCAACCTTTATTCAGGGTTGATGTCAATTCCATTTCAATTAAGTCAATTCAGTAAGCAAAATTAAAATTCCAATTCCCTTTCTTTCTCATGAAATAGTATTTTAAATTTGAATTAGAATTTCAGTTATCTTCCTGAATTGACTGAATTTAAATGGACTTGACCCCAACCCTGCTTTTGTGTATACAGGAGATCCAACATGTATATCTTGCAGGAAGGACTTGCTCACGATAGCAGCAGTGGTCCGTTTTAAACTTTATTTCAAATACTTAGTTGCTACTCTCTCTCTTCTAACTAGATACATTCCTTGTCATTAGGTTCTCATAGTGACTAAGTCAGTGCTTGGTCTCTCGTGTTAAATTGTAGCACTGACATGTTTGTGTTTTGTTCCACAGACACAGAGCAGGATGAAGCTGATTGCTGACAACTATGAAGACGACCACTACCACCCCCATCCTCCTCACCACACCCAACCCCAGCAACCCCACCCGGGCCCCCAGGCTCAGCTCCCCCAGCCACAGTATCAGCACCCTCCTAACCCCCAGCAGCAACAACAGCCTCCATACCCCCATGCCCCACACTCCCAGCACCCCCAGCCCCCACCCCAACAACACCCGCACCCCCAGCAGCCTCAACAGCAGTACCCCCCTCATCCACAGCAGCATCCACAGGGGCATCCCCAACAGCCTCCGCCTCAGCACCAACAACACCAACCACGGCCCCAGCACCCGCAGCAAGCGCAGCACCCACACCCACAACAACAACACGCCCACCCAGGACAGCACCCCCATGGGCCTCCACCACAGCAGCAGCACCCCCACCTACAACAGCACCTCCAACAGCACCCACAACAGCATCCACAGCAGCACCCCCACGGCCCCCCTCTGCAAGCTCCCCACCCCCAGCACCCACATCCCCAGCAGCACCCCCACCACCCTCCACACGCTCCGCAACAGCACGGCGGACACCCCCGCCACCCGCCCCCACACCACCGCGGAGGACCAGGGCCTGCCAGAGGACCCCCCCATGCCGGCCATCGCCCCTCCCCCGACCAGGTTAGATGTCTCCCTCTGTTGTGTTTACAATCAGGGCCTGGAACCATCCTCTCTGTGTTGCATTGTGGGTCTAAATCTACATGGTGTCTCAAATGGCACTCTATACACTAGTGAAGTACTTTTGTGCACTATTTCCCTACACCACATGGTATATCAGCACGGTAGAGTTCAATGGTTATAGTTCATTCTTACTTATACAACAGGTGGGTCTAATCCTGAATGCATTCCAGCCAGTGTCTATTGCACAATTTACCACCGGCAAAATCTAGGACGTTAAAATGCGTATTTACTTTGTTCTTTCTGACTGCGCAATCCAATATTTCATCAGGAATTGAAATTATAAACTTTATCTCCACTATAAAAAGCATTATCTCACGTTTTTTTAAAACTAAAATGTAGTTTTCAATGGCTGAGATTTGTATAAACCTTACTCTTTCTCCAACTGTTCCATAGTAATGAACGTGTAGGGGTTGGGAGTCGGGACGAGAGAGAGAGGAAGGCAGTGTTTCTCAGCCAGTCAAAATCATGAATCAGCTGGCATCATTTTTATGGATATATCAAATCAAATCAAAGTTTATTTGTCACTTGCGCTGAATACAACAGGTGTAGACTTTATAGTGAAATGCTTACTTACAGGCTCTAACCAATAGTGCAAAAAGGGTATTAGGTGAACAATAGGTAGGTAATGAAATAAAACAACAGTAAAAAGACAGGCTATAAAAGTAGCGAGGCTACATACAGACACTGGTTAGTCGGGCTGATTGAGGTAGTATGTACATGTAGATATGGTTAAAGTGACTATGCATATATGATGAACATAGAGTAGCAGTAGCGTAAAAGAGGGGTTGGCGGGTGGTGGGTGGGACACAATGCAGATAGCCCAGTTAGCCAATGTGCGGGAGCACTGGTTGGTCGGCCCAATTGAGGTAGCATGTACATGAATGTATAGTTAAAGTGACTATGCATATATGATAATGAGAGTATTAGCAGTGTAAAAAGAGGGGTTGGGGGGAGGCACACAATGCAAATAGTCCGGTTAGCCATTTGATTACCTGTTCAGGAGTCTTATTGCTTGGTGGTAAAAACTGCTGAGAAGCCTTTTTGTCCGAGACTTGGCACTCCGGTACTGCTTGCCATGTGATAGTAGAGAGAACAGTCTATGACTGGGGTGACTGGGGTCTTTGATAATTTTTAGGGCCTTCCTCTGACACCGCCTGGTGTAGAGGTCCTGGATGGCAGGCAGCTTAGCCCCAGTGATGTACTGGGCGGTACTTAGCCCCAGTGATGTACTACCCTCTGTAGTGCCTTGCAGTCAGAGGCCGAGCAATTGCCGTACCAGGTGGTGATGCAACCAGTCAGGATGCTCTCGATGTTGCAGCTGTGGAACCTTTTGAGGATCTCAGGACCCATGCCAAATCTTTTTAGTTTCCTGAGTGGGAATAGGCTTTCTTGTGCCCTCTTCACGACTGTCTTGGTGTGTTTGGACCATTCTAGTTTGTTGTTGATGTGGACACCAAGGAACTTGAAGCTCTCAACCTGCTCCACTACAGCCCTGTTGATGAGAATGGGGGAGTGCTCGGTCCTCCTTTTCCTGTAGTCCATAATAATCTCTTTAGTATTGGTTATGAGGGATAGGTTGTTATTCTGGCACCACCCGGCCAGGTCTCTGACTTCCTCCCTATAGGCTGTCTCGTTGCTGTCGGCGATCAGGCCTACCACTGTTAACTGCAAACTTAATAATGGTGTTGGAGTCATGCCTGGCAATGCAGTCGTGGGTGAACAGGGAGTACAGGAGAGGACAGAGCATGCAACACTGGGGAGCTCCATTGTTGAGGATCAGCGTGGCAGATGTGTTGCTACCTACCCTCACCACCTGGGGGCGGCCCGTCAGGAAGTCCAGGATCCAGTTGCAGAGGGAGGTGTTTAGTCCCAGGATCCTTAGCTTAGTGATGAGCTTTGAGGACACTATGGTGTTGAATGCTGAGCTGTAGTCAATGAATAGCATTCTCACATAAGTGTTCCTTTTGTCCAGGTGGGTAAGAGCAGGGTCGAGTGTAATAGAGATTGCATCATCTTTGGATCTGTTTGGGCGATATGCAAATTGGAGTGGGTCTAGGGTTTCTGAGATAATGGTGTTGTGAGCCATTAACAACCTTTCAAAGCATTTCATGGCTACGGACGTGAGTGCTACGGGTCTGTAGTCATTTAGGCAGGTTGCCTTTGTGTTCTTGGGCACAGGGACTATGGTGGTCTGCTTGAAACATGTTGGTATTACAGACTTAATCAGGGACATGTTGAAGATGTCAGTGAAGACACCTGCCAGTTGATCAGCACATGCCCGGAGCACACGTCCTGTTAATCCGTCTGGCCCCGCAGCCGTGTGTATGTTGACCTATTTAAAGGTCTTGCTCACGTCGGCTACGGAGAGCGTGATCACACAGTCGTCCGGAACAGCTGATGCTCTCATGCATGCCTCAGTGTTGCTTGCCTTGAAGTAAGCATAGAAGTGATTTAGCTCATCTGCTAGGCTTGTGTCACTGGGCAGCTCGCTTGTGTCACTGGGCAGCTCGCGGCTGTGCTTCCCTTTGTAGTCTGTAATAGTTTGCAAGCCCTGCCACATAAGACGAGCGTCGGAGCCGGTGTAGTATGATTCAATCTTAGCCCTGTATTGACGCTTTGCCTGTTTGATGGTTCGTCGCAGGGCATAGCAGGATTTCTTGTAAGCTTCTGGGTTAGAGTCCCGCACCTTGAAAGCGGCAGCTCTACCCTTTAGCTCAGCGCGAATGTTGCCTGTAATCCATGGCTTCTGGTTGGGGTATGTTCTGTCACTGTGGGGACGTCCTCAATGCACTTATTGTTAAAGCCAGTGACTGATGTGGGGTACTCCTCAATGCCATCGGAAGAATCCCGGAACATGTTCCAGTCGGTGATAGCAAAACAGTCCTGTAGTTTAGCATCTGCTTCATCTGATCACTTTTTTATAGACCAATATATACAAAGAAATGTGAAATGAAAAAAAGGTAAAACGAAGTACAGCTAGTTTGCAGTCTTTCCAGCTTCAGTTTGAAGTTATTGTGTTAGCTGTGTTATTGGCTAACTCTTCAGAACAACAGTGTCCTAACGAGAGAGCATATTTTCTATGCTAGGCGAAATGGTGATTCATTAGCTCATTGTTATGGATGTATCCAAATAAATATCACCTTAAAACATCTTCAACAAATGCAGCAACTGTTGTTATTCTGTCTGCACTGTTGGATTTGACTATAAGTTAGCCGTAGTTGGCTAGCTAGCAATTAAGGGACAAGAACGTTACCAGCCAGTATGGCAATGGAACATTTAGAATGAAAGACTGGGTCACATCCATATATATAGAACAAAAAGACTGAATGACTTGGTCGTGTCTCTGGCAACCGAACCAATAGAACGAACGGCCAGCCGGCTGGGATAGCAACCTTAGATTTGTTTCGGGACTATATCTTGTGAAAGGCTGAAATAGTATGAATAAATTCATTAGAATTCAATTTTTTTATTAAAACATGTCAATCATTATTTGAATACGTTGGTAACATTGGTCTTGGGCCTAACAACACCACTGCCAATATATCCTTCAAACACCGGCTTCTCGGGCGTTAGCACTTAAATGTTATCCGTTTGAAAACATTATTGGCATTGTGGGATTTGATTTTCATGATACCAAGCATGGATTTATGGTTTGGTTAGCTAAACTAGCAAGGATGTTTGTTTGGTTATCAAGGCAACTACTGTATCTATCTAGTAAACTTGTTAACTACTTCATTTGAATGTTTCTAGTGGCAAATGTGTTACTGCATATCCTTGGACATCCTGCAATAATTTTCTGTTTAGACAGTTCTTATTCATGGTAATTCACCCTTACGAAAAATATATTGCAGTCAGAGAGCAGTATAACTGCAGTACACTACAGTATAACTGCAGTTAGTGTGCAGTATAACTGCAGTTAGAGTGCTGTATAAATGCAGTATGCTGCAAATACTCCGTCCAAAATAACATTTTTTTTACTGCAGTAATTTTGCAGTTTAACTGCATTTACAGCGCAGTATAACTGCTGTTCAACTGCAGTTATTCTGCAATTGCTGAGTCCAAAATACCACAGTCGACTGCAGTTACTGCGCTTTTACTGCAGTTTTAAACTTAAACTCATTTTTTTGTACAGGATCACTACGGAGCTATAGCCGGTGCGTCGAGGAACACACGTTCCACGTCATTCATTATTTTCCATAGAATGCATATCCCCTCGTTGACTAATACATAACCTTTGACTTATACTAACTTCTTTCTACTCTCTTTACTTCCTGCTGACCTTCCCTGCCGGCCATATAACACTGTCACCGATAGGATGACGAGGAGGGCATTTGGGCGTAATCGTGTCCATGACAACCAAAGCTCTGACGTTCGGAGGGGTGAGATGTTTTGAAACAGCTTCCTGCCTTTTCTGTGTTAGGAGTGTGCTGTGGTAAAAACATGTTTTGCTGACTGATAAGTAACTCTCCCTCCCTCCCCCTCTCGTTTGTAGATGATTCAGTTACTGTTGGAGGAGCACAGCCATTCCATGATGCTGAAATACATTGACTACCTACCAACCTTTTGTTACCACCATACAATCCACACTTCAATGGGGCCTTTATTTTTATTTTTTGATGAGGAGGAGGAGGAGGAGGAGGAAGAGGAGGGATGAAGCAGGTGGGAGGGCCAGATGAGGAGACTGATAGTTGAGGTACAACCCAGTTCTAGATTCAGACCAACTTAATGTGGAGAGTCCTCTTTCGGGTTGCAAAATTCCCAAGTTTTTGAGAAATGCTTATTCTTTCCTGATTCCAGGAATCTTCCATCCGGGATACATTTATAGATGTAGAATAAAGCACTGTGAGTTACTGGTTAGTGTTCAGTCGACGATCACTGTAAGTGGACAGTAACGACCGTAGTGCTGATTGTACTATTGTGTGTGTTTTTACAGGTGACTGAAGAGCCATCATGTGAAGAGGGGCAGCTGCAGCTCTTTGAGAGTGACTCTGGGGAGGAGGAGTCTTCCAGCAGACACATAGGTGTTGTGAAGTTAGACTGAGTTGGACAGACTGGGCCCCACTCAGACAGACAGATATCTGAGCTGTCTGGTCTCAGCTCTGTGGTTCTGCTCACACAGCCAAACTCACTCAACCACTCTGGTATAGTTGTCAAGATGCTCAGCTCACCTGTCTGTCACCTGACGTCCCTACAGAGCCCCACCCACTCTCATAAGACTAGCTGCACTCTTCACCCACTTGGCTAAGATCTAACGACTGGCTCTGCCCTGTTTACATGAGGTGCGTTCAGTTCAATTGAACATTTGCTACATTGCGGAACGGTTTGTACTGAACAAAACGTTTCCCCAAAACATTCTTGTACGTTCTTGAACAGACTTCTAGGTACGTTTCCTCCCGTTTGGGCGGGTGTGGCTTGAAGCAAAGAGTGACATATTTAAAGGGAAGTGGCCATGTTGACAGCAGTCATTCAGTACAGCACTGTTTCTGTTCAATGGAACGTTCCAGAACGTAAAAATGTACTGAACCCAGTCCTGGCTTGCTCCCCCGTTCTCACCAACCTGCATCTAATTGGTTCACTCTCCTGTCTCCGCCTGCTTTGCTTACCTGAGCTTTTCACCTGATTAGTTCCTCTGTATCAACAGTCCTTTCTCTGATTGGTTCACCTGACTGGCTCCACCCTGTTTACCTGATTTGCCCCACCCTGCTGACCCTGGCTGTGATTGGCTCCCTTGCCTGGCAGGCTCCACCCTACTGACAGTCAAACACAGCAGCTTCACAGTGCTTCTTTTACTATGTTGTGTTTTGTTGTTTTCTCTTTGTCAGAGATAGCCTGCTCTCTTTCCACATATTTAATGAAGTGCCGTACAGTTACAGCTTTAGTTCACATTTACATATGCGTTAACAGCTAACCTACTTCAGAGGAAGTTCCTTTGCTGTATGTCTAAAAGTGAAGTTGTGCTACTTATTTTTTATTTTTTTAATCTGTTGAGTCTGTTTCATTTGCAGTGCTAGACCATGGCTATGAGTGCTTTGTCCAAAGTGAATCAGAACAAGGAATAGCTCTTATCTGAACGAAACAGCCACTAGAGCTCTAATCTGACCAATGGGCAGCCACGGTCCTTGCCTCGACTACTGAAGGTTTCCCTGTGCCGTTAATGTGCAGTCTGGCATGGCCTTATGGGCAGGGCCCTGTCCTGGGGGTGTCGCAGGGACTTTGGGCTTAGGGCTGCCATCTGTGTATCTCTCCTGTTACCTCAGTTGGACCAGAAGCAGTCAGAACTCCAATCTATGCAGACGTCAGAACTAATAATGCCACTTTGAATCCAGTCATAAGTCAAGGGCACCAATCAAAAAGTGTTTAGATGTATTAAAGCAGCACGAGTACCAATCAGAATGGTCTATTCAGAACATACACCAATCAGATAACGTTGTTATAATGTGTTTCTCAGCGTGATATGCACCTATGCACCTCCTCCTCCCCTGTTGCAGGGATACTTCTAATGGTGCTTTAGATCACTGGTGCTCACACAACATGGTGTCCAACCAGAGAAACAGCTGAGAGACATGGCCATTGGACATTGTGCATCCATGTCATTCAATAGGGAGTTGATCCCAAAACCTGATGTGCTTATAAACTGTAGAAGACTGTGTTGTACATAGAATCAGCTGGAGAGACTCTGAGGAAATGGTGCAAGGAGGCTATAGATTTTATATGTTTGATGCCATCCATGGACACCCATGAGATTTCCTGCCATACCTTTACAGCCGTCTCTCCTGCTCATTGACTGCCTCCTTCCTCCTCCTCAACTTCTTCATCTCCCCTTTCTTCTTCTCTTTCAGCAGTCTGTGCTAACCCAAATCCAAACCTAGTGACTCGTTTTGTCCTTCTCAACAAGGTGGCCTGTGCCTCATTCATATATATATATATATATATATATATAGAGAGAGAGAGACAGAAAGGTCTATGTAGTGTGTCTATGTGTGGTCAGAATATTGTCAGTAACAAAACATATTGAGGATAAAAATACATGTTTTATTTAATTTTTCTAACTGTCCAAAGGATAGAGAAAACCCTTATTCAGTGTGTGAAGTGACGTATGTGACTTTCCTCTGTTTTGTACAAGAAAAACTCCTTAGCAGCAAGCAACATTCCCTGTCTGTGGTTCTCACGAAGGATAGTCTGGCCTAAGAAACCTTGAGACACAGCCCAATGCAAAGCAGTGAGAAAATGATTCCATTCTCATTTAGAAGAGCTAATGTTACATTCCTGTTGCAGTGTGAGAAATCTATTTTGAGACTCTCTCACACACACACACACACACACACACACACACACACACACACACACACACACACACACACACACACATACATACATACACACACACACACAATTGGGTTAGTGAGACCTTAGTCTTCTCACAGAGGGGAAGACATTCTATTTTTGCAGCTCACTAAAGTAGCAAAGAGACTATTTTCTGCAGCACAGCAGATAGAAACTTGCACTTGTGAGTGAGGACTATCACTACCTTTGTTAAAAAGGAGGTTTGGAGTGACTCTGTCGTTGCATATGCATTGTCCAGCGGTCTCTGTGTTTTGTTTGTTGTTGTCTTCATGCTGTTGTGTACCCAGATGTGGTGACATATGTGACAGTTGAGTGTGTAGAAAACCACACTTCTAGTGAGAAAACATCCAAGACTGTTACATCCCCCCACTCCCACCACCACCACCACCACCACCTGCCCCCCTCCGTCCTCCATGGTGCGTGTGTGTGTGTGTGTGTGTGTGTGTGTGTGTGTGTGTGTGTGTGTGTATGTGTGTGTGTGTGTGTGTGTGTGTGTGTGTGTTTCCCTCCTTGTGGCTGATATCGTAACTGTTGTAGAAAAGTGCCCCGTCCTCCATTGGGATCCAAACAGAAGTGATCCCTATACGATCGTCACCTCAACACAGAATACAGACAGGACAGTTGCCTCACAACTCCTCCTCCGATTGACTAACAATCACCAGTTCAGATTAAATCAAATTGAAGAAAAAAATAAAGGCGTTGTGTGGATGTTGTATTTGTGTTTTCAATGTCAGAGATTGGTACTAATGATCTGTAAAAGGAAAGGCAATCCAGATGAGCACACGGATGGAGGCGCGAATAACCTCTCACTTTACCATCATGGGGAACGGATTCAGAATCCTCAATTTTCAGGTAATTTACAACTGAATACTTGAAGTAGGGGGTTCTCCTACTATGAGAAGTGAATATCCAGCACTTGGTATATAGAACACGGTAGAACACGTGGAACACTTCATTGTGCTGATGCATGCAGATTTTTACGTAATGTGCCAACTGAGTGTGAAAGGTTGGGGAGAATCTCCTATCCTCTATGCAGAGTTAGATCTTGAGGTACAATCAAACTGTTAAGGTTTCATCAATGGCCTATCAGTTAACATACATCAGGGTTGTGTTCATTAGGGCACGCAATGTTTTAAAATGTTTAGCAACGGAAAATGAGAATGAGCCTTTCTCATCGGACAAGTCCCAAGTAATCCTTCCCTGTATCAGTGCATTTTTTTTCTGTTTGGTGCCTAATGAACACGACCCAGGAGTTGAAGGCCAACAGACATCACCAATAGTAATTGAAGGAGTAAAAGACCTGGTTCAGAGTATGAGAAGCCCAATACAGGAAAACAGATTAACTTTCTTTGTCATGTACAAGTTGCATTTGATTTATTGTATGATGTTGAAAATGCAAACCTTTGGATGAAACAAAACACTGTGACCAACGCCAGATTTTTCTTTTTTTACTGAACAATTGCGTTAATTTTTTGTATTTAAGTTTTTCTTGATTACATTTTTTTTATCAGTTTGGCTTATTGAATATGTCAGTTTGGGACTGTACTATTTGTAATAGTAAATGTTTTCTGCTGTACAGTAAAGATTTAGGAACAAGTTAAATGTGTGTCCAGCATGCTGAATGATTACTTGTGTGAACGTGGGCTTATTTCCCATGATGCTCCAGTTCTCATACATGAATTGCCTCTGCATCGTGACAGTGTGATGTTGTGTTTGAGAGTGGTGTGTGTCTCCTCACCTTCCGTGTCCCCCTAGTAGACAACCTGTGCAGTGTTATGACAGAGGCGGCATATTTTTGGGGTGTTACGCGTGTAAATCTGTGAGAAGTGTGTGTGTGTGTGTGCGCATGCATACGTGTGTATGTGTACTGTAGGTGTGTGTGCGCGCATGTGTAAGAGCTAAAGAAATAGTGAGAGAGAATCAAAACACTCTGTTGCAGGAAACCCCCTGAGAGAAAGAGAGAGAATGTTCTGTTCAGCATGGATACTGTGTTTTAAAACCTACTGTAGGAGGCTGTGTCCACTGCCCCAGACGTTTGCTATTGTATGTGCTGTATCAGAATATTACTAATGAGTGTTGGCCAGCTTGTTTATATTCATTCAATAAAGGTGACTTTCTTTCAGACGTGTATGAGGGCTGGTCTCTATGTATATAGTACTGTATGTCCGGTTATAAACTACACATGAAGAACTGAGAACACATGCATATTTTCACTATGTATCATGGCTATGATACCTCTCCTACGGTATTATAGCCACCTCTCGTCACCTAAGAAAACTAACCTGCTGGTTGGTTGACCATGCTGTACAAATGTGCATTCATGGTACTGTATATAAAACAATTAAATGATCAGCCTGTGGAATGTAAGTCATTGTGTACTGTGTGATTGAGGTGTTACTGCTAATGAACAATCTCCATTTTACTAATATACTGCATCTGTATAAAGGTAATTGGACAACAGAAGACACATAAAATATGTTTTTTTTCTCCCAGAATGAGTAAGATGCTCGTTTGACTTTTTGTCACTGCTAGATGCTGTTTCGTCTCTCCAAGCTCAAGGTTCGTGAGATAACATTGTTACGGGTGACATAGTAAGATGTCCACACACTTTCGTTTTACAGTAGTTTTTTGATTTTAACGATTTTCGTTTCCCCATTAAATGAAATGTGCTAACAATATTTTAGTCAGTCACTCATCTGTTTAGTAAAAGGATAGTTAACTTAATATGGAGATGTCATTCACTGTCTCTCTGTGTTCTCTGTTTGTGGATACAATGATAGTAAAGAAGTGAACCTAAGTCTTAGACAATATTGGAGATTTAACAAATTGACGTAGTGCGAAATATTATTTTCCTCTAATCTCACAGACCTTCCTCAGCCTAGTCTGACAGTGTGTCCTCCAGTCATCAGAGAGAGAGAGACCATAATATGCATATATTAGCAACTGAGACTGAGGAGCTGGCCATTTACAATGGGCACCTTTTCAGCCAAGCTACTCAATACTGCCCCTGCAGCCATAAAAAGTTAACGAGTCCAACGAGAAGGATATACTGCTTTCCCGGGACAGACCCAAATCCCCGTCATTTGTGTGAAGAAAAGACAGAGGAAAAAGGGGGGCAGGTTGGGCTGCCTTCTGAGAATCCGTAGACGATCGAGTAAACTCTCACTGCCATCCGTTCTATTGGCTAACGTGCAATCATTGGAAAATAAAATTGATGACCTCCAATTTAAGAATATCCTTCAAACAGGACATTTAAAATTAATATCTTATGTTTCACAGAGTCGTGGCTGAACGACGACACGGATAATATAGAGATATCGGAATTTTTCATGCACCGGCAGAACAGAACCGGCAGAACAGAGAAGCTGGTAAGACGATAGGTGGGGGTGTGTGTGTATTTCTCAATAACAGCTGGTGTGCGATGTCTAATATTAAAGAGGTCTCAAGGTATTGCTCGCCTGAGGTAGAGTACCTTAAGATAAGCTGTATACCACACTATCTAACGAGAGTTCTCATCTATATTATTCATAGCCATCTATTTACCACCATGCCTGCACTAAGACTGCATTCAACCAACTCTATAAGGCCATAAGAAAACAAGAAAAGACTCATCCAGAAGCGGCGCTCCTAGTGGCCGGGGACTTTAATTGCAGGCAAACTTAAATCTGTTTTTGCACATTTTTATCAGCTTATCACATGTGCAACCAGAGGGGGAAAAACTCTAGACTACCTTTACTCCACACACAGAGATGTATACAAAGGTCTAATTCTATCCTCCTGATTCCTGCTTACAAGCAAAAACTAAAGTAGGAAGTACCAGTGACTCGCTCAATGCAGAAGTTGTCAGATGACGCGGATGCTACGCTACAGGACTGTTTTGCTAGCACAGACTGTAATATGTTCCGGGATTCATCCAATGGCATTGAGGAGTATTCCACCTCTGTCATCGGCTTCTTCAGTAAGTGCATCGCCGACATCGTCCCCACAGTGACCGTACATACCCCAACCAGAAGCCACGGATTACAGGCAACATTTACATCAGCTGATGAAAATACATTTGATTGATTGATTGATTAAAAGAAATACTGTTTTGCCCCCAGAGGTACCATCAAACAAGCAAAGCGTCAAAACATGATTAGGATTGAATCCTACTACACCTAGTCTGACGCTCGTCGGATGTGGCAGGGCATGAAAACTATTATGGACTACAAAGGGAAACCCAGACGCGAGCTGCCCAGTGACACGAGTCTACCAGACGAGCTAAATGCCTTTTATGCTCGCTTCGAGGCAAGCAACACTGAAGCATGCATGAGAGCACCAGCTGTTCTGGATGACTGTGTGATTATGCTCCCGGTAGCCAATATAAGTAAGACCTTTAATAAACAGGACAACATTCATAAAGCTTCGGGGCCAGATGGATTACCAGGACGTGTACTCAAAGCATGCGCAGACCAACTGCCAAGTGACTTCACTGACATTTTCAACTTCTCCCTGACTGAGTCTGTAATACCTACATGTTTCTAGCAGACAACTATAGTCCCAAGGAAGTGAAGGTAACCTGCCTAAATGATTACTATCCCTAGCACTCACATCGGTAGAAATGAAATTTGCATACCGCCACCAACAGATCCACAGATGACGCAATCTCAATCGCACTCCACATTGCCCTTTCCCACTTGGACAAAAAGAACACCTTGTGAGAATGCTGTTCATTGACTACAGCTCAGCGTTCAACACCATAGTGCCAAAGATGCTCATCACTACAGATCCTGGGATTAAACACCTCCCTCTGCAACTGGATCCTGGACTTCCTGACGTGCCGCCCCCAGGTTTTAAGTGTAGGCTACAACACGTCTGCCACGCTGATCCTCAATACGGGGGCCCCTCAGGGTTGTGTACTTAGTCCCCTGTTCACCCACGACTGTGTGGCCAAACACGACTCCAACACCATCATTAAGTTTGCTTACGACACAACAGTGGTGGGTCTGATCACGACAACGATGAGACAACCTATAGGGAGGAGGTCAGAGAACTGGCAGTGTGGTGCCAGGACAAGAACCTCTCCCTCAATGTGAGCAAGACACAGGAGCTGATCGTGGACTACAGGAAAAGGTGGGCAGAACAGGCCCCCATTAATATAGACGGGGCTGTAGTACTTTTTTTGGGGGGTATTTGTTTTAGACGGCATTGTTGTTTAAACTGTCTAGCGCACATATGTCAGAGTCAAGGCCCGCGGGCCACATCCGGCCCGCAAGAAGGTTTTTTACGGCCCCTGGGATGATCTTGATTTATTATTAGAACCGGCCCGCAGCAAGCCGGCAGCCCGCAGATCTTTTACACGCACCAATACTACATTTCCCACAATGCAAAGGTGACGCACCGAGCAGTAGGCTGCTTCATTTCAATATTTATTGGCACAGCAGTCGTCAGCATCACAGTAAAATTAACTTTCAGATACCCATCAAAAATGGCAAAACGGAAGGTGGATACTGAGAACCGGGGGTTTCAAACAAGGTGGGAGTCGGAGTATATGTTCACGAAGGTAGCTGGAAAACCTGTGTGTCTTCTGTGTGGAGGTACTGAAAGAGTATAATCTGAGACGACATTATGAAACGAAACACGCGGACACACACGCGGACGCAACTGTCAAGGCCAGTTTTATTTTGGCAGAAGAGATCGCTAAATCAGCCCGGCCATTTACGGAGGGGGATTTCATCAAAAACTGCATGATTAAAGTTTGTGACGAAGTTTGCCCAGAAAAAAGGCAACTCTTTTTAAATGTGAGTCTGAGCAGAAACACCATTGCCGAGAGAGTAGACCAGTTGTCCATCAATCTAAAAGAGCAGCTTGTGAAAAAGGGAAAAGATTTTATTGCATATTCCTTGGCTGTGGATGAGAGCACCGACATTTCTGACATTGCCCAGTTGTCAATTTTCATCCGCGGAGTGGACTCCAACCTAAGCGTGACAGAGGAGTTTTTGGCTTTACGTCCTATGCATGGCACAACTACGGGGCATGATTTGTATGAAGAGGTGTCAAGATGTGTAAATGAGATGGAGCTGCCTTGGGAAAAACTCGTGGGTTTGACAACCGACGGAGCACCTGCGATGTGTGGACACAGGAGCGGACTGGTGGCGAAGATACGGGAAAAGATGCAAGAGGAAAACGCGACAGGTGAGCTGACAGCTTATCATTGTATCATACACCAGGAAGCGTTGTGCGGTAAAGCCTTGAAAATGGAGCATGTAATGAGCATCATCACGCGCACAGTTAACTTTATCAGAGCCAAAGGTTTGAATCACCGCCAGTTCAAGGCATTTCTGACGGAGTTAGAAACGGAGCATGGTGATTTGCCTTATCACACAGAGGTGCGATGGCTAAGCCAGGGAAAGGTGCTTCAAAGATGTTTCGAGCTTCGTGAGGAGATTTGTCTGTTCTTGGACAGCAAAGGGAAAGACACAACACAACTCCGAGACGAAATGTTTCTGTGTGAAATGGCTTTTCTGTGTGACATTACGAGTCATCTGAATGCAATAAACTTGCAGCTGCAGGGTCGGGATCGTGTCATCTCTGATATGTACAGTACAGTGAAGGCATTTAAAACCAAACTGACTCTGTGGGAGACGCAGATGCGGAAAGAAAATTTGAGCCACTTTCCCAGCTGCCAGACCATGAAAGAGAAGCTCTCTACCAGTGCGTTCCCGAGCACACAGTTGGCTGATAAAATAGGTATGCTTGCCGCTGACTTTCGACGCCGATTTGCTGACTTTGAAGCACAAAAAAGCAGGTTGGAACTGCTCGGTAACCCATTTGCTGTTGACGTGGAAAGCTCACCACCAAACCTCCAAATGGAGTTGATTGACCTCCAATGCAATGATGCACTGAGGGCAAAATATGCGGCAGTGGGTGCTGCGGAGTTCGCCCGTTTCCTCCCCGGCACAATGCCCCAGCTGCGCATCCAGGCTGCTCAAACGTTGTCTATGTTTGGCAGCACATACCTGTGTGAACAACTGTTTTCTTTGATGAACCTGAACAAAACATCACACAGAAGTCGACTTACTGCTGAACACCTCCACTCAATTCTGAGGATTTCTTCAGCTCAGAGCCTTACCCCGAACATTGATGAACTTGTGGAAAAGATGGGACACCACCAAGTATCACCCTCAACCTCAAACAAGTGAACATTACTGTGCAATCACATATTTAGAGTTTTTACTCAGTTCAAGTTTAAAAGTTAAAATTTAATATTTGTTTTCACTGCATGTTACTTCTCCTTAAACAAAGTGTTGTTTTTGATTAATAGATTTTTGCACTTTATTTTTTTGTATTTCAATCCAATTATATTTTAAAAATATTTCAGTTGAGTGGATGATAGAAAATTGCTATTATTGTTTTTTCTTTGAAGTAAATTTAGCCCACTTTTGCTAAAATAGAAAATATAGTCTACTGATGGTGCCTTGAATACCGGTTTCTTTCATTTAATGTTCATGTTATGGGGATATTTATATAAAGGAAATTTGTCTTTTGTGTCTGTTGAAAATTAAAGATTACTGACAGAGCCATAAGAAAATATTGCTTTATTTATCTGATCATATTGTAATATATTTGTTAGGTTTTCAGTAGGTTCAATTAGGTTCACTAGACTATATGCGTCATTTAAAAATTTTTCAATGAACATTCGAACAGTCCGGCCCTCGTCTTGTAGCTGATTTTTTTATTTGGCCCTCCGTCCATTTGACTTTGACACCCCTGGTCTAGCGGAACCCTCCCACAACAGCCAGTGAAAGGGCAGCGTGCCAAATTCAAAACAACAAATCTCATAATTAAAATTCCTCAAGCATACAAGTATTTTGCACCATTTTAAAGATACAATTCTCGTTAGTCCAGGCACAGTGTCTGATTTCAAAAAGGATTTACAGCGAAAGCACCACAAACAATAGGTCACCACCAAGCCACAGAAAAACACAGCCATTTTTTCCAGCCAAAGAGAGGAGTCATAAAAAGAAGAAATAGAGATAAAATGAATCACTAACCTTTGAGGATCTTCATCAGATGACACTCATAGGACTTCATGTTACACAATACATTTATGTTTTGTTTGATAAAGTTCCTATTTATTAAAAAAAATCTGAGTTTGCATTGGCGCGTTACGTTCAGTAGTTCTAAAACATGCGGTGATATTGCAGAGAGCCACATCAATTTACAGAAATACTCCTAATAAACATTGATAGAGATTTGACTATTATACATGGAACTTTAGATAAACTTCTCCTTAAAAACTTCTTCGGGATAGGGGGCATCATTTTCACTTTTGGATAAATAGTGTGCCCAATTTCAACTTCCTGCTACTCATCTCCAGAATAGAAGATATGCATATTTGTAGATTTGGATAGAAAACACTGAAGTTTCTAAAACTGTTTGAATCATGTCTGTGAGTATAACAGAACTTATGTAGCAGGCAAAACCCTGAGGACAAATCATTCAGATTTTCTTTTTGAGGTCACTGTCTATTCAATGTGTTTGCATTGGGAAACTAGATTTCTAAGGGCCTTGTTTCCTATTCCTACCGCTTCCAGTGGATGTCACCAGTCTTTAGACATTGGTTGAGGTTATTCCTTTGTGTAATGAAGAAGTACGGCCATCTTGAATGAGTGCCATTTGAAATCTACTTTTTGAGAGAGGAGCATGACTTGAAAAGTAGCGTGAGTTTGTTGTCTTCCTGTATTGAACACAGATTGTCCCGTATTCAATTTGATCGATTATTAACGTTCAAAAATACCTAAAGCTTTATTACAAAAGTTGTTTGAAATGTTTTGGCAAAGTTTACAGGTAACTTTTGAGATAAGCAAGTTGGAAGCTGTGTTTTTCTGGATCAAATGTGCCAAATAAATGGACATTTTGGATATATATTGACGGAATTAATTGAACAAAAGGACCATTTGTAATGTTTATGGGACATATCGGAGTGCCAATAAAAGAAGCTTGTAAGGTAAGGCATGGCATGATTTATGTTTTTTTCTGCGTTTTGTGTAGCGCCTGCAGGGTTGAAATATGCTTTCTCTCTTTGTTTACTGTTGTGCTATCATCAGATAATAGCATCTTATGCTTTTGCCGAAAAGCCTTTTTGAAATCTGACATGCCGGGTGGATTCACAACGAGTGTAGCTTTAAATTGGTATCTTATATGTGTGATTTAATGAAAGTTAGATTTTTATAGTATTTTATTTGAATTTGTTGCTCTACATTTTCCCTGGCTATTGGCCAAGTGGGACGCAAATGTCCCCCCTATCCCAGAGAGGTTATTAATGCCACCGCTGTGTCAGATTTCAAAAAAACTTTTCGGAGAAAGCAAACCATGCAATAATCGGAGTACAGCCTTTAGACAACAAAGCAGACAAAAAGATATCCGCCATATTGGGTAGTCAACATTACTCAGAAAAAGCATTTTAAATATTCACTTACCTTTGATGACCTTCATCAGAATGCACGCCCAGGAAATCTAGTTCCACCATAAATGTTTGATTTGTTCGATAAAGTCCATCAGTTATGTCCAAATATCTTCTTTTGTTAGGGCGTTTGGTAAACAAATCCAAAAGAGCGTTCAGGTCACGCCGAACGTCAGACGAAAAGTTCAAAAATGTCCATTGCAGCCTGTAAAAACATACCAACCTAAGTATGGAATCAATCTTAAGGATGTTTTTTTTAATTTTTTATTTGTTTTATTTTACCCCTTTTTCTCCCCAATTTTGTGGTATCCAATTGTTGTAGTAGCTACTATCTTGTCTCATCGCTACAACTCCCGTACGGGCTCGGGAGAGACGAAGGTTGAAAGTCATGTGTCCTCCGATACACAACCCAACCAAGCCGCACTGCTTCTTAACACAGCACGCATCCAACCCGGAAGCCAGCCGCACCAATGCGCCGGAGGAAACACCGTGCACCTGGCCACCTTGGTTAGCGCACACTGTGCCCAGCCCGTCACATTTGAGGGGGCCACATTTGGGGGGGGCCACATTTGAGGGCTGCGTGGGGAATATGGTCACTAGTGTAACCAGGAGATCAGACTTGAGCCATGTTTCAGTCAGGCCAATCACATCAAGATTATGATCAGTGATTGACTATGACTGCCTTGGAAGTGAGGGATCTAATATTAAGTAGCCCTATTTTGAGAAGTGAGAGATCACAATCTATTTCAATAATGACAGGAATGGAGGAGGTCTTTATTCCAATGAGATTGCTAAGGGGAACACTCTGCCATGTTTAGTTTTGCTCAACCTAGATCGAGGAACAGACATCGTCTGGGGATAGGTGAGCTGACAACACTGACTGTGCTAGTGGTAGACTCCACTAAGCTGGCAGGCTGGCTGACAGCCGACACATTTTTCTAGCTAACTTACACGCTGAAGCTATGTTGCGCTTGGTGACCTCTGACTGTTTCATCCTAACATTGTTGGTGCAGACGTGGATAACAATATCCCTGTACTCTCTACACCAGCAGGTTGAACATTTCTGTTGGCTGAATGAGCGACAGTGCCACGAGTCCGACCGAGGGTGGCTTCCTTTCCCGGTCGGGTGGCGCTCGGCGGTCATCGTCACCGGCCTATTAGCTGCCACTGATTGTCTTTCCTCCCCCTCCTTGTATGTTTATTGGTAGCACCTGTTTGTGATGATTAGTTGGGCTTCTTTAGACAGCCTGCCCGCCTGTATGTTGTGCGGGATTATTCATTGTAACCTTCGGCTCTGTAGTAGAGGTACGTGTTAGTGCCTGGTCATGCATTTTTCAGTTGTACATTTTTCATTCCCTGTGTTTGGGGCCGTTATTATTGTGAGCACCCTGTGGTGCGTTGGTGCAATTAAAGAGCACAGCATTGCACTCTCTGTCTCCTGCGTTTTGACTCCACACCCACGACACCCGGAGCATTACAGAATCCCGCACCTAAAGATTAAATGGAGTCAGCAGGAGCAGCAGCCAACCCTCTCCCATCGATGGAGGAACGGGTTCTCCACCACACCACCGTCCTCCATCGGATCGGATCCGCGATGGATCAAGTAATGGAGAGAATGGACCGATGGGAGAGGAGTGGTCTCCTCTCTCCACCTTCGGCACCCCCGGCTCCGGACCCCCCATCTCCCGACTCCAGCATCCTCCGTCTGACGCTACCCAGGGCTTATGATGGAGCGGTGGCGGGTTGCCAGGGGTTTTTGCTTCAGCTGGAGCTATACCTGGCCACCGTCAGACCCACTCCCTCGGGAGTGGAGAGGGTGAGTGTCCTCATCTCCTGCCTCACGGGTCGTGCTCTGGAGTGGGCGAATGCAGTCTGGAATGGCCCAGACTCAGCGCGGGAGCACTACCCAGAGTTTTCCCGCCGCTTCCGTGCCGTGTTTGATCATCCTCCACACGGCCGAGCGGTGGGAGAACGACTATTCCATCTCAGGCAGGAGAGGAGGCGCGCCCAGGATTACGCGCTGGAGTTCCGGACCTTGGCAGCAGGATCTGGGTGGAATGACAGGGCCCTTATTGACCACTACAGGTGTAATCTCCGGGAGGACGTCCGCAGGGAGTTAGCGTGTCAGGACACCACTCTTTTTTCCTTAACTTTTTTCCCAGCATAGGGCGCTAGTCGATTCAGGCGCAGCTGGGAACTTTATGGATCGCGGACTCGCCCTTAAGTTAGGGGTTCCGCTTGTGCCGATAGATTCTCCCTTTCCCGTGCACTCCCTAGATAGCCGGCCATTAGGGTCAGGGATGGTCAGGGAGACCACGGTCCCACTGGACATGGTGACGCAGGGGATTCATAGGGAGCGTAACAGTCTTTTTATTATTGATTCGCCTGCGTTTCCAGTGGTGCTGGGGATTCCCTGGCTGGCCCGGCACAATCCTAAAATTTCGTGGAGACAGGGGGTTCTCCAGGGGTGGTCAGAGGAGTGTTCTGGAAGGTGTTTGGGAGTTTCCATCGGTGCCACGTCGGTGGAGAGTCCAGACCAGGGTTCCACCGTGTGCATTCCCCCCGAGTATGCCGATTTGGCAATCGCTTTCAGTAAAGTGAAAGCGACTAAATTACCACCTTATCGACTGGGAAGGGATTGTACGATAGATCTCCAGGTAAACGCTGCGCTTCCCAAGAGTCACGTGTACCCGTTGTCCCAGGAGGAGACGTTGGCGATGGAGACATATGTCACGGAGTCGCTGGGACAGGGGTACATTCGGCCCTCCATCTCACCCGTCTCCTCGAGTTTCTTTTTTGTGAGGAAAAAGGAGGGAGGCTTGCGTCCGTGTATTGATTATAGAGGTCTAAACGCCATCACAGTGGGGTACAGTTACCCTCTACCTCTCATCGCTACGGCGGTGGAATCATTTCACGGAGTGCAGTTCTTCACAAAACTGGATCTCAGGAGCGCGTATAGTCTGGTGCGTATTCGGAAGGGAGACGAGTGGAAAACCGCATTTAGTACCGCATCAGGCCACTATGAGTACCTCGTCATGCCGTATGGGTTAAAGAATGCTCCAGCCGTCTTCCAATCCTTCGTAGACGAGATTCTCAGGGACCTGTGCGGACAGGGAGTGGTGGTGTATATCCATGACATTCTGATCTACTCGGCCACTCACACCGCGCATGTGTCTCTGGTACGTAAGGTGCTTGGTAGACTGCTGGAGCATGACCTATATGTAAAGGCTGAGAAATGCGTGTTCTCTAAACGGCCCGGTGCGGTTGCAGTGGTCAGCAGAGGCGGACGGAGCTTTCAACAAGTTGAAGGCGCTGTTCCTCGATGCGCCCGTTTTGGCGCATCCAGACCCCTCTCTAGCATTCATAGAGGAGGTGGACGCGTCCGAGGCTGGGGTGGGTGCCGTGCTATCACAGCGCTCGGGTACGCCAACAAAACTCCGCTCCTGCGCTTTTTTCTCAAGGAAGCTCAGCCCAGCGGAGCGTAACTATGATGTGGGGGACCGGGAGTTGCTAGCGGTGGTTAGAGCTCTGAAGGTGTGGAGACACTGGCTTGAGGGGGCTAAGCACCCCTTTCTCATCTGGACCGACCACCAGAATCTGGAGTATATTCGGGCAGCTAGGAGACTTAACCCACGTCAGGCAAGGTGGGCCATATTCTTCACCCGGTTCCGGTTTACATTGTCGTATAGACCGGGCTCCCAGAACGTAAAGGCTGACGCCCTGTCCCGTCTTTACGACACGGAGGATGGGTCCACCGAACCTACTCCCATCCTTCCCGCCTCTAAACTGGTAGCACCAGTGGTATGGGAGGTGGACTCGGACATCGACCGGGCGTTACGGGCGGAACGCGCGCCTCCTCAGTGTCCGGCGGGGCGGAAGTACGTGCCGTTGGCAGCAGGATCTGGGTGGAATGACAGGGCCCTTATTGACCACTACAGGTGTAATCTCCGGGAGGACGTCCGCAGGGAGTTAGCGTGTCAGGACACCACTCTTTTTTCCTTAACTTTTTTCCCAGCATAGGGCGCTAGTCGATTCAGGCGCAGCTGGGAACTTTATGGATCGCGGACTCGCCCTTAAGTTAGGGGTTCCGCTTGTGCCGATAGATTCTCCCTTTCCCGTGCACTCCCTAGATAGCCGGCCATTAGGGTCAGGGATGGTCAGGGAGACCACGGTCCCACTGGACATGGTGACGCAGGGGATTCATAGGGAGCGTAACAGTCTTTTTATTATTGATTCGCCTGCGTTTCCAGTGGTGCTGGGGATTCCCTGGCTGGCCCGGCACAATCCTAAAATTTCGTGGAGACAGGGGGTTCTCCAGGGGTGGTCAGAGGAGTGTTCTGGAAGGTGTTTGGGAGTTTCCATCGGTGCCACGTCGGTGGAGAGTCCAGACCAGGGTTCCACCGTGTGCATTCCCCCCGAGTATGCCGATTTGGCAATCGCTTTCAGTAAAGTGAAAGCGACTAAATTACCACCTTATCGACTGGGAAGGGATTG
This sequence comes from Oncorhynchus clarkii lewisi, assembly GCF_045791955.1. Lineage (NCBI taxonomy): Eukaryota > Metazoa > Chordata > Actinopteri > Salmoniformes > Salmonidae > Oncorhynchus > Oncorhynchus clarkii. The sequence goes on from NC_092163.1 coordinate 39,190,638, forward strand.
TACGATAGATCTCCAGGTAAACGCTGCGCTTCCCAAGAGTCACGTGTACCCGTTGTCCCAGGAGGAGACGTTGGCGATGGAGACATATGTCACGGAGTCGCTGGGACAGGGGTACATTCGGCCCTCCATCTCACCCGTCTCCTCGAGTTTCTTTTTTGTGAGGAAAAAGGAGGGAGGCTTGCGTCCGTGTATTGATTATAGAGGTCTAAACGCCATCACAGTGGGGTACAGTTACCCTCTACCTCTCATCGCTACGGCGGTGGAATCATTTCACGGAGTGCAGTTCTTCACAAAACTGGATCTCAGGAGCGCGTATAGTCTGGTGCGTATTCGGAAGGGAGACGAGTGGAAAACCGCATTTAGTACCGCATCAGGCCACTATGAGTACCTCGTCATGCCGTATGGGTTAAAGAATGCTCCAGCCGTCTTCCAATCCTTCGTAGACGAGATTCTCAGGGACCTGTGCGGACAGGGAGTGGTGGTGTATATCCATGACATTCTGATCTACTCGGCCACTCACACCGCGCATGTGTCTCTGGTACGTAAGGTGCTTGGTAGACTGCTGGAGCATGACCTATATGTAAAGGCTGAGAAATGCGTGTTCTCTAAACGGCCCGGTGCGGTTGCAGTGGTCAGCAGAGGCGGACGGAGCTTTCAACAAGTTGAAGGCGCTGTTCCTCGATGCGCCCGTTTTGGCGCATCCGGACCCCTCTCTAGCATTCATAGAGGAGGTGGACGCGTCCGAGGCTGGGGTGGGTGCCGTGCTATCACAGCGCTCGGGTACGCCAACAAAACTCCGCTCCTGCGCTTTTTTCTCAAGGAAGCTCAGCCCAGCGGAGCGTAACTATGATGTGGGGGACCGGGAGTTGCTAGCGGTGGTTAGAGCTCTGAAGGTGTGGAGACACTGGCTTGAGGGGGCTAAGCACCCCTTTCTCATCTGGACCGACCACCAGAATCTGGAGTATATTCGGGCAGCTAGGAGACTTAACCCACGTCAGGCAAGGTGGGCCATATTCTTCACCCGGTTCCGGTTTACATTGTCGTATAGACCGGGCTCCCAGAACGTAAAGGCTGACGCCCTGTCCCGTCTTTACGACACGGAGGATGGGTCCACCGAACCTACTCCCATCCTTCCCGCCTCTAAACTGGTAGCACCAGTGGTATGGGAGGTGGACTCGGACATCGACCGGGCGTTACGGGCGGAACGCGCGCCTCCTCAGTGTCCGGCGGGGCGGAAGTACGTGCCGTTGGGTGTTCGGGACAAACTGATTCGGTGGGCTCACGTCCTACCCTCCTCGGGTCACCCTGGGGTGACGAGGACAGTAGGGAGCTTTCGGGGGAGGTATTGGTGGCCTACTTTGGCAAAGGACGTTAAGGGTTATGTCTCCTCCTGTTCGGTGTGCGCCCAGAGTAAGGCTCCTAGGCACCTTCCTAGAGGGAAGTTACAACCCCTCCCCGTTCCACAACGGCCATGGTCACATCTATCCGTAGATTTCCTGACCGATCTTCCGCCGTCTCAGGGGAACACCACGGTTCTAGTGATTGTGGATCGGTTCTCTAAGTCCTGCCGTCTCCTCCCGTTGCCCGGTATCCCTACAGCCCTACAGACTGCGGAGGCATTATTCACCCATGTCTTTCGGCACTACGGGGTGCCGGAGGACATCATTTCTGATCGGTGCCCGCAATTCACGTCCCGGGTCTGGAGGGCCTTCATGGAACGTTTGGGGGTCTCTGTCAGCCTGACCTCCGGTTATCACCCCGAGAGTAATGGGCAGGTGGAGAGAGTGAACCAGGAGGTGGGTAGGTTTCTGCGGTCGTATTGCCAGGATCGGCCAGGGGAGTGGGCACGATACATTCCCTGGGCGGAAATGGCCCAGAACTCACTACGCCACTCCTCTACTAACATGTCCCCTTTTCAGTGTGTGTTGGGGTACCAGCCGGTCCTGGCACCATGGCATCCGAGCCAGACCGAGGCTCCTGCGGTGGAGGAATGTGTACAGCGCTCCAAGGAGACCTGGAGGGCCGTCCAGGAATCTCTGCAACAAGCGAGTGGACGGCAGAAGAGGAGTGCTGACCGCCACCGCAGTGAAGCACCCGTGTTTGAACCGGGGGACAGGCTCTCGACCCCGAAACCTACCCCTCCGCTTGCCCTGCCGGAAGCTGGGTCCGCAGTGTGTAGGGCCCTTTAAAGTCCTGAGGAGAATAAACAAGGTGTGTTATCGATTACAACTCCCTTCCTATTATCGTATTAACCCGTCGTTTCATGTGTCTCTCCTCAGGCCGGTGGTAGCTGGTCCCCTGCAGGACAGTGAGGTGCCGGAGGTCCCTCCCCCCCTCTGGACATCGAGGGGTCCCCGGCGTATACGATCCGGGCCATTCTGGACTCAAGACGCAGAGTGAGGGGCCTGCAGTATCTCGTGGACTGGGAGGGGTACGGTCCGGAGGAGAGGTGCTGGGTACCGGTGGGGGACATCTTGGATTCATCCATGTTGAGGGATTTCCATCGCCTCCATCCGGATCGTCCTGCACCTCGTCCTCCGGGGCAACCTCGAGGCCGGTGTCGGCGCGCTGCGGGAGCCGCGCGCCAGGGGGGGGGGGGGGGGGTACTGTCACGAGTCCCACCGAGGGTGGCTTCCCTTCCTGGTCGGGTGGCGCTCGGCGGTCGTCGTCACTGGCCTATTAGCTGCCACTGATTGTCTTTCCTCCCCCTCCTTGTATGTTTATTGGTAGCACCTGTTTGTGATGATTAGTTAGGCTTCTTTAGACAGCCTGCCCGCCTGTTTGTTGTGCGGGATTATTCATTGTAACCTTCGGCTCTGTAGTAGTCGTGCATTTTTCAGTTGTACATTTTTCATTCCCTGTGTTTGGGGCTGTTATTATTGTGAGCACCCTGGTGCAATTAAAGAGCACAGCATTGCACTCTCTGTCTCTTGCGTTTGACTCCACACCCACGACACCCGGAGCATTACAGACAGGTTGAGCATGAAGACAGCATTTCTTTCCAGAAGCCTTGAGAAAATGTTCCATCTATGGGGACTGTGCGGATGGACTTATACTACTATCTGTACTTACTGGTGACACAGACGCTGTTTAATAATTTCCTACACTAAAATTGCTCTTGCCTAACGATTGCATCTGAATCTGGGCTTGCAGAACGGCTATCCTCACCATGAAGCAAAAGTTATCCTGTATATTATGAGTACAGCGACTGCAAAAATGATTTAAGTTAAGATTGATTTGTAATTCATATATACAGAATATAAAACAGTACATCCTGCCAGCACGCCCACAAGAGTGTTGAATGACGCGTGGAAGAGAGCGAGGAATGAGATGGGAATAACAATCCAGGCTATTTTCTCTGAGACAAGCATAATAATGTAGTGAAACAAGCAGAGAGCAGGTTTCGAACCCTCTACATTCTTGCCCGAAGTCCAGCACGCTATCTATCGACTGTGCCCAAATGTATTAATTGTGGTTGGGGCCGATTGTGGCTAAAAACACTTTATCAATTGGAATCTTTAACGTGGAAAGGGGAAAAAGTATTATTATTCATTTCTCACAAGCATAGCAGGATGGGCTATTAGCTGAACAATATTCAAAGTTTACAAAAAGAATTGTCTAATAGCCGAGCTTGGTGTGAACCCCCCATCCCCTCCCCTGCCCAACTTGAGCTAGGTGTGAACCCCCCCTCCACTCCCCTTCCCAACTTGAGCTTGGTGTTAACCCCCCCCCCCCCCAACTCATTCTAAAAGAAGCAGAGGAGATGCGCAATAGGCTTCTAAGAAGAGGCTATTCTCCATTGTGTGGATGAAGCTCTTAATTTGGCATTGGGGAAAACACGAGATGAACTGCTACAAACAAGACCCACTAAAGCTAAAGAACACTCTGTAATGTTCACAACCACATATACTTTGAACTCGCGAAAAGTGGGAGATGCGGTCAAGAAACACTGGAATGTTTTATCACCAGACCCAGCTTTGCCTGCTGAATTTAAGAATCCACCACTTATGGTATAAATGTGCCCTTTGGTTCACCATTGGGCTGTCGATTATTGTTCTAACGTCCATTGGTCGTGTGAGTACCTGTGCCTTGTTGTTCTGGCTTTCGAGGCCAGTTGTATTGTGCAGATGATTACAGATCCCGTCCTGTGTTGTATCATTGCACATTTGTGTTTTCGGGTCTCGTCCCGTGTATTTATTTGAGGTACTCCTCGCTCTTTTGTTTGGGTCTCAACCCTGTGTTTTGTATATATATGTGTTTGTTCTTCATCCCCGTGCCTTTATATGGCACGCTGTAATTTGGGTAAATCATTTTTTTTTAACGATTACGCATTCCTGCGCCTGTCTCCCGATTCCTTCCCACGATGTGACAGAATAATCACCCATTAAAACTTCTTCAGGCTAGGATCTAGTTTCCTGAATTTTCAACTTCTTAGTGATCCCTTCACGCGCCAATCCCTTGACAACACCCAGTGAAATAGCAGCGTGCCAAATTCAAAAACAGAAATACTCATAATAATAATTGATAAATCATACAAGTGTTATACATTGGTTTAAAGATGAACTTCTTGTTAATCCAGCCACAGTGTCTGATTTCAAAAAGGCTTTACGGCAAAAGCAAACCATGCTATTATCTGAGGACAGCACCCCTTCAAACAAACACATGAAAATCATATTTCAACCCGCCAGGTTCGACACAAGAGTCAGAAATAACGATATAATTCATGCCTTACCTTTGAAGATCTTCTTCTGTTGGTACTCCAATATGTCCATTAACCTCACTAGGGTATGTGGGACGCTAGCGTTTTAAAGATACACTTGTTGTTGAGGAGCAGAGAAGAACATGGAGTGGCTAGACACTTTGATGCAGCCAATATAGCAGCCTCATCTGCCATGGCGTTACCCATACTCACAAAATCTTCCCCCCAGTGTGAGCAGCACCCTTCACAATAGCCAAAGCAGAATACAGCATCATAGCCTCCAAGAGATCTAAAACCATAGTTCTATTATGAATTCCACAAGCATTGTGAAAACCCCTACTCCTCCAGACACCACACCAGGAGAGACAAACCCCTATTGCATAAGCAGAATCAGAGAAAATTGTAACCCTTTTCCCTTCTCTCATTTTACAGGCAGTGGTTAGTGCCAAAGGTTCAGCCTGTTGAGCTGAGAAAGTATCTGGTAATGGTTGTTGCATGTGAGTGGTTCTATCAATTGTCACAATACCAAACCCTTCATGTTCCTTCCCTGTAGTTTGATCTATATATGCAGAACCATCAACGGAAAGGTCAAAGTCAGCATCAGTCAGGACAGTGTCAGAGAGGTCATGTCCTTTTTCCCATCTGATTTCCCATCTGTGTTCTGATTTCCTTGTGACCAGACACCTCCTCTTCCTCCTCTCTGTGGTTGATTTCCTCCGCATCCTCCTTGGTGGCCAGGACCAGGCTGGTAACCTCCTTGTGCCTGCTGGGAAGGTGCTCCATAGATTTTGGGTTGCTGCTGATGTCCACCTTGTTGTTGGTATCCTCGTTTGTTTCCTCCTCTGAAATTTCCTCTCCCTCTTTGGTTCACTCCAGGTGTTGTAGCCCATCCTTGATATTGAGAATTTTGTGCAAAAGGGGGAAATTGTGCAAAAGGTAGTATGGGCTGTGGTTGCGGCATATGTCCACTTGGGGGCGGTGTAGGAGCAGGAGTGTTCATCATCACCATGTCAGGCTCACCTCCTTTATTACTCTTCAATTGAGCCAATTGGGACTTTTTTACTGCACCATCAAGCCCCTGTTTTCTTAATTTCTCTGCCTTTTTATCACAAAGCCAGTTCTGGCAGGGGTGTCTCATATAATCCTCACGTCCCCCACCCGCCTTTCTATCCCAGCCTACGACAACCCTCAGTTGCATCTGTACTTACTCTGGGAGGTTGCGGCTGGCTCTGCCATAAAACATGTTCTCGGTGGCTTCAGAATGTTTATGGCGCTTTCCCAACTCCTCAAGCCATTTCTGTTTCATGTTATCTATCCAATCTCCGAAATCTGAGTCGGGTCCAAATGTATAGTCTGATACTCTACTCATGTCTCGCATGGTAGGGAACATATCTCTCAAGCAGTCCCACAGGTTAACGCCAGCTCAGCGGGAGTTAACATCAGTAACCCACATCGGATCACATCGGATCATTACATCAGTGAACTGTCCATGGGTGAGTGCTCGAGATAAAATGTCCTTCATATCTCCAAGGCACAGGATCTGGTGGCCGTGCCTTGTTTCAAATGATCTTATCCAGACTTCAGCTCTTTTCGACATTCTTGGTAGGGATTTAGCAGCAATTGCAATATCTCCGAAACTCCGGGGCTTGTATTCAGCATACATTTGTCCCCCCTTGTTTGAACACTAGAAGGAACACGCCCTTTGGGTCATCATCTGAACTTCTTGCTCTATAACTTCTAAATGTTTCCTTTTCCAGTTTCATTCTTTCCATTTTCTCTTCTATATCACCTTCCATTCTTTCCTCTTCCATGAGTTGTTCTCTTAGTTCGTCATATGGTCTCCTGTTTTCCTCAGAATCATCATCCTGTAGTTCCCTCAGTTGTTTTTTGCTGTTCACGGACTTTACGCCTTAAGTCTTTCCATTGTGCTTCGAAAACACAGTATCCTTTTACTCGTTCCAAACTTTGTTCTTTCATCATATTTCTGGCAGTTCTCCCTAGTTCTATTATTTTTTTTTCCGTTTGTAGACTATCAGCCTTTTCTCCTTCTTCATCTTCTTTCATTAGTTCCCACTTAATAATTACCTTTGTACCAGTAGCTACTAAAGGGTGTAAACCTTCTCTCACTTCCACACCTCCTTCTTTATCTTCATAAGGTGGGGGAGCTGTAGGGTGAAGTATCACATATCCTGGGTCTCCCTTTTTCCCTTGTTCCAGCCACCCATTGACTCTTCAACTGTTTCAACTGACTTTGAGCATAAAACGTCTGTCCTTCAGTCTGAATTAGTCCCGATATAGTGGCTGACAGTATGGTAACCTTCTTCTTACTCTTCTTCTTACTGCCTTGCCTTCCCTTGGCTATGTCACTTATAACATCACACTTAGTTTTATCAAATGCTCCTGTGACCGGATATCTGTACTTTTCTAATTTCTTTGTGCATTTATTCCATTTACAAAACACCCAGTCCAGGTCGGTTTTCAAGTAGGGATATTTGTCCTGTAAATATTGTTTAGGATGAATGTTTTTCATTGGTGTGGGACCCACTGTCTCTGCACTGCCCTTGGTTGAATCTGTCATGGTGATCAATGATTTTGTTTTAATCAGGTCCTATGTAATATGGACTGAGTGACTTATCTGTATGGTACTGTATAAAAACCCAGTTCTATCCCCGTATACGGGTAGTAGAACCTAATGTAGGATGATATACCCAACGCAGTTCTATTTTCTCTAACCCCTCTTCTTCTTTAGTTTCACTACATTTATTCACTAACCACACTACTGTAAATAGGTTCCACATACTGTATGTGTGGTAAATAACCACAATTAGTTTCAATTGTATTTTAACTTCAGTACGGTGGTCTCCCTGTCTCCTCTCTTGTGGATGTAATGAAAGAGTAAACTCTACCAAAACGCAATTAACAAATGTTTCCCTTCTTGTACTAGTTGCTGTCTATACCAGTCTAGATTTATTTCAGTACAGAAATTATTGATATTGACTAGCATATATACATTCACTGTTATCAAATACACTCATCTAACACAACAATTGTCCCACACCAAATCTATACTCCCAGCAATTATACATATATCAAAACAAAACCAATGCCTTCCCTCAGTAAGGTCACCATATATAAATCCAGGGTCTTCCCTCAGGTAAGAACACCATACATAAAACCAGTGTCTTCCCTCTGGTAAGAACACCATACATAAAACCAGTGTCTTCCCTCAGGTAAGAACACCATACATAAAACCAGTGTCTTCCCTCTGGTAAGAACACCATACATAAATCCAGTGTCTTCCCTCTGGTAAGAACACCATACATAAATCCAGTGTCTTCCCTCTGGTAAGAACACCATACATAAATCCAGTGTCTTCCCTCAGGTAAGAACACCATACATAAATCCAGTGTCTTCCCTCAGGTAAGAACACCATATATAAATCCAGTGTCTTCCCTCAGGTAAGAACACCATACACAAAAAGTCTTTAAAAACCTGTGCCTTCCCCCAATCACTTGTCACCCAGTACCTCAGTACTGACTTGATTCATCCTAATACAGTGCCTTGCGAAAGTATTCGCCCCCCTTGAACTTTGCCACATTTCAGGCTTCAAACATAAAGATATAAAACTGTATTTTTTTGTGAAGAATCAACAACAAGTGGGACACAATCATGAAGTGGAACGACATTTATTGGATATTTCAAACCTTTTTAACAAATCAAAAACTGAAAAATTGGGCGTGCAAAATTATTCAGCCCCTTTACTTTCAGTGCAGCAAACTCTCTCCAGAAGTTCAGTGAGGATCTCTGAATGATCCAATGTTGACCTAAATGACTAATGATGATAAATACAATCCACCTGTGTGTAATCAAGTCTCCGTATAAATGCACCTGCACTGTGATAGTCTCAGAGGTCCGTTAAAAGCGCAGAGAGCATCATGAAGAACAAGGAACACACCAGGCAGGTCCGAGATACTGTTGTGAAGAAGTTTAAAGCCGGATTTGGATACAAAAAGATTTCCCAAGCTTTAAACATCCCAAGGAGCACTGTGCAAGCGATAATATTGAAATGGAAGGAGTATCAGACCACTGCAAATCTACCAAGACCTGGCCGTCCCTCTAAACTTTCAGCTCATACAAGGAGAAGACTGATCAGAGATGCAGCCAAGAGGCCCATGATCACTCTGGATGAACTGCAGAGATCTACAGCTGAGGTGGGAGACTCTGTCCATAGGACAACAATCAGTGGTATATTGCACAAATCTGGCCTTTATGGAAGAGTGGCAAGAAGAAAGCCATTTCTTAAAGATACCCATAAAAAGTGTTGTTTAAAGTTTGCCACAAGCCACCTGGGAGACACACCAAACATGTGGAAGAAGGTGCTCTGGTCAGATGAAACCAAAATTGAACTTTTTGGCAACAATGCAAAACGTTATGTTTGGGGTAAAAGCAACACAGCTGAACACACCATCCCCACTGTCAAACATGGTGGTGGCAGCATCATGGTTTGGGCCTGCTTTTCTTCAGCAGGGACAGGGAAGATGGTTAAAATTGATGGGAAGATGGATGGAGCCAAATACAGGACCATTCTGGAAGAAAACCTGAGACTGGGACGGAGATTTGTCTTCCAACAAGACAATGATCCAAAACATAAAGCAAAATATACAATGGAATGGTTCAAAAATAAACATATCCAGGTGTTAGAATGGCCAAGTCAAAGTCCAGACCTGAATCCAATCGAGAATCTGTGGAAAGAACTGAAAACTGCTGTTCACAAATGCTCTCCATCCAACCTCACTGAGCTCGAGCTGTTTTGCAAGGAGGAATGGGAAAACATTTCAGTCTCTCGATGTGCAAAACTGATAGAGACATACCCCAAGCGACTTACAGCTGTAATCGCAGCAAAAGGTGGCGCTACAAAGTATTAACTTAAGGGGGCTGAATAATTTTGCACGCCCAATTTTTCAGTTTTTGATTTGTTAAAAAAGTTTGAAATATCCAATAAATGTCGTTCCACTTCATGATTGTGTCCAACTTGTTGTTGATTCTTCACAAAAAAATACAGTTTTATATCTTTATGTTTGAAGCCTGAAATGTGAAAAAAGGTCGCAAAGTTCAAGGGGGCCGAATACTTTCGCAAGGCACTGTATATAACCAAGTTCCTCACACAAGGTTCCATTAGACCCTCAGGAATTTCTAACTATTACACCAGAGGTTCTCTGTCATTTTTCACATATACATCATATTACGGGCTTGAACATACGTTGTGGCATCGACTGTTCCTGTAATTATCAACCCCATGAGTGAGGTGCCACTTACATACTGGAATGAGTCATCAATCACACATTTCAGACTTCTGGATTAACAGGCGTCTGCTCGCCTTATAACTTGATGCGCTGCACAGTGGGACGAAGATCACTCACTCCAGGCAAGCTCGCCAAATGTTGGGTGGTCCTTTGATGTAAGTTTCCTTTAACAATCAGTATTTTAGATGACACAGACACAGGCACCTTGGAATACAACTCTTTAGTAATAAAATGCAATTGCAGACAGAGATTCACGTACAGAATACCTCAGTAGTCTATAGTAAAGATCTGTGTGGCGAAACAGGAGACAACGCTCTTTATACTACTGGATGTGGACAACCTACCGTCAATCATACCTTAACATTGTTGCATTGGATTAGATACAATTTATCTACGATGAGAAAAACATGTCTAGACTGTGGTTTCTCAATCTTCTGTAAGCCAGCCTTGAGGCTGCGTGACTATCAGCAGGTGCAGGCAGTTCTCAGCCTGAGAACTAAAGCAGTACATCTCTATTACCCAGTACTTTTCCATCTTTGCGCATTGCAAGCATACAAAGGTTATCACGTATGTACAGTGATCATGGCATTGGTGTAGCCCCACACCCGACCCCTATGGTATCCCCCAACAGAAGACCCTAAAAATGGTCAAAGACTTCAGCAACCCTAGTCACAGACTGTTCTCTCTGCAACCGCACGGCACGGCAAGCGGTACCGGAGCGCCAAGTCTAGGTCCAGCAACTACCCCAAGCCATAAGACTGCTGAACATCTAGTCAAATGGCTACCCAGACTTGGCCACTCTCGCCCATCCTCTCTTTTTGGTCTTTGCAGTGACCCCGCAGTTATGAAGTCTCCCCAACAGCAACCTTTTCCTGGCTGCTATTTCCTCCACCATCACTTCAAGCTCTTGTTTGCTGAAGTTGTTATTGCACTTTCCTTGGTTATCCACTTTTGGTTTTGATATAGCTAGTCAATATGGCTATAATGAGTAATGTGTGAAAAATAACAAAATCCCAACATCCCTGTCACATAGGTTTATTTCTAGGTTTCAAGCACGTCACTAATGTCAATGCCAGATAAGAAGATATTTACGAAGTTCCTAAGAAAACTATGCATTCCTAAGAACATTTGAAAGAATTTAATTTACGAACTATCTTTTGAACTTCATATTTTTTACCTTAAAACCTCTTAAGTCTACCCTCTCCTTTTTCGAACATTCTGTTAAAAATCGCGCAACATTTCAGCGTCCTGCTACTCATGCCAGGAATATAGTATATGCATATGATTAGTATGTGTGGATAGAAAACACTCTGAAGTTTCTAAAACTGGTTAAATCACGGCTGTGACTATAACAGAGCGTGTGTTTCATCGAAAAGCGCAAGAAAAACTGGTCACTGAAAGCTGAAAATAATATCCATGCGCCACTTGCATGTATTGTTTAAATGACACCAAATTAAATAGGGCCAAGGATGCAATTCCTACAGATTCCACACGATGTCGCCATTGTCGTCATTTTCCTGAGAGTTATTTCTTGGGCAAACAAAGGAAAGAGATTCCATTTCTTCCGGTCTCCGACAGGATGTTTTGGAGGAGAGATTTTCGACCATGATTTGAAGACGTGGAGCTATTGAATACACATCGCCCCGTGATCATTTTGATAGATTATAAACGTTTACTAATACCTAAAGTTGGATTACAAAAGTATTTCGAAGTGTTTTGTGAAAGTTTATCGCTGACTTTTTTAATTTAAAAAAATGACGCAGCGTTTTGAAACAATGTTTTTTTCTGAATTACACAGTTTCCATAGATGGCTATTTTGGGTATATATGGACCGATTTAATCAAAAAAAAGACCCAATAGTGATGTTTATGGGGCATATAGGAGTGCCAAGAAAGAAGCTCGTCAAAGGTAATGAATGTTTTATATTTTATTTCTGCTATTTGTGTAGCGCCAGCTACGCTAATTCTTTTGTTTACGTCGCCTTCAGGCATTTTGGGGTGTTGCATGCTATCAGGGTGTTGCATGCTATACGTCTGCGTCTCAAGTAGGATCAACAGGTTAAGAAAATTCTACCATTTTTTCATAAGTAATCTTTCGTGAATCTGGCCCCAAGGGAGGGGTTACTGTCACGGATCCCTCCGGTACGGTTGCTCCATCCATGCACCAGCTCCTGAGGTCTTACGTCACCAGTTTTCTATGTGTCATTACGCACACCTGGTTCATATTCCTCACTGATTGTATTTGTATAAATGTGCCCTTTGGTTCACCATTGGGCTGTTGATTATTGTTCCAATGTCCGTTCGTCGTATGAGTACCTGTGCCTTGTTGTTTATGCTTTCGAGGCCAGTTGTATTGTGCAGATGATTACGGATCTCGTCCCGTGTTGTATCATTGTGCACTTGTGTTTTCGGGTCTCGTCACGTGTGTTTAGTTGAGATGCTCCTTTGGTACTCAACCCTGTGTTTTGTATACGTGCTTGTTTGGTCTTCGTCCCCGTGCCTTACATGGCATGCTATTATTTGGGTAAACAATAAATAACCCTATTAAGCATTCCTGAGCCTGTCTCCTGATTCCTTCACACAACGTGACAGATGGTGTTGCAAGTTGATAACTTAATGTACATTCATTCGTTGACTGTACAAAACCCCAGTTTGAAGTAAGTTACTAACTAGTGTTAGGGGCATGGACTCTACAAGGTGTTGAAAGCGTTCCACAGGGATGCTGACTCCAAGGCTTCCCACAGTTGTGTCAAGTTGGATGGATTTCCTTTGGGTGGTGGAGCATTCTTGATACACACAGGAAACTTTTGAGAGTGAAAAACCCAGCAGCGTTGCAGTTCTTGACACAACCTGGTGCGCCTGGCACCTACTACCATACCCCATTCAAAGGCACTTAAATGTTTTGTCTTTCCTACTCACCCTGTGAGTAAAACACATGCACAATCAATGTCTCGATTGTCTCAAGGCTTTAAAATCCTTCTTTAACCTGTCTCCTCCCCTTCATCTACAATGCTTGAAGTGGATTTAACAAGTGACATCAATAAGGGATCATAGCTTTCACCTGAATTCACCTGGTCATGAAAGAGCAAGTGTTCATAGTATTTTGTACACTCAGTGCACACACACACACACACACACACACACACAGACACACACACACACACACACACACACACACACACACACACACACACACACACACACACACACACACACACACACACACACACACACACACACACACACACATTTTATTTTAAATGTTTTATTTAACACTGCTTTATGTGATCAGGTTTCCTTTCTATTATCTTTGTTGAAATTGACTGCATGATAGTGTTGAAGGCAAGTTGCACACAGCACTGTTAATCATTAAAGCTTTTCAAATAACACTTTGTCTCAGGGATCATTATTTCTTTACAAATAACATGTAATAGTCTGTTTAGCCTGGGTGCCAGTCTGTTTCTACTCTCTTGACAACTCCTTATGCAATTGCCATGTTGACAAGATTTCATTAGGAGTTGGCAAGAGAGCATTAACAGACTGGCACCCAGGCTATTGTCTGCTTGGTGTTAATGTCAATTATAAATGTCCTATATACATATACCCACCAACAGGTTATAGTAATAAGTCCTTGATAGCAGTGTAGTTCTAGCGTCCCTTCAGAAAGCTGTCCAGTACGCGGTCTCCCCTGTCTATGAGCCAGTATCCAGCCATGGTCCCCAACCCATGAAGATGGAGGTGAAGACCATGTCTCCTTTAGTAGCCAGGGTGGCCAGAGCACAGAGCAGCACCCCAAAGAACATCTGCTTAATTTACCAAAATACATTTCAATAGAAAGTTTACAAAAATTGACAAGGTCCTACAGTGACGGAGAGGTACATACCTTCCTATTCATTGAAAAATAACACTGATAAACTTATATCACAGTTTACTTACTTACTTATGGTGTTGCCTACTCCAGATTATTTGTTTTTCAAGTAATATGAGCAAATCATATTTAGCTTTATCTGGAATGCTAAGCCAGACAAGATTAAACATGCCTATTTATATAATGAATATCAGTTTGGGGGGCTGAAATTATTAAAAAGAAAAGCACTAAACCTTTCCCTTAAATTCTCAATCATAAAAAAAGCTTAACTTAAACCAAAACTTGTTCTCCAGTACATTTATAAGAAAGGCTCATCCCTTGTTCAAAAATGCCCTTTTTGCCTTTAAACAGATTGCTACCTCTCATTTTCAGGTTAACTGTAAATGAGGCTTTCTTCAAAGTACATTATAACAAATATTATAGCCAAACTCAAATATAATGATTGATAAAAGAAACTCTCTATATGGAAAAAATTATTAAAAGGGAATTATATTTAAGAAATTATGAATAGGAATCGTAAAGTTATGTCACACCTGCAGCTATTGGAAATATATGAGAAGGTTTGCTCAATCTAAAGTTACAACCAATTGATTGCAGCACAAACGCAGAAATGGAGGAGGCAAGTAGAAGGGGGAGGAAGTAGGGAACTGGTCTGTCTGCTCTATATCAAGGACCAAAACTGGTGAAAATCATTTGCATAAATAGAACTATATACCAGTTTCATTTGAAGACCAACATTTTGACAGCTGTGCAAGATTCAACACTTTCAGCTTTTCAAAATTCTTGCTACGAACAGAATGTTAAATATATGCAGCATATACCATCTCAGCCTTGCAGATTTTGCTGTGATGAGAAAAAAATAATTTCAGGAATGGCTGAAAAATCGCAACATTAATTTAAAATGAACCCTACAAATACCACTGTTGGAAGATTTGAAAAGACAGTCAATTCATCAACAAAACAATTATACTCTTAGCAAAAATATTTATCTTTAACCCCCTATAGTCAATGTCTGTGCACTCGTGAAAATCTAATTAGCATAACAAAAATCCAAAGAAAACATTTACCGGTATATATATATATTTTTAATTGTATTTTCTTTCTATAAGAAAATTCATACTTTCTCATCTCTTTGTTGCTAGAGACAAGACCCAGTCGTTTGTTCTAAGGTGTTCAATATTTACAGACGTGACCCAGTCGTTTGTTCTTTATGTTCTGTTGCCATGCTTAGTGGCAACTTTCTAATCTCTTGCTTGCTGCTAGCTAGCCAATTAGCTACGGCTACACAGTCACGTTCTCTGCAGCCAGAATAACATTGAAGTTCATTCCGTTGCATTTATTTAAGCCATTTATTCCACTTATACCACAGTTGCCAAAGTAAACAATAAACAAAGCACACATTTACTGGTAGAAATTACATTTTGTTAATATTTTAATTTCTATAAGAGAAATCATACTTTCTCATATTTTAGTTGCTAGAGACTCGACCCAGTCATTCGTTCGATTAGATTGATATTTATGGATGCGACCCAGTTGTTTGTTCTTTATGTTCAATTGCCATGCTCTCTGGCAACGTTCTTATCCCTTGCTTGCTAGCTAGCCACGGCTAACACAGTCACAACTTCTGCAGCCAGAATAACAGCAAAGTAGCTGCTATCTGTTGACATTCATTTGAATACATCCATAACAATGAGCTGATAATGCCCAATTTTGCCTGGCATAGCTAGAAAAGTTTGCCTTCTCATCAGGACACTCGTCAACACTGACTGTTAATTACAAGGAGATTACATTGCATATCAAACACCCGGCTACAAGTGTTTACCGGCTACAAGTGCTAAACAGTTTGTTGCTAGCAAACCTGCCATTATGACAACCAAATTCAAAACAATCAACAGCTGGTCAAACTAGAAACTTGGGAGGATTTGACAGCATCTTTTTTGCAGTGCCTTGTTACAAACAGGATGCATGTTTTGGAATATTTTTATTCTGTACAGGCTTCCTTCTTTTCACTATGTGAATTAGGTTAGTATTGTGGAGTAACTACCATTCGAACGCTACAAACAATTTTGTGAGAAGACAGAATTCCAGGGTGTCTAATGGTCCGAAAAACACCGCTCTACCTCTGTCACCTTTCACAACAGATGCGGAAGTGTGACATAGGCGGATGTGGTGGATTGGGACACATCCATTGCAATATATATCTCTTGCTTAAACTGACACATTTTTATGGGGATGTTTTTATTATCCTAATTAGATTTCCACTGGGGCACAGACATCAACCTTAGGGGGTTTAATGACTGAGGAGTTTTCCTGAAAGAAAAGAAGCTGAATGGAGCGAAGCACAGGCAAAGTCCTAAACTGGTTAATTCTGCTTTCCACCAGACATTGGGAGATGAATTCACCTTTATTCAGGGCAATAACCTAAAATTCAAGGCCAAATATACATTAGAGTTTTTACCAAGATGACAGTGAATGTTCCTGAGTGGCAGGGTTACAATTTTGACTTAAATGTTCTTGAAAATCTTTTGACCAAGCCTGAAAAACGTTGGAAATAATAATGGGCAAATGTTGCAGAATCCAGGTGTGGAAAGCTCAAGCCAAGTGCACACATACTACATGATTTTGCACCCGATTAATCTGTCCCAGACAAGTTTTTGAGATCGGAGAAAAAAATCCCCATGTCCTTGTCAACTTGGGGCGCTCAGCCATCACTGAGGCTCATTTAATGTGAGAGGCTCAGAGATGCAGTCTGTGGGCTATCGATTTTGTCTTTGAACAGTCCCAGAAGTCCCAATATTTTATCAGCACAAAATCTGCAATGCTCTTGTCTCTGCAATGCTCTTGTCTCTGCAATGCTCTTGTCTCTGCAATGCTCTTGTCTCTGCAATGCTCTTGTGTGAGATGTGCAACGGCAGGTTTTAGAACGGTGATGAGCAATAACCAATGAGAGCTCGCCAGAGATGAAGCCAGTAAGATGACTTTGATTCGCATCACCCATAATGTCTAGACTCTCGAGAAGGAGCGATGACTATAACTAGTCTGCGTTTGTACTTGCCTTTAATCATAGCTAAAGCATCACATTGTTACAGCTGTGAAGATAGCTAACGATGTTATTCAATTCAACATTTTGATTAGATATTTCAACTCTTTATGGCAAGCATGAATGTCTGACAGAAAACATTTTAGGCTGCTTTGAGCCACAGCTCGTTGTAGCTACAGCACGTTAAATCTAATCACATCATTGTTTTTGCCAGACAGCGTTGTATCGACACTCGTCAAGACCAAGTTTAGAATCTTGTAGTGTGTGACCACCGTCTGTGCCACATTGTTTAGTGTGCACACTACTACGTTGGCAAGACAAAACAAACTACAGGAAAGATGGTCATTTATAATGTGAGAGGTTTAGCGATGTTACGATTTTGAAAGTCGTGCAGTGTACTCCCGGCTTTAGAGACTTACCCAGAAATACTCACCTCTGCAATCGCTGCCAAAGGTGCTTCTACAAAGTATTGACTCAGGAGTGTGAATACAATTCTAATTAAGAGATATTTGTGTTTAATTTTTTACAAATGTTCAAAATGTTCTATTATTTTGATGGTTGGGACTGGGAGGGGGCCAGAGGCAATTACTTGATGACCACACATCTCTTTAGCTAATTTACACGCTGAAGCTATGTTCCGCTTGGTGACCTCTGACTGTTTCATCCTAACATTGTTGGTGCCGATGTGGATAACAATATCCCTATACTCTCTACACTCACCAGTTTTTCCTTAGCCAGCACCATCTTCAGATTAGCCTTAACATCAGTAGCCCTGCCCCCTGGTGTGAACAGTGTGTGATCGTGGATGATTCTTTTAAAGTCTAATATTGCGGGGAATGGAATCGCCAATGACTAGGGTTTTACATTTGTCAGAGCTAATGGTGGGAGGTTTCGGCGGCTCAGACCCCATAACGGGTGTAGGAGAGACCTGAGAAGGCTCGACCTCTGCTTTTAACTTGTGGCTTAATGGGGAGAACCGGTTGAACGTTTTTTGCCAAACGATTGCATCTGAAGCTGGGCTTGCAACACGGCTATCCTCACCATAAGGCGATAGTTCTGTATATTACGAGAACAGCAACTGCAATTGGATTGCAGAGTGTTAATGTTACTACTTAGCTCTTTTGGCTGGTGAAGGTCCTGTAGAACCATGTCCAGATAAAGTTGTATGAAAAAAGTTGAGCGAGGGAAAACTAAGACATTGGTAAATGTGTTAGATGCAGATTTTGATTGAAACCGAAAGTTTGGCAGGTAGCCAAGTAGCCACAAACAGCACAGCAGCACAGAGACAAGTCCTAGAATGACCCAGCATTTCAATGCCTTATGAGTTCAGGACTCTATTCAACCTGTATCGCTGAAGCGTTAGAGATTGTGCGATTGAAATGTAAAGGTGATTTCTGATTGAGCAGACACATGCGCAGTTTACCGTGAATGCAGTGCCATCTGATGTGGGAACATTGCCTTTAAATTTCAATCACGCTGTAAAGTTGAATTTATGCGATACGAATTGAATAGAGCCGTCATATCAACTGTCGTTCCCCATCAGAATCCAAAATGTTGATATCATGGATGGTCAGTCCTTAAATCCATAGATATGTCTATGCATTTAAGAATGATTAAATTTGTTAATACTGCAGATTTCCCCTCTAAAGTGGAGTTATTGCTTTTTAAATTTGAATTAAATAAATGGCACTGTAGATCAGGGTTGGGTAGGTTACTTTCTAAATGTAATCCATTACAATTACTAGTTACCTGTCCAAAATTGTAACATAATCTGACTACTTTCCCCTTAAGAGGCATTAGAAGAAGACAAAACGGATCCATGAAATGCATTTGGTGTGTCATAGTGGTCTTTGACTTGTGGTCAGACTTGCTCTGGTGGAACAAACCTAGGGCCCGATTCAATCAGATCTGCTTTAGCCGACATCCACATAGCTGATGTTTTCACGTGTCAGAGGTGGAACTGCGTTAGAGCTGTCAAATCCACTAGCGGCTCCTGGAATTATACCTAAAAGGCACATTGCCATTGGATTCTAGTAACTGAAAGGTTGCTGGTTCGAATGTTGATTAAGCCACCCCCCCCCCCCCCCCCACTCCTCTCTGGTTAAAAGCAGAAGATACATCTAAGTTGAATGCATTCAGTTGTGCAACTGATTAGGTATCCCCTTTCCCACATGAAGAGAAAAACCCATTCAATTTATTTTGAAAACTGGAATGTGAGACGTAATCTACACACATACAAAGCTTTTTCTGTGTCCTTTTGTGTGTTGTCTGTTTGGTGTAGCTTCTGTACAGTAGGAAGGTCTTTAGATCTGTGTCCTCCTGCCATGAGTACTCTGCTTTTGTAGCAAGTCCTGCAGTGAGTACTCTGCTATTCTAGCAAGTCTGTTACCAAGGCAGCTACTGCAGCTATCTAGTAACTATCTCTGTAGCTATCTAGTAAACTTGTTAACTACTTCAGTGGATGTTTCCAACAGCAAATGTGTTACTGCATATCGTTGGACATCCTGCAATAATTTGCTGTTGAGATTTTTTATTTAATTATGGTGATTCATATGGTACACTACAGTATAAACTGCAGTAATTTTGCAGTTTAACTGCAGTTAGTGTTCAGTATAACTTAAGGTGACCAGATTTCTGAAATGAAAACCGGGGACATTTCCAGTTCGGCGGTCAATATATAATTTGTTACGGACAACTAGGTGTGGTGGGTGGAATCAGGCGCAGAGAGCAAGGTTCAGTCGTTTCTTCCAATTTATTCCCCAGCACAACAAAACAGTCACGCCAACACACAGGGCGTATATATGTTGCCAGTCCAAAAACAGGACAAAATAGTCCGGAGAATAAATACACGAAAATAAATCACACCATCAAACACAGAGTAACAAAGACAAGCCCGCACAAATACCCAGCGGGCCTAGTGCCGTTAAATACCCTACAAACAAAACCTAATACTAAACAGGTGTACCCAATTACCCAATAACCCAAAACAAACGGAAAGGGAATCGATGGCAGCTAATAGGCCGGCGACGACGACCGCCGAGCACCGCCCGAACAGGAAGAGGCACCATCTTCGGCGAGGTTCGTGACATAATTAAAATATATAATGTTATTATCTAAAGGCGGACAATTCCGGTTTCATGTATTGAGTCTAGCAGGCACATTCTGATAGGCAGAGAAAAAAACTATACTACAGAAACACTATAGACAAGACAGAACTGTCCGATCTGAACAGCCATTCTGTGGTCCTGGTAGAATAAGAGCAGAAGAGAACATGAGCAAAATTGAAAAAACAGACAATAGTATATGTGAAATACTTAACAACATAATAAAGAAATAAGATGCTGATGAGATTAGTAACTAGATAATATACTTATACCAACCTAATCTGTATTTTTCTCAGAATAATGTCTTTGGCCAGCTTCTCCATGAACTCTTAGCAGGAGGTTGAAGTTTGTCTTCACAATAAGCATGGCCTTGATGGTAGGAACAGTGAACCTATTTCTTGCTGCTGTCCATAGATCATTCATTTGGGAGAACACTCTCTCGACTGGTGCATTACTTCCAGGTAAGCACATGACAACAGATGCTAATCTAGCCAGGTTAGTGTGTGGGATGTGATTCTCTTTTAAGTGGGTAACCACCGTGCTCCATCTTTGACTAAGCAGTGTCTCAGATGTTTTCCATTCATCAAGCGACCCCCCCTTTAGGAACTCTTGCAGGCCAGTAACCTCGTCACACAATGAATCCTCATTGATGGTCACATTGGGGCATTTTATCCTGCAGTGTGCCTGCTGCCTTCTGGATCTCTTCACGCAGAGGTTGCCTTTTTAAAAGGAGACAATGTAAATCTTTTAGATTATCTGTGTGCTTTCCCCATGCTTGCAAACACAGGCATAGTTGCAAACACAGGCAGTGTGTAGAATGATTGGGATGTTTTGAGAAAGCTCTCTTTAGACATGGCTCCAGCTCTCTCAGAAGTCCTCTGACCAAAACTGGAATGAAGTTGTCATCACGTCTTGCAGTCAATTTTGCCTCAATGTTTCTGTGCGGACTCCACAGCACAGTGGTCCTGGCCTCCAAGCATCTTGATCGTGTCACTGAATACGGTCAAGTTTCCATGGACAAAGGCCAGCCAAAGATCAGTCAGTGGATCTTCGAACATTGTACACAGGACAACAGGGCATTTGTCTTCAGAAATAAAAAAGGATTTCAAAGGCACATACATTTTCAGCACTCTTTCTAGAGCAGGGAGCATGGACAGCCAGCGAACATTGCTGTGTCCTAAAATGTTATGGTACTCCTGGTCAACAAACTCAAAATAGCCCTTCGGTCTTTCTACTCTGACGGTGAAAATATGAACATATCCGAATATCTTTGTGAGCAGGTACTCAACATCACATCCAAAGCTGTTCTGGCCGTGTTATGAATGATGTGGGCAGGACAACCTAAGCCAATCACCTCCCGCTGCAGAGCATTTTTAACTTTGGTATGGACATTGACCCTCCCCAGCCTATTCAGTCCTCCAAAGTTGGTATTTGTTGTCGGCAGAGAAAGTTTTCCAGGTTACATTTTTGGATGACCACCAGGACCTCAGCTGCAATTTCCTCTGCTGTTTCTCCTTTCAATTCAACAAAATCAAGCAGTTTTGTTTCCACAGATGTTTTGACACCATATCTCTTACAATATCTGACTACTATTGGCAGCAGCTTTACATGTCCAAGATTGAACGCATCAATGGACAGGGACACAAATTCAACCTGGTCTAGGTCCTGTGTTTCCAAAGTAGTTGCCCATGTTGCTAACACGTTACTCACTATGGCGTCACATTTTGTTCTAGCACATGTAAACTTTGGCTCATAAAGCTTCCGTGTCAGTTGTGCTGTGCAGTCCATAGATATGTAACTATGATTGTGTCGCATAGTGTGGTATGCAAAGACACCCTCCTGCACAGCTAAACGATATTCTTCTTGGGAAGGCTCTACCTTCTTGACAGAGGGCATACCAACACGAGCAATCAGAGAGGCTTTATGCTTTTTCGTCTGCTGATGTTCTACCACTGCCGTCCTTCTCCGGCTGCCAATTGAAAGAGAGGCATTACAAAGGGTGCATCTTGACCTGAGCCTCTAAATGGTAATTCTCTCATCATGTTTTTCATTAAAAGTGCATTTCCGTTTCTTGGAAATATTAATTGTATCTCCTCTGTCTGTTCTTCACTCTCCTTGTGTCACTCTTCTTACTCTCTTAATTAACTTTTTCTTCTCCTCCAATCTTTCTCCTCCTCTTTTCTTTACTTGTCTTCCTTTCCTTCTCTTTCCACCTTTCCACCTCACTCTTCTACACTCTCCTTGTTTCACTCTTTTTACTCCCTTAATTTTTACTTCTCCTTCCTCTCCAATCTGTATTAATAAATAGCATACTATTAGATCAAATACTTTGGTTAACAGATTCCCATTGCTTGCCTCATTTTTGTATATTATCTCAAAAACATTGTTTGGGATAATATATTGGCTCTGTAATCATATTGTAATCATATACCTTTCCTCTTATGTCTCCTTCACTCTTCTTCCTATCCAGTCTTCCTCCTCTCCTTCCTCTCCACTGCTAATGTTATCCATGAACATTTCTAAATATATTTTCACACTACTTATAATGCCAAACCATTAAAATTGTAATCTACAAAAATATTCTCAGAATTAATTGTGCATTCATTTAATATAATCATATTTTCAAAATAGCCCGTTTTTTAGCACGTTTTTTTAACCTAGCTACCATAACAGTAGCTAGCTAACTTAGCTAGCTAACTTAGTCTACATAACTAACGTTAGCTAGCATGACCTATTTAAAACCTTATAGAGCAGATCATCTATTGACATAATAAATTGTGACATTAAAACATCACTAGCTAGTATCTCAAACGATTGTAACTTACCTGGCTTGAAAAGACATTTGTGGTGATGTTGTGGAATCACTTGATACTTGCTAGCTTCTAGCTGAGTTTTCCACAGACGTTTTCTCTAAAACTATCGCAAGCAAGTAGTTAGTAGAAGAAGAAGAGTGAATGAAGCTGAATGAAGCAGCCCCCTCTGTTGGCCTAAACAAGCACAAAGCGATTGAGACGTCAATCGGTAGGCTCTGCTGCCCGGTCTTTCTTGCCAAGTAAAATATTTCACTTTTCGGTCTGTTTTTAACGCACAGTTTCCGGGGACAGCTCCAGCCACCAAAAATGGGGACTGTCCACGGAAAATGGGGAATATGGTCACAATAGTATAACTGCTGTTCAACTGCAGTTATTCTGCCTTTACTGCATGCAAAATACCTCTGTTGACTACAGTTACTGCACTTTTACTGCAGTTTTAAAACTGTAATCATTTTTTGTAAGGGATCACTACAAATCTATAGCCGGAGCGTCGTGGAACACACATTCCACGTCGTTCATTATTTGACATAGAATGCACAGCCCCTCGTTGATTATCCCTTACATAACATTTGACTTATACGAATTCCTTTCAACTCTCTTCACTTCCTGCTGAACTTTTTGGCCAGCCTATAACACTGTCATCCATGACTACCAAAGCTCTGATGAGACATTTTGAAACAACTTCCTTCCTTTTCTATTTCTATTTCTCTTTCTCTTACTTTTCTTATTTTTTCTCTTCTGTTCTGTTCTGTTCTGTTCTCTCTCTGTGTTAGCAGTGTGCTGTGATATATATTTTTTGCTGACTGATAACTCTCTCTCTCTCTTTCCCCCTCTCGTCTGTAGGTGATTCAGTTGCTATTGGAGGAGCACAGCCATTCCATGATGCAGAAATACACTGACTGCCTACCGACCTTTTGTTAACACCAAACAATCCACACTTCAATGGGGCCTTTAATGTTTTACTGAGGATGAGAACACAGAGTGGGGGGAGGAAGAGGAGGGATGGAGCAGGTGGGAGGGCCAGACGTGGAGATTGATAGTTGAGGTACAACCCACTTCTGTCAGTCCAACTTTATTTGGAGAGTCCTCTTTAGGTTTGCAAAATTGCAGTAACTCCCAGGTTTTCCAGAACTGCTTATTCCTTCCTGATTCCAGGAATCTTCCAACCGGGATACATTTATAGATGAGTTACTGGTTAGTGTTCAATCGACAATCACTGTAAGCGGACAGCAACGGCCGTACTGCTGATTGTACTATTGTGTGTGTTTTTACAGGTGACTGAAGAGCCATCATGTGAAGAGGGGCAGCTGCAGCTCTTTGAGAGTGACTCTGGGGAGGAGGAGTCGTCCAGCAGACACATAGGTGTTGTGAAGTTAGACTGGGTTGGACAGACTGGGTCCCACTCAGACAGACAGACGGACGGACGGACGGACGGACGGACGGATATATATATATATAACAAAAAATGTTGAGGATAAAAATACACGTTTTGACGAGGAGCGCACAGGAGTTCTCTCTGGACTTTCGGACCCTGGCCGCCAGAGCGTGATGGAACAACAGGGCCCTGATCGATCACTACCGTTGTAGTTTGAGCGAGGACGTCGGGAGTTGGCTTGCAGGGACACCACTCTCACCCGCAGAGGGCACACTGCCGGTCGGTGCTGGAGAGGTTCCTCTGGGAGTCGAGGCAACAGGCAGGGCGCTCTTGTGTCACCCCAGGTGAGTCGGCACCAGGCTCACCCAGAGCCCTCTGTTGCACACATGTTTGTGTATATTAATTTTCCTGAGTTTTCCCCGCATTCCCAGCATAATGCACTCGTAGATTCAGGCGCAGCTGGGAACTTTATTGACAGATCATTTGCCCATAGTTTAGGGATCCCTATTGTTCCAGTAGATATGCCCTTCCCAGTTCACGCCCTAGACAGTCAACCATTGGGGTTGGGGCTAATTAGGTAGGCCACCGCTCCACTGGGCATGGTGATGCGGGAGGATCACAAATAATTTTTGATTCTGCTGCATTTCCCATGGTGCTTGCTATACCCTGGTTGGCCTATCATGACCCTACTATTCCGTGGAAACAGAGGGCTCTCACGGGGTGGTTACGAGAGTGCTCGGGGAGGTGTTTAGGGGTTTCCGTCAGTGCGACAACGGTGGAAAGTCCAGACCAGGTCTCCACCGTGCGCGTCACCTCTGAATATGCCGATTTGGCACTCACCTTCTGTAAGAAGAAGGCGACTCAATTACAACCCCATCGACGCGGGGATTGTGTGATAAATCTCCTGGTAGACGCTGCACTTCCCAGGAGTCACGTGTATCCCCTGTCACAAGAGGAGACGGCGGCTATGGAAACATATGTCTCTGAATCCCTGGAGCAGGGTACATTTGGCCTTCCACTTCCCCTGCCTCCTCGGGTTCCTTTTTTGTGAAGAAGAAGGATGGAGATCTGCACCCATGTATTGACTATCGAGGCATCAACCAGATCACGGTGAGGTACAGTTACCCCCACCTCTCATAACCAGTGCGATTGAGTTAATGCATGGGGCGCGCTTCTTCACAAAATTGGATCTCAGGAGCGCTTACAATCTGGTGCATATCCGGGAGGGGGATGAGTGGAAAATGGCATTTAGTATCACCTCAGGGCACTATGAGTACCTCGTCATGCCGTACGGGTTGATGAATGCTCCATTAGTCTTCCAGGCCTTTGTAGACAAGTTTTTCTGGGACCTGCACGGGCAGGGTGTAATGGTGTATATCAACGACTTTCTTATATACTCTGCTACACGCGCCGAGCATGTGTCCCTGGTGCGCAGGGTGCTTGGTCGACTGTTGGAGCATGACCTGTACGTCAAGGCTGAGAAATGCCTGTTTTTCCAACAGTCTGTCTCCTTCCTAGGGTACCGCATTTCCACTTCAGGGGTGGAGATGGAGAGTGACCGCATTTCAGCCGTGCATAATTGGCCGACTCCCACCATGGTAAAGGAAGTGCAGCTGTTTCTAGGGTTTGCCAACTACTACCGGAGGTTTATCCGGGGCTTTGGTCAGGTAGCGGATCCCATTACCTCTCTGCTGAAGGGGGGACCAGTGCGTTTGCAGTTGTCAGCTGAGGCGGACAGGGCTTTTGGTCAGCTGAGGACTTTGTTTACCTCGGCTCTCATGCTGGCTCATCCGGATCCCTCTTTGGCATTCATAGTGGAGGTGGACGTGTTCTAGGCTGGGAAAGGAGCCATGCCCTCTCAGCGCTCGGGTACACCACCAAAGCTCTGCCCCTGTGCCTTCTTCTCAAAGAAGCTCAGCCAGACGGAGCGAAACTGTGACTTGGGGGACCGGGAGTGGTTGGCTGTCGTCAAGGCTTTGAAGGTGTGGAGACATTGGCTTGAGGGGGCTAAACACCCTTTTTTCATCTGGACTGACCACCGCAATCTGGAGTACATCCGGGCGGCGAGGAGACTGAATCCTTGCCAGGCAAGGTGGGCCATGTTTTTCACCCGTTTTGTTTTCACCCTATCCTACAGACCAGGTTCCCAGAACGCGAAGGCAGACGCTCTGTCCCGGATGTATGACACAGAGGAGCGGCCCATGGATCTCACTCCCATACTCCCGGCCTCTTGCCTGGTGGCACCGGTAGTGTGGGAGCTGGACGCGGACATCGAGCAGGCGTTACGTACAGAGCCCACTCCCCTCCAATGTCCAGCTGGGCGTCTGTACGTTCCGATCTATTGGGCCTTCTCTGGTCATCTTGGCATCGGTCGGACAGTGCACTGTCTTAGTGGAAAGAACTGGTGGTCCACTTTAGCTAAGGACGTGAGGGTTTATGTCCCTCTCCTTGTTCGGGTGGCGTTCGTTGTCGACGTTACCGGTCTTCTAGCCATCACTGATCCATCTTTAATTTTCCATTGGTTTTGTCTTTATTTTCTACACACCTAGTTTTCATTATCCAATTACATGTTCATGTATTTAACCCTCTGTTTCCCCCATGTTTGTTGTGCGTGATTATTTCTATGTTCAGTACCATTCATGATGGCTGGTTTTCCGACGGGTGCTAATGTTTACCGTTGGTTATTGGCCAAGTGCATTTATTTACCTTGTGCCTTTGTTTTTTTGAGTAAAGTACGTTGCTCACCCATTTTTCTCTCCTGCGCCTGACTTCATGCACCAGATATACTCACCTTCTGACAGTTATCTCACGAACCTTGAGCTTGGAGAGACCAAACAGCATCTAGCAGTGACAAGAAGTCAAACAAGCATCTTACTCATTCTGGGAGAAAAAACATCCTTCAAATGTCTTTGTGTGTCTTCTGTTGTCCATTTACAGTACATTTATACAGATGAAGTACATTCGTAAAATGGAGACTGTTCATTAGCAGTATCAACTCAGTCACACAGCACATAATGACTTACATTCCACAGGCTGATCATTTAATTGTTTTATATACAGTACCATGAATGCACATTTGTACAGCATGGTCAACCAACCAGCAGGTTAGTTTTCTTAGGTGACGAGAGGTGACTATAATAGTGTAGGAGAGGTATCATAGCTATGATACATAGTGAAAGTATGCATGTGTTCTCAGTTCTTCATGTGTAGTTTATAACCAGACATACAGTACTATATACATAGAGACCAGCCCGCATACAAGTCTGAAAGAAAGTCACCTTTATTGAATGAATATAAACAAGCTGGCCAACACTCAATAGTAATATTCTGATACAGCACATACAATAGCAAACGTCTGGGGCAGTGGACACAGCCTCCTATAGTAGGTTTTAAAACACAGTATCCATGCTGAACAGAACATTCTCTCTTTTTCTCTCAGGGGGTTTCCTGCAACAGAGTGTTCTGATTCTCTCGCTCTATTTCTTTATATCTTACACATACACATGTGCTCACACACACACCTACAGTACACACACACACACACACACACACACACACACACACACACACACACACACACACACACACACACACACACACACACACACACACCTCTCACATATTTTCACCCGCAACATCCAAAAAATGTACCACCTCTCTCATAGCACTGCACAGGCTGTCTACTAGGGGGACACGATAGGTGAGGAGACACACACCACTCTCAAACACAGCATCACACTGTCACGATGCAGAGGCAATTCATGTATGAGGACTGGAGTATCATGGGAAATAGCGCACGTTCACTCAAGCAAATCTTTACGTACAGTGGAAAATATTTACTTATACAAATAGTACAGTCCCAAACTGACGTATTCAATAAGGCAAACTGATTAAAACATTTAATCAATAATAACTTAAATACAAACGCCATTGATAAGTAAATAAATAAAAAAAATCTGCCACTGGTCAGTGTTTTGTTTCATCCAAAGGTTTGCATTTTCAACATCATACAATAAATCAAATGCAACTTGTACACGGCAAAGAAAGTGAATCTGTCTGCCTGTATTGGGCTTCTCATACTCTGAATCAGGTATTTTACTAATTTGATTACTATTGGTGATGTCTGTTGGCCTTCAACTCCTGGGTTGTGTTCATTAGGCACCAAACAGAAGAAAAACGGACTGAAACGGGGAAGAAATGCTCATTCACATTTTCCGTTGCAAATTGCTACAGAAAACAAAAATAATGACTGATCAATTATTCTGAACTTTCCTCTGCAACATTTGCCACACTTTCCGTATGAGACTGATTTCTGCTATCTGTGGATTTCCTGTGAACAAGCTCCACATCTACTTCTCTATTCAAACAACCCTCTCTGACACAGTCACCATCTTCTGTGAAGTCACACTAACAGTCTGTAGATGTCTGATAAATGGTGTTGTTCATCCCTGATATGGCTGGTCATCTGTTTCTGTTCATCCTCCTTTTCGGTGAGTTATTCCTCCATTCCAAGTTCCATCATCTGTTAGTTCTTCAGGATTCTCTCTCCTCTTTTAATATTTTACTTCAGGTACTCTTTATATATTTCAGAATCTCATGGCTGTAATAATTGTGCCTTATTCCACTGATCATCATATTGATGTATTTTTCTCTATCATTATATTTTGTTCAGATCAGAATGACTACTGCTTGATAACATGCCCATGGATCCATTGTAGTATATGATACTTTACCAACTTGTGCAAAGTGTTCCTGTTTCTCATGTTTATTTATTATTTAGAATGGCACATTTTCCTGATCAAGACCTATTTTGTTATTTCCAGACACCTTCCAATACATCGAAGTCCAAGGTCATCGTGAGTGTTTAAAACTAGAATTATTTACTCACATTTTTTTTGTTGGTCTAACTATTTTTACTAAATAATTTTACAATCAATCACTCAAAGTTATCGTGTTAACCTGAACTACATAATTGTAGATACACTGTTATCATCTAATAGACAAAAAAAGTGACTTAATTGTTTTTCTTTTTCAAATGTATATCAAGAGGTACAATATATTTGAGTACTTAAACATTGAAAATTAATTCATAATTAAATGAAAAGTGACATCATCCCTCTGACCTCACAGACCTTCCTCCTCCCAGTCTGACAGTGAGGCCTGCAGTCATCAAAGAGAGAGAGTCAGTTCAGCTGAGTTGTGAGACAACTCGCCATGTGTCTCACTGTTACTTCTACATAGAGGAGGGGGAGAATTTTCCAGACTCATCCTGTACTCAGACACTCACAGGAACAGAGCTGCTCAAGAGGGCAGATCAAACGTTTACAGATGTGGTCAAAGTGACGTGTTACTATGCTGTAGGGAAGTCTGACACATCTCCTTTAAGTGACCCTGTCTCAGTCACTGTTCAGGGTAAGTAGGTGGTTTATAAAATTATACACTTATAATTCAATATAATACACAATAATATAATAGTATAACATAGTAAATCTATAGAATGAAACACCATAATACATAGTTAAACCATATTTATTATGCTGATCCCTGAAAATGAGATCGATATTGTTGTATTTCAGAAACAGAAACAGCTGTGCAATTATGGCAGGGAGCAGTGGGTGTGGCTTCTGGAGTGGCCATGTTCCTGATGGGATTGACAGCTGGCTATCTCTGCAGGAGGACCAGTGAGTACTTCTGATTCTGTATAACAAAGAACTTGCAAACATTTTCCTTTTTCATATTAATGTAATTGCCTTTGACATGGGTTAATCTTTCAACTCCTTTTCGTGATATTGTATAGGGTAGGCTACAGTATATCTATCAACTCATTTTGGTCATATTGTTCAGGGTAGGATATATTGAATATAATTAATCTAGCCTAATCTGTTTTTCAGGGAAAACCAATTCTCTGAGGTAAGAATTCCCTTATGAATATGATGTAAATTGTATCAACCTTTAGTTCTGTATTGTCCATGATGAGATGTTCTTACCACAACCTTCTTATATACTTTTATGTTGTACAGACATACAGCCAGACAGGATGATCACAGACAATGTATGTTCCAAACAAAATACATCAAACACTGCACACACTACTAACACAACTACACACATACATGTACAAACACATATTCCAATTACATTTTCATTTATTTACTGTTGTAGGTGATTTGGTGATGGGAGCAGTGAGCAGTGCAGGCATGTTGGATTCAAGGGATGCTGGGATCTATTCTCTCATCACCACTGTACCGTCCATGTTCTTGCCCTCAGGTTAGTTTGTAACAGAATGTCTTCTGTCCCTGTCTTCCCCACCTGGGACATACATGTCGGACCTTCAGCACAATTATACTTTGTCTCTCAATGTCACCCGCACTAACTTAAAACAGAAAATAAGGTGTTAGTCAGAGCATCTTGAAAGCGTGAGAACAGAGCTGTACGTCTACAGGGTGGTTTGAGTCAGGAGGAGAAGTGCGAAGTGACATTAAACACAGCAAAGTAACACGGACACGCACACACACACACACACACACACACACACACACAAAAAAAAAAACACACAAACTCTAACTCAGGCTCCCTCTGTGTTGTACAGGCCCTGTTGAAGAAAATGGAGAGTCACCTGAAAACAACAATGTAAGTTCAGAATCACCCAATGTGTTTGATGATTGTGATAGACTATCAGTTTCAGACTGATGTTTCATCCATTTAGAATAAATTACATTTACAGTACTGTGCATTCAAAGGACTGAAGTTAAACTGAAGTTAAACTGTTTCCTTTCTCTAGTCTGATACGTACCACGTATACAGCTCAATCCCCGACAGACCAGCAACCTCAGCCCAGCCGGATGGGTTGCACAGTCTTCTGCAGACACACTGACACTACACCTCTGGCTTTGTGTAGCTATGTCTCACACATCTCACACAAATACCCTCTTTCTCACATAATGTCCTTTATTATCACTCTTCAAGTTACTGTAAATAAGTCTCTTAGCAGGTAATATACATTTTACATATGGACACCTGGCTTATGTTACATGCCTGTCCATAATATCTGTTACTGTGTTAGCATTTTTATTTTGGAGTATTGGAGGAGTTTGGAGCATAATTAAATTTTTTCCTCCTAGTAAATGCTGTATTTATGTATATTCTGTGTGATTCCTCCTTCCATAACGGTTGGATAATATTTCTTAAATAAAATGTGTTCGGAGTCAAAATCGATAAATACAGACAATTTAAAATCACAATATCATCAGTTAATCTATTGCATTATGAGGCCATATAGTGTTTGTTTACATTTACGGTGTACCAACATTGGAGTAAAACAAGCTGATATTTTGGGGGTTTTGATTGGGAACGACACTTTAACTAAGCTGCTGTAGTCATGAGGCATTTATAAGTTATATTCTTGATGAATCAATGGGTAGATATAATTAATTTATTGGCCCAAAAATGGGCCAAGGTTTGCTATGTCTGTCAGCGTAGTGTCCAGAGCATGGAGGCGCTACCAGGAGACAGGCCAGTACATCAGGAGACGTGGAGGAGGCCGTAGGAGGGCAACAACCCAGCAGCAGGACCGCTACCTCCGCCTTTGAGCAAGGAGGAGCAGGAGGAGCACTGCCAGAACCCTACAAAATGACCTCCAGCAGGCCACAAATGTGCATGTGTCTGCTCAAACGGTCAGAAACAGACTCCATGAAGGTGTTATGAGGGCCCAACGTCCACAGGTGGGGGTTGTGCTTACAACCCAACACCGTGCAGGACGTTTGGCATTTGCCAGAGAACACCAAGATTGGCAAATTCGCCACTGGCGCCCTGTGCTCTTCACAGATGAAAGCAGGTTCACACTGAGCACATGTGACAGACGTGACAGTTTGGAGACGCCATGGAGAACTTTCTGCTGCCTGCAACATCCTCCAGCATGACCGGTTTGGAGGTGGGTCAGTCATGTGCTCGCCAGAGGTAGCCTGACTGCCATTAGGTACTGAGATGAGATCCTCAGACCCCTTGTGAGGCCATATGCTGGTGCGGTTGGCCCTGGGTTCCTCCTAATGCAAGACAATGCTAGACCTCATGTGGCTGGAGTGTGTCAGTATGGCCACTAGATTTTAGTTTAGTGTGTAATAAGTTGTAATAAGTGTTGTGTGTTACATGTTAATAAAGAGTATCTCTTGCATGTGTACATGAACTCAAATCTCCACAGACATTGTTGTGAATTCAAACAGTCAAGAAAGCATTCCAGGTATGTGTCCTTCTCTAGCTGCCTGCCTGTCTATTTTACACAACTAAGACAACTGATACGTGCAACCTCACAATTTAATGACACATTTTCTGAGATCAAATCTTGAGATGTGTATTGACCCTGGGAATACAAGCTAATGACCTTCCCAATGTCACCAAACAGCTTTGCAAGTATGGCAGGCAGCAGTGGGTGTGGCTTCTGGGGTAGGTGTTCAAATACTCTTTCCAATTGTACATTCAGTCAAGGTTTTAACAATGATATACCACATTATTAAATTGTGAACATGTAATCTTTCCACTGAATCAGTTGTGTTCTACTGACTCAGAAATAATGAATACCTTTCTTCTTGTGTAATCAGATACAGAATGAACTTTTATTACTTTCCAGCAGGTTTAAATGTTACTTCTCTTTGATCCCTGACAGCCCAGTGAGACCAACTAGTAACTATCACTTAGTTTACTAATTAATTTTATTTCACTCTAATTCACTAAAGCTCCAACTGGTTTACTCATAAACCTAGTCATAGCTGTTTGTACTTTCACTCTAAATTGTTATACTTTTCTTAGATATGAAACAAATGTAAATGTTTAATCTCATAATGTTTCTTCTCCTACGTCAGGTGTGTTGGTCATCTTTAGTTAAAATACACTTGACTTTTCCTACTAGCGCTAACTTTGCTGATAACTACCTTGTTGAGGGAAAATCTAGTTGCTACGATTGTGATATGTTGTTATCTCACCTAGCTATCTTAAGATGAAATAACGGATGTAAGTCACTCTGGATAAGAGCCTCTGCTAAATTACTTAAATATCAAATGTTCAACTGACTAACTGTCTTTTCCCACACATGAAAACGGAAACATTTTCTCAGACTAATAATAATGTGGTATTCTGACACCTGTTTAACGTTTAAGTATTTACTTTAGGATAAAAGGCTGATGACCTCACCTGTTGCCATCATGTCACCAAACAGCGGTGCAACTATGGCAGACAGCAGTGTGTTTGGCTTCTGGAGTTTCCGTGTTCCTGATGGGACTGACAGCTGTCTGTCTCTGCAGGAGGACCAGTGAGTACTTCTGATTCTGCATACCAAATGTTTTGCAAACATTTTCCCTTGTCATATTAATTAATGTAAATGCTTTGACATGGGTTAATCGATCCACTCCTTTTGGTGAAATTGTATAGGGTTGGCTATATTGAACATAATCATTTTTTCAGAGAAAAACAGTTATCAGAGGTAAGAATTCCCTTGTGAATATGATGCAGATTGTATCAACCTTTAGTTCTGTATTGTCCATGATGAGATGTTCTTACCACAACCTTCTGATACTTTTATGTTGTACAGACCTACATCCAGACAGGATGATCAAAGCCAATGTACAGTACCAATCAAAATGTAGGACACACCTACTCATTCCATAGTTTTTCTTTATTTTCACTATTTTCTACATTGTAGAATAATAGTGAAGACATCAAAACTGTGAAATAACACATATGGAATCATGTAGTAACCAAAAAAGTGTTAAACAAATCAACATATATTTTAGATTTGAGATTCTACAAAGTAACCACACTGCCTTGATGACAGCTTTTCACACTCTTGGCATTCTCTCAACCAGCTTCATGAGGAATGCTTTTCCAACAGTCTTGAAGGAGTTCCTAAGAGAAGCAGGAGGGTGGACCAGAGTAATGAAGACTTTTCGTTGACAGTTTCCTAAATCACTGTGCATACCTTCAAACATACACACACGCATGCACACACACACAGACACACAAACATTATATTTTAACTTTTTAAAATGTTTTGTTTGACGTTTTATGCATCTTTGAGACTTCTGTGAATTCTCTTTTGAAATTGAGTTCATGGTAGTGTTGCAAGGCAAGTTCATAATTTAATTTACATAGTCTACATTCATACATTGACTGTACAAAAACACCCCTCCCCCAGTTTGAAGTAAGTTACTAACTAGTGTTAGGGGCATGGACTCTACAAGGTGTTGAAAGTGTTCCACAGGGATGCTGACTCCAAGGCTTCCCACAGTTGTTTCAAGTTGGATGGATGTCCATTGGGTGGTGGACCATTCTTAATACACACGGGAAACTGTTGAACCCAGCAGCGTTAGAGTTCTTAATACACACGGGAAACTGTTGAACCCAGCAGCGTTAGAGTTCTTAACACAAACCGGTGCGCCGTTCAAAGGCACTTAATTATTTTGTCGTTCCCATTCACCCTCCTAGTGGCACACATGCATAATTGATCTCTCAATTGTCTCAAGGATTAAAAATACTTCTTTAACCTGTCTCCTCCCCTTCATCTACAATGCTTGAAGTGGATTTAACAAGTGACATCAATAAGGGATCATGGCTTTCTCTGAATGAATTCACCTGGTCAGTCTATGTCATGGAAAGAGCAAGTGTTCAGTGTATACACACACACACACACACACACACACACACACACACACACACACACACACACACACACACACACACACACACACACACACACACACACACACACACACACACATACTTTTGCACACATTCACGAAAAAAGTAATTGATGGCAGTGTAGTTCTAGTGTCCCTTCACAAGACTTTGTGAATGTTGATCTGTTTAAAGGTTTTATTCACATCGGCTAACGAGAGTATTATCACACAGTCATCCAGAACAGCTGGTGCTTTTGTTTTAGTTTCAGTGTTGCTTGCTTCAAAGCGAGCATAAAATACATTTAGCTCGTCTGGTAGGCTCATGTCACAGTCCATAATAGTTTTCAAGCCCTGCCAAATCCGACGAGCGTCAGAGCCGGTGTAGTAGGATTCAATCTTAATCCTGTGTTGACGCTTGGCTTGTTTGATGGTTTGTCTGAGGGCATAGCAGGATTTCTTATAAGCGTCTGGATTAGTCTCCCTTTCCTTGAAAGCAGTAGCTCTAGCCTTTAGATCGTTCCGGATGTTGCCTGTAATCCATGGCTTCTGGTTGGGATACGTAAGTCCAGTCACTATGGGGACGAAGTCGATGAACTTATTGATGAAGCCGATGACTGAGGTGGTATACTCCTCAATGCCATTGGATGAATCCCGGAACATATTCCAGTCTGTGCTAGCAAACAGTCCTGTAGCTTAGCATCCGCGTCATCTGACCACTTCTGTATTGAGGGAGTCACTGGTACTTCCTGCTTTAGTTTTTGTTTCTAAGCAGGTATCAGGAGGACAGAATTACGGTCAGATTTGCCAAATAGAGGGCATGAGGGAGCTTTGTATGCATCTCTGTGTGTGGAGTAAAGGTGGTCTAGGACTTTTTTTCTCTCTGGTTACACATGTGACATGCTTGTAAAAATGAGGTAAAACTGATTTAAGTTTACTTTGTGTCTCTGCTGGGTTTTTTTTATAACAAAGCCCATTGCAGCAGTAAGAAAGGCTCTGGTTCTGCTTTGCCCCTCATCATGACAGTGAGTCCTACAACAGGTGTATTGGTCCTCTAAAGGACCATCTTTGGAAATACAGTTTCCAACTGTACATTCAGTCAAAGGTCTGGGTGTCAACTATAATGTGCCACATTATAATATTGTGAACATGTCATCTTATAAATTGACTGAGCTCTGTTGTTTACAAAAAAATATGGAATACCTTTATTATTGTATAATCAGACACAATGAACTTGTCTTGTATTGCTTGCTAGCAGGTTAGACGGTTAATTCTACTTAGACCCCCTACACCCCAGTGACACCAACAACCAATAGGCCCACTAAATGTAACTTAGTATGCAGTTTACATGTTTATGTTCACATTAATTCACTAAAGCTCTGACCGGTTTAATAATAGATCTATTCATAGCTGCTTGTAATTTCAGTCCAGATATGTGTACTTTTAGTCCATCTGGTTTGTAGGTAATGTGTCTCTTTATGTTTAATTAATGGCTTTCTTTTGTAATATGAGTACTCTTCTCACCGGGTTTGACCTTTCCTTTGACCCCCAGTACAGCACTGAATCCTTCATCATGTGTGTTAGTCATCTTTGCCTAGTTAGGAGATAAGCATCCATCTCTAGCTGACTACCTATCTTTTCTTAAACAAATGAAATATTTAAATCAACTCTTGACATTTAATATTGACCCTGGGAATACAAGCTAATGACCATCCCAATGTCACCAAACAGAAACAGATGTGCAATTATGGCAGGGAGCAGTGGGTGTGGCTTCTGGAGTGGTCGTATTCCTGATGGGATTGATAGCTGTCTATCATTATTTTTCCTTTAACGAGTCTGACGAGAAGGATACACTGTTTTCCCTGGAACAGGCGGCACAAATCCCTGTTATTTGCGTGAAGAAAATACAGTGAAAAATTGGCCGCTGGTCAGGCTGCCTTCTGAGAATCCATAGACGATCAAGTAAACTCCTATTGCCATCCATTCTATTGGCTAACGTGCAGTCATTGGAAAATACATTTGATGACCTACGATTAAGATTATCCTATCAAAGGGACATTATGTTTCACCGAGTCATGGCTGAACGACGACACAGATCATATAGAGCTGGCAGGATTTTCCATGCACCGGCAGAACAGGGAAGCTACGTCTGGTAAGACAACTAACACAACTACACACATGCAGGTACAGACACAAATTGTCATTACATGTTCATTTTGTTTCTGTTGCAGGTGATTTGTTGATGGGAGCTGTGAGCAGTACAGGCATGTTTGAATTAAGGGATGCTGGAATCTATTCTCTCATCATCTATGTACCATCCAAGTTATTGCCCTCATGTGAGTTTGTCTTCAGTACCTGTCTTCCCAACCTTGGGTGGGAATTTGTGACCTTCAGCACAATAACACTTTGTCACTCAATGTCAAACGTACTAACTTAAAACATAAAATAAGGTGTTAGTCAGAGCATCTTGAAAGCGTGAGAAAAGAGCTGTACGTCTACAGGGTGGTTTGAGTCAGGAGAAGTGTGAAGTGACATTAAGCACAGCAAAGTAACACACACACACACACACACGTGTGCACACAAACACAAATACACAGAAACTCTAACTCAGGCTTCCTGTGTGTTGTACAGGCCCTGTTGAAGAGAATTGAAAGTAATCTGAAAAAGACAATGTAAGTTCAGAATCACCCACTGTGTTTGGTGATTGTGAATGACTCTTAGTTTCAGATTGATGTTACATCCTTTTAGAATACATTACATTTACAGTATTGTAGGTTCAAAGGACTGAAGTTAAACTGTTTGTTTCTGTTCTCTAGTCTGATACGTACCACGTATACAGCTCAATCCCTGACAGACCAGCAACCTCAGCCCAGCCGGATGGGTTGGTCAGTCTTCTGCAGACACACTGACACTACACCTCTGGCATTCTGTAGCTGAATCTTACAGAAACACTCTTGCTTTCAGGATGTCCTTTATTTATCAAACATCATGTCACTGTAAATAAGTATCTACTATGTCTACTGCTGTACCGTTTCTAATCATAAGCGACAATAGCGGCCACCATCCAATGGCAAAATGTGTAGAACTGCAGGAAATTAGCTTTAAAACAAGTAGACTTGTTTTAAACGAGTAGACTTGCAGTACTCTCCCCCGCCATGAGGTGGGCCACTAAAATGTTGTGCCTGCGTGGTGGGCAAATCTCGCTTAGGGCCCCCAAAATGCAAGAAACTGCCCTTATCTACTGTATCTCACATGGACACCTAGTTTCTGTTACATGCCTATCCATAATGATGGTTACTGTGTTAGTGTTTTTATTCATTGGTTTTGGAGGGGTCCGGGGCATACTCTCATTTAAACATTTTTGTTATTCCACCCCCCAGTAAATGCTAAATATATACTGTATTTATATATATTCTGTCATGTGTTTTATACCTCCTTCCATAACTGTTGGATAGAATGAATTAATAAAAATGTATTTGAAATCAAAATAGATAGAAATATCATATTTTCGTTTTGATAATGTTTACACTGTTGGCAACATCAGATAATCAAAACTGAAAATGATAGATTTCCTAAATACTATTAAATCTACCCATTTCCCCATGTTTACCTATTATTTTCCAAATTCGCAATTGAACTTCAGCACTTCAGAGTCTCCCCTCCAATGTGCAGTGTTGTAGACACGTTCTGGCATTTTAGTCCAATGACTGCAGAGCTGTTAAGACAAAATCGGTGTGAGGCCATGTCATGAAAGTTATTTATTTTCTCCAGTTATCATGGGAGATTTGCCTCGTTTTACCTTCCTGGTAAGACTCTTGACTTACAGTAAATACAGAATCATGTGCTTTTTTGAAATGTTCTCCTCTGTAAAAAAAGCCAGCAGAATACATTTACTTCAACCATTCCCTCGTCTTTGTTAGTATTATAGATTATTTGATATTGATCATAAATATTCTAGATAATGCTAATAATATGTACTGTTATCTATGTCATCGTTTTCAGGCCATTGGTGAAGATCAAGGTGCTATTCTCTATAAAAGGTTTTTTTCAGTCCACATAACTTCCTTGTCATCGAACAGAACCTTGGACAATTTACATATTTTTCTCCAGTGGTAAACTTAATCTGTGTCTGGGAAACCAACCATTGGTGTTATGGACTACAGGTAGTCAAGGACATTGATAATTTTGCATCCAGATTCTCTGTATTGTGGTTAGTTCTACTGTGAGGTGGGCAAAGGCCTACATTCTCCTGAAGCAGTCAGAGACAGTTTGCAGATCACATACAAACCAGTACATGTATGCTGTCATGTATCCACACCTAAAATCAGATGCATGAGTACACACACACACACACACAGAGAGAGAGAGAAACACCACAACAGGGTGGAAAGGCTCTTGCCACATCCTATACTTCTGAAACTTCAGTGTCTCACATTTCAGAGACTCGTTGTGTTCAGAAGGCATTGATGTAAACACTGTTGAACCAAACCTCAGAAACCTCAGATACATTTAACTGAGACAATTCAACGTCTTTACCAGACTATTTTAGCAAAATATTGAAAACCAAAACTGTAATTCATCCTCCAAAAACACCAATATGAGAAATGTATTAATGTTTCTGACTATTGCAACAAGCATCTCGCGAGTGATGAAACCCCACTTGTCATGTTATATTTCCATGGAAATATTCAGCGTTGTTGTTTACTGATTACGTATCTAAGATATCTACAGTAGATAGGACACATTTTGCCTCTAATGTACACTTTGGAGAGTCATATGGAGCCACAGTAAGACTGTTTCTTATTTTTGACTTTTGAATGTTGCCAATATATACTGTAGTTGTACATGAAACCTGCTTTTTATTGTGCATTGTAGTTGTCAAAGTCAAAAAGGTTAAAAAGGTTGCCTGAATAAAATAGAGTAATTTCCTCTGACAGATAAGCAAATGGTTTTGGCTTATGTTAGGAGAAGGAGACATTGACCTGTCCCCAACCACCCATCACACCAGTTGATGGACTTTCTATGTGGTTTTAATGTGAGCAGCAGCCTCATCTTCCTCTCTATTTAAACTATTCTCTCAGTCACAGAAGCTGTACTTATTATGTAGTTAGTGACGTCTGTTTCTCTGAAAAGCTGCAGTGAAACATGAAACTCATTCCAAAAAGTGAGATCAAAAGTATGTTTTATTATTCTGTAAAGGGATAATCCACTCCAGACATGTAACCCGTGAAACACCTGTCAATTTGATGATCGTTTATGTTCTATGAGTGTATTTGTGTTGTTGATTTCACTTAGAATTCACGTGTTGACTACTCAACCAAATGTAAATCAAAACTAGACGTTCAACTGACGTTTGTGCCCAGTTTCTGTTCGCACAAGTTTGTTACACAATTACATCAGATCAGTCTTCTTATTTAACTTTATCTCACACCTAGTATGAGCAATGGCAATACATTTCTAGAATATTGAGCTGCACCCCCACCCACCCATATTGATTCCAATGCTTCCCACAGTTGTGTCAACTTGGCTGGATGTCCTTTGGGTGGTGGACCATTCTTGATACACACGGGAAACTGTTGAGTGTGAAAAACCCAGCAGCGCTGCAGTTCTTGAAAGAAACCGGTTTGCCTGGCACCAACTAACTAACTAACTAACATAATTCTTTCAATGGCACTTCAATATTTTGTCTTGCCCATTCACCCTCTGAATGGCACACATACACAATCCATGTCTCAATTGTCTCAAGGCTTAAAAATAATAATTTACCCTGTCTCCTCCCTTTTATCTACACTGAATGAATTGGATTTAACAAGTGACATCAATAAGGGATTGTAGCTTACACCTGGATTCACCTAGTCAGTCTACGTCATGGAAAGAGCAGGTGTTCTTAAAGTTTTGTATACTCAGTGTACAATATTTACATGAGCAGTGGAGGAAGCGGAGGACAATCATCCTCAGTGAATTTCAATACAATTAAAATAGTGAAATATTAAAAAGTTATAATTTTTAGATAAAACTATACTAAATATATTTTCGACACCAAATAATTGATTACAACAGTGTTTTGCAATGGTCTACAGTAGCGTTCAGCGCTCTGTACAGTAGCACCATTATGTAGCCGGAGGACAGCTAGCTTATGTCCTTCTCTGGGTACACTGGCTTTTATCCAAAACCTTGGAGGCTTGTGGTGCTCACCTGCTTCCATAGACTTAGAATAGAGTTAGAATAGAATTATTACATCTTCCAGAGGACGCCCTAAAATCTATCAGACCTCTTCCAGCATGCAATGACATGTTGTCCACCCAAACAAAGGATCAGAGAATCAATCTAGTACTGAAAGTATAAGAAACAGCTAGATTGCAGTGCATAAAATGTGGTTAGTAGTTGAAACAAAGAGAGAGAAAGACAATAGTTGAACCGTTTTGAATGAGAGAGAGATTTTGAAGAATGTTTTTTTTCACTTACTTAGCAAGCTCGACAGTTGCTCGA
This sequence comes from Oncorhynchus clarkii lewisi, assembly GCF_045791955.1. Classification (NCBI taxonomy): domain Eukaryota; kingdom Metazoa; phylum Chordata; class Actinopteri; order Salmoniformes; family Salmonidae; genus Oncorhynchus; species Oncorhynchus clarkii. The sequence goes on from NC_092163.1 coordinate 39,231,989, forward strand.
CAGTTTAGCGTACTTGATCACCCGGTTAAAACAGAGGGAAGCTAAATTATCTCGCTGGCTATGGTTATCCAACACTGGAACTCTTCTGTGTCAAGGTACGCTTTTGGTTTTATTAATTTATTCCCACCGGGGCCCGCTGGTGTAACTGCTAAACTGCTTGCTGCTGACTGTATGATGTACTACATGTTTTACTAACACATCAGTTCTTGTAGCTATGTTGACTATGATGTTAATATGGTGACAACGATGTAGGCTGTGTGTAGTGGTTATGATATGAAGGTTTGGCTTGGAAAGGTTCTCGCCTGGAACAGCAAAGTGAGCACAACCACACCCACAACTGCAAGCACGCATGCACTTACACACACACAAACTCTCACTCTTCTTTGTTGTTTAGGCCCTGTTGAAGAGAATGGACAGTCATCTGAAAATGACAATTCAAGTTCAGAAACACCCATTGTGTTTTATAAACCCCTTTCAGTTTCAGATTGGTCTTATATCTGTTTAGAATACATGACATTTACGGTGCTGTAGATTCAAAGGACTGAAGTTGAACTGTCTGTTTCTTTTCTCTAGTCTGATACATACCACGTAAACAGCTCAATCCTCGAGAAACCAGAAACCTCAGCACAGCCGGATGGGTTATACAGTCTTCTGCAGGCACACTGAAACTACACCACTGGCTTTGTGTAGCTATGTCTCACATGTCTCACACAAATACCCTCTTTCTCACATGATGTCCTTTATTTATTTATCACTCATCAAGTTACTGTAAATAAGTCTCTTAGCAGGTAATACATATTTTACATGTGGACCCCTGACTTTTATTACATGCCTGTCTAAGGCATCTGTTACTGTGATAGTGGTGATCTACTATATTTATGTCTATCCTGTCATCTCTGTGATGCCTCCTTCTATAACAGTTTGATACAATATGTTAAATAAAATTGCTGACCTCTAACAGGAAGAAGCTTTTTCCTTTAACGAGTCTGACGAGAAGGAAATACTGTTTTCCCTGGAACAGGCGGCACAAATCCCTGTTATTTGCGTGAAGAAAATACAGTGAAAAATTGGCCGCAGGTCAGGCTGCCTTCTGAGAATCCATAGACGATCGAGTAAACTTCTATTGCCATCTGTTCTATTGGCTAACGTGCAGTCATTGGAAAATACATTTGATGACCTACGATTAAGATTATCCTACCAAAGGGGACATTATGTTTCACAGAGTCATGGCTGAACGACGACACAGATAATATAGAGCTGGCAGGATTTTCCATGCACCGGCGGACCAGAGAAGCTACGTCTGGTAAGACGAGGGGTGGGGATGTGTGTCTATTTGTCAATAACAGCTGATGTGCGATGTCTAATATTAAAGAAGTCTCGAGGTATTGCTCGCCTGAGGTAGAGTACCTTATGATAAGCTGTATACCAGACTATCTACCACTATTTTCACCTATATTTTTCATAGCCATCTATTTACCACCACAGACCAATGCTGGCACTAAGTCTGCATTCAACCAACTCTATAAGGCCATAAGCAAACAAGAAAAGGCTGATCCAGAAGCAGCGCTCCTGGTGGCCGTGGACTTTAATGCAGGAAAACTTAAATCTCTTTTTGCACATTTTTACCAGCATGTCACATGAGCAACCAGAGGGGGAAAAAAAAACTCTAGACCACTTTTACTCCACACACAGAGATGCATACAAAGCTCTCCCCCGCTCTCCATTTGGCAAATCTGACCATCATTCTGTCCTCCTGATTCCTGATTACAAGCAAAAACTAAAGCAGGAAGTACCAGTGACTTGCTCAATACAGAAGTGGTCAGATGACGGGGATGCTACGCTACAGGACTGTTTTGCTAGCACAGACTGGAATATGTTCCGGAATTCATCCAATGTCATTGAGGAGTGTTCCACTTCTGTCATCGGCTTCATCAATAATTGCCAACAGTGGCCGTACATATCCCAATCATAAGACATGGATTACAGGCAACATCCACATTGAGCTAAATGCTAGAGCTGCCACTTTCAAGGAGCGGGACACTAATCTTGATGCTTAAAAGAAATCCCGCTATGATCTCAGAGGAACCATCAAACAAACAAAGCGTCAATACAGAATTGAGATTGAATCCTACTACACCTGCTCTGACGCTCGTTGGATGTGGCAGGGCTTGAAATCTATTACGGACTACAAAGGGGAAGCCCAGACGCGAGCTGCCCAGTGAGCTAGATGAGCTAAAAGCTAAAAAGAGCTAAAAGCCTTTTATGCTCGCTTTGAAGTAAGCAACACTGAAGCATGCGTGAGAGCACCAGCTGTTCTGGATGACTGTGTGATTATGCTCTCGGTAACCAATATAAGTAAGACCTTAAAACAGGACAACATTCATAAAGCCGCAGGGCCAGATGGATTACCAGGACATGTACTCAAAGCATGCGTGGACCAACTGCCAAGTGTCTTCACTGACATTTTCATCTCTACCTGACCGAGTCTGTAATACCTACATGTTTTAAGCAGACCACCATAGTCCCTGTACCCAAGGAAGCGAAGGTAACAGGCCTAAATGATTACCATCCCGTAGCACTCATGTCAGTAGTAATGAAGTGCTTTGAAAGGCTGGTAATGGCTCACATCAACAGCATCAACCTGGATACCCTAGACCCACTCCAATTCGCATACCGCCCGCTACAGATCCACAGATGACGCAATCTCAATCGCATTCCACACTGCCCTTTCCCACCTGGACAAAAGTAACACCTATGTGAGAATGCCGTTCATTGACTACAGCTCAGCGTTCAACACCTTAGTGACAAAGAGGCTAATCCTTAATCCTGGGATTAAACACCTCCCTCTGCAACTGAATCCTGGACTTTCTGATGGGCCGACCCCAGTTGGTAAGGGTAGGGAACAACATGTCTGCCACGCTGATCCTCAACACGGGGGCCCCTCAGGGTTGTGTACTTAGTCCCCTCCTGTACTCCCTGTTCACCCACACCTGTGTGGCCAAACATGACTCCAACACCATCATTAAGTTTGCTGACGACACAACAGTGGTGGGTCTGATCACGACAACGATGAGACAACCTATAGGGAGGAGATCAGAGAACTGGCAGTGTAGTGCCAGGACAATAACCTCTCCATCAATGTGAGCAAGACAAAGGAGCTGATCATGGACTACAGGAAAAGGTGGACCGAAGAAGCCCTGTTTAACATTGACGGGGCTGTAGTACTTTTTTTGGGGGGGGGGGGTTCTTAAAACTGCATTGTTCGTTAAGGGTTTGTAAGCATTTCACTGTAAGGTCTACACTTGTTGTTTTCGGTGCAAGTGACAAATAACATTTGATTTGATTTTACATTTTCATCAAAGTTCATGAATTCATTACTGCTAAGTGAAAAGCATCCTTTCTTGGGGAATGCTGCTTTTAAGTTAGTTTAACTTTTTTGGGGGGGATTGTTCTTATTCTCCTCATTAGGGTGGAAAAATAGGATGTTAGAGCAGCATTGAGGGCTCTTCGATATTGCATGGTACTGTCTTTCCAAGGTAGTCGGAAGACTTCCAGTTTGGTGGAGAGCCATTTCCGTTCCAATTTTCTGGAAGATTGGTTCAGGGCTCGGGTATTTTCTATATCCCTGGTAGCAATTTGTTTTTGACAAATTATTTTTGTTTTTAGGGATGCGACTGCATCTTGAGTGTTACGAAAGGATCAATTTAGATCCTCAGTTAGGTGGTTAACTTCTTGGTGACAGGGGGGCAGTATTGAGTAGCTTGGAGGAATAAGGTGCCCAGAGTAAACTGCCTGCCACTCTGCCCCAGATGCTAATATATGCATATTATTAGTATTATTATTAGTATTGGATAGAAAACACTCTGAAGTTTCTAAAACTGTTCGAATGATGTCTGTGAGTATTACAGAACTCTTATGGCTGGCGAAATCCTGAGAAAATTGAAACCAGGAAGTGGGAAATCTGAGGTTTGTAGTTATTTAACTCAGCCCCTATTGTAGATACAGTGGGATATTGGTTATGTTGCACTTCCTAAGGCTTCCACTAGATGTCAACAGTCTTTAGAACTTTAGTTGAGGCTTCTACTGTGAAGTGGGACCGAATGAGAGAGGAATAAGTCAGGTGTCTGGCAGAGTGCCACAGGCTCGTATTGCGCGATCACGAGAGAGTTAGCTCTCGTTCCATTGCTTTTCTAAAGACATAGGAATTCTCCGGTTGGAACATTATTGAACATTTATGATAAAAAAAATCCTAAAGATTGATTCTATACTTAGTTTGACAAGTTTCTACGGGCTGTAACGGAACTTTTTGAACTTTTCGTCCGACGTTCGGCTGGACCTGAACGCGCGTTTGTATTTGTTTACCCTAACAAAATAAGCTATTTGGACATAAATTATTAACTTTATTGAACAAATCAAACATTTATGGTGGAACTGGGATTCTTATGAGTGCATTCTGATGAAGATCATCAAAGGTAAGTGAATATTTCTAATGCTATTTCTAACTAATGTTGACTATCCAATATGGCGGATATCATTTTGGCTCCTTTGTTGTCTGAACGCTGTACTCAGATTAAAGTTCTGACACAGCGGTTGCATTAACCGATTTTTGTACTTTTTGACGTCATTGGGTAGGTTGAGGGAGTCTGGAAGGGCATCTAGGAATATTAATGTTGTCAGAGAATTTATAGCACAGGTTTTGATGATCCTTGGTTGGGGTTTGAGCAGATGGGACAAAACTAGATCCTTGGTATGACTGTGACAATGTGTAGGTCCCGAGACGTTAGTCAAAATCCACTATGTCGATCATGGCTCCGAAAGCCTTTTGGAGTGGGTCTCTGGACTTTCCCATGTGATTATTAAAGTCACCAAAATGTGAATATTATCTGCCATGAATACAAAGTCCAATAGGAATTCAGTGAACTCAGTGAGGAACACTGTAAACGGCGCAGAAGTCCTGTAAACAGTAGCTATAAAAAGTGATTGAGTAGGCTGCATAGATTTCAAGACCAGATGCTCAAAAGATGAAAACGCATTTATTTATTTTGTAGATAGAAATGTTCAATCGTAAATGTTAGCAATACCTCCACGTTTGAGGGCTGCGCAGGGAACATGTTCACTAGTGTAACCAGGAGAAGAGGCCTCCTTTAACACAGTAAAATCATCAGACTTGAGCCATGTTTCAGTCAGGCCAATCACATCAAGATTATGATCAGTGATCAGTTCATTGACTATGACTGCCTTGGAAGTGAGGGATCTAACATGAAATAGCCCTATTTTGAGATGTGAGAGATCTCAATCTCTTTCAATAATTACAGGAATGGAGGAGGTCTTAATTCCAATGAGATTGCTAAGGCGAACACCACCATTTTCAGTTTTGCTCAACCTAGATCGAGGCACAGACACTGTCTCAATTGGGATTGGTGAGCTGACTACACTAAGCTGGCAGGCTGGCTGACAGCCTGCTGCCTGGCCTGCATGCTCTCTCATTGTGGAGCTAGAGGAGTTAGAGCCCGGTCTATGTTGATACATAAGATGAGCGCACCCCTCCAGCAAAAGATGGCCAGGCTTGGTCCTGTTTGTGGATGAGTCCCAGAAAGAGGGCCAATTATCTACAAATTCTATCTTTAGGGAGGGGCCAGCGATTTAGTTTTATCGGCGATTGAGTTTTGAGACTCTTCTGTAGAGCTCATCACTCCCCCTAACTGGGAGGGGGCCAGAGACAATGACTTGATGCCGACTCATCTTTCTAGCTAACTTACAAGCTGAAGCTATGTTGCGCTTGGTGACCTCTGACTAATTTCATCCTAATATTGTTGGTGCCGACATGGATAACAATATCCCTATACTCTCTACACTCGCCAGTTTTAGCCTTAGCCAGCACCATCTTCAGATTAGCCTTTACGTCGGTAGCACTGCCCCCTGGTAAACAGTGTATGATCGCTGGATGAATCTTTTAAGTCTAATATTGCAAGTAATGGAGTCGCCAATGACTAGGGTTTTCATTTGTCAGAGTTAATGGTGGGAGGAACCCCGTAACAGTCAGACCCCGTAACAGTTGGAGGAAAGACCTGAGAAGGCTCTGATTAGATGGCATAGTGTTAATGTTACTACTTAGCTTTTTCGTCAGGTGGAGGTCCAGATAAAGCGTACGGGGTGAAAAAGTTGAATGAAAGAAGTTGAGCGAGGGAAAAACTAAGACGTTGGTAAATGTGTTAAACTGATTTGGATTCAAACCGAAAAGTTTGGAAGGTAGCCATGTAGCAACAAACAACACAGCAGCACGGAGACAAGTCCGGTAGTGTGACACAATTTCTACTTAAAATTTCAAAGGGACGCAAAAGGCACTCATTTCCTGGAACGACCCAGTATTTCAATGCCTTATGAGTTCATATTCCATATGCATCACTGAAGAGTTAGAGATTGTGTGAAAAAATTGATTGAGCCGACATATGCCAAGTTTAAAGTGAATACAGTGTCATCTAATGCGGGAACATTGCTTTTAAATTTCAAACAACTTCACCCCAGGTGGTGAAGGTAGGAAACAACATATTCACCCCGCTGATCCTCAACACTGGGGCTCCACAAGGGTGCGTTCTCAGGCCTCTCCTGTACTCAGCGTCCAACCATGACTGCGTGGCCATGCACGCCTCCAACTCAGTCATCAAGTTCGCAGACGACACTAAAGTGGTAGGCTTGATTACCAACAACAACGAGACAACCTACAGGGAGGAGGTGAGGGTAGTATGACTGTAGAGGGTTGAACTCTGACCTCCTATGTGGTACTCCACCCAGGCAGGGCAAGGAGGACGTTACTAAGAAGGGGGGTCCCAACCTCAAACTAGGCCCCCAGGGGGACAAGAAGCCTGATCAGATAATGGGGGAGCCTCGGAAGGACAACACCATGGACTCAGGCCAGCATGTAAAGGTGTGCTTATATATACATATATATATATACATAGTATGTGTGTGAGAGACAGAAAGAGAAATATTTCTCATCATAGTTTAACAAGGTAGAGCATGTAGAGGAGCGAAAGAAAGTGAGGGGTTATAGAGAGAGGAGAAAGAGAGAGAGAGAGAGAGAGACAGAGAGAGAGAGAGAGAGAGAGAGTGTGTGTGTGTAATCACATCCTCTGTTTGTGTATTAGTTGGAGGAGATGATGAACACCTTGGAGAGGACCAGACAGGAGCTGGACGCCACCAAGCAGCACCCCTCATCTACCCAGCAGTCCCTGCAGGAGAGAGACGGTCAAACATGAGGCAGGAGCACAGGAAACAGTTGGAGGAGATCCTGGAAATGAAGTATGCCACAGGAAATCACACTGTACATTAGCAGAGCAATGAAAACTATTGATATTCTTCATATTCGTGTTATATTCATTTATAGTTTTCAAGAGGGGCTAGGGTCAAATCATTCATGTAGTACAATAATATAAAGCAGAACTTGCTTGGCCTTGTGAATGCTTAAACGCCATCTCATGATCAATCTTTGGATGTGAAAAGAGGCATGTCTTGCCTCTCTCTCCCTTCCTCTCTATCTCTCGCTCTCGCTTACTCTCTCACTCTTCCTCTCTCTCCTCAGGCAACAAGCCCTGCTGGCAGCGATCAGTCAGAAGGACGCTAACATCGCTCTGCTAGAGCTGTCTGCCTCTGGGAAGACAGTTTTGGCTCTGGGAAGACAGAGGTTTTGGCTCTGAAGAGGGAGAAGGACAGACGGGTGTACCAAATCAAACAGCAGGTCAGGGCTGAAGACACAACACAGCTGGACCTTGTATTCAACCATTATTCAGGGTTGATGTCAATACCATTTCAATTAAGTCAACTCAGTAAGTCGAATTAAAATTCCAATTCCCTTTCTTTCTCATTGAAGAGTATTTAAAATTTTAATTTTAATTTCAGTTGTCTTCCTGAATTGACTGAATTGAAATGGAATTGACCCCAACCCTGCCTTCATGTATACAGGAAATTAATAAAGTATATTTTGCAGGATGGACTTGCTCACGATATCAGCAGTGGTCCGTTTGAACCTTTATTTCAACTACTCGGTTGATATTCTCTCTTCTAACTAGATATATTCCTTGTCATTAGGTTCTCATAATGACTAAGTCAGTGTTTGGGTCTCTCATGTTAAATTGTAGCACTGACATGTTTGTGTTTTGTTCCACAGACACAGAGCAGGATGAAGCTGATTGCTGACAACCATGAAGACGACCACTACAACCCCCATCCTCCTCACCACACCCAACCCCAGCAACCCCACCCGGGCCCCCAGGCTCAGCTCACCCAGCACCCTCCCAACCCCCAACAGCACTAACAGCCCCCATACCCCCATGCCCCACTCTCCCAGCACTCCCAGCACCTCCAGCCCCCACCCCAAAAACACCAAGCACCCTCCGCAGCCTCAACAGCAGTACCCCCGTCATCCACAGCAGCAGCCACAGAGGCATCCCCAGCAGCCTCCGCCTCAGCACCAACAACACCAACCACGGCCCCAGCACCCGCAGCAAGCGCAGACCCCACACCCACAAAACACGCCCACCCAGGACAGCACCCACATGGGTCTCCACAGCAGCAGCACCCCCACCTACAACAGCACCTCCAACAGTACCCACAACAGCATCCACAGCAGGTTCCCACAGCCCCCCTCAGCAAGCCCCCCACCCGCAGCACCCACATCCCCAGAAGCACCCCCACCACCCTCCACATGCCCTTTAACAGCACGGCGGGCACCCCCGCCACCCGCCCCCACACCACCGCGGAAGACCAGGGCCTGCCAGAGGACCCCCCCATGCCGGCCATCGCCCCTCCCCCGAACAGGTTAGATGTCTCCCTCTGTTGTGTTTACAATCAGGGCCTGGAACCATCCTCTCTGTGTTGCATTGTGGGTCTAAATCTACATGGTGTCTCAAATGGCACCCTATACAGTAGTGAAGTACTTTTGTGCATTATTTCCCTACACCACATGGCATATCAGCACGGTAGAGTTCAATGGTTATAGTTCATTCTTACTTATACAACGGGTGGGTCTAATCCTGAATGCTGATTGGTTGAAAGTGCATTCCAGCCTGTGTCTATTGCACAATTTACCCCCGGCAAAATCTATGACGTTAAAATGCATATTTTATTTGCGCAATCCACTATCTCATCAGGAAGGGAAATTATAAACTTGATCTCCACTATAAAAAGCATCGAGACATTATCTCACATTTAATTTAAATAAAATATATTTTATTGTATAAACCTTAATGTTTCAATATTCAAATTAGATCTCCAACTGTTCCATAGTAATGAACATGTAGGGGTTGGGAGTCGTTTCTCAGCCAGTCTAAATCATGAATCAGCTGGCATCATTTTATGGATATATAAACAAAGAAATGTGAATTGAAAAGAAGTGGAGCTAGTTTGCAGTCTTTCCAGCTTCAGTTTGAAGTTATTGTGTTAGCTGTGTTATTGTCTAAGTCTTCAGAACAACAGTGTCCTAACGAGAGAGCATATTTTCTATGCCAGGCACATTTTTGATTCATTAGCTCTTTGTTATGGGTGTTTCCAAATAAATATCACCTTAAAACAGCTTAAACAAATGTAGCAACTGTTGTTATTCTGTCTGCACTGTTTGATGTGACTGTAAGTTAGCCGTAGATGGCTAGCTAGCAATTAAGGGACAAGAATGTTAACCGGCCAGTATGGCAATGCCGTCTCTGGCAACCGAACCAATAGAACGAACAACCAGATGCTTGGATAGCAACCTTAGATTTGTTTCAGGACTATATCTTGTGGAAGGATGAAATAGTATGAATGAATTAATCAGAATTAATTTTTTATCAAAACATGTCAATCATAATTTGAATATGTTGGTAACATTGTCTCGGGTTTAACACCACCCGTGCCAATATATCCTTCAAACACCGGCTTCTCGGGCATTTTCACTTAAATGTTCTATGTTTTGAAAACATTATTGGCATTGTGGAATTTGATTTTCATAATAGCAAGCATGGATTTATGGTTTGGTTAGCTAAACTAGCAAGTCTGTTTGTTTGGTTACCAAGGAAACTACTGTATCAACAGTGCCTTGCGAAAGTATTCGGCCCTCTTGAACTTTGCGACCTTTTGCCACATTTCAGGCTTCAAACATAAAGATATAAAACTGTATTTTTTTGTGAAGAATCAACAACAAGTGGGACACAATCATGAAGTGGAACGACATTTATTGGATATTTCAAACTTTTTCAGCCCCCTTAAGTTAATACTTTGTAGCGCCACCTTTTGCTGTGATTACAGCTGTAAGTCGCTTGGGGTATGTCTCTATCAGTTTTGCACATCGAGAGACTGACATTTTTTCCCATTCCTCCTTGCAAAACAGCTCGAGCTCAGTGAGGTTGGATGGAGAGCATTTGTGAACAGCAGTTTTCAGTTCTTTCCACAGATTCTCGATTGGATTCATGTCTGGACTTTGACTTGGCCATTCTAACACCTGGATATGTTTATTTTTGAACCATTCCATTGTAGATTTTGCTTTATGTTTTGGATCATTGTCTTGTTGGAAGACAAATCTCCGTCCCAGGTCTTTTGCAGACTCCATCAGGTTTTCTTCCAGAATGGTCCTGTATTTGGCTCCAGCCATCTTCCCATCAATTTTAACCATCTTCCCTGTCCCTGCTGAAGAAAAGCAGGCCCAAACCATGATGCTGCCACCACCATGTTTGACAGTGGGGATGGTGTGTTCAGCTGTGTTGCTTTTACGCCAAACATAACGTTTTGCATTGTTGCCAAAAAGTTCAATTTTGGTTTCATCTGACCAGAGCACCTTCTTCCACATGTTTGGTGTGTCTCCCAGGTGGCTTGTGGCAAACTTTAAACTCCCACCTCAGCTGTAGATCTCTGCAGTTCATCCAGAGTGATCATGGGCCTCTTGGCTGCATCTCTGATCAGTCTTCTCCTTGTATGAGCTGAAAGTTTAGAGGGACGGCCAGGTCTTGGTAGATTTGCAGTGGTCTGATACTCCTTCCATTTCAATATTATCGCTTGCACAGTGCTCCTTGGGATGTTTAAAGCTTGGGAAATATTTTTGTATCCAAATCCGGCTTTAAACTTCTTCACAACAGTATCTCGGACCTGCCTGGTGTGTTCCTTGTTCTTCATGATGCTCTCTGCGCTTTTAACGGACCTCTGAGACTATCACAGTGCAGGTGCATTTATACGGAGACTTGATTACACACAGTTGGATTGTATTAGTAATTTAGGTCAACATTGGATCATTCAGAGATCCTCACTGAACTTCTGGAGAGAGTTTGCTGCACTGAAAGTAAAGGAGCTGAATAATTTTGCAAGCCCAATTTTTCAGTTTTTGATTTGTTAAAAAAGTTTGAAATATCCAATAAATGTTGTTCCACTTCATGATTGTGTCCCACTTGTTGATTCTTCACAAAAAAATACAGTTTTATATCTTTATGTTTGAAGCCTGAAATGTGGCAAAAGGTCGCGAAGTTCAAGGGGGCCGAATACTTTCGCAAGGCACTGTATCTAGTAAACTTGTTAACTACTTCATTGGATGTTTCCAGTGGTGTTACGAATCCCTTTTGGCCCGACAGTCTAGGGGGGGGATGGTAATGAGACCCGTAACATAACTCATGTAAATTATAATTGTGACAAAGTAAAAGTGTGAACGTAATAACCAGGTCAACTGAAATCTACCATCAAACTCAAGGTTTATTTGATAAACACACGGTAATGGAGGGAGCAGGAAAAGGGCTGAGCTGGACCCAAGGAAAGAAACAAATATGCATAAACACCCCTAAGCTAGACTAGCCTACTTTAACAACAGCTAACTAACTAACCAAAAATACAGTGGGTGGTCCGCCCAGTTCTAACTAGTGTATTTAACAAAGTTCACCTACGGGTAGTGTATGCCCATGGGCGACTTGTCTTGGTTTCCCCTTTTCCCACCAGCAAACACCATAAGCAAAAACAACACTCACAGGAGATGAAAGTGATTTGGAGGTGCTCAAACAAAAGAGAGGTTAATTAATACACAGAGAGCGAGCGAAGAACAGAGATCTACAAACATGGCATTTACAAAGAGATTGAGCTCTTGAGCAAACAAATGATGGGGTTTTTAAACCATGGGGAAGGAACTGTGATAGGGTAGGAAACAGGAGGAGGTGTGTCTTCTGATTGATGGGTTGATTGTTGACTGATTGGGGAGTGATGATTTTCACCTGTGAGGGGAGAAGGAGAGAAAAGAAACACACACACACAGGATACACACACAGGATACTTGTATCCGTAACAAGTGGCAAATGGGTTACTGCATATCCTTGGACATCCTGCAATAATTTTCTGTTTAGACAGTTCTGTATTTTTTTTTTTAATTCATGGTAATTCACCCTTACGAAAAAAATATTGCAGTCAGAGAGCAGTATAACTGCAGTACACTACAGTATAACTGCAGTTAGTGTGCAGTAATAACTCCAGTTAGAGTGCTGTATAACTACAGTATGCTGCTAATACTCCGTCCAAAATCACATTTTTTTTACTGCAGTAATTTTGCAGTTCAACTGCATTTACAGCGCAGTATAACTGCTGTTCAACTGCAGTTATTCTGCAATTGCTGAGTCCAAAATACCACAGTCGACTGCAGTTACTGCGCTTTTACTGCAGTTTTAAACTGTTATAATTTTTTTGTACGGGATCACTACGGAGGATGACGAGGAGGGCATTTGGGCGTAATCGTGTCCATGACAACCAAAGCTCTGAGGGGTGAAATGTTTTGAAACAACTTCCTGCCTTTTCTCTTTCTCTTCCTTTTTTTCTCTTCTGTTCTCTCTCTGTGTTAGGAGTGTGCTGTGGTAAAAAATGTTTTGCTGACTGATAAGTAACCCTCCCTCCCTCCCCCTCTCGTTTGTCGATGATTCAGTTACTGTTGGAGGAGCACAGCCATTCCATGATGCTGAAATACATTGACTGCCTACCAACCTTTTGTTACCACCATACAATCCACACTTCAATGGAGCCTTTAATGCTTTACTGAGGAGAACACAGAGTGGGAGGAGGAAGAGGAGGGATGGTGCAGGTGGGAGGGCCAGACGTGGAAACTGATAGTTGAGGTACAACCCACTTCTAGATTCAGTCCAACTTTATTTGGAGAGTCTTCTTTAGGGTTGCAAAATTCCCAAGTTTTTGAGAAATGCTTATTCTTTCCTGATTCCAGGAATGTTCCAATCGGGATACATTTATAGATGTAGAATAAAGCACTGTGAGTTACTGGTTAGTGTTCAGTCGACGATCACTGTAAGTGGACAGTAACGACCGTAGTGCTGATTGTACTATTGTGTGTGTTTTTACATGTGACTGAAGAGCCATCATGTGAAGAGGGGCAGCTACAGCTCTTTGAGAGTGACTCTGGGGAGGAGGAGTCTTCCTACAGACACATAGGTGTTGTGAAGTTAGACTGGGTTGGACAGACTGGGTCCCACTCAGACAGACAGATATCTGAGCTGTCTGGTCTCAGCTCTGTGGTTCTGCTCACACAGCCAAACTCACACAACCACTCTGGTATAGTTGTCCAGATGCTCAGCTCACCTGTCTGTCACCTGACGTCCCTATAGAGCCCCACCCACTCTCATGAGACTAGATGCACTCTTCACCCACCTGGCTAAGATCTAACGATGGGTTCATCCCTGTTTACATGAGGTGCGCTCAGTTCACTTGAACATTTGCTACATTGCGGAACGGTTTGTACTGAAAAAAACGTTTCCCCAAAACATTCTTGTACGTTCTTGAACAGACTTCTAGGTACGTTTCCTCCCGTTTGGGCGGGTGTGGCTTGAAGCAATGAGTGACGTATTTAAAGGGCAGTGGCCATGCTGACAGCAGTCATTCAGTACAGCACTGTTTCTGTTCAATGGAATGTTCCAGAACGTAAAAATGTACTGAACCCAGTCCTGGCTTGCTCCCCCGTTCTCACCAACCTGCATCTAATTGGTTCACTCTCCTGTCTCCGCCTGCTTTGCTTACCTGAGCTTTTCACCTGATTAGTTCCTTTGTATCAACAGTCCTTTCTCTGATTGGTTTACCTGACTGGCTCCGCCCTGTTTACCTGATTGGCCCCACCCTGCTGACCCCCGGCTGGCTGTGATTGGCTCCCTTGCCTGGCAGGCTCCACCCTACTGACAGTCAAACACAGCAGCTTCGCAGTGCTTCTTTTACTATTTTGTTTTTTGTTGTTTTCTCTTTGTCAGAGATAGCCTGCTCTCTTTCCACATATTTAATGAAGTGCCGTACAGTTACAGCTTTAGTTCACATTTACATATGCGTTAACAGCTAACCTACTTCAGAGGAAGTTCCTTTGCTGTATGTCTAAAAGTGAAGTTGTGCTACTTATTTTATTTATTTTTATGTGTTGAGTGTGTTTCATTTGCAGTGCTAGACCATGGCTATGAGTGCTTTGTGCAAAGTGAATCATAACAAGGAAGAGCTCTTATCTGAATAAAATAGCCACTAGAGCTCTTATCTGACCAATGGGCAGCCACGGGCCTTGCCTCGACTACTGAAGGTTTCCTTGTGCCGTTAATGTGCAGTCTGGCATGGCCTTATGGGCAGGGCCCTGTACTGGGGGTGTCGCAGGGACTTTGGGCTTAGGGCTGCCATCTGTGTATCTCTCCTGTTACCTCAGTTGAACCAGATGCAGTCAGAACTCCAATCTATGCAGACGTCAGAACTAATAATGCCACTTTGAATCCAGTCATGAGTCAAGGGCACCAATCAAAAAGTGTTTAGATGTATTAAAGCAGCATGAGTACCAATCAGAATGGTCTATTCAGAACATACACCAATCAGATTCCGTTGTTATAATGTGTTTCTCAGAATGATATGCACCTATGCACCTCCTCCTCCCCTGTTGCAGGGATACTTCTAATGGTGCTTTAGATCACTGGTGCTCACACAACATGGTGTCCAACCAGAGAAACAGCTGAGAGACATGGACATTGTACATCCATGTCATACAATAGGGAGTTGATCCCAAAACCTGGTGTGCTTATATACGGTAGAAGACTGTGTTGTACATAGAATCAGCTGGAGAGACTCTGAGGAAATGGTGCAAGGAGGCTATAGATTTTATATGTTTGATGCCATCCATGGACACCCATGAGATTTCCTGCCATACCTTTACAGCCGTCTCTCCTGCTCATTGACTCCCTCCTACCTCCTCCTCATCTTCTTCATCCCCCCCTTTCTTCTTCTCTTTCAGCAGCCTGTGCTAACCCAAATCCAAACCGAGTGACTCATTTTGTCCTCAACAAGGAGGCCTGTGCCTCATTCATATTGTATACACATATACAGACACATATATATATATATATATATATATATATACACACACACACACACACATACATATATATATATATATATATGAGAGAGAGAGAGACCGAAACATCTATGAAGTGTGTCTATGTGATTTCAGAATTCTGTCAATAACAAAACATATTGAGCATTAAAACAAGTTTTTTTTTTTTTTTTTTTTTTTTTTTTTTTTTACTGGCCAAAGGATAGTGTGTGGAGTGACTTATGTGACTTTCCTCTGTTTTGTACATTACAAGAAAAAACTCCTTATCAGAAAGCACTCAACTGTCACATATGTCACCACATCTGGGTACACCAGGACAACAGAATTGAAGATGACAACAAACAAAACACACAACACAGAGACTGGCTGGACAATGCATATGCAATGACGAAGTCACTCCAAACCTCTTTAACAAAGGTAGTGATAGTCCTCACTCACAAGTGCAAGTTTCTATCCGCTGTGCTGCAGAAAATAATATCTTTGATACTTTAGTGAGCTGCAAAAATAGGATGTATTCCCCTCTGTACAGAGAGACTTCCCTGTCTGTGGTTCTCACAAAGGATAGTCTGGCCTAAGAAACCTTGAGACACAGGCCAAAGGAAAGGAGTGAGAAAATGATTCCATTCTCATTTAGATGAGCTAATGTTACAGTGTGCGAAATCTATTTTGAGACTCTCTCACATACACACACGTGCACGTTCTCTTTCACACACACACACACACACACACACACACACACACACACACACACACACACACACACACACACACACACACACACACACACACACACACACACACACACACACACACACACACACACACACACCATTGGGTTAGAGTGAGACCTGAGTCTCTGTACAGAGGGGAATTGGCTATGCCGGATTAAGTGATATGACATGCTATTCTATAGAATAATTTCTCTGTAATTAATATTACCTGATTAAACTAATCATGTAAATGTAATTAGCTAGAAAGTCGGGGAAATAATGTTTATAGAGCTGTTATCTTCTGAATACACTCTTAACTTCTTAGTGATCCCTTCGCGCGCCAATCCCGTTTACGGGATTGATTTGACAACACCCAGTGAAATAGCAGCGCGCCAAATTCAAAAACAGAAATACTCATAATAATAATTCATAAATCATACAAGTGTTAACAATAGGTTTAAAGATTAACTTCTTGTTAATCCAGCCACAGTGTCAGATTTCAAAAAGGCTTTACAGCAAAAGCAAACCATGCTATTATCTGAGGACAGCGCCCAGCATACCAACACATGAAAATCATAATTCAACCCGCCAGGCGCGACACAAAAGTCAGAAATAACTATTTAATTCATGCCTTACCTTTGAAATTCTTCTTCTGTTGGCACTCCAATATGTCCATTAAACATCACAAATGGTCCTTTTGTTCGATAAATTGTCGTTATATCCCCAAAATGTCCATTTATTTGGCACGTTTCATTCAGAAAATACACCGGTTCCAACTCGCGTAACATGACTACAAAGTATCTAATAAGTTACCTGTAAACGCTATCCAAACATTTCAAACAACTTTCCTAATCCAACTTTAGGGATTTCTTAACCTGTTGAACGTAGGGGGCAGTATTTTGATGTTTGAATGAAAAACGTACCCAAATGAAACTGTCTATTTCTCATGCCCAGAATCTAGAATATGCATAAAATTAGAAAACACTCTAAAGTTTCCAAAACTGTCAAAATATTGTCTGTGAGTATAACAGAACTGATATTACAGGCGAAAACCTGAGGAAAATCCAACCCGGAAGTGTTGTTTTTCCTGAAAGCTCTCTGTTCCATAGCCTGCCTTCGCTCCATTTAAAGGAATATCAACCAGATTTCTTTTCCTATGGCTTCCCCATGGTGTGAACAGTCTTTAGACATAGTTTGAGGCTTTTATTTTGAAAAAATGAGCGAGAAAGATCACATCGCGTCATTGGATGGCTGGGTGCCAGCAGCGTTTTGCATGTGCAATAGCTTCTCTCTCTCTCCTATTGAAGAAGCTACAGTCCGGTTGAAATATTATCGGGTATATATTGTAAAAACAACCTGAGGATTGATTATAAAAAACGTTTGACTTGTTTCTACGAACTTTACGGATACTATTTGGAATTTCCGTCTGCCCGATCTTGACCGCTCGAGCCTGTGGATTTCTGAACATAACGCAGGTATTTTATATACAATTTATTAATTATATATTTTATATATAAAAATAATCTTTATGGAACAAAAGGAACATTTCTTGTGTAACTGGGAGTCTCGTGAGTGCAAACATCCGAAGATCATCAAAGGTAAGTGATTCATTTTATTGCTTTTCTGACTTTCATGACCATTCTACTTGACTGCTAGCTGTTTGTAATGGTTTTTCTGCTGAGAGAGATGTCCTTACATAAATGCTTGGTATTATTTCGCCAAAAAGCTTTTTTGAAATCTGACACGCCAGGTGGATTAACAACAAGCTGTGTTTAGCTATATTGCACTTGTGATTTCATGAAAATGACATATTTTTTTGTAATTTAATTTGAATTTGGCGCTCTGCAATTCAGCGGATGTTGACGAAAATGATCCCGCTAACGGGATGGGTGAATCAAGAAGTTAACGTAAATAATCAATACAATTTAAGATGGGATAAACTGTGTTCAATACAGGACGAAAACCAAGTGGAGCGAGCTTTCAGGTCATGCGCCACAGTACACTAGACCCGACCCTCGTTCTGAACAGCCATACTTCTTCATTACTCAAAGGAAAAACATCAACCAATTTCTAAAGACTGTTGGCATCTAGTGGAAGTGATTGCAATTGCAAGCAGAAATAGAATAGAAATCTAGATCCACATAGAAAACCAATTGAAAAGAGTGACCTCAAAAAAAATAAATCCTGGATTGTTTGTCATCGGGATTTCGCCTGCCAAATAAGTTCTGTTATACGCACATACATAATTTTAACAGTTTTAGAAGCGTTAGGGTGTTTTCTATCCAAATTTACGAATTATATGCATATCCTAGCTTCTGGACCTAAGTAGAAGGCAGTTTACTTTGGGCACACTTTCCATCCTGATGTGAAAATAGTGCCCCCTAGTCTTAACACGTTTTTAAAGACCTAGTAATCTTTACATCATGTAATGGTGTGCGTGAATGGTTTAACATAACCCAGCGTAACCAGCCTCACGTGTGCATACATGAACAGATAAACACTCACAAACAAACATGGGGGAACAGAGGGTTAAAAAATGAACAGGTAATTGGGGAATTGAAACCAGGTGTGTAAGACAAAGACAAAACAAATGGAAAATGAAAAGTGGATCGGCGATGGCTAGAAGGCCGGTGATGTTGACCGCCGAACACCGCCCGAACAAGGAGAGGGACTGATTTTGGCGGAAGTCGTGACACATCAGTAGCAGTCAATTATCAATCGTCACCTTATTCAGTCTAATCTGAACATCGTAGAATTCTTGGTAGAATCTTCACAAACCCTGGCGAACAAGTTGAATCAGCAATACAACATTTGGTTTATTTATTTATTTATTAAATAGCTAAATAATCACACAGAATTAAATTAAACACAGAATGGATAGTACATTGATTACTAATTATGTCATAAATGAAAAACGTCCCTTGTGGACAGAAACGATATGCCCGCTGGTTACACAAAGAGAGGGGGTTAGGTTTGAATGAAAGCGAGCAAAGACGAGGAACAAAGAGTTTTGGGTGTCAATGTGTCACGTTCTGACCTTTATTTCCTTTGTTTTGTCATTATTTAGTATGGTCAGGGCGTGAGTTGGGGTGGGCAGTCTATGTTTGTTTTTCTATGATTTGGGTATTTCTATGTTTCGGCCTGGTATGGTTCTCAATCAGAGGCAGGTGTCATTAGTTGTCTCTGATTGAGAATCATACTTAGGTAGCCTGGGTTTCACTGTGTGTTTGTGGGTGTTTGTTTCCGTGTCTGTGTTTTTCACCACACGGTACTGTTTTGGGTTTCGTTCATTCCACGTTTATTGTTTTTGTATTCGGTTGTTCATGTGTACATTTTCGTATTAAAAGAACCATGGACACTTACCACGCCGCATATTTGGTCCTCTGATCCTTTTCGCCTCTCCTCTTCGGAGGAAGAGGGGGAAATCCGTTACACATTGGGACCTCGTGAGCCATGCTATTGTAAATACTGAATCCTATACATTCTACATAACAGTCCATTTGGAAAAGGAAAATGCTAGGAATATTTACTCTGAGCTGCGCTTCAATAGGTTGGTAGTAGATGGAAGGCCGTGTTGCCCAACAGAGATCTTCCTGTCCTCGGAAGAATGTCTCTGATGGTAAACTGGATACGTCGTCCGGCCTTTCGTGGCTGCAGCTAACTCAACTGGCTAGGAGGTATCACTTCCAAAGTGAATAAGAGTTCAAAGTTCATACCAAGTTGCCATACTTTTAAGCGTGCTATATTCTGTTATCATCTTAGCCCTTTTAACGTGGGGCCGTCGTCCTCACGTCCTCGGAACAGAAAGGTACATTTTCGTCAAGGGCTTTATATAGGAGGGGAGAGAAGGGCGTGTTTCATAGATTATAACCAATGTCTCTTCACATGGGCGGGCCACTGAGCAGAGCTTTAACCTTATGAAAACCCAATTCTCTCATTTGGAAGCTAAAATTACATTTAATCTTTTCACAAGTAGTTTCATATTTAAACATTTAAATTGCACAACAATTCCATGTGAATCTGAAAGAATGTGTAGACTTTCCAAGATACAGTTTATGTCGTCCTGTCATCAGTCATAATGTCTCAGATGCCAACTTATCTGGCATCATATTCATTGAGTACCAATGCATATTTTCAACTGGTTGGATTACCGAAATATGGTTCCTTTCCCCCCACCTTTTGATGTTCCCAGACTCTCTATGTTTAACAAAGGCTTTTCAAGAGTCCTTCGGTAGAGACAAGAGAGAGGAAAGGGAGAAAGGTATTTATGGGGTGGGGTCATAAACCTTACCCAAATCCCAACGTCATGACACTGTCATCTGTTCAGTAAAAGGCTAGTTAACTTAATATGGAGATGTCATTCACTGTCTCTCAGTGTTCTATGTTTGTGGGTACAATGATATTGATGAAGGGAACATAAGACTTAGACAATATTCGAGATTTAACACATCGCCGTAGTGTGAAATATTATTCACAGACTTTCCTCAGCCTAGTCTGACAGTGTGTCCTGCAGTCATCAGAGAGAGAGAGAGACTCCGTTTAGTTAATAACCTCTTTGATCTCTAGGGGCGCTATTTCATTTTTGGATAAAAAACGTTCCCGTTTTAAGCGCGATATTTTGTCACGAAAAGATGCTCGACTATGCATATTCTTGACAGTTTTTGAAAGAAAACACTCTGAAGTTTCAGAATCTGCTAAGATATTGTCTGTAAGTGCCCCAGAACTCATTCTACAGGCGAAACCAAGATGATGCATCAACCAGGAAATGAGCAGAATTTCTGAAGCTCTGTTTTCCATTGTCTCCTTATATGGCTGTGATTGCGCAAGGAATGAGCCTACACTTTCTGTCGTTCCCCCAAAGTGTTAGCAGCATTGTGACGTATTTGTAGGCATATCATTGGAAGATTGACCATAAGAGACTACATTTTCCAAGTGTCCGCCTGGTGTCCCTGCGTCGAAATTGGAGCGTAAAGCCAGGTGCAATTATTTTTCCATTTGAGAGCAAGGAGAAACCAGGCTTCCACGAAGGATATATCATTGAAGAGATATGTGGAAAAACACCTTGAGGATTGATTCTAAACCACGTTTGCCATGTTTCAGTCGATATTATGGAGTTAATTTGGAAAAAAGTTCGCGTTTTGAGGGCTGAATTTTCGTTTTTTTTTTTTTTTTTTTTTTTTTTTTTTGGTAGCCAAATGTGATGTACAAAACGGAGCTATTTCTAATACACAAAGAATCTTTTTGGAAAAACGGAGCATCTGCTATCTAACTGAGAGTCTCCTCATTGAAAACATCAGAAGTTCTTCAAAGGTAAGTTATTTTATTTGAAGGCTTTACTTGTTTTTGTGATAGTTGCCTGCTAAATGCTAACGCTAATGCTAACGCTAATGCTAACGCTAAATGCTACGCTAGCTAGCTACTGTTACACAAATGATTGTTTTCCTATGGTTGAAAAGCATATTTTGAAAATCTGAGATGACAGTGTTGTTAACAAAAGGCTAAGCTTGAGAGCTAGCATATTTATTTCATTTCATTTGCGATTTTCATGAATAGATAACGTTGCGTTATGGTAATGAGCTTAGGTCTATAAATAGAATCCCGGATCCGGGTTTGGTCGTCGCAACAGGTTTTAAGCTGAGCTGTCTGAATCCTCCTTTTGTCTCTGTAACTCAGTGTTTCTTCTACATAGTGGGAAGAGTGAACTTACTCTAGCTTAATTCTGTAGACATACACTCACAGGAGCTCAGCTGCTCAGATGAACAGGTCAAAGTTCACCAGCTGAGGTCAAAATACAATGGCAGTACAGTGCTACAGGTTCACAGTTTAGATCCGTATACAGTGAGCCTTCTGCAGTCTCAATGCAGGGTAAGAAGACTATTTCAATGGTTGTAAACCACGTACTGTTGTGCCATGACTACCATGTTCTTCTTGGGATATTTCATCATACTGTTTGTTGTCATAAGCTATTACATGAAGCAACTAAGGAATATATCATTTCCTTAATTTCCCATACTGTCGCTGTATGAGGTAATGGACTCAAGATCCGTAAATGGAGGGTATGAGATTTAGTCAATTAAGCCCTTTTTCTACTTAGCCAGAGTCAGATGAAATCAGGGAAACTAAGTTGAAGGTAGTTTCGCAAGTTATAACTAGTGCTAACCCTAGTTAGCAAATAAAATCCACAAAATGCCAACCCCATAATTATTCTATTCTCACAGACCTTCCTCAGCTGAAAGTGAGTTCTGGAGTCATCAGAGAGAGAGAGACTCAGTGCAGATGAACTGTCAAACTCAAATGTAATTGAAGCCATGGAATTATGCAACATATCAGCTGTTAAAGACAAATAGCCTGAGACAAAAATAGTGACTGAGAAATTATTCTGAATGTTCCTCTGCAACGTTAGCCACACTTTCCGTATGAGACTGGTTTCTGCTATCTGTGGATTTCCTGTGAACAAGTTCCACATCTACTTCTCTATTCAAACAATCCCCTCTGACACAGTCACCCTCTTCTGTGAAGTCATACTAACAGTCTGTAGATGTCTGATAAATGTCGTTGTTCATTCCTGATATGGCTGGTCATCTGTTTTTGGTCATCCTCCTTTTCGGTGAGTTATTCTTCCATTCCAAGTTCCATCATCAAATCAAATCAAATCAAATCCAATTTTATTTGTCACATACACATGGTTAGCAGATGTTAATGCGAGTGTAGCGAAATGCTTGTGCTTCTAGTTCCGACAATGCAGTAATAACCAACAAGTAATCTAGCTAACAATTCCAAAACTACTACCTTATACACACAAGTGTAAGGGGATAAAGAATATGTACATAAAGATATATGAATGAGTGATGGTACAGAGCGGCATAGGCAAGATACAGTAGATGGTATTGAGTACAGTATATACATATGAGATGAGTATGTAAACAAAGTGGCATAGTTAAAGTGGCTAGTGATACATGTATTACATAAAGATGCAGTAGATGATATAGAGTACAGTATATACGTATACATATGAGATGAATAATGTAGGGTATGTAAACATTATATTAGGTAGCATTGTTGTGGCTAGTGATATATTTTACATCATTTCCCATCAATTCCCATTATTAAAGTGGCTGGAGTTGAGTCAGTGTGTTGGCAGCAGTCACTCAGTGGTGGCTGTTTAACAGTCTGATGGCCTTGAGATAGAAGCTGTTTTTCAGTCTCTCGGTCCCAGCTTTGATGCACCTGTACTGACCTCGCCTTCTGGATGATAGCGGGGTGAACAGGCAGTGGCTCGGGTGGTTGTTGTCCTTGATGATTTTTATGGCCTTCCTGTGACATCGGGTGGTGTAGGTGTCCTGGAGGGCAGGTAGTTTGCCCCCGGTGATGCGTTGTGCAGACCTCACTACCCTCTGGAGAGCCTTACGGTTGTGGGCGTCTGTTAGTTCTTCAGGATTCTCTTTCCTCTTTTAATATATATTTACTTCAGGAACTCTTTATATATTTCTGAATATCATGTCTGTAATAATTGTGTCTTATTCCATTGATCATCTTATTGATGTATTTTTCTCTATCATTATATTTTGTTCAGATCAGAATGACTACTGCTTGATAACATGCCCATGGATCCATTGTTGTATCTGATACTTTACCAACTTTTTCAAAGTGTTCTTGTCTCTCATGCTTTCTTTGAATGGCACATTTTCCTGATCAAGACCTATTGTGTTATTTCCAGTCACCTTCCAATACATCGAAGCCCAAGGTCCTTGTGAGTGTTTTTAACTTTTACTAAATAATAATACCATCAATCAAAGTTATCTTGTTAACCCAAACTACATAATTGTAGATGCATTGTTATCATCTAATAGACAACAGTGAGTTAATTATTTTCTGCAATATCTATGAGTACTTAAACTTTGAAAATGTATTTATAATTTAATGACAAGTGACACACTCCATCATCCCCCACACCATATAAGCAAGCAAAATAGTCCATGCGATTTCATTTCATTTCACACGTGAGAATGTAAGGAATTAAGTGAAAGGAAATCGTTGTAAACACAGCGCACATGATTAAATGGCACTCATAAATTGGCATGATATCAAATAAGACATGCTGTTAGTTAATATAAAGAGAATGGCAGGCTCTAGTTTAGTAAGAGTGTCAATTGTGACATATACATTACATTCAAGAAGAGTGATGCAAAAAGGAGTCTCTGTCCTTTCCCAACAGATCCAAAACCAGACATTACAATCAATTTAGATGAGGACTTCAACATCATCTGTTTGTTTCCTGGATCCGTCAGTCCTGACACCACCTGTAACCTGTATGTTGGAGAGGAGAGTCAGCCATTCCTCACAGTAAAGAGCAAAGAGAGAAAAGCCATCTCAGCTTCCGGACAGCAGTTCTGTCAATTCACTCCAAAACATAATGACCTGATCAATCATCTTCAGTCAGTGAGGAGTGAGGAGGTGAGCTGTGACTACAGATTGAGCTCAGGACCAAACTCTCTCTCTCCACGTAGTGATGGGTACAGCTTTGCACGTGAGTCATTATCTAAACAAATCTGTCAGGGCTGCAGGTCTTCATGATCTGACTCACTTTGATTTTAAAATCTTCTTAGTGTTACTATTTTCATTCTGACCCACAAACTAAAAAACACATTTCAATCCCCAATTTTTTTTATATCTAGTGGGAGATCACATTAATGATCCAACAACTAAACCCTTTCCAGCAGGTACTGTAGTTAGTTTTGTTTCTTTATTTAAATGTACTTTGTGGTGCTGCTTAGGGCTGTGGCGGTCTAGAAATTGTCAAGCAAATAACTGTCAGTCTCATGGTAATTGACCGTTAATTAACATAAAAACATTTGCATCTCCTGTCTTTTACTCATAGCCGACAAGCCATTTTAAAAAGTCTAATAAATCCATGTAATATAGCCTACACCTTCACAATAAATCCATAATTTATTTTAGACAGGTCTGTATTCGGGCACATGTGACTAATAAAGCCAGTGTAGCGGTAATACGGTTACCCCAACAGCCCTAGTGCTTCTGTTATTTTATATCAGAGCTCCTTACAGCAGTAAGAAAAGCCCTGGTTCTACTTTGCCCCTTATCACAGTGAATCTTACAACAGGTGTATTAGTCCTCTAACCGACCGTCTTTGCAAATACTGTTTCCAATTGTACATTCAGTCAAGGTTTTAACAAATTATTAAATTGTGAACATGTAATATTTCTACAGAATAAGTTGTGTTCTACTGACTCAGAAATAATGAATACCTTTTGTCCTGTGTAATCAGAAACAGAATGCACTTTTGTTACTTTTCAGCACATCTGACTGTTACTTCTACTTTGACCCCTGACATCACAGTGAGAACAACTTGTAAGTATCGCTTAGTTTGCTATTTCATTTTTGTTCACTCTAATTCACTAAAGCTCCAACGGGTTTAATCATAAACCTATTCATAGCTGCTTGTACTTTCCCTCTAAATTGTTGTACTTTTCTTACATATGAAACATATTTTTTCTTCTCCTACATCAGGTGTGTCGGTCATCTTTAGTGAGCAAAACTGAAACAAATACACTACCTTTATCTTACCCGGGTTTTTGTATTTATTTATTTTTTATCACACATTTGCACATAGGAGGTCAAAGCTCTAAAGACAGTGTTCTGAATTCAAAGTGTAAAAAAAAAGAGTTTTGGATAAGTATCCTTATTTAGTATCCTTAAAAAATGGACTTGTCTTTTCCTACTAGCACTAACTTGGCTGAGAACTACCTTGTAGTTGTCTCACCTAGCTATTTTAAGATTAATGCACTAATGTAAGTTGCACTGGATAACCGCATCTTCTAAATTACTCAAATGTAAATGTCAAATGTTTAGCTGACTCGCTGTCTTTTCTCACACATATGAAAAGAGAAATGATAGATAATAATATGGTTTACCATTTAAGTATTTACGTTGGGATTAAGAGCTCTCCTAATGACATCATGTCACCAAACAGCTGTGCAATTACGGCAGGCAGCCGTGGGTATGGCTTCTGGAGTGGGCGTGTTCCTGATGGGATTGACAGCTGTCTGTCTCTGCAGGAGGACCAGTGAGTACTTCTGATTCTGTACACCAAATATTTTGCAAACATTTTCCTTTGTCAAATTAATATAAGTGCCTTTGATTGTATAGGGTAGGCTATATTCAATATAATAATTTAGCCTAATTTATTTTTCAGAGAAAACCAATTCTCAAAGGTAAGAATTCCGCTTGTGAATTTGATGCAGATTGTATCAACCTTTAGTTCTGTATTGTCCATGATGAGATGTTCTTACCACAACCTTCTTATACTTTTATGTTGTACAGACCTACAGACAGACAGGATGATCACAGCCAATGTATGTTCCAAACAAAATACATCAAACACTGCACACACTACTAACACAACTACACACATGCATTTATGAACACAAATTGTAATTACATTTTAATTTTGTTTATGTTGTAGGTGATTTGGTGATAGGAGCAGTGAGCAGTGCAGGCATGTTGGATTCAAAGGATGCTGGGATCTATTCTCTCATCACCTCTGTACCGTCCACGTTTTTGCCCTCAGGTGAGTTTGTAACAGAATGTCTCCTGCCCTGTCTTCCCCACCTGGGACGTGAATATGGAACCCTCAGCACAATAACACTTTGGCACTCAAAGTACTAACTTAAAACATAAAATAAGGTGTTAGTCAGAACATCTTGAAAGCATGAGATCAGAGCTGTAAGTCTACAGAGTGGTTTGAGACAGGAAGAGAAGTGTGAAGTGACATTAAGCACTGCAAATTAACACGCACAACCACACCCACACACACACACACACAAATACACAGAAACTCTAACTCAGATTCCCTCTGTGTTGTACAGGCCCTATTGAAGAGAATGGAAAGTCATCTGAAAAAGACAATGTAAGTTCAGAATCACCTACTGTATTTGGTGACTGTGAACGACTCTCAGTTTCAGATTGATGTTACATCCACTTAGTATACACAGTTACATTTACAGTACTGCATATTCAAGGGACTGAAGTTAAACTGTCTGTTTCTTTTCTCTAGTCTGATACGTACCACGTATACAGCTCAATCCCCGACAGACCAGCAACCTCAGCCCAGCTGGATGGGTTGTACAGTCTTCTGCAGACACACTGAAACTACACCCCTGGCTCTCTGTATGTCTCACAGAAATACTGTTTCTTTCAGGATGTCCTTTATTTATCACACTTCATGTTACTGTAAATAAGTATCTAATACATCTACTGCAGTACCGTTTCTAGGCATAAGCGACATAAGCGGCCGCCATCCCATGGCAAAATGTGTACAATTGCAGGAAATTAGCTCTATAACTGCAAAGGTTTCTCCGCCCCATGGCAAAATTAGTAGAATTGCAGGAAATTAACTTTAAAACTGCACATTTTTCACTCCCCTGCCATGAGGGGGGCCACTAAAATGTTTTGCTCTCTTAGGGTTTCCAAAATGCTAGAAACTGCCCTGATTTTCTGTAGCACACATGGACACCTGGCTTCGGTTACTGTGTTAGTATTTTTATTTGGGGGTGTTGGAGGGGTCCGGGGCATACTCCCCAACATCTTGATATCAAAATAGATCAAAATATAATATTTAGGTTTTAAAAACGTTTACATCGTTGGCAACATCATCAACACTGAAACATATAGATTTCCTAAATGCTATTAAAATCTCCCCATTTCCCCATGTGTACATGTTATTTGACGTCAATTTACTCAGCACTTCAGTGTCTCCCTTTCATTGTGCAGTGTTGTGGAGATGAGCCTATTTTGACCACCCTGATCTTGCGAGTTTACAGGTGAAGGATCTTAATTTGAGCCAGTTTGCTGCAGCAGGAGAATAATCCTGCAACAACTGGAAATGTGAATTAATATAATTCATTATTAATTATTATTGGCCATTTTTGTAGGGGTTGATAAGTTTAAATGACAAACTTTAGATGCCTAAATACACTATACATTTGCATTTCCTGCTGTGCAGGAAAACTCTCATAAAAATAGAGTGATCAAATTAAGATCCTACATCTGTACATTGTTTCGATACACACTTGAGCCCAGCAGTAATGATGGTGGATCAGGCTATGGGGGGTGGCTTCCTTGGTTGAAAAAAGTGGTGGGTCTCACCTCCCTCACCTCCTAAAAAAATCCCTCTTCTATAAGACCCTTGAATTACAGTAAATACAAAATCCTACCTTTTTCGCTCTGTTTGAAATGACTCTTCTGTAAGAGACATATTATACCTAGTCCTGGACTAAAAAGCATGTTCAATGGACAATTTACATATTTTACTCCAGTGGTAGGCTTAAAAACTCCTTAAGGAGGCTGTGAATTCTTTCAGCTTTTTGTTAAAAATCGCGCAAAATTTCAACGTCCTGCTACTCATGCCAGGAATATAGTATATGCATATGATTAGTATGTGTGGATAGAAAACACTCTGAAGTTTCTAAAACTGGTTAAATCATGTCTGTGACTATAACAGAACGTGTGTAGCAGGCAAAATCCCAAGGAAAACTGTTCACAAAATAAAATAAAAAAAATCCCTCCTCCAGTCTCTGTATTGTCTATGGCAAGGGAAAATAGATAGCTACCAGTTTACAGTTCCTACAGCTTCCACGATGTCGCCAGACTTGGCAATTTGGTTGAAGTTAATCCTTGGTGAAATGAGGAACAGGCACTTCCTGTCGTCGAGTACACCGGAGGAAGTTATGGAAGAGAGAATATGGACCATGATTTCAAGACTTGCTGCTATTGAATACAGATCGCCCTGTGATCAATTTGATCGATTATTAGCGTTTACTAATACCTAAAGTTGGATTACAAAAGTAGTTTGAAGTGTTTTGTCAAGTTTATAGGCAACTTTTTTAATTTTAAAAAATGACGTTGCGTTTTGGAAAGCAGTTTTTTCCTGGATCAGACGGGCTTCATAAATGGACATTTTGGGTATACATGGACGGATTTAATCGAAAAAAAAGACCCAATTGTGATGTTTATGGGACATATAGGAGTGCCAACAAAGAAGCTCGTCAAAGGTAATGAATGTTTAATATTTTATTTCTGCGTTTTGTGTAGCGCCGGCTACGCTAATTCCTTTGTTTACGTCCCCTTTAGGTATTTCGGATCGGTTGCATGCTATCAGATAATAGCTTCTCATGCTTTCGCCGAAAAGCATTTAAAAAATCTGACATGTTGGCTGGATTCACAACGAGTGTAGCTTTAATTGAGTACCCTGCATGTGTGTTTTAATGAAAGTTTGAGTTGTATCGTGTACTATTAGTTGTCACTCTGAAATTTCCGCTGATGTTGATCCCAGTACAGGGACAGCAGCCATAACAGGTTTTAATCTGGGTCTGGGAAACCAACCATTGATGTTATGGACTACAGGTAGTCAAGGATATTTTTGCTCTTGCATCCAGATTCTCTTTATTGTGGTCAGTTCACTGTGAGGGGGCAAATATGCCTACATTCTCCTGCAGCTTCCTAAATTCTATCAGAATATTGAATGCGTGACACAGGCTGGTAGAATTCTCGGCCATTGCTACTCTAACTTCCGCAATGCATACAAAGCCCTCCCCCGCCCTCCCTTTGGCAAATCTGACCATGACTCCATTTTGATGCTCCCAGCCTATAGACAGAAACTAAAACAGGAAATGCCCGTGCTCAGGTCTATCCAATGCTGGTCTGACCAATTGGATTCCACGATTCAAGATTGCTTCGATCACACTGGGATATGTTACGGGTAGCCTCAGACAATAACATTGATAAATACGCTGACTCTGTGAACAAGTTTATTTGCAAGTGCATCGGTGATGTTGTACCCACTGTGACTATTAAAACCTGTTTGGGCTAGGGGGTAGCATTTTCACTTTTGGATGAAAAGCGTGCCCAGAGTAAACTGCCTCCTACTCAGTCCCAGATGCTAATATATGCATATTATTAGTAGTATTGGATAGAAAACACTATGACGTTTCTAAAACTGTTTGAATGATGTATGTGAGTATAACATAACTCATATGGCAGGCAAAAACCTGAGCAAAAATCCAACCAGGAAGAGGGAAATCTGAGGTTGGTCGTTGTTTAACTCAGCCCCTATTGAAGATACAGTGGGATATTGATTATGTTGCACTTCCTAAGGCTTCCAATAGATGTCAACCGTCTTTAGAACGTTGTTTCAGTCTTCTACTGTGAAGGGGGGCTGAATGAGAAGGGAATGAGTCAGAGGTCTGCCAGCAGCCACGAGCTCGTGACGCGCGGGCATGAGAAAGTTACCTTTCGTTCCATTGCTTTTCTACAGACAATGGAAATCTCCGGTTGGGACATTATTGAAGATTTATGATAAAAACATCCTACGACCAGTAATATATATTCTTGGAATTTTCGTCCGACCTTTCCGCTGGACTTGCACATGCGTTAACAAAAGGAGGTAAATGGACATAAATGATGAACTTTATCGAACAAATCAAACATTTATTGTGGAACTGGGATTCCTGGGAGTGCATTCTGATGAAGATCATCAAAGGTAAGTGAATATTTATAATGCTATTTCTGACTAATGTTGACTCCAACATGGCGGATATCTGTTTGGCTTGATTTGTCGTCTGAGCGCCGTACTCAGATTATGCTTTTTCTGTAGTTTTTTTTACTGGTGCAGTCTGCGCGAGGACGTCCGTCGGGAGTTGGCCTACTGAGACACCACCCTCACATTGGACCAGCTGGTGGACCTGTCCATCCGGCTGGACATCCTGCTGACTGCCAGCGGACATCCGGATCGGTTGCTCACATGTATGTGTTTATTTAATTTTCTGAGTTTTCCCCGCATTCCCAGCATTAGGCGCTAGTAGATTCAGGAGCAGCTGGGAATTTTATTGACCGTTCATTTGCCTATAGTTTAGGGAGCCCCCTTGTTCCTGTGGAAATTCCCTTCCCTGTGCTCGCCCTAGATAGTCGGCCATTAGGGTCAGGGCTGATTAGGGAGGCCACCGCTCCACTAGACATGGTTACGCAGGAAGGTTCATCTTTTTTTTATTAATTTCAAAACATTTCAAAAAACCTGTTTTTGCTCTGTCATTATGGGGTATTGTGTGTATATAAAATAAAATAACCTGGAATTAAAAAAATTACAACGCTGTAACGGATCAAAATGTGGAAAAAGTCGAGAGGTCTGAATACTTTCCAAATCCTATGTACCTTCCAATTCATCAAAGCACAAGTTCAGGATCATCATTAATTCAAGATAAGTAGAAGAGAAGGTTGTTTATAATTTAGTATTGTATACTGTATACTTACACAGTTAACTTTATTACATTATGGGCCGGCTTCGCCTAATCCATTGTTTTATTTGTAAAGGTGAAATATTTTTTTTTAATTAAATTGTTTAAATATACTTTTCAATGGAGATTCTTCATTGAAAGTGTATTTAAATCCAGGACTAAGCTTAATGTGTCTGGGGAAACCAACCCAAAGTGTCACACTCCATCCCTCTAACCTCACTCTTCATCTACCCTCTTCATCTCACAGACCTTCCTCAGCCCAGTCTGAGTTTCTATAGTCATCAGAGAGAGAGACTAAGTTCAGCTGAGCTGTCGGACTTCTCCATCCATCTCTGAAGCTCAGTGCTATTTTTACTTAAAAGGCAGAGAGGAAAATTTACCAGCTGAGGTCAAAATGCAATGTCAGTACAATGCTACAGGTTCTCAGTTTTGATCCATCGTGCATTCCACAGTCACAATGCAGGGTAAGAATATAATTTTAATGGTTGTAAACAATGTACTGTTGTGCCATCATTATCATGTTCCTCTTGAGATGTTATCATACTGTTTGTTGTCATAAGTTATTACATGAAACAATCAAGGAATATATTATCTCCTTAATTTCACATACTGTCACTGCACGAGGTAATGGACTCAAGATCCTTAAATGGGTAGTATGAGATTTTGGCAATTGATCCCTTCGTCTACTTACCCAGAGTCAGATGAACTCA
The DNA here is from genome assembly GCF_045791955.1 of Oncorhynchus clarkii lewisi. NCBI lineage: Eukaryota > Metazoa > Chordata > Actinopteri > Salmoniformes > Salmonidae > Oncorhynchus > Oncorhynchus clarkii. Next base: position 39,264,060 of record NC_092163.1, read on the forward strand.
ATGAAACCATGTTTATGTATCTGCGTGGAGTTTGAAGGAAGTTGAAGTTAGTTTTGAAAGCAATTGCTATTGCTAACTTTAGTTGCTAATGTCGTAAATTGTTGGTTATCTGCACGAACCCAGTCTTCACTATGAGTCATCCATACATCAATTGTCTTAAATCCTTTATTTACTAACTAAGTGATTCACAGAAATGCATAACAAACAGTAGATATGGTTACAAGGAAATGATAGGGGAATGTGCCCTAGTGGGCTAAACCGGCATCGCGGCTTGGTGGACAAAAGGGAAGAGGGGGTTGACTGAGATGAGACACTACAAAGTTGATAATTATAACAATTGAAATGCTAATCCTTTTCACATGAACGTTCACTCATTCGGGAATAATTGCAATCAATATATATATTGATGCTCAGTGTGTCGTCGGGATCTCTGTTGAAAAGTTTGTTTCTGTTGGAGAGTTTGTCCACCCTCTCTCTCTCTCTGCCATGGTTATAATGGATAGTTCAGAGAATATTCATTCATGTCGTTATAGAATAGATGTTTCGGGCCTCCCAGGTGGCGTAGTGGTGAAGGGCGCTGTACTGTAGCGCCAGCTGTGCCACCAGAGACTCTGGGTTCACACCCAGGCTCTGTCGTAGCCGGGAGGTCCGTGGGGCGACACACAATTGGCCTAGCGTCGTCCGGGTTAGGGAGGGTTTGGCCGGTAGGGATATCCTTGTCTCATCACGCACCAGCGACTCCTGTGGCGGGCCGGGCGCAGTGCACGCTAACCAAGGTTTCCAGGTGGATGCGCGCTGTGTTAAGAAGCAGTACGGCTTGGTTGGGTTGTGTGTCGGAGGACGCATGACTTTCAGCGATGAGACAAGATAGTAGCTACTAACAATTGGATAGCACGAAAAAGGGGTAAAAATGTAAAATTAAAATAGAATAGATGTTTCAGCGGTTGTCGGTCTTCATGTTTAATGATACCAAATTCCTAGCTACAGACTAGTAATTAATATCAAAGACTTGTTCTTATTCTGTCAATTTCGATAGTCTAAGAGTTTAACCACGTGGGTAAAGGATTCAGCAATCTACTATCTGTGATAGAGGTACTGGTCCGGTCTCAAACCTCTCGTTATCGAGGTAAGCTGGTCTGAAGTGGGAAAACCCAGGTGTGGGTTTTATTCGGAACATAGAAAAGCGGTGTCCCATGACGCTGGATCCTGCCTGTGCTCAGGGGGCGGTCAACTCCAAAAGGAATTGGAGTTTCCTTCATTAAACGGTCTAAAATCACATTACACAAATAGTTTAATCTTTACTCATTAATTTTATACAACAATTAGATGTAAGCCTCATAACTGAGACTGTTATATAAACAGGATTATGGTAATGTGGCTGTATTGTCTCTCATGAGTTTCACAAAATTGTACCAAACGGACAAGTTCATAGCTCGTTACTTCCCCGATCTTTTATACCTTCTCCAGAACATGAATATTGTTCGGACCTCAAGTTCTGTGAGGTGGAAGAAATTCCTTTGTTCTCGCTATGAAAACCCTCTCTATACTGTGGCCATGAGGAGATAATCTCCTCCAGGAATTTACGACCTCTCTGACCACAGCAGCCTGGGTGTAGGAGACATAGGTAGGGGGATTGTGCTCACTGTGTCCAAAGAGGGCAACGTCATGACATCACTCATCAATTTACTGTAAATACGTCTCTTAGCAGGTAATATATATTTTACATATGGACACCTGGCTTATGTTACATGCCTGTCCATAATATCTGTTACTTTGGTAGCATTTTATTTTGGAGTTTGAGCATACTTTTATTTTTTCCTCCTAGTAAATGCTGTATTTATGTCAATTCTGTCATCTGTGTGATTCCTCCTTCCATAGCGGTGAGGTACAATTTATTAAATAAAATGTTTTTGTAGTCAAAATCGATAAATACAGACAATTTAAAATCACATTATCATGAATTAATCTATTACATTATCTACGATATCAAAATTCTAGATGTAACCATGTTTTGAGGCTATGTAGAGTTTGTTAACCTTTACTTTGTTTACAAACATTGGATTAAAACAAGCTTATATTTTTGGGTCTTGATTGGGAACGAAAGTTGAACTAAGCTAGTCATGAGGCATTTATACGTTATATTGTTCATGAATCAATGGGTAGATATAGTTAATTAATTGGGCCAAAAATGTATGTATTAACTGCAGATTGCCTCTTTAAGACACACATACTGTAGGCCTACAAATCTGATTTAGCTTTTACAGACACCTTTTCATCTTTCTTGGATGGATCAGAAGATGATGAAATGACTTCTTCTTCGGAGGCTGCTGCTTTTTTGGGTGGCATTATCAAACGGTTAATCTCAAATTAGACTATATAACAGTTTTTACTTAAAAAACAGAACATCTGTATGTTCTGGCCTCCAAACGGAATGGGATTCCAACTTTATTCACAACAGATTCTGAGAATTAGGTAGCAGTTTTATTTTGCTGATCAGCTTACCTGCACTGCTCTGGCATATTGTTTTATTTGATTTCATTGAACCTTTATTTAACAAGGCAAGTAATTTATAATGATGGCCTACCCCGGCAAAACCCTAACCCGGAAGACGCTGATCCAATTATGCGCCGCCTTATGGGAATCCCAATCATGACCGGTTGCGATACAGCCTGGAATTGAACCAGGGTCTGTAGTGACGCCTCTAGCACTGAGATGCAGTGCCTTAGACCGCTGCACCACTCGGGAGCCTCTCAACATGTTTGGTGAGTCATATTATTGAACATGACTCACCAAGCATACATTAAATGGGAAAACCCTCACCAAACATAAATTACATTTGTAAAGTTAGACTTCACTCGATATCCAGTATCAGAACATGTTATGACACGGTGATCACCATGTCATAATATGTCATAACAGCTGATTTAACTTGACATAACACTTTTCATAACCCAGATATGTACACCCGTTGTGACATATATCACATTATTTTATGGCTGGTTATGACACATATTTAAGAGTGTCAAAACCCACATTTATTCAAATGCATTTTTTTCCTGCCAAGAAGTTTCCTTTCGTTTGAAAGTTAAATCCTTTGTTATTGTAATGAGTTCTTTACTGTCATGTTTTTTTACATGCTATTTTAAATAACTTAGAAAATAGACTTTAAGACATTGTCTTTAAGCATTATGACCAACCTGTGTCACTTGGCCTAAATAAATACACTTTATGACACTGTCAAGGAGGATTATGACCATCATAATCATATAAACCACACAGCCCTGTCACATACATGCCCTTATATCAGTCATCAGTCAAAAAGAGGGTGTCTTGTCGTGCTCCTGAAGTCTACTCCTGCATTCATCCCAGTCACAAGCAATAGAGCACTGCGGTAGGTGCATGTCTGACATCAATGTGTGCGCAATTACAATGATAATTTAATATTGTCAATAAACATAAATATGCTGTTGACCGGTACAGTATGCTATGGTGCAACGGAATGTTTTGCCTTGTGTCGTAGGTTTTGTGGGTTTTGATCATTAAACAAGGAAATGTGCCTAGAAGGCCAGCATCCAGGAGTCACCTCTTCACTGTTGACATTTAGACATTTAGGTGTTTTGCGGGTACTATTTAATGAAGCTCCCATTTGAGGACTTGTGAGGCATCTGTTTCTCAAACTAGACACACTAATGTACTTGTCCTCTTGCTCAGTTGTGCACCGGGGCCTCCCACTCCTCTTTCTATTCTGGTTAGAGCCAGTTTGCGCTGTTCTGTGAAGGGAGTAGTACACAGCATTGTACGATATCTTCAGTTACTTGGCAATTTCTTGCATGGAATAGCCTTCATTTCTCAGAACAAGAATAGACTGATTAGTTTCAGAAGAAAGCTATTTGCTTCTGGCCATTTTGAGTCTGTAATCAAACCCACAAATGCTGATGCTCCAGATACTCAACTAGTCTAAAGAAGGCCAGTTTTATTGCTTCTTTAATCAGAACAACAGTTGTCAGCTGTGCTAGCATATTTGCAAAAGAGTTGGATCTAACTTGGATTAGCTAACACAACGCACCATTGGAATCATCACAGGAGTGATGATTGCTGATAATGGGCCTATGTACACCTATGTAGATATTCCATTTAAAAAATCTGCCGTTTCCAGCTACAATAGTCATTTACAACATTAACAATGCCTACACTGTATTTCTGATCAATTTTTTGTTATTTTAATTGACAAAAAAACATGTTTTTCTTTAAAAAACAAGGACATTTCTAAGTGACCACAAACTTTTGAATGGTAGTGTACATTGTAGCTTTTCTTGTGAAAATGGAACTTATACAATATAATATACAGAATAATATGCATAGATGTGTGTTCTACTTCGCAGTTCAGAAACCAGTCATTACTGCCAGTCATGAGAAGGAGGATTTCATCATCATCTGTTTTATTTAACATCATCATCTTTAACTCTATTTCTTGAACTACATTGTTGGGCTTCTAAAGTAAGCATTTAACGGAAAGCTCTACACCTGCTGTATTCGGCACATGTGACAAACAACATTTGACTTGATTTGATTCCTGGCCCTGCTGGTAATGACACCACCTGTAACCTGTATGTTGGAGAGGAGAGTTAGCTATTTTTTACAGAACAAATCTGGAAGAAAAAAACAAACCTCCCAAACAGTGGTTCTGTAGATTACTTGTAACTGAGAGTGATCTTTTCAGAAGTCTACAGTCAGTGAGGAATAAGGAGGTGAGCTGTGAATACAGAGTGTGCTCAGGACCAAAAACTCTCTCTCCACACAGTGATGGGTACACCTATACAGGTGAGTCATTATCTAAACAAATCTATCAGGGCTGCAGGTCTTCATGATCTGAGTCACTTTGATTTTAGCATCTTCTTAGTATTAATATATTCATTCTGACCCACAAACTAAAAACCACATTTCAATCCCCAAAATGTTTTAATATCTGGTGGGAGTTCACATTAGTGATCCAACAACTGTACCCTTTCCAGTAGGTACTGTAGGCTCCACATTTGTTTTGAATCTTTAAAAAAATGTACTTTATGGCACTGCTGTTATTTTATAGCAGAGCTTGTTACAACAGGAAGGAAGGCCCTGGTTCTACTTTGCCCCTCAGCATGACAGTGAGTCCTACAACAGGTATATTGGTCCTCTGTGGCAGTGTTTCCCAAACTTTTTATAGTCCCGTACCTCTTCAGACATTCAACCTCCAGCTGTGTACACCCTCTAGCACCAGGGTCAGCGCACTCTCAATTGTTGTTTTTTGCCACCATTGTAAGTGTCACGCCCTGACCATGGAGAACTGCTTATTCTCTATGTTGGTTGGGGCGTGACAGTGACTAGGGTGGGTTATCTAGGTGAATAATGATCTGTTGATCTGTTATGGTTCCCAATCAGAGGCAGCTGTTTATCATTGTCTCTGATTGGGGATCCTATTTAGGCAGCCATTACCCCATTGTGCTTTGTGGGATCTTGACTATGGATGGTTGCCTGTTAGAACTGTTGTCAGTTTCACGTTTCATTTGAGATTTATTGTTTTGTTTTGTTGTGAGGTTCACTTAGTAAATAAAATATTTGGAACCCAGATCACGCTGCGCTTTGGTCCAGTTATGATAACGATCGTGACAGTAAGCCTGCCACACACACACACTACATGATACATAAGAATGAGTGTGCCACACACACACTATTATTAAACATAAGAATGAGTGTGGGTTTTTGTCACAAACTGGCTCGTGGAAGTGATGAAGAGCTTGTATAGGACAAGGGCACAAGTAATAATAATAATCAATAATTTTGCTCTTTATTTAGCCATCTTACATATAAAACCTTATTTGTTCACAAACAATTGTGAATAATTCACCACAGGTTAATGAGAAGGGTGTGCTTGAAAGGATGTACATAACTCTGCAATGTTGGGTTGTATTGGAGAGAGTCTCAGTCTTAAATCATTTTCCACACACAGTCTGTGCCTGTATTCAGTTTCATGTTAGTGAGGGCCGAGAATCCACTCTCACATAGGTACATGGTTGCAAAGGGCCTCAGTGTCTTAAATGTGTGTCCAGCATGCTGAATGATTACTTGTGTGAACGTGGGCTTATTTCCCATGATGCTCCAGTCCTCATACATGAGTTACCTCTGCCTCGTGACAGTGTGATGTTGTGTTTGAGAGTGGTGTGTGTCTCCTCACCTGTTGTGTTCCCCTAGTAGACAGCCTGTGCAGTGTTATGAGAGAGGCGGCATATTTTTTGGGTGTTACGCGTGTAAATCTGTGAGAAGTGTGTGTGTGTCTGTATGTGTGTGTGCGCATGCATACGTGTGTATGTGTACTGTAGGTGTGTGTGTGCGTGCATGTGTATGTGTAAGAGATAAAGAAATAGTGAGAAAGAATCAGAACACTGTTGCAGGAAACCTCCTGAGAGAAAGAGAGAGAATGTTCTGTTCAGCATGGATACTGTGTTTTAAAACCTACTCTAGGAGGCTGTGTCCACTGCCCCAGACGTTTGCTATTGTATGTGCTGTATCAGAATATTACTATTGAGTGTTGGCCAGCTTGTTTATATTCATTCAATGAAGGTGACTTTCTTTCAGACGTGTATGAGGGCTGGTCTCTATGTATATAGTACTGTATGTCCCGGTATGAACTACACATGAAGAACTGAAATCGCATGCATAATTTCACTATGTATCATAGCTATGATACCTCTCCTTCAGTATTATAGCCACCTCTCGTCACCTAAGATAACTAACCTGCTGGTTGGCTGACCATGCTGTACAAATGTGCATTCATGGTACTGTATATAAAACAATTAAATGATCAGCCTGTGGAATGTAAGTCATTGTGTACTGTGTGATTGAGTTATTATTGCTAATGAACAGTCTCCATTTTACTAATATACTGCATCTGTATAAATGTAAATGGACAACAGAAGGCAAAAACATTTGAAGGATGTTTTTTTTTCTCTCAGTGTCTCAGAGAATGAACTGATGGGAGAGAAGTGGTCTCCTCTCACTACCTTCGGCTCCCCCAGCTCAGGACTCCCAATCTCCCGACTCCAGCACCCTCCGTCTTACGCTCCCGAGGGTTTACGATGGAGCGGCGGCGGGGTGCCAGGGGTTCTTACTCCAGCTGGAGCTATACCTGGCCACCGTCAGACCCACTCCCTCGGGAGCGGAGAGGGTGAGTGTCCTCATCTCCTGCCTCACGGGTCGTGCTCTGGAGTGGGCGAACGCAGTCTGGAATAGCCCAGACTCAGCGAAGGAGCACTACCCAGAGTTTTCCTGCCGTTTCCGCGCCGTGTTTGACCACCCTCCAGATGGCCGAGCGGCGGGAGAACGACTATTCCATCTCAGGCAGGAGAAGAGGAGCGCCCAGGATTACGCATTGTAGTTCCGGACCTTGGCAGCAGGATCTGGGTGGAACGACAGGGCCCTTATCGACCAATACCGGTGCAGTCTCCGGGAGGACGTCCGCAGGGAGCTAGCGTGTCGGGACACCGCCCTTTCACTGGATGAGCTGATTGACATGTCCATCAGACTAGACAATCTGCTGGCTGCCCGTGGGCGTTCGGAGAGGGTCCTGTGTGTTCCACCACCCAGCACCTCCACTCCCGTTATGATGGAGTTGGGAGGGGTTGTGCCGAGGGGTACCGGAGGAGGAGGCTCCCCCTGCACCAGCTGTGGTCGGAGAGGACACATGGCCGATCGGTGCTGGGGGGGTCCGTCTGGGAGTCGAGATGGCAGGCGGAACACTTCTCGATCACCCCAGGTGAGTCAGCACCAAACTCACCCAGAACCCCCTGTTGGTCACATGTTTGTCTTGATTTTTTTTCCCAGCATAGGGCGCTAGTCGATTCAGGCGCAGCTGGGAACTTTATGGATCGCGGGCTCGCTATTAAATTAGGTGTTCCGCTTGTGCCGATAGATTCTCCCTTTCCCGTGCACTCCCTAGATAGCCGGCCATTAGGGTCAGGGGTGGTCAGGGAGACCACAGTTCCACTGGACATGGTAACGTAGGGGAATCATAGGGAGCGTATCAGTCTCTATATTATTGATTCGCCTGCGTTTCCAGTGGTGCTGGGGATTTCCTGGCTGGCCCGGCACAATCCTAAAATTTAGTGGAGACGGGGTTCTCCAGGGGTGGTCAGAGGAGTGTTCTGGAAGGTGTCTGGGAGTTTCCATCGGTGCCACGTCGGTGGAAAGTCCAGACCAGGGTCCCACGGTGTGCATTCCCCCCGAGTATGCCGATTTGGCAATCGCTTTCAGTAAAAAGAAGGCGACTAAATTACCACCACATCGACCAGGAAGGGATTGTGCGATAGATCTCCATGTAAACGCTGTGCTTCCCAAGAGTCACGTGTACCCATTGTCTCAAGAGGAGACGTTGGCTATGGAAACATATGTCACGGAGTCTCTGGGACAGGAGTACATTCGGTCCTCCATCTCACCCGTCTCCTCGAGTTTCTTTTTTGTGAAGAAAAAGGAGGGAGGTTTGCGTCCGTGTATTGATTATAGAGGTCTAAATGCCATCACAGTGGGGTTCAGCTACCCACTACCTCTCATTGCTACGGCAGTGGAATCATTTCAGGGAGCACAGTTCTTCACAAAATTGGATCTCAGGAGCGCGTATAGTCTGGTGCGTATTCGGAAGGGAGACGAGTGGAAAACCGCATTTAGTACCACATCGGGCCACTATGAGTACTGCGTCATGCCGTATGGGTTAAAGAATGCTCCAGCCGTTTTCCAATCCTTTGTAGACGAGATTCTCAGGGACCTGCACGGGCAGGGAGTGGTTGTTTATATCGATGACATTCTGATCTACTCAGCCACTCACGCCGCGCATGTGTCTCTGGTACGCAAGGTGCTTGGTAGACTGCTGGAGCATGACCTATATGTCAAGGCTGAGAAGTGTGTGTTCTCCAAACGAGCCGTCTCCTTTCTGGGTTATCGCATTTCCACCTCGGGGGTGGAGATGGAGGGTGACCGCAGTAAGGCCGTGCGTAATTGGCCGACTCCGACCACGGTAAAAGAGGTGCAGCGGTTTTTGGGTTTTGCCAACTACTACCGGAGGTTTATCCGGGGTTTTGGCCAGATAGCGGCTCCAATTACCTCACTGCTGAAGGGGAGCCCGGTGCGGTTGCGGTGGTCAGCAGAGGCGGACGGAGCCTTCAACAGGTTGAAGGCGCTGTTCACGGATGCACCCGTGTTGGCGCATACGGACCCCTCTCTAGCATTCATAGTGGAGGTGGACGCGTCCGAGGCTAGGGTGGGTGCCGTGCTTTCACAGCGCTCGGGTACGCCACCAAAACTCCGTACCTGCGCTTTCTTCTCGAGGAAGCTCAGCCCAGCGGAGCGTAACTATGATGTGGGGGACCGGGAGTTGTTAGCGGTGGTCAGGGCTCTGAAGGTGTGGAGACACTGGCTTGAGGGGGCTAAGCACCCCTTTCTCATCTGGACCGACCACCAAAATCTGGAGTATATTCAGGCAGCTAGGAGACTGAACCCACGTCAGGCAAGGTGGGCCATATTTTTAACCCGATTCCGGTTCACGTTATCTAATAGACCCGGCTCCCAGAACGTGAAGGCGGACGCACTGTCCCGCCTTTACGACACGGAGGATAGGTCCACCGAACCTACTCCCATTCTTCCCGCCTCAAGGTTGATAGCACCAGTGGTATGGGTGGTGGACTCGGACATCGAGCGGGCGTTACGGGCTGAACCCGCGCCTCCTTAGTGTCCGGCGGGGCGGAAGTACGTGCCGCTTGGTGTTCGGGACCAACTGATTCGGTGGGCTCACGTCCTACCCTCCTCGAGGACAGTGGGGAGCCTTCGGGGGAGGTATTGGTGGCCCACCTTGGCTAGGGACGTTAAGGTTTATGTCTCCTCCTGTTCGGTATGCGCCCAGAGTAAGGCTCCTAGGCACCTTCCTAGAGGGAAGTTACAACCCCTCCCCGTTCCACAACGGCCATGGTCACATCTATCCGTAGATTTCCTGACCGATCTTCCCCCGTCTCAGGGGAACACCACGGTTCTGGTGATTGTGGATTGGTTCTCTAAGTCCTGCCGTCTCCTCCCGTTGCCCGGTATCCCTACAGCCCTACAGACGGGGTGCCGGAGGACATCGTTTCTGATCGGGGCCCCCAGTTCACGTCCCGAGTATGGAGGGCGTTCATGGAGCGTCTGGGGGTCTCGGTCAGCCTGATCTCCAGTTATCACCCTGAGAGTAATGGGCAGGTGGAGTGAGTAAACCAGGAGGTGGGTAGGTTTCTGCGGTCGTATTGCCAGGACTGGCCAGGGGAGTGGGCAAGATACATCCCCTGGGCTGAGATGGCCCAGAACTCACTACGCCACTCCTCTACTAATGTGTCCCCCTTTCAGTGTGTGTTGGGGTACCAGCCGGTCCTGGCACCGTGGCATCCGAGCCAGACCGAGGCTCCTGCGGTGGAGGAATGGGTGCAGCGCTCCAAAGAGACCTGGAGGGCCGTCCAGGAATCCCTTCAACAAGCTAGTGGACGGCAGAAAAGGAGTGCTGACCGCCATCGCAGTGAGAACCCCGTGTTTGTACAGGGGGACAGGGTCTGGCTCTCGACCCGAAACCTACCCCTCCGCTTGCCCTGCCGGAAGCTTGGGCCGCAGTGTGTAGGGCCCTTCAAAGTCCTGAGGAGAATAAACGAGGTGTGTTATCGATTACAACTCCCTTCCTATTATCGTATTAACCCCTCGTTTCATGTGTCTCTCCTCAGGCAGGTGGTAGCTGGTCCCCTACAGGACGGTGAGGTGCCGGAGGTCCCTCCTCCCACTCTGGACATCGAGGGGTGAGGGGCCTGCAGTACCTCGTGGACTGGGAGGGGTACGGTCCGGAGGAGAGGTGCTGGGTACTGGTGGGGGACATTTTGGATCCGTCAATGTTGAGGGATTTCCATCGCCTCCATCCGGATCGCCCTGCGCCTCGTCCTCCGGGTCGACCTCGAGGCCGGTGTCGGCGCGCTGCGGGAGCCGCGCGTCAGGGGGGGGGGGGGGGGGTACTGTCACGACTCCGACTGACGGTGGCTCCCCTTCCCGTTCAGGTGGCGCTCGGCGGTCGTCGTCGCCGGCCTACTAGCTGCCACTGATTCTTTCCTCCCCCTCCTTATGTGTTTATTGAGTACACCTGCTTTGTGTTGGGTGTATAATTAGGGAGGCTTTCTTAGTCTGCCGGCCCGCCTGGTTCTTTGTGCGGGATTGATTATTGTGACCTTCTGTTTTGTATGTAGAGGAACGTGTTTGTTCCTGGTCGTATATTTTGGTTGTGAAGCACCATGTGTTGCGTTTTTTGGACATTAAATAGCACAGCATCGCACTCTCTGTTTCCTGCGTCTGACTCCACACCCACGACACCCGGAGCGTTACACTCAGAATGAGTAAGATGCTCGTTTGACTTTTTGTCACTGCTAGATGCTGTTTGGTCTCTCCAAGCTTAAGGTTAGTGTGACATTGTTAACAGTGATTTAGTGAGATGTCCACACATTTTAGTTTTACAGTAGTTTTTCCATTTGAACTATTTTAGTTAACCCATTACATGAAATGTGATAACAATATTTTAGTCAGTCACTGTCATCTGTTTAGTAAAATGCTAGTCAACTTAATATGGAGATGTCATTCACTGTCTCTCTGTGGGTTCAATGATATTGATGAAGGGAACAGAAGTCTTAGACAATATTGGAGATTTAACACATTGATATAGTGTGAAAATGTATTTTCCTCTGATCTCACAGACCTTCCTCAGCCTAGTCTGACAGGGTGCCCTATAGTCATCAGAGAGAGACTCAGTTCAGCTGAGCTGTCAGACTCCTCCACCTGTCTCTTTAGATCAGTGTTTCTTCTCCATAGTGGGAAGAGTGAATTTACTCTAGCTTCACTCTGTAGTTATACACTCACAGGAGCTCAGCGCTCAGATGAACAGTTTCGCAAGTGATTACTACTGCTAATGTGAGTTAGCAAATGCGCTAATGCTAGTCAGCACATTTTTTCAAACTGAACGCAGAGACATAAAAATGGTATCCATGAGTTCATCTGACTCTGGGAAAGTAGAACAAGGGGAGGGAACATTTGGCCCTTAGCCTTGCCTGTAACTTGCAAAGACAAAGAGTGGAGCTGTTTTTTTCTCAAACCACAAAATGCTAACCGCTCTATTATAAATGCTAACCGCTCTATTAACTTCCTCAGATGAAAGTGAGTTCTGGAGTCATCAGAGAGAGAGAGAGAAAGACTCAGTTCAACTGAGCTGTCAGACTCCTCCATCTCTCCATGTGTCTGTCTCACTGTTACTTCTATAAAGAGGGGTAATTGAATCTGCCAGGCTCATCCAGTATGCAGACACTCACAGGAACAGAGCTGATCTTTTGGGCAGGTCAAGCATTTCCAGCTGGGATCAAAGTGACGTTTTACTACGCTTTAGACATCATAAATCTCAACCACAAATGCAGTTGTCAAAAACATGAAACCAAAAAGTCAAGGACACATTTTTTACTCAGACAAGTTAGTTTGTTGGTTTAGAAAATGTAATTGAAGCTATCAAATTATGCAGAATATCTGCTGTTAAAGACAAATAGCTACAGACAACAAAAATAATGACTTATGAATTATTCTGAACGTTCCTCTGCAACATTAGCCACACTTTCCGTATGAGACTGGTTTCTGCTATCTGTGGATTTCCTGTGAACAAGCTCCACATCTACTTCTCTATTCAAACAACCCTCTGACACAGTCACCATCTTCTGTGAAGTCAGACTAACAGTCTGTAGATGTCTGATAAATGGTGTTGTTCATCCTTGATATGGCTGGTAATCTGTTTCTGGTCATCCTCCTTTTCAGTGAGTTATTCCTCCATTCCAAGTTCCATCATCTGTTAGTTCTTCAGGATTCTCTCTCCTCTTTTAATATTTTACTTCAGGAACTCTTTATATATTTCAGAATCTCATGTCTGTAATAATTGTGTCTTATTCCACTGATCATCATATTGATGTATTTTTCTCTATCATTATATTTTGTTCAGATCAGAATGTCTACTGCTTGATAACATGCCCATAGATCTATTGTAGTATATGATGCTTTACCAACTTGTGCAAAGTGTTCCTGTCTCACATGTTAATTTATTATTTAGAATGGCACATCCTGATCAATACCTATTTTGTTATTTCCAGACACCTTCCAATACATCAAAGCCCAAGGTCAATACCAAGGTCATTGTGAGTGTTAAAAACTGGAATTATTTGCCGTTTCTAAAAATGTTTTGTTTAACTATTTTTACTGAATCATATTACCATCAATCGATCAAAGTTACCTTGTTAACCTAAACTGCATAATTGCAGATGTCTATTAGATGATAACAGTGCAACAGTGACTTAAATGTTTTGTTTTCAAAGTATATCAAGTGCTACAATATCTATGAGTACTTAAATTGAAAATGAATTCATAATTAAATGACAAGTGACACACTCCGTCATCCCCCACACCATAGATGCAAGCAAAATAATCCATGCGATTCAATTTGATTTTACACGTGAGAATTTAAGGAATTAAGTGAAAGGCAATTGTTGTAAACACACAGCACACATGATTAAATGACACTCAAATAGGAATGATATCAAATAAGACATGCTGATACGTAATATAAAGCGAATGGCAGTGTCGCTTGTGACATATACATTACGTTCAAATACAGTGATGCAAAAAGGAGTCTCTGTCCTTTCCCAACAGATCCAAAACCAGACATTACAATCAAATTTGATGAGGACTTCAACATCATCTGTTTGATTCCTGGATCCGTCAGTCCTGACACCACCTGTAACCTGTATGTTGGAGAGGAGAGTCAGCCATCCTTCACAGCAAAGATCATGAAGAGAAAAGCCATCTCATTATCCGGACAGCAGTTCTGTCAATTCACTCCAAAACATAGTGATCTGATCAGTCGTCTACAGTCAGTGAGGCGTAAGGAGGTGAGCTGTGACTACAGATTGAGCTCAGGACCAAACTCTCTCTCTCCACGCAGTGATGGGTACAGCTTTGCATGTGAGTCATTATCTAAACAAAACTATCAGTGCTGCAGGTCTTCATGATCTGACTCACTTTCATTTTAGCATCTTCTTAGTATGACTTTATTCATTCTGACCAACAAACTAAATACCACATTTCAATCCCAAATGATTTCAGATCTGGTGGGAGTTCATATCACTGATCCAACAACTATGCAGACACCTTCTATAGCAGGTAGTCCACATGCAGCTGTTACACGTTTACCTTTGTTTCATTATGATTTTTAACAGAACACTGTTGTTGTGATCAAATGATTCACATTATCCTAGCATAACAGTGAATCCTACAACAGGTGTGTTGGTCCTCTAGAGATAATTTTCATTTTAATTGAAAATATCCAATTGTAAGTACACAACACGTCAACTACCTATTAGTAATCTCGAGTCTAAATATTAAAAAGTCTTAATTAATGAATTATCAATATGAATAATGTACCTAAACTCAAACCACAGATTTTAAAGGAATCAACAACTCTAAATAAGATAATGTCCATTGATATTGTTCTCATTTCAGAAACAGTACTTGTCATCCTGACTCCTCATTCTACTGAATCAACCGCTCCACTCGTCACAACCTCTGAGATCTCTACAGGAAACACCACTGACCCCACACTGACTCCAATGGGGAAAGGTAAGAATAATATACAGCATTGTGGTTTAACAGGACAATAGAAGCTGCTGGTGATTCACTCTGAAAACAAGTACAACATGTGTAACACTTATACAGTTACTGTAGCTCCATAAACAATCCGATGTTAATTTCAACCGCAGTGATTCCCAACATAGAAAACACAAAGTGAATGAAAACAATGTTACAGGACACAACTGTCTGACACTGAGTTTACGAAACATTAAGAACATCTTTCCATGACCTACACTGACCAGGTGAATCCAGGTTAAATATATTATCCTTTCTTATTGATGTCACTTGTTAAATCTACCTCAAAAGGCTAAAGAAGGATTTTCCACACTCTACAGTTTCCCATTTGTATCAAGCACAGGAGGTTTATGGCACCTTAATTGGTGATGACAGGCTCGTGGTAATGGCTTGTGCGTTTCAGCCATTACAATGAGCCATCCTCCCCTCAGCAGCCTCCAATGGTATCAAGAATTGTCCACCACCGAAAGGACATCCAGCCAACTTGACACTACTGTGGAAATTGGAGTCAACATGTGCCAGCATCCCTGTGTAACGCTTTTGACACCTTGTAGAGTCTATGACTCAACAAATTGAGGCTGTTCTGACGGAAAAATGGGGTGGGGGAGGTGCAACTCAATATTTAAGGAAGCTGTCCCCAATGTTTGGTATACTCAGTGTATATCCCGAAATCAATGAAGTAGCATTTTACTACATTCTACAGTAAATACAGTGGGGCAAAAAACGTATTTAGTCAGCCACCAATTGTGCAAGTTCTCCCACTTAAAAAGATGAGAGAGGCCTGCAATTTTCATCATAGGTACACTTCAACTATGACAGACAAAATGAGAAATCCAGAAAATCACATTGTAGGATTTTTAATTTATTTATTTGCAAATTATGGTGGAAAATAAGTATTTGGTCATTTCTGGCTCTCACAGACCTGTAACTTCTTCTTTAAGAGGCTCCTCTGTCCTCCTCTCGTTACTTGTATTAATGGCACCTGTTTGAACTTGTTATCAGTATAAAAGACACCTGTCCACAACCTCAAACAGTCACACTCCAAACTCCACTATGGCCAAGACCAAAGAGCTGTCAAAGGACACCAGAAACAAAATTGTAGACCTGCACCAGGCTGGGAAGACTGAATCTGCAATAGGTACGCAGCTTGGTTTGAAGAAATCAACTGTGGGAGCAATTATTAGGAAATGGAAGACATACAAGACCACTGATAATCTCGCTCGATCTGGGGCTCCACGCAAGACCTCACCCTGTGGGGTCAAAATGATCACAATAACGGTGAGCAAAAATCCCAGAACCACACGGGGGAACCTAGTGAATAAACCTGCAGAGAGCTGGGACCAAAGTAACAAAGCCTACCATCAGTAACACACTACGCCGCCAGGGACTCAAATCCTGCAGTGCCAGACGTGTCCCCCTGCTTAAGCAAGTACATGTCCAGGCCCATCTGAAGTTTGCTAGAGGTTATTTGGATGATCCAGAAGAAGATTGGGAGAATGTCATATGGTCAGATGAAACCAAAATATAACTTTTTGGTAAAAACTCAACTCGTAGTGTTTGGAGGACAAAGAATGCATCCAAAGAACACCATACCTACTGTGAAGCATGGGGGTGGAAACATCATGCTTTGGGGGTGTTTTTCTGCAAAGGGACCAGGACGACTGATCCGTGTAAAGGAAAGAATGAATGGGACCATGTATCGTGAGATTTTGAGTGAAAACCTCCTTCCATCAGCAAGGGCATTGAAGATGAAACGTGGCTGGGTCTTACAGCATGACAATGCTCCCAAACACACCGCCCGGCCAATGAAGTAGTGGCTTTGTAAGAAGCATTTCAAAGTCCTGGAGTGGCCTAGCCAGTCTCCAGATCTCAACCCCATAGAAAATCTTTGGAGGGAGTTGAAAGTCCATGTTGCCCAGTAACAGTCCCAAAACTAGAGGAGATCTGCATGGAATGGGCCAAAATACCAGCAACAGTGTGTGAAAACCTTGTGAAGACTTACAGAAAATGTTTGACCTCTGTCATTGCCAACAAAGGGTATATAACAAAGTATTGAGATACACTTTTGTTATTGACCTTATACTTATTTTCCACCATAATTTGCAAATAAATTCATTAAAAATACTACATTGTGATTTTCTTTCTCATTTTGTCTGTCATAGTTGAAGTGTACCTATGATTTTTATTTATTTTTAATTTTTATTTAACCAGGCAAGTCAGTTCAGAACAAATTCTTATTTTCAATGACGGCCTAGTGGGTTAACTGCCTGTTCAGGAGCAGAACGACAGATTTGTACCTTGTCAGCTCGGGGGTTTGAACTCGCAACCTTCCAGTTGCTAGTCCAACGCTCTAACCACTAGGCTACACTGCCGCCCCAAAATTACAGGCCTCTCTCATCTTTTTAAGTGGGAGAACTTGCACAATTGGTGGCTGACTAAATACTTTTTTTGCCTCACTGTATATCATAAAGATATCCCTCTCCTCTCTCTCCATCAGAGCCACTTGATTTCCTGTGGCGTCACATCCTCACTGTGCTGTTCCTACTGGCTACTTGTGGAGTACTTATATCCTATGTCATCTCCCATCAATGCCCTAAAGGTCAGTTTACCTGTCAATCACTTCCTATAAGCCAATAGGAAATAGTAATGTATAGATTGTAATGTATGATGATTTGGGCTATAGCAAGGCTAAGTAAAAAAATAAATAAATGTGATTTGTGTACATGTTGTTTACACTAAAGGTGTATGTGAATATGACACTAAAATGTACACCGTACATCTGTCTTTTCAGCTGTTCCAAAGAGAAGCAGGAGGGTGGACCAGAGCAATGAAGACTTTTCGTTGACAGTGTGCTGAATCACTGTGCATACCTACAAACATACAGGCACGAACGCACACACACACACAATTATATTTTTACATTTAAAAAAAACTTTTAACGCTTTATGCATCTTTGAGATTTGTCATTTTTCTTTTGAAGTTGAGTGCATGATGGTGTTGCTAGGCAAGTTGAAAACTTAATGTACATAGTGTACATACATACATTGACTGTACAAAACATTAAGAACACCCTCCCCCCAGTTTGAAGTTAGTTACTAACTAGTGTTGGGGGCATGGACTCTACAAGGTGTTGAAAGCGTTCCACAAGGATGCTGATTCCAAGGCTTCCCACAGTTGTTTCAAGTTGGTTGGATTTCCTTTGGGTGGTGGACCATTCTTGATACACACAGGAAACTGTTGAGAGTGAAAAACCCAGCAGCATTGCAGTTCTTGACACAAACAGGTGCGCCTGTCACCTACTACCATACTCCGCTCAAAGGCAAGTAAATGTTTTGTCTTTCCCAATCAATGTCTCAATTGTCTCAAGGCTTAAAAATCCTTCTCCTCGCCTTCATCCACAATGCTAGAAGTGGATTTAACAAGTGACATCAATAAGGGATCATAGCTTTCACCTGAATTCACCTGGTCATTCTATGTCATGGATAGAGTAGGTGTTCATAATGTTTTGTTTTGTACACTCTGTGTATATACAGACACACACACGTTCGGATGACTGACGTGCACAAAGTAAACTGCCGGTTACTCAGAGCCAGAAGCTAGGCAATGCATATATTGGTAGAAAACACTGACGTTTCTAAAACTGTTAAAATGATGTTTGTGAGTATAACAGAACTGATATGGCAGAATTATTTTTTTAGGTCACAGGCCATTTCAATGCTAGCCTATGGGATACACAAATAGATAGGACCCAGATGGCAATTCCTATGGCTTCCAATAGATGTCAACAGTCTTTAGAAATGGTTTCAGGCTTGTTTTTTTTTTAAATGAGCAAGTGGTAGTACTTTTTCCAAGATGTCTTGTTGGCACGTGAATGGGGTGCGCGCTCTTCGTTATTTATCTTCCCTATTGAACATACAATTCTCTGTCTTAAATATTACCGTTTATTCATCAGACCAGAGGACATTTCTCCAAAAAGTATGATCTTTGTCCCCATGTGCAGTTGCAAACCGTAGTCTGGCTTTTTTCATGGCGGATTTTGAGCAGTGGCTTCTTCCTTGCTGAGCGTCCTTTCAGGTTATATAAAACGATATATGACTCGTTTTACTGTGGATACAGATAGTTTTGTACCCATTTCCACCAGCATCTTCACAAGGTCCTTTGCTGTTGTTCTGGAAGTGATTTGCACTTTTCTCACCAAAGTACGTTCATCTCTAGGAGACAAAACGCATCTCCTTCCTGAGAGGTATGACGGCTGCGTGGTCCTATGGTGTTTATACTTGCATACTATTGTTTGTACCGATGAACGTGGTACCTTCTGGGGTTTGGAAATTTCTCCCAGTGATGAACCAGACTTTTGGAGATGTGCGATTTATTTTCTGAGTTCTTGGCTGATTTCTTTTGATTTTCCCATGATGTCAAGCAAAGAGGCACTGAGCTTGAAGGTAGGTCTTGAAATACATCCACAGGTACACCTCCAATTGACTCAAATAATGTCAATTTGCCTATCAGAAGCTTCTAAAGCCATGACATAATTTTCTGGAATTTTCCAAGCTGTTTAAAGGCACAGTCAACTTAGTGTAGGTAAACTTCTGACCCACTGGAATTGTGATACAGTGAATTATAAGTGAAATAATCTGTCTGTAAACAATTGTTGAAATAATTACTTGTGTCATGCAAAGTAGATGTCCTAACCGACTAGCCAAAACTATAGTTTGTTAACAAGAAATTTGTGGTGTGGTTGAAAAGAGAGTTTTAATGATTCCAACTCTCTGTAAACTTCCGACTTCAACTGTGCATTTAGACCTGTTGTGACAAATATTGTGTTATTTTATGGCTGGTTGTGACAACTTCATAAGTGTGTAAAAACCCACAACACCTCACACACAAGGCAAAACAATCCATGTCACCATGTCACCTGTCAACAGTATGTTCATGTTATATTTATTTCTTAATGACCATTTTACATTTTCACTGTAATTGCGTACACATTGATGTCAGACATGCACCTAACACAGTGCTCTATTGCTTGTGACTGGGATGAATGCAGGAGTAGACTTCAGGAGCAGGACTGATATAAGGGTATGTATGTGACAGGCCTGCGTGGTTTATATGATTATGATGGTCAACATCCTTCTTGACAGTGTCATAAAGTATATTTTCTTAGTCCAGGTGACACAAGATGGTTATAATGCGTCATGACAGTTTCATATAGTTTCCGTTTAAAAAACGTGACTGTAAAGAATTCATTACAACAACAAATGATTTAAGAAACAAACTTTCAAACGAAAGGAAACTTCTTGGCAGGGAAAAAAATAATTTGAAAACATGTGGGTTTTCACACTCTTATGGTGTCATAACATAATGGAATATATGTGTCAACAGGTGTAAATATATGGGTCATGACAGTGTAAAGACCATGTTATGACAGGTTATGACTAATTATGTCAGCTGTTATGACATATTATGACATGGTTATGACCGTGTCATAATGTGTTATGATACAGGGTGTCAAGTTAAGTGTTACTCTAAAGGGTTTTCACATTAAATGTATCTTTGGTGAGTCATGTTCAATAATGCAGGTAAGCAATAATGCAGGTAACACCCTGTTGTGTGTGTGTGTCTGTATGTGCATGTGTGCATCTGTTTGTAGGTATGGATACGTGACATCATACATGTACTGGTTTTTATCTTTGCCCCCCTCACAGTAGAACTGACCACAATACAGATAATCTGGATGCAAAGGCAAAATTATCAATGTCCTTGACTACCTGTAGTCCATAACACCAATGGTTGGTTTCCCAGACACAGATTAAGCCTACCACTGGAGAAAAATATGTAAATTGTCTATTGAACATGCTTTTTAGTCCAGGAGTAGTGTCACGCCCTGACTTAGAGCTTTTTATGTCTCTATTTTGGTTTGGTCAGGGTGTGATTTGGGTGGGCATTCTATGTTCTTTTTTTTTGTATTTCTTTGTTTAGGCCGGGTATGGTTCTCAGCTGTCTGTCGTTGTCTCTGATTGGGAACCATACTTAGGTAGCTTTTCCCCACAGGGTTTTTGTGTGTGGTTCATTTCTGTTTAGTACCTTTCAGGACTGTTTCGGTTATTCCCTTTGTTACAGTGTTCAGTTTTAATAATAAAAGCATGAACACTTAACACTTGGTCCGATGATTCCTCTTCTTCAGACGGCGAATACTGTTACAACTAGGCATAAACTGTCTCTGAGAAACCGACCAGAAGAGGTTCTGTTAAGATGACAAGTCGTTATATGGACTGAAATAGATATTTTGGAAAAATAGCACCTTGAACTTCACCAATGGCCTGAAAAAGGTGACATAGATAACAGTACATCATTTTTGCATTATCTTGAATATGTCACGTTTGTCGTAAAGATGAGACCAAGGCGCAGCGTGAGTAGAATTCCACATATTTTAATCAACTGAAACTCACCTAACAAACTGAACCGTGAAGCTACTGATATGCACTAAGGCAACTCAATGTAGACAAGATCCCACAACACAAACAAGGAAAATGGCTACCTAAATATGATCCCCAATCAGAGACAACGATAAACAGCTGTCTCTAATTGGGAACCATATCAGGCCAACATAGACATACAAAACCCCTAGACATACAAAACCCCTAGACATACAAAACCCCTAGGCATACAAAACCCCTAGGCATACAAAACCCCTAGGCATACAAAACCCCTAGGCATACAAAACCCCTAGGCATACAAAACCCCTAGGCATACAAAACCCCTAGGCATACAAAACCCCTAGGCATACAAAACCCCTAGGCATACAAAACCCCTAGGCATACAAAACCCCTAGGCATACAACTCCCCTAGGCATACAACTCCCCTAGACATACAACTCCCCTAGACATACAACTCCCCTAGACATACAACTCCCCTAGACATACAACTCCCCTAGACATACAACTCCCCTAGACATACAACTCCCCTAGACATACAACTCCCCTAGACATACAAAAACCCTAGACATACAAAACTAGCGTACCCACCCTAGTCACACCCTGACCTAACCAAAATATATAGAAAAACAGAGATATCTAAGGTCAGGGCGTGACAGAATAATCTAAATCAAAACCCAATAATGTCAAATACTTACAAAGACGAGGGAATTATTCTGCTTTTATTCGGATTACTTTTGTGTTTTACAAAAGACAACATTTCGAACAGAGCAAAAAAGCATAGGTGTCACATTTACTCCATCTCTCCTGCGCTCGATGTTGCCAGTTGTCTCATCATTACACACACCTGACGCCATCGTTACAAGCACCTGCGCCTCATGACGCACACCTAAACTCCATCACCTTCCTGATTACCTCCCCTATATCTCTCACTCCCCTTGGTTCTTCCTCAGGTGTTATTGATTCTGTCCCTGTGTTATATGTCTGCACGCTACTCTTGTTTTGGTCTACGGTTCAAGTATTATTAAATTAACTCCCTGCACTTGCTTCCTGACTCCTAGCCTACCGGTTACAATAGGAGTTTGTATTATCTGTACCTCAAGGGTCTTATAGAAGAGGGATTTATATAGGAGGTGAGGGGAGAGCCACTCCTTTTTTTCAACAAACAAAGCCATCCTCCATAGCCTGATCCACTATCCTGACCGCTGGGTTCAGGTGTGTGTTGAAACAGAATGTACATATGTACAGTATGATCTTAATTTTCTAACACAGTAACCAATATTATGGATAGGCATGTAACAGAAGCCAGGTGAGTGCTACGGTAGATCAGGGCAGTTTCTAGCATTTTGGATACCCTAAGCTAGATTTGCTCACCTCGCTGGCAAAATATTTTAGTGGCCCCGCTCATGGCAGGGGGGAGAGAAACATTTGGAGCTTTAAAGCTAATGTCCTTCAATTCTACTCATTCTGCCATGAGGTGGAGAGAACTTTGGGGTTATTAAACTAATTTCCTGCAATTCTACACATTTTGACATGGTATGGGGGTCGCTTATCAAATCAAATGTATTTATTTATATAGCCCTTCTTACATCAGCTGATATCTCAAAGTGCTGTACAGAAACCCAGCCTAAAACCCTAAACAGCAAGCAATGCAGGTGTAGAAGCACGGTGGCTAGGAAAAACTCCCTAGAAAGGCCAAAACCTAGGAAGAAACCTAGAGAGGAACCAGGCTATGTGGGGTGGCCAGTCCTCTTCTGGCTGTGCCGGGTGGAGATTATAACAGAACATGGCCAAGATGTTCAAATGTTCATAAATGACCAGCATGGTCGAATAATAATAAGGCAGAACAGTTGAAACTGGAGCAGCAGCATGGCCAGGTGGACTGGGGACAGCAAGGAGTCATCATGTCAGGTAGTCCTGGGGCATGGTTCTAGGGCTCAGGTCAGTTGAAACTGGAGCAGCAGCATGGCCAGGTGGACTGGGGACAGCAAGGAGTCATCATGTCAGGTAGTCCTGGGGCATGGTCCTAGGGCTCAGGTCCTCCGAGAGAGAGAAAGAAAGAGAGAAGGAGAGAATTAGAGAATGCACACTTAGATTCACACAGGACACCGAATAGGACAGGAGAAGTACTCCATATATAACAAACTGACCCTAGCCCCCCGACACATAAACTACTGCAGCATAAATACTGGAGGCTGAGACAGGAGGGGTCAGGAGACACTGTGGCCCCATCCGAGGACACCCCCGGACAGGGCCAAACAGGAAGGATATAACCCCACCCACTTTGCCAAAGCACAGCCCCCACACCACTAGAGGGATATCTTCAACCACCAACTTACCATCCTGAGACAAGGCTGAGTATAGCCCACAAAGATCTCCGCCACGGCACAATCCAAGGGGGGGGGGGCGCCAACCCAGACAGGATGACCACAACAGTGAATCAACCCACTCAGGTGACGCACCCCCTCCAGGGACGGCATGAGAGAGCCCCAGTAAGCCAGTGACTCAGCCCCTGTAATAGGGTTAGAGGCAGAGAATCCCAGTGGAAAGAGGGGAACCGGCCAGGCAGAGACAGCAAGGGCGGTTCGTTGCTCCAGAGCATTTCCGTTCACCTTCCCACTCCTGGGCCAGACTACACTCAATCATATGACCCACTGAAGAGATGAGTCTTCAGTAAAGACTTAAAGGTTGAGACCGAGTTTGCGTCTCTGACATGGGTAGGCAGACCGTTCCATAAAAATGGAGCTCTATAGGAGAAAGCCCTGCCTCCAGCTGTTTGCTTAGAAATTCTAGGGACAATTAGGAGGCCTGCGTCTTGTGACCGTAGCGTACGTGTAGGTATGTACGGCAGGACCAAATCAGAGAGATAGGTAGGAGCAAGCCCATGTAATGCTTTGTAGGTTAGCAGTAAAACCTTGAAATCAGCCCTTGCTTTGACAGGAAGCCAGTGTAGAGAGGCTAGCACTGGAGTATTATGATCACATTTTTTGGTTCTAGTCAGGATTCTAGCAGCCGTATTTAGCACTAACTGAAGTTTAATTAGTGCTTTATCCGGGAAGCCGGAAAGTAGAGCATTGCAGTAGTCTAACCTAGAAGTGACAAAAGCATGGATTAATTTTTCTGCATCATTTTTGGACAGAAAGTTTCAGATTTTTGCAATGTTACGTAGATGGAAAAAAGCTGTCCTTGAAATGGTCTTGATATGTTCTTCAAAAGAGAGATCAGGGTCCAGAGTAACGCCAAGGTCCTTCACAGTTTTATTTGAGACAACTGTACAACCATTAAGATTAATTGTCAGATTCAACAGAAGATCTCTTTGTTTCTTGGGACCTAGAACAAGC